>NC_089155.1:4580463-5232527 GCF_009819655.1 Sylvia atricapilla
TGAACAGAGATCTTAATTTATAGCGTTAGTTAATTTTCCCTGGAGACACAGAATCCTAAACTATCCCAATTCTGTATTTTGGGCCCTATCATATGGCATAATGAGGGTGGTCATGATTTAACATTCTTCTGGCTGGTGTAAACAAGGGATCTTGGATTTGGAAAGACCCCAGTGTTCAAACAAAAAAATAAATCTCAAAAGAAAGGTTCAGAACCAAGATGCATACAAGATTAGGTGTTTCTGCTTTGTTTGCCAGCCTTCATTTAACCCCTAATTTTTGTTTTCCCCTGTGCTTTACTGTTGAAAATGGGATTAAAAAAGCAAACTCAAATCTGGGGACATCTCATAGAACAGAACACACTTGCATTTATTTTATTTATTTAGCAACAGACATCTATTTTTAAAGGAGTCAATAATCACTCACATCCCTGCTTCCAAGCAGGAAGAACACCAGTCATAAATAGTGTAACAGACTTGGTGCCAGGTGAGCATCTGCATATTTTTTTCCATTTACTTCTCTTTGTGCTGTTGATGCTCCAGGATCCCAGAAAAATAACTCTGCCCCTATCCTCCCTTCTGCTGGCACTTAAGGAGAGGCCACCTCTTTATCCATCCCACCTTGGCTGTTCCCTGCATGAATATCCCAAGCTCTCACATTGGCCTCTGTCCCACGTAGGAGAATCCAAACCACCCACGGTGCTGCTGGCCTGGAGCAGGGCAAGGGAGAGGCAGGGATGTCCCCAGGGAAAACTCCGTTTGTGTTGATGCCTCTTGGGGCTGCCTAAAAACAGAGGCCAGACAAAATTAGGAGACTAAAAAGTGGTTATATTTATTGGAGGGACTTTAGGTACATTTCAGGCAGACGAAGCCCCCAGGGTCTGCACCCAAAATGGATGATGGGTCATGGGTTTTCATACTTTTGTAAGTTTGGTCCATTTGCATATTGGGGGTTAATCTTCCAATTACAGCTTTGGGTAATGTAGTAATTTTTACCCCAAGTTTGTTCCCCCAAACTCACTTTTGTTTAGCTTTCTCAGGGCCTGAGGCAGTGAGGTGTCCTTGATCCCCAGCCTGGAGAGGAATTATTGTGTCTGACCAAAATGGGAAAGCAGCAGCTCACACTGTATATGGAATTTAGAGTTAGACACTAAAGAATTGCAAAGTTACAGATATATGAAGACATAAAAGCTAAAATCCTGAGGCATCAGTGTCCCTTTTCCCCAGGCACATGTGGAGGAACACAGCACACAGAGCCCTGTGGGGATGTTTATCAGAGTGCAGGGTGGAAATCCTGCCCAGGCTTTTCCAGGAGCTGTTCCTTGGGAGAGCAGCCCAGATGTACACTGCCGGGCTGCGGAGCTGGTTAGTGTTAACATTTCTCTGTGAGCATTGGGGGAATTGTAGTAAATCTTCCAAGAATGGAGAGCTGGTTTCATCTTGTTTGACACATTGTTTCCTGATAAGAGCTGCTGGGAAAATACTTCAGTTTTCTTGTCAGACCAAGCTCGCTGAGTTGCCAGGAGAGACTCTGAATCCACAAGGTCCTGAACAAGAAATTTAAACAGCCACGCTGGGGAGAGAGAGAACAGTGATGTGTGAAATGGCTGAACACCAGGGGCAACTTCCTGAAACACAGATAGATGTAAAAGTATGTGGAAATATCTCTTTGTCTCTGCCTGACAAAGAAAAGTGAAGCTTTTAATTTTCTCTGATTCCTGGTTTTTGTTGCTGGTTCTCCAGTTGTGCCTCCAGCTGAGCTGTTTGATCCTGACTGAAATTTGCAGTAGCCAAAAACTGCAAACAAGGGATTTGTTCACCTGGAGAAACTTTGGAGAGCCAAGGTGACTCAAATGATGCTGCGTAGTTTAAGGGCAATAAGAAAAAGACACAAAACCAGTGCAGGAATGTGCTTTATTTTTTATTTTTGGTGGTGGGCTGAAGAGGTTTGTGTTCATTGTAGCCAAGTCCCACTCCAAGTCTGTTCCTTATGTTATAGTATGTGTTCCCATGCAGCCCAGGATCTTTCATCATCCCTCAGATGCTGCTTGGAATCTCAGTCTTAATTCCAGAACGTTGTTTTGAAAGTGTGTGAGTGTGTGCCAGCAAACACAGACGCTTCTGTTCTGAAAACCCAAAGCTTGGATTATCCTTGAGCTCTTTTTTTTTTTTGTGCATGAAATTAAACATTGTTCTAGGTTTTTGTGGAAAACCTGCACTAAAAATTTATGCCAATCTATGTTGCAACCCACAGCCTGTGCATGGGCTCGACAGGACTTGCTGGCTGGTTTGTGACTGAAGTTCCTTCAGACTCTGAAGTCCAAGGGCTGCAGGCTCAGACAAAAGTAAACAGACTTTCCATGAACCACAGTGAACTGAAGCCATTATTCTCAGCAAAACTCACTCAGAGTGGTGTTCAGCCCTGAACTGCATTGACTCCAGCAGAGAGAGAGAATTTGCTGTAAAACTATTGTAGATGTTTATTTTTGGCATCTCTGAAAGTCCAGCCGTGGGTATAGGTGTGTAAGTGAGGATTGATTTGCCACCTGAGCTGCAAAGTATCTGTGTATCCAGCATGAGAAAGAAATTAAAACATGAGTGTGGAGAGGGATATGATTTTATCATCAGATCTGTGTGAAGTAGGAAATAGATCTTCATACCCCGTGAACATTTCTTTCCAATCTGGATTTCTAGTTGCAAGAAAGGATAAACACTTTTGAAAGAGCACACTCATGACAGACACACACAGTGACAAACTTTTAAAAAATACATGTCCCTAATTTTCTGAGCAGCTGTTTAAAACTAGATACATGTCAAAAATTACCTTAGTGATGTCAGCTCAGCCTTTTGCATTTTTCACTACCTGTCCCTGGGCAAATTCTGATCCACGACCCTGCACAATCAGAGATGTGTTTCTTCTACAAATTAAAGTGGTTAAGCAAAATGGGAGCTTGAATAGAAAAAGTTTATAAATTAGCTATGAAGTTCTGTAAACATGTTTGCTGCTTTTCTGCTTTAAAAAAAAAAAAAAAAAAGACTTAATTGCAGCTCTAAATGTTTAATTCGGAGATTTCAGCAGCAGGGTTCTGATGGGGCTGCTGCAGCACAGCCTCCTGTCTGTCAAATGGACAGTGCTCCCAGAAAAAACAGCCCAGATTCCCCTAAAGACATCTGTGTCAAATTGATGGTGAGCTTGACTGGCATCTTAGAAAGATCTTGAGATGGCAAGATTAACCCTCAAATGGCCTGGGAGGCAAAGGCCATGGCATTTGAAAAGGGGGCCACACACAGGACTTGGCAGGTGGAAAAACCTGCAAGACTCAGCTAAATGCAAGTTTTCTTCAGAAATGTTAACTTTGGAACTGAGGGAGGGGACGCAGGTCATGCTGTTGGCTCTCTCTGGTTTTCCTTGGGGTGGTACAGGTTTTTAGGATGGATTTTCTATGGGAATAGTGCTTCATGGAAGTTACAGGCTGTGTAACGTTTTTCAGGCAATGTGTTGGAAGGTCCCAAACATAGAACCCTAAAATATGCTGAGCTGGAAGGAACTCACAAGGATCATCAAGTCCAGGTCCTGGCTGTCCATGGGACACCACCAAGAATCTCATCCTGTCCCTGTGGGCATTGTCCAAATGCCCTGGAGCTCTTGGAGCTGTGACCACTGCCCTGGGGAGCCTGGGCAGTGCTCAGCACCCTCTGGGGAAGAACCTTTTCCTATCATCCAACCAAACCCTCCCACGGCACCTGTGCCTTTCTCTTGGGTCCTGTCCCTGGTCACAGGGAGCAGAGCTCAAAGCTGCCCTTTGGAGGAGCTGCAGACCCTGTTGTGGTCTGATCTTAGTCTGCTCTGTCTGCAGCTGCTCCTTGTCTGGCTTCTCCTCTAGACCCTTGACGTTTTAGTGCTCCTCCTTTGGGCACTCTTTGGTAAATTTGTACCTTTCTTATACCCAGCACTCCAGGTGAGGCAGCACCAGCACATCCTTTTGCTTTTCTCCAAACTGGAGAAATCCATCACAGCTGGCCCTTGGTGCTGCTCTGGTGCCACCACATACTAATGAGCCACCTTAAAAATTCAACAGTGGCTCCTTAATGTTTCCCTGAGGGAAAATAAAGAACGTGAAAGAGCGACAATTGCCCTGATAGTAAAGTGAGAGCAGTTGCCTGTGTTTGAAATTCCTTGTGTTTGAGGTTCTGTGCTTGTGTAGGATCAGCAGTGTGACTCCTGGAATGGAAAGAGCCAGTTCCTCCACTGGTGTGTACTGGTGGGACTCTGCTGCTGTCACTGGAGCAGGAGTTATTTACACCAGAGGAAGAGCTGACCTTCATAAATTGTAAATAGTCCTTGACAGAAATATGTACCCGTGGCCTTGTCAGCTCTCAGAGGTTTTGTCAGTGTTGGTCTACTGGTAAATGCACTGGCAAACTTCCTCTAGCAGAGCCAGCAAAATCTTGTCCTTCCTGGCCTCCAATTCCAGCCCCTCCTACTGCAGTAAGAAACCCAAAGAGCCGCATCTGGCCCAAAGTGAGTTCTGCTGCTGTGATTGCATCCATGGCACAGTGATGTTCACTGCAAACTCTGTGTCCCTGAATTTCTCAGTGTCTGGATTTTTAGCAAAGTTGTGCATTGTAGGTATGACTTGATGTCTGTAATAACTCCACCACTGCAAGTAATTGACTGTCTCAGTGAATTTAGGTTTATTCCCGAGGCTTGCCTGTGTTTCTAGAGCTGTGGAAAAAAAAAAAAAAAAACCAAACAACCAACAACACCAAAAACAACAAACAAGCCCCCAAAAATTTACATTCTGGTCATAAGGAGATAGTCATATGTCTTGTAAACATTATTTTTTGATCTCATAAAAATATAGGCTAAGGCAAAGATTTGGGGTTTTCTCTCATGATAGTCCCTGGCCTCAGTTTGGAAATAGTCTTTGGAAACCAAATGTAAATTTTGTGCAAGTCTTATGTTGCTTGTGGTGTTATGACAGCATTAGAGCCCCCTGTGCCTCCTCTGTTTCTCGGGAATTAATCAAAGTGTGCCTGACATTTTCTGAGGATCAAAATAGATATTTAATAGTGGATAAATACTGAGATTGTTTTATTCCTAAAAATGAGCAATAAATTGCCTAGAAACAGTCGCTGAGAATGTAAAAATTATTTAATACCTATTAGGCAGAAGCTGATGAACCTCAAGGCACTTTATTAACAAGGAACACGGCTCCCACGTAGTGTTGTGATTGATATGAGTGTCTCCATGTACAGATGTGAAATACTAATGGAGGCTTCAGGAGAAGAGTTAGGGCTCCCCTGGGGATTTATCACATTGCTTCAGACTGGGGAGAAGCAGAAGTTAACAGTGAGCTGTAAAGGCTCCTGCAGGTTTTCTCACCTGCTGTATATCCTCGTTTAAGGAACAACAGGTTTATTGAAGAGGAAATGGACTCTAGAAATATGAAGTTTTGTGAAAAAACGCATTCAGAAAAATTTGAGGGCGCATGAAGGCCAAATGGGAGCTTCCCAGAGTAGAAATCCCTTAAGTTTACAAGTTTCTTTTGGGGCTGCAGGATGAGATGAGGTGTAAACAGAAGTGGAAGCTGTAAATTGGGCTGGCAAATGCAGCTCTGCAGCCTTCAGAGAGCCCCTGTGGCAGCGTGGATGGTGCCCAGGAGAACCCTGGCTGTGATGGAGGGCCAGGGGCTGAGCAGCAGCTATTTCAGATAAATGCTTCCTCTTGGTCTGTTCACTGGCATCATAAATACAGGTGAGCACAGTATGAGCCTCTGTGTGAGGACATCCACCAGCTCTGGGTTTGTGGGTCATTAATATCTCCGAGTTCTAAAGTGGCACAGACCACAGTGGTTTACAGCAAGTGAATTAGATCAATTAATTTCCAACCCAAACCTAATGGGCATTTTAGAGAAGGATTTAATGTCTCATTTACTCTCTACAGTTATCTTGTTAAATGCCAATTAAGTATCTAAATATTTCTTACAACCTTAATGAATTACAATATAATAAGTAATAAATGATCACTTGTTTTTGCTAACGTGCTGAAGTCTGCTGTTAACTCGAGGAAGTGAACATTAAATTTTCTTAGGACAGTTGTTTGTGCCAGTGAAAGAATTATTTTTAATAACTCTGTAATTTTAAAGTAATATAACTGGTAGACTACAGTTTTGGGGTTTTTTTTCTCTTTTTTTTGGTCCAGTAAGATAATGTCAACAGGAAAAAGGTTGAGATTGCCCTTTAAAGGTTGTATATTTGAAAAAGTTTTTAAACTTTTTTTTTCCCCCTAAATTTTGCAAATACTTCTGTTTCTTCCAATTAGTTGGTGATGTAATTAACCCCATTTTCACATTCTGTTGTACAGCTGAACTGGAAATCTGGCCCCCCACATTTTCAAACTGATGAAAATATTATTGTGGAATTTCAGAGTGCAGTAGCAGAAGTGTATTTTTCCAAGTGTATTTGATGTCCTCCAAAAACATCTGTGAGTTTTTAATTTCCTTTTTTTTTTATTATTATTTGCATGAACCACAGCAGAATATATATGAGTACACAGGTACAAACAAAATACTTGGAGGTGATTTTCCCCCCACCACTTATATGTGGGCTCTGTTCTTTCTTTCTATTATTTGAGAACCGTATGCAAACATCAAGGAGGTGATTTTTAATCAATCCTTTCTGTTATCCTCAAAGAGAAAGAAATCTCATTCTTTGGGACAAGCTGGGTTATGTCAAGGTAAGAGGTGCTTAAAGCTGCAAAATCATGCAGAAAGGGTCAGGTGGGGTGAGGCAAAGGACAGGACCTCCCCAAGCCTGTGAGTAACCCCTGGAATGAAACCTGCACAGATTCCATGATAATGACACTGTTGGGTTCTGGTCATATTGCAGTGAAAGATCTTTCACTCTTCTGAGGCCTTGGTCCTTCTGATGAAGTGAATGTGAATAAATTAACTTTGTAAAGCCAGAAGGGACATTCCTGCAATAATTCAGCACTGCAGAGCAGCCTCATGTTCCAGCAGATTGAGGAGCTGTGGCTGGCACTGGGTTTTTGAAGAGTGCCTGCGTCTCCTGGGCTGTGTGGAGCTGTTGGGGCAGTGGGAGCTGTGCCTTCCAGCCATGCCCAAAGCTTTCTGTTCCTACAGCAGAGCTGGTGCCAAAGCTGGCTTGTGGTTTTTGTGCTTTGTTCCCAGATTAGGGGCTCTCAGGGGTATTCTGTAGGTATTGTTTCTAAGCAGTGTCTCTGTGCATTGTATTAAAGAGAGTGCAAAGGGATTTCATCTCCTGTGCTGCGTTAAAGAGAATACAAAGGTATTTTCAGAGTCTCTTTTCTTTGAGCATTGTCCTCCCTATTTATGCCAGCAATTAGTTTATTCTTAAAAGGAGGAAAATAGAGAGAGCAGCACACGAGCACTCGAACTGCACAGCTCCCTAAGTGCTTTTTTCCAATTTATGAAACAAACAAAACACAAAAAATCCCCTCCGAAGTTAAACTAATATGAAACAGCCCCAGCATTTGAACTTGTCGCACGAAGCTGGTTTAAATTTTAATGTGAGCTCTGGAGTAGATTTGTGTAAGGCAAGGTAAAGCAAGTCCCATGAAATATTGATTCTGTACATTTTCTTATGAATTTTTATACTCCAATTTAGTAAATTTTTCATCTCGCCTGCACTTAGAGGTTGCCTATAAAGTCGTTACTACCAATTGTATTAACTGTTGTAAATAAATCATCTTGGTTTGGGCTATTTGTATGAACATGGGCCGACAGGGCCTGGTTTTGTTTGAGCTCTGGTATGTTATGGCCTTAGTCTGAAAGGGCTAAAAAGGCATTATCAAAATTTAAAGTCCATCGTGGCACAGGGACAGAGCTGCAAAGCCCAGGAGCATCTGTCAGAGGCAGGAACCTTCCTTCTGCATGTCCCACCTGGATCAGACAAAGCAGCAGGGAGGGGCCTCCAGCAGGCAGGTTGTTTTATGTCAGGAAAAATGAGGTGGGAGGGGTGGCATTGCCACGTGTGTCCTCCTCATACCTGCAGATTGCTCCACTGAAGAGAAGAATAAAAACTGTAAGTGTTTGCAGTACTTAGGTATAGCTTGACTTTGCCAAGTGTTTTCTTTAAAATGTCACCTGCAAAGGGACATTAGAACAGCTGATTTGAGGGAAATCAGCGCAAAAAATCTTTTCCTTTGGCACTTTCAAGCCTCTAAATCTCAGTTTTCTCTCTACCCAGAGCTCGATCATGAGCTCTAACTAATATCCTGCATCAAACCTAGCTTAGATGTTCACACTGCCTCCTCATCTCTAATTATAACATATTAAGTGGGCAGGTAGGCAAGATTCTGTTCTACTTTGTGTCTCTGTATGAAACACAGAGAAACACAGGTTTTCTGATGCCTTTCCTTTTAAAATAATAATTTCAAAACAGCTTTTAGAAACGTTGCATAACATTCAGCTGAATAAGCTTAATGATTTCTTTTCTATGAGCTATTCCACTGGTGAGTTTGGCTGCTTAACAGAAACACAGCATGAGAGCTTCAAAAGGTGTTTAAATGGTCTCATAATTAGTTTAAAACTGTATTCCAATTAATGCATTTTATTGCTTTTAATTTGGTTTTCAATTTCTCCTCTGGTGAAACTCTGACTCAGTGAATTTCAGCCACACTCTGAGCTGCAGGCTGGTCATGTCTGGACTCTGCTGTAGACACAAGTGCAGGCTGTGAGCTATTAATGTTGTTGCAGCTCTTTGAGTCATAAATGTCAGCAATCATTTGATGAGGGCCTGACTTGAAGCAAATTTTTGTATGTGCTTATGCCCTGTAGTCTTGAGAGGTGCTTAAATATCTCCTTAAAGCTGGAGTATATGCTTCAGTGTTCTTGAAGATGGATGACATGAATGTGGCTTGCTGTGGTTGATGTATAAATAAGAACAGATGGTTTTTCCAGATTCTAGTTAATGGCAATTAAACTCTAATTTGTTACTTTATACAGAACAAATCTCTGTTAAATTTCTGGTTTTTTTTAAATATTCTGAGACAATGCTTTTTTGAGATACTGTCATGGATGTTTGGGATATTTTGAGATAGAGCCTTATGGTACTTTGATATCCAAACATACCAGGTGCATTTCTCCTGATTCTTGGTTGTCTGTGTATAATTTTCCAATCTTTTTCTATTTTCACCTACCTTTAAATAAAGATTCTAAGTTGATTTTTGCAGTAGCCCTAAGCATGACATTTTTCATACAATGAACCTCTTAATAACAAGAAATTTATTAAGTGCTTGGAGATAAGAGCAAAAGAGTTTATAACTGAGAGAAATTCACTCAAAGTGTGCACATAATCCTCTAACTTGTCCTCTTCTGTCCAAGCTGAGTCCTGCTCAGAAACCAGCCAAGCTCTCTTGGTTTGTGTGTTGCTTGTAGGTCGGTTTCTTAGATAAATTTAAAGCTTTTTATAAAAATTCAGACTATCAATAGTATCCAAAGAAAAACTCGGCTATTTTTTCCAGAGGAGCAGCACCTCATTAGTTAAAAGGCTCTGTGTGATAATCACCTCTCATTCCGTTTCATTTGCCCTCCTTGGCTGGAGCTGGCCTGTCAGCTGTCAGTGGAGTGGCAGTGTTTGTGTGAACAGCGAAGGCTCCCGTTCATGGCGGAGTCTTCTCCCATTCAGCAGGGCCATGTCCTGTCTCCTCTGATGGCCCAGGCCATAGCAGAGACTGCAGGGACACAGGAAGGAGCTTGCAGAGAGGGAAAGCTCTGGCAGGGAAGGAGAGAGGCAGGCAGGAGGCGGTGGGAGCCTGCCCTGCACTGAGGAAAAGGGAAAGGAGCAGGGGCACAGGCAGCACCTTGCGCCTCTTTGGGAGCTGTGAGAGTCAAATCTGGGAGCTGAATTCTCACTGTGTTGGGGTGAGCAGGGCTGTAGCACCAACACATTTGGCCCAAGTCCTCACCAAACATTGGGGTTTGTGTCATATTCCCCAGTCTGTGCTGACTGACGTGCTAAGAACCAATCCAAAGATTTTCTCCAAACTTAGAGCCGCTCCCTGAATCTTAGTGGAGTTAAAAAATCCAGCCAACCCCCTTGTGTGCCGGCTTTTCCCCACAGAGCTCTCGCTGAGTTTGTCCTCTCAGTGATGTGGAACTGCCTTTTCCTGGCACAGCATTTGTGGGACTGTGCTCTCAGGCAGAGAGAGCAGGGCTGGGGCTCAGGTGCCTTTTCTCAAGGGACATGGGATTTTTGGGTAGTGATAAATGGAATATCACTACAGAAAGCAAGTGAGATTGACAGCAAACCTTAAAGGGTCAGCATCTAGATTGCCTTGGTGTAGAGTGTCAAGACTGGGAAGAGAAATTAATTGCAGAAGAAAACCAAGTTTTTCCTTTCTGTTTATTTTTACAACCCTGATTAGTGTTAGTTATTCTAATTTCCAAAGCTATTCAGCCTCATTGCAGATATGATGTTGGAATGATGGGGATGTGTTCTGCTGGTTTAGGTTGGATAGCAGCCCTGCTGGGGCTGTAAAATATGGAGAATCTCAGATGTCACTCTTCCACTGCAAACCTGCATGTTATTGATTCATTTCGTTTCAAAGATGCAAGAAAAATCCTGCTGCTTGATTGGAACTGACAAAGTGTAACTCAATCAGTTATATATATGAAAGACTTTTGAGGGCATCTAAAAACTAATGTTACATTAAGTTCAGATATTTAGACTTCAACATATATGGCAAAAGCCACATATTTAAATTTTTTAAAAGCTATTTGGTCATCATGATATTCTCAACCGAAAAAAAAAAAAAAAAAAAGAAAAACAAAACCCAAAAAAAACCCCAAACCTTTCTTTTGAATAGCTGCTAAGTGCATCATTCCCAAATTCTGTATGTGGAACAAATAAGATGAAGAGACAGCTATTTGATACCAGGGAAGGGAGGATGGTTGAATGCAGGAAGAACATCCTGCAGGCTTCCAACTGAATTTTTAACCAGTTGGATATGCAGGGTTGTCCTCTTAGCTGTGACATTGCCCAGGGTGGTGAAACAAAATTGCTCTGGTACATGAAGCTGAGGGCCAGCCCTGTGCTCAGGGACTATAGTTAAAACATCAGCTAAACCTTCCAGTGTTACAGATAGTTTAAGTACTGCTAGTATTTCTACCTTTTTAAAATCATTTGAGCAAGTAAAAGCTCAGAAAACTGTTTTGACTGAAAAATGTCTGATTTAAAAATATTCTGTCCATTTTTCACCTGAGATACGACTGGAAGCATGGATGGCCAGACCCTGCTTTGTGTGCTGAAGTGGAATAATGATCACATTACATATAAACTCCTAATGGAGGCAGCAGTTTTGGTGAATATTGGCTTATTTGCTGAGTTTCTCTGACTCCTCATAACTCACCCTGAAAAGACTCGAATGTCAGGTGCTAGAAAGTTCAGCAAGGAGCAAGGTCAGACTCAAGAGCCCAGCATTTTCAGAGACAGGAGCAGATTAAGTTCACCCTTCAACCCTCTCTTTGGAGAATCTGCCAGTCCTGTAAACCTGTTTTAGCTGTGGTACCCAAAAGTCTGACAAAAGGAAAGCAGAAACACTTTG
Source organism: Sylvia atricapilla (assembly GCF_009819655.1). Taxonomy (NCBI): domain Eukaryota; kingdom Metazoa; phylum Chordata; class Aves; order Passeriformes; family Sylviidae; genus Sylvia; species Sylvia atricapilla. Next base: position 4,592,051 of record NC_089155.1, read on the forward strand.
GTGTGTATTTCTCCTGCAAGCAGGTAGTGTCAAGAAATGCAATTTTCTTAGATGACTGCATTAGCCTTGAACTTTTCAGACAGATCTAAATGAAGAGGAGGAGTTTATCCTGGCCTCTAGGACCTGATGGGAGCCCTGTAGGGCGTAGGTTCAGATTTTTAAATGTTCACATAAAATCAGAGAGTGGCGTCCACCCCCTCAAAATCTCCACGGGTGGAGAAGGAGAGAACATACCAGTGAGCACATGTAATCCTTCAGAGTTCATTATACAGCAAGTGTGTTTCAAAGGACCTTGAGAGCATGTTTCCAAGGGAGGGGTAAGGTCGATGCATGGATGGGAGAAGCCAATTGAAATCAATGGGAATTGATTTAGAGTCCGGGGGCACTGTGTTAAAATCTCCAGTCTTACGATACACCTTCATGAATATTAACAGCAGCGGGATCAATACGCAGCTGATTTTCAGATGTACAGCTGGCTCCTTTTCGTCTGTAGATTAAAGACACGACAATCTTTCTTTCTTTAGATAAGACCTAAAATTTAAAAAAAAAAAAAAAAAAAAAAAAAAAAAAAAAAAAAAAAAAAAAAAGTGGCTTGTGACTTTAGAACCCGTTCTCCAGGGCTGTTTGATGACGTTTATGGTACTTTAAAGAATGCATTTCCCCAGTTAGGTTTATCTCCGGTGTGTGTTTCAAGGGATTTCACGCAAACAAAGCGGAGCGGGCAGCTCCTGGGAGCACCGGGGGTGGCTCCAGGATGCTCCCGGGAGCACCGGGGGTGGCTCCAGGATTCTCCCGGGAGCACCGGGGTGGCTCCGGGATGCTCCCGGGAGCTCAGGGCTCTGGGCAGCCGCGGTGCCTGTCCTCCTGCCGGCTGCCTGCCAGCAGATGGGGCCGCTCTCTGATGGAAGCGCCGCGTCTTCTCTACACCTCGTGTTTCACACAGAGTCCCCGCAAAGCTCTCTGCTCGGCTGATCCGGGACAGCTCTGCCTCCAAAAGTGCCCTCCGCCGCCTGCGAGCCGCGATGCGCTCGGGAGGGCTCTGCAAGGATCCGGGGTAGGAGCTGGGATGCTGCCGTGAGCCAGCCAGGTGATACCCGAGCTCTGAAAGTGAAATCAGACTTTGTCAAGTCTCCTTCTTTTCTCCCTTTAACAAAGGATGCGCGTTATTTGAAACGTCCTGAACGTTTTTGTTTGTTTGTCTGCAAAGCGCAGGTCAGGATCCAGACTTGGCAGCTTGTCCCGACTTCCTCAAGGAGCTGAGCAAATGTCCCAGGGCCAACCAACTGAAGTTCCGGAAACATTTTGGACTTCTTTTCACAGCAAACAAAGATTGCCGTGTTCAGGCAATTTAATAGCAAAAAAAAAACCCCAAAAAACCCCCACCAAACAACCAACCAAACAAAAACGTCAGGCTTCTATATACATTACAAAATGCTTATATAAAGCTGAGTATGTCTCAGGGCTTACAGATTTAATTCTTGTGGTTTCTTTAGGTAGTATCTGGCAAAGTGCATATAACTGAGAATATCCTTGTTCTATTCCAGTTTTGTCACTGTGGCTGGTGATAAAGATGTGGGCAGTGCAAGATCAAGATATGCACATTATCTCTGGCATCAGACACTGGTTACTGGGATTCCTCAGAGAGCCTGGGTGTGCTGAGGGTGGTCTAATGCACACCAGGAATATGAAGTGGCCAGGATTGCTTCCAGCCAGGGTTTGCTGTGTCCTTGTCATGCTGAGCTGTTCCTGGTTGTTCCAGAAGTGGCAAAGTTACCCCTGTGCTGAGTTCTGGGGGTTGTTTGCACTTGTAAAGACATTGCCACGTTTGCATGCTGGTTTTGTTTTGCACTTGAGAGAGTTGGGGTTTTGAGACAATTTGCTCATATTGGTTTTCCAGTGGACTTTGGGGCTGAGTTGATGCCTATGACAGGGGGAAAAAATAGCTTAAAAATTAGGAAAAAAATTAAAAAGTTGTTTCTGTGAGTTCGATAAAGGTCCATGTAGTGGTGCTGCAGTGGCTTTCAGAAGAGTTTTTGAAAAACAGAAATGGTGTGGAGGAAGGCAATGGAACAATGTAATACAAAATGGGGTAAACTTTGAGACTTTGTCTTTCTATACATTATTCATCACAGCTCATGAAAGGCAACTTGGCTTCTGTTGTGTTTTTGACGGCCAATTGGAAATGGTGAAAATGTTTGTAACTTCTATTGTGGTTTTTTTTTCCTAATTAGACAAGACAAATAGTTTACGAAGAGCAAGGACAGAATTAATCATGGGCTCTTGCTCATCACAGCTGTGCTCTGAATGCCTGACAGAGCCACTTTATGGCATATAATTCAACATATAGAATAAATGTAGTACAAAGGACAGAGTTTTGAAAGCATTTTCAGTGGCGATCATGTTGTTTTGCAAAGTCCTGAGCATAACTGATTACAATTGAACTGAATGGGAGCTGTGAGATGCTTTGGAAAGTGAAATCCTCGCTGGCATTTCCAAAGAGGAGATCTGAAGCTGGATTACAGCTTTTTGTGCAATTTGGATATAATTTCCATGTCTAATTTGGTGGGTGCATAAACGTACTGAGTGTTTTCTGCAGGCAGTTGGGTACCTAAGCATCCAGCTCTCTCTTTGGGTTTAAAAGCATAGAAATCGGGAGGTTCTCATTGTACTTTCAAATCATATGATGAAAGTCTTCTCTCTATGTCGATCTGAAGATTAGAAGCTTTATTTGGATTCCATATGAACTATATGTGTGTTTTACTGAATGATCTGTTGCCAGTAGCAATTGTAATTACTGTTCCTTACCAACTTCAGAATGTGCACAACTTGGTATTAGCTTTTTAATGAATATCAACTTGCTTATTGCTCTTCAACTCTTTTTCTTTCATCTTAGAAAGAATCTGAAAGACTACTGATGTTTTACTTTAATTTTAAAACCCCTCTGCTATTTTACCTTAGTGACTATCCACACTCGGACATAACATTACCCTTTGCACTGTGTAAGAGTAGTTTAGCTTTACAGGGTGCAGCTGAAGTGGCTTCTCAGCCTTTTACCTGAGTCAGACTTCAAAAATGATCAGTAATAATTTTCACCTGCAAATGGACATTTGTCTGCCTTGTACCTACTTGCACTGAATAACTGACCTACAAGCACAAATTCTGTCCAGACGTGCAAAGTCAATCCATTTGCATATTTAAGCAGCTGTGTCCACACTTTAAAGGTCTGTTTTAAGCACTGCTACTGACAAGCAGAAGTGTGAGTCTAAGTGTTAGTGCATAAAATGTGTAGCAGAAAATAAAGGGGTTTGTTCTCTATTACAATATTATTACATTGCAGCAATGTCTGTACATTTTAGGCTGATGTAAAAACTGAAGTGGATGAAAGTGTGGCTTGCTTGGCTCCCAGTTCATCTCTTGCTAGAGCAAGATGTCCACACATTTCCATTTGATTCGCTGGTGTTTGTATATAGTATGCTAAAACACCTGACTTAAACTGCCAGCTCTGGCTGGAAATACTGGGAGCATTGCAACTACACAGATTAAAGCTTCAGAGAGGTGAGAGAAGTGTCTGATCACGGGGATGCCTAATGAGAACAAACCTGGTCTTTCAAATTCTGCCACAGCTGTCCCATGTCATGTGGTGTGAGCAGGTTGTGGCTGTTAGATCCAATCCACTTGTGATAATCAGTTTTTAAAGCACCCGTTTTCATGGGGTGGAAGAGGAATTTTGGTTTGTTTATTTGTGTTATGAGCAGACAGGTTTCCAACGTGCCTGTCTCAGTGTCTGGTATCTCACACTGGTGTTTAGAATTTGGGAGAGTCGAGATCCTCCCAGTAAGAGATGATGGAAAACAAGCCGCTGCTCCTTACTGGTGTGTGATCCTTATCTCAGTACAGCAACTCAAAGTTTCACTGGGTTCAGAAGTGCCAAACCAGCACATTTTGTACTCCTCAAAGAAAAAAAATGGAAAAAAAAAAATCAGCTTCTGGAAGGGAAGAACATCTGCATCTAAAACACACCAATTAGCAAGAAGACACGAGTGATGCTAACGCGCTTGCTCTATTTTTGGTCACTGCCTACGTGATCAGGAAAGAAACACAGAATGCTATGGCTTTGATTAACTCTTCTCATTCCCTTTTAAAAGCATTTCTTTTTGTTTTCACCAGTGAGAGGTTGGTGAACAAAGCAAGTCCATGATGTATAAATATGGCTGGAATCGAGCAAATATATGGTCATGGGCAATTTATTTGATCTATTTACTAAATAGTCTGTAGTTTAAACAGTCTGAGTGTGATACACTGTACCCTGCCATACAGAGAGCCACGAAAGGCCTATATATTTATATCATTCGTTTTTGTATAGCTAAATCCTGAGTTTTCCCATCTCCAATTTTTATTTCATTTTGACTTCTGTCATGTCACTTGACATTGTCTTTTCATGTTTTCAGGTTTGTCCTGACTTAGTGTTTGTTTTAGCACAAGTAACAATAATAAAATGGCAGGTCCTGGTACCTTCAGCTCTACCAGTGAATTATCTGTAAGATACTGAGACCATTGTAACTGGTATGAAACTGTGTTGGCAGAAGAAATCTTAGTAAGGCCTGTCCAGCTCAGTTCACTGCCAGAGAACAGAGATGTGGGGTTGTTGTAGTTTAAACATGGCTTCCTTTTTAATGTTGTTTTTGGGTTTTGGTTTGGGTTTTTTGTTGTTTTTTTCGTTTGTTTTGTTTTTGTTTTGTTTTTGTTTTGTTTTGTTTTGTTTTAGTTGGGAGATTTAGTAGCATTTTTTTAAAATAAAATTATTCTTTTTCCAGTATCACAGAAAAGTCTGTTGAGAACATCATTCAGACTACACGGAAACATAAATTTCTAGTACATTGTAATCTTTTAGTTCACCCTTCTGCGTGTCTAAATATTTCACAACCACCAAAGCATAGCAGAAGGTGCAGATTTAAGTTAATCAAGGAGATTTTGCCTTTTGCATAACAAGGCAGAGTGAACATCTGAGCCCTCACTAAGGACATAACAAGCAATCATATTAATGCTGATTATAGAAAGATACTTCAACTGGAAGTTAAATTCTCAGTACATAGAAACAGTAAGAAATAATTCAGGTGCTTGGGGTTTATGTGAAATGTGTTGGAAGTTGTTCAAGGCTTAGCTTGAGAGCTTGTGTGACTTCTCAGTCACGTGCAGAATGTGAATATCTTGACTCCATTTGCTCTTTTACTTCCTTCCAGAGGTCAGGTGTTGTCCATATCTGATACCAAGTTATTGCCATTCGTCCCTGGTGGTCTGATTCAGCCCCTTGGAAATGAAGGCAAAACTCCCCCATGGATTCTGTAATTTTTCAGGCAAAGCCATTAGCAGCTCTGCACCTGTCAGAGTTGCCATACCTTAATGGCTTTGAAGCTGATTTACAAATACTTTAGTGTTGCTTTATCTCAAATGTTTAGCAATTTTCCCGGTCCTGTCAGGTAAAACAAACTCAGGTGTTAATTATTGTTATTCCAAGTGCAGCATATGGGGAAATGAAAAATGTCTTGCAGGTACAGCAATAAAATGGAATCCTAATTAGTCTTTGGGTAAAACTGACATCAAAAGAGGGCACTAGTTCTCCACTGAACCCAGGTGTGGTGTGTTCCCAGGTTTCCCTCCCTGTAAGTGTGGAGTGCTGGTGATAGAACAGTTATCTTTTTGGAGTGGAGCAAAATCTGTCTTTGTTTGTATTTGTAAGTTCAGTGGAATCCTTCCAGTGCTATTTATGAGACCTTGACTAGACTATGAGATAAGGAGCAGGGAGACTCACTGCAGAACAGCAGGAACCTCTATTTTAATCCCTCAGACCAGGGACGTGGAATTCAGCAATAGTCTTGGTGGTGTAATAGATGTGACATTTTAAAGGGACCACTTAAGTCATGTAAACCTGCCCAGAACAGGGCAGCAGACACCATCAAACTGCTTTTTCCACACCAAAGAGAGGTGGGTTGCAGAGACCTCCATGGTGCTTTCACAGGCTCTGTCAGAGTCCACTGAAATGAATGAGAAGATCCCTTCAGAGCTAAATTGTGGTGGCTTTACAGGGGTTTGGGCTTTGCTCAGGTAGCTCACAGCATCCTTTTCTGTGCTGCAGAACAGCAGGTCCCTTAGTACCTCAAAACTGCATTGTTTTAGTCAGCAAGACTTACAGATGGTGACTGGCCCCAGTTTGGGGAAGAAATAAAAAAATGAAGAAGAAAAAAAGCAGCCTTTTTTTCCTGGTGGTTGTTCAAGGCCCATGGTTGTTCTGGTCTCTGTGCTGTGTGTGTGTTGGCTGTGAATCTTCCCTCGGGACAGCAGATGGATCAGTCAGCTCAACACTGGAAAACGACTGCAGCTTGGTAGTTTAAACCCAGTTCAGCTGAAATCCAGGGAGCCAATGCCTTTGGCACCAACCTCCAGAGGGCTCAGATAGATCTGCTACAGTCACACTGCAGCCACTGCTCCACAGAGCAGCTGGAGCTCTGAAATGGCTCAGCTTTGGTGTGAACTGAACATGCTGAGAAACAGGAGTGGTTTGGTGAGTGGTACCACTGCTCAGGTGACTATTAAATGAGGTCCTGCATTTATATATCAAATATCATCTTGTTCCAGCTACTTCCTTTGTTCCTTCATTTTTAGCTTTGACTTAAATGGGAGTAATATTTTTTAGAGATACCCAACAAGAATAGGCAAGAATCCTACACATGCTAGTTATTGCAGCTGCAAATAAAAATAATAGAAAAAAATAAAATCACAGGTTTTAAAACTGTCATTTTACGATGGCATTAGTTAAATGTAAGACTTTTTCAGCATTGAAGATGCCTTGAAATTAAGTAATATACTCAATGTTTACCCTAGAACTTTTTAGGTTTCTCACTTTAGTGCTTTTGGTGACCAGGAGGATCTATTTATATTTTAATTTGTGTGTCTGTGATGTTGCTATCCTGGTTTCAGCTGAGGGAGTTAATTTTCTTCCCAGCAGCTGGTAGAGTACTGGAGTTTGGATTTGGGATGAGAAAGTGGCTGGTGTTTAGGTGTTGCTGAGTTGTGCTTGTACGAACTCAAGGACTTTTCAGCTTCTCACACTGCCCTGACAGCAAGGGGATGGGGAACTGGGAGGGGACACTGTAGGGACAGCTGAGCCCAGGTGACCGAAGGGCTGTCCCACACTATGGGACCTCAGGGTTAATCTATAAACAGGGAGAAGTGGCCACTGCTCAGGGACTGGCTGGGCATCAGTCACAGAGTGGTGAGGAATTGCACGGTGCATCACTTCTATTTTATTGTCTTTTGCTATTCTGTTATTATTTTTCCTTCCTTTCCTGTCCTATTAAACTGTCTTTATCTCACCCCACCTTATATTTTTGGATTGTCTCCTCCATCCCACTGGGAGTGAGGGAGTGAGCAGCTGTGGGGTGTTCCACTGCCTGCCCAGTTAAACCACAGCATTGCTCAAGCTTCAGTGGAAACATTGAAAACCTCTGGCTTAAACTCTGAGTTTAGGTCTGGTACAACTAGATAATGAGTAGGCAGCAAAGGCTTCAAATGCCTTTGCATTATAATTGATCTCTCTTACATACCTATCAAAATTTCTTTCAAAATTTAAAACAGCCTCGGGCTTTCCCCATATAAGAAGTGGATCCTGCCTTTCCCATATTTAAAGAGTTGATTCCAGAGAGGTTTGCCAGTGTTTAGTTCCTCTTAAATGCTTGCTATTTCTGTACAATTCCCTGAAGTGTATGATGGCTTATTTGATTTCATTAACATTTGGAAAGGATTTGAGGAATTGCGGGGTTTGGTCACTACAGTAAAAAGATAATAATGCTCTTGGGAGCAGCTGAATGTGGAAATTGCATGTGAGAAGCTGCATGTCCATCCTTGGAGGCTGTAACAGCCTCTCTCTACGGTGTGCTGTAAAGTTTTAACTGCTCTAATCAGCCAGGACCATCACTACCACTCATGTCAGAGGAATGGCTCTCCTCTATGATAACATCTGAGGGCTGTTCTCATCGATGGCCCTGCCTATATATCATTTTCCAAGCATGAGAACATGCTCAAGTCTAAACTTGTTGCATATTGAAATAATTTGGAGGGAAGGCCACCACGAGAGGAGGACTGGCCAGGATCTGGCACTGGGTGGGGAAAGTTTGGATTCACATTTCCTCTTTCTGTGCCTTCAAGCACGCCTGTCTCACAGGCATGGGTATAAAGCCATTTTCTTCACCAAGTCACCTCTTTTACCAGCTACATAATGCCATGAATAGTGTCACACTGCCAGAGCAGAGTGGTAAGTTGTTCCCTTCCCTAAAAGAAAGCACAGGAAGGCAGCAGGGGGCTGGAGGCAGGTGAACTGCAGTAACAGCTTGACTGGCAGTGGCAGCCCCCAGTGTGCTCTGGGCTGCTCCTCCAGGAGTGCTTTAAGCTCCCATAGTCCATGTGGACCAGCTGATAAGTGTTGATGTGACCCCTGCATTCCAGCAGCATCTTCCAAAGGTGTTTGTGGAGTCTTACAAGTTTTCATTGAGTTTGGCAGGAATGTGAAGGGACTCTGTGGGGCATGGCACACTTCATGCAAATCCCTGTTGCTTAGCAGTGTTTAGATAGGCTTTTGCAAGACCTCAGAAGAGGATTCATTCCTATGCCATCACTTGTTGCAGTGGCTTGGCCCGGAGATGTTCCAGCATTGCTTGCAGCCCTGGGAAATTGCAGTTGAAAGAGGCTCTCACAGCAGCCCAGGCTGACAGAAGGACAATCCAGTGTGTGGCTGCAGCCCGGTGCTTGCTCAGGATCATTGCCTGCAAACCAGCAAAAGGGTTGGGATGCTGGTGTGAGAATATTGAAAGAGTCTCATCTCTCTTTTTTGAACTTGGCCCTTATGTTTTAACAGAGCCGTGTACATTGCACAGCATTGACAGGATAATAGTGGGCTTTATCTCAAATCTTTAAAAAATGCCTCCCTTGAAGTCTCAAATGCCATATCTGATAGTAGCCACTTTTAGGGAGGAAGGCTGCCCTGCTTCAAATTAAAAAGGCAAAAGCTTAATTTCACTTTTCTTTTCTTTTAGAAGCAAATATTGTGAATGAGGCACAGAAAAACTTATTAGCCCACTGTCACTGCAGCCTCTTGTGCTGAGAACTCAAGGTACAGTTTACATCCCCCCCTCATCTCTCTTCCCTTCCCTCTCCACCCTTTCTCCCAGCACCATACATGTGTTTAATCTTAGACATGGATGTAAACCTGTCTATTCCTTATTTTGCATCCTTCGAGTATTATTATAATCAGGTCAGTTTATTAAGAATTAATGCCCCTTTGTGAACAGAGGATAATGGAATGGCCACATTTCCTCTTGTGCTGGACTGTGATTTACTAATAGGAGCTACTAGGGAAAGGATCATAAAAGAGTGAGTCCCCCACCTCTGGATTAATATTTAATCAGGTGTTAAGAGAGCCTTGTGTTGGATCCTAGAGTTGCTAGCAGAAACCTGCAGGGAAAATGAGAGGGTCCTGCATCTTAAAGGGGCAATGCAATTATAATTAAAGGCTTGATCCAAAGCGCTTGGACTTAAATGAAAAGCTCCTGTTGATTTGAAGACCTCTGTATGTGGCCCAAAGGGAACCAAAAATAATGAATGCTTTTGCATGTGAGACATGGAAAGTCTGCATGCTTATTTAGATAATTATTTCAAATGTATCAGTCAAGGTTAACATGCATGGTCTAAATTTAAAATGAATGGGATGGAAGAGGTCTGCTGCCAAAAACATGCATCAACCAAGCTGGGGGCCAAACTGTTCCAAACTTTTAAAGCATGTGAACATGAATTCAGATTGCCTAGCTCTTGTATTTCATGGCTAAATAAGCTACACAGAAAAGTGTGGCAGCTGACTTGTTCCAAATCTCATTATGGTTTGTGGACTATAGCTCAATAATCTGTTTTTAAGTAGGCACAGATCAGCTCCCTTCAGTTGGCAGACCTGCAGCTGGTCCCCTGAATCAGCTGTCCCACATCCTCCGCAGCCCTGTCCTCCCGCAGCAGCAGCCCAGGTGGGATGCTCTGGGTGGGGCACAGCCCTGCAAGCCCCCAGAGCAGAAAGGGCAGGTAGCCCATCTGACAGCACATCCTGTAAATCTAATTTCTGCAAACCAAGTGCCTTTTCCAGTTACTGTATAATGTCCCCAGTTCTGTCACTGGGTTGGTTATTTCATAATAAAGCTAGGCATATGGATTTTTAAGAACTTAAAATATGTTATTGATTTGGAACAGAGTGTTTGGGGGTGTGTTGCTGGTCAGTGTAGTTTATTGCCGTGTTTCACAGTTTGCCCAATAAGAAAAGCCTCCAGCTGATGTGAAACCCCTGATAAGAAGAAAGGATTCAATGAGGGTGGTGCTGAGGCTCTTCTCTTCAGAAGAGGGGGAAAGGAGGGGCTGCTCTGCTCGTGCAGTGCCTGTGAGAGAATGAAGTTTGATCATGGCAGATCTCTCTTCTTGCTACAAAAAATACTTTACTCCCTGGTGATGGTGTGATGAGAGGCTGCCCAGCTGAGCTTTTCATGGCCTTGTGCCATTTTTAAAACTGGGCCTCCCACTCAAACCCCTCAATATGGCTGGGAGCACATTAAATCCCTCAGGAGGGTGGCACATGCAGGTGCTCAGTGTGGCTCACTGTAACTCAGAGCAGCCTGTCACATCCTAGGTCACTGTGTTTCCATTGATCTCAGTTTGCATCTGCTCTCCATCTATGCTGGTTTTGCATTTGTGCTAAATATAGCCCAGACAGGGGGCACTGATTAGGGCTGTGTTGGTGTCAATAAATCTCTCCCTCTCTCTGAACATCCTCAGGATGCCTTGCACAAGGTACTTTGGTGCAGTGTAATGTGGGGTGATGACATGGAGCCTTACATCTGGGTAATTTAGAAAATCTGCCAGTGTTCCTTCAATTGATTTTGGCTATTTGCATTTTAAAAAGTAAATCCTATAACTGGAATGTACATTTAGCTCCAAAACACACCTACAGTGCTTGCATGAGTGATATATCATTTGAGAGAACGTTGGTCATGCACTTTCTTGTTTTTTTGTTCTTGCAATTGCACTTTGAGCATGAATTCCAGTTTTCCTGCAAGCTTACAGCCTGGAGTTCAACAGAGACACACAACATGCTGCATCTTCCAAACAACAGTGGAAGTGAATTTCTGTAGTTTGGAACTGGATCTGCTTAGTTATCTGTTTAGTTATCTGTCTAGTTATCTGTCTAATAGCAGAATTCTTATGAGCTGTATCTAAACCAATTATATTCGTAATGAGACTCCTCTCTCCTTTTTTCCCAGAGCCATCTTTTCATTCATTTGATGCTTCTGATTTCATGAGGGAAATCAGAAATCTTTTATGCAGGATTTTTAGATTATTTGTTTGTGGGTTTTCTGCATCTTGTGCTTTTGGAATCAGAAATCAGAAATTTGATTTTACAATTGAAATCTATAACTAAAGAAGAATTTTTTCACTTCAGATTTGCACTGAAAAGGTTTATTTGATTGTACCTTCAAGTTTCCATGATCTGAAGGCAATAGAAGATAGGCTGTATGTTTTTGTTGGGTTTGTTTTCATCATCTTGAGGTCTTTGCAGCTACCTCAGCCTCTGTAACAAGTTAGGATGCCAAATTTTGGCATTTTGAAGTATTACAGTACAGTCAGTGTCTATGAGAATCCACAGCAGAGATGTAAAGGGATAAAAAGGGCATGTGCCAAGCTGAAACAGCAGGAAGCAGGGATGGACGTGGAACCTGCACCCACTGGATCTCAACTGTGCTCCTGCACCAGAGCTGAACTGCCACCTCCCTTGTGATGATTGCTCCCAGAGAAAGACTTTCCCTGAAAACCTCTTTCCAACACCATCTCTAATAGGAAAGGCTTATTTCAGAGTTTTATTCCAGCTCATTTAAGTTTAGAGACCTTCCCTGTTGCTCATTAATCTCAAGGAAAAATGCAGATGAGAGAGGTTCAGCCGGTGTGCAGCCACTCCAGATGAATCTGGGCAAGGGCTTTTCTTTCCTCCTGCTGGCTGGAGGTCAGGAGCCATGGCTGCATTAAAACACCTCAACAGAGCAATGCCCAATTACACAGCCTCTCGTAAGGCTGGAGACTGTGAGACCATTACTGTGGGACAGGAAGAGCTGGATCTCCCCATCGTTTGGTGAGAGATGAGAAATGATCAAAGAAAACTGACTGGTGTTTGAAATGAAGTAGGGAAAGGGACTTTTGCTTCTAATGAAACACTAACAGCTGCTTTGTGATTCAGCCTGCTGCCCTTGCTTGAGAATAGTACCAAATTGTCCATTAGTGGCACACAGCATTGCGATAAAACTTATGAAAATTATTTATTGCTACATCAAGCTGTACAGTTCCTTCTTACAAAGCAAGATATAGCAGAAATGGGGTAAAGGCCAAGCATTTAGCATTAAGTTCCCAAATAGTAAGGTCTTACCTAATGTGCAATGTATCCATTGCAATTAAGAGTAGAAGTTAATGAAGTTTCTGACAGTCCTTATTTTTTCCCAGGGAAACTTTGGCAGTTTGGGGCTGGCTACAAAGTAAGTTGTCTCCAATTCATGCAAACCTCAGCTTTGCATAGAAAAGCTTTATTCTTTTCTCAGAACCCACCTATTAACCTTGCTTTCCCTTTCTTTTGGAGAGAGAATTCCTTTTCTGTGGATGCAGCTGTGGGGGAGTTGGTTTGTACAATTCCCAACCAACCAGATCTCATCCCCTCGATGTCTGAGAGCTTCAGTAGGTAGTGGCAGGTACCTGACCTGGTCAGGCAAAAGCCTCCCCTTTCCTATGCTCAATGGGAATTTTACCACTGACCTATTAGAGTCAGGATTTCAGCCCTGAAGTTCTCAAAGAGTTATTGATGGCACAAGGTGGAAAACAACCGAGGTATTTTATCACAAAAACCAAGCACAAATGTGCAAATAAAACCACAGAGATAATAAAGGTCAAAGCTGTTTAATGGACCTTCATAAAGTCATGTTCCACTTAAATCCTAATTACTCCAGTTTGGGGCATTTCAGTGGGAGTTAACAAACAGGCTTGTGGAGAACCTCTGCACAGGGTTGAATTTCAACCTTCGCAAGGAGAACGGGAGGAGGTTAGTTTCCATTAGGCATCTGTGTGTTTTGTTCCCAAAGTAGCATTTAGGAAAACGGCCACAAACAGCACATGCTGTGTTATAGCTGGCAATTTAATCTGCAGGCAGGAACATATAAAATCCATGAGAGGATGAAGTTTGCCTTGCTGTGAGTGTTGTATAATGGAAGCACTCAACAAAAGCCAGAAGGCTGAGCAACAAGTGGCATTTCAAACCTCTGGGTTTACCGCAGGCTCACGTATTTTACAGGATGGATATTGTACTTAGGTTTCTAGTATTCCAAATGCTCGACTTGTCGTGGAAACAATGGGGCTGCATTAGCAGGGGTGGAGCCCCTGGTGTTACTACAATGCAGGAAAAAAAATAAATTTATTCTGTGGCTTACAATTTATTTCATGGTTGGGGAAATATCAGTTTAAGTGATAATTACATTCCCCAAGCATGTGGTACACTGGCTCTGTGTTTAATATAAACAATTACTGTATATGGGTTGCATGTGTGGTTATATTGTGGTGGTGTGGTACTGAGATTTTATCAGGTCTGGGCTTGTCGCATTCCTCACCAGTATAAAACTTTCCCTTTGGTCAAATTACTGTCTGTGCAGGCCATCCTAAGTGAATGTGAGCAAAACCTTTACACTGCCAGTTTCTCATCATATATTCCATTGTTGGCATATCCTGAATGTTATATTATAGTGTCTGATGAGTCCTTAAAAGCACTTGTGGGAGTCTACCTGGAAGAGTCAAAAATCCTGTGGAATAAACTGTTAGAAAAAAAGAAAATTGTATATTTTTAAAAGACTCTCTGGATATTATTTCTTTATAATGTGATTCTCTGTGGCATCTCAAGATTTTTGGCAATGTGAGGATATGTGGTTTGAGCTCCTTGAAGGTGCCCAGGGAATTGCACTGTTCCAGAGCACATTTGGTTCACAAGACACTGTACTTGCTACCAGTTTATGAGTTAATTCAGCCATCCTCATCAGCTGTTCTCTGAATTTGCAGAGCAGAGAAATCAGCTTCAGTATTTCAAACCATGGGAAATAAAAGCCCTACTCATTTCTACCCCGTGCCTGGATGCCAGTGATGCACTTGGAGTTGCTGGGTCCAAGCCTCAGTGCCCAGTCTGTCAAAGCAAGCAGAAGTGTTGCCAAGCCCTGCCTGTGGTTTTGTGTGCCCCCAAAGGTGATTCCTTCCCCTGGTGGAATGTTTGGCCAGCCTCACCCTGACTGAAGGTCTGGGTCGGGCATGGAAAGGGGCTCTGTCACAAAGTCTCTGAAAAGAGCCAAAGCTCAGCTTTTGGTTAGCTAGGAGCAGAAGGAAAGAGGAAGGAGAGGACAGTGTTCCCTCGGCAGCAGGCAGATCAGGGTTTCTGTCTCAGTGTGGCATTTCAGTCTTGCCTCTGGCTCCAGCCCCCTCCCCCAACCCTCCCTTCGGCTTTAATATCTAGGTTTGTCTGATTTTTAAACTGGGTTATTTGAATGTCAAACTTTCAATAACACTTTAACAGAGGTGTCCATTAACCCATGCTAAATTACAGCAGAACATCTCTGGAAATACATGTGACATCCACATGAATACCAAATGAATTCATTAGGATCGGCGCTATTACAATGAATACCAAATGAAACCCACAATGATGGGGACATCATCTCTCTCTGGGAATAATCGACAGCGTTCCTTTGGCACTAGTCAAACACATCAGCTGTTTGTTTCCACTGATGAGAGGTGGCAGTCTAGGTTTTGGTTAGATAAACAAATGATGACACCAATAATCACTTAGTTGGTGGCTGTAATGCTTAATAATCACATCCTGATATCATGCACACTAGAAGCAGTGCTGCACTTTTTTATGCATAATGAATCCCAAACACTTCATAAAAGGTGATAACTTTCTTTGACCACTGAATATATTATTTATAAAAGTGCTCCCTTCCCTTCCCCCTCCCACCCTTGGAGATCCTTTTACTTTTTTTTATCATGTAGGATACACTGGTAGCACATCTTAGACTATGAGGTCTCTTCTTATACATAATTTATAAAACAATTTACAAGTGATTTATTTTTAGCAATAAGATAAAACATGGTGTGAAGGGTTTTACCAACAGAGATATAGACGGTTTGGGAGTAATACTTGTGGGGGAGCCTGGGATCAAGTGAAAATTATTTTTCCTTTTTTCCCCTGAGGTGTGAACCTTACGGAGCCTCCTCTTGCATCCATTTGCACAGTGCACTAAATACACACACTTTGCTAAAACTGCATGAAATTGTATGGCACCATGTTTCAGGTGGCCTTGAAAAATATCCTTTCAGCAAACATAGTGGTGGTAAGTCTTGTTGAGAGACACAAAGAGTGTCCTTTCCATACGCTGTCTGCTTTGTGCCTGACTCTGTCTGGCTTGAGGCCCTTCTGAGTGCTGGAGCTGCTGGTGCCCACAGAGGTGATACAAACCCTAGTCTGTAATTAACAACTGGCTGATGAAGAGGAGGGGCTGTGCTGCCTCCCCTGCCCCAGGAGATGGCAGTGTTTAAGAGCAGGAGCAGAGCAGCCTGCACATCAGGAACCTCCTGCCCTTGCACCAACCCTGGTCCTCATCAACGAAGAATTCGTAGATATCGTGGTGGTAGTCAATGGGAGAAGAAACATGGGCTGACCCAAGCATGGAGAGAGGGCTGTGTTGCAGCAGAAGCTCTTTATGCCAATTGTGCTGGTCTTTGATCTGAATTACTGTTTTGGGCTTGTGTGTAGCAAGATGTTCAATGATGTTGACCTTGTAGTTCTCACATCCCAGCCTGCAGCTGTGTGTACTGCAGGAGGAAAACCCAGCTCACTGGCTGTCTCTCATGCTAAGTAGTATTTCATATCAGCCGTGATTTTTCACAAAACTAAAAAGTCTGTTTCTACAGGAACCCAGCCTTCTTCTGGTCACCAGAGCAGCATAAAATACAATCAGCATCAAGGACAACATGTGCTTCTCCAGTAACCAGTGAATGAGAGTCAGGCCTTCTCTTTCCAAGCCTCTTCAAAGAGATGTCAGGAAAAAATTGCTTGTTCTCACTGGCTGTGTGGAAACACCAGGAGTGGTCCCTCCCTGCTGTGGTCACCAACTGGGGGCTTTGAAAGTTGAAGCTATAGGTTGGGTTCTCCAGCATCACAGATGGCACAGCCATGTGTGACCATGCAATATGCACCTCATGAGCACGCTGGTGCTCTGCTGGTGTCCTTAGAGCTCTGCAGCTTTGCTCTGTACGTGACTGTGTAAGATAATAGAGAGCAAGACTTCCAACTTCCAGTATCTGCTCTTCAGGTAAAAATTGAGCTGATTCTGACTTCTGGCATTTATGTGTCTGAGCTGGGGAAATGAGTAGCTGTTGTGGGTGTCCAGGTAGGAGTAGGGCACCAGGACTTGTGCCTGGAGGAAACATCCTCCTGGAAGGCCATCTGAAAGGGCAAACCTGTCACTACTTAACTAAAACCTTAATCAGAATGGTGCCTGTGATCGTGTTGTGTCCAGAGACTGAAATGCCTGTGACATGAGAGGAGAGTCCAAAAACTGGGGATATCCAGCCATTTTTGGGGAGTGTGTTCAAAAACCCAGAGGAAGCAGCTGGAAGCTGGGCTGTTCTGGGGTCATCTTGCTAAATTCCTTTTGCATGTTCTGCTCCTCTGTGTCTCACCCTGCACTCCGGGGCTGTCTCTGAGCTCTCCATTGTGTGATCCTGGCCTTGGAATGGTTTAGCCTTCCAGCTCCTAGGAAACTAATTTCCTACTAATCTATTTGTTTAAAATTAGCATCTACAAAGATAACTCTGTGAGCAGCCTGGACTTTGATTTGGGGAGACCAGGGACGTACACCCCAGAAAACTGTAAATGCATGCACTGCTTTCCTTTGCATCCAGAATTCAACAGAGCTGTCAGATAACACATGAGAGATGGTTAATAATAAATTAAAAACATTGCAGCCACAGGGAAACTGCATCTCTCCCCGCCCCCCAAACTCCCCCTCTCTTTTGCTTTTTTCTACCCCATGGGCTTAATCAGCATCAAAGAGTAACAAATCCAATAAAATGCTTCCCTGAGCCAGGAACCAGCCTGAACTGGATACACACACACACATAGACCAGCCTCTCTCCTCTCCCCCTGACTGCCAGCCCCTTTGCAAAACAGCTGACAGTCGAGGTGGAGATAGAACAAAGGAAGAGATGGGGAATGGTAAATCACAGAGACACCCTCCCCATCTCTCATCTGGCACTGGAAAGCTCTAACCGGCCTCCTGTGCTTTTAGGCTACCAGTGCAGAAAGAGCTTTTCTTGCTCCTGACTTGGTTTTTATCCCAGTAAAATCAGAGATTCAGGAGGAGGAAAAGGAAAGGGGAAAGCACGCACACATTTTTGCTGATTTCTCCCCTTTTAAAAGTGAATTCAAGCAACTCAACAGCAGCTCCATCAAATTGCAGTAGGCCATATGTAGACCTCTGCTGGGCTCATGGCCATGGTGCTCCTCAAATATCTGCCAGGGCCTTGCATGACTGGGAACAGGTGATGCTGTGCCAGGAGCGTCCCCAGTGAGGGTCCATGCATTGGCCCCCTCCCCACCCTGCACTCACTGGTTTCTCCTGTGCAGGAACATCTCTTTCCAGAGCTGGGGGGAGATGTCCATGAGTCCTGAGCAGGAGGGGAATGTGGTGGGCTGGATCTTCAGGGGTGCAAATAGATGTGGATGTGCTTGAAGTCAATGGGCTGACGTTGCTTTTCCATAGCTAAAGATTCAGCCTGAGGGATCACCTGCCTAGCAGGAGTGTGCAAGTGCTCCAGTAGTGCTTATGGCACCAGGAGATGGGGAAAAAAATTAAAAGAGGTTAGCAGGAAGAGCTAAGGAGAACATAGCCTCAGCAACTTCTTCCTTCTGTGCTGCTCTTTGTGGATTACTTCTCGGGGTACGTCTGTCCCCTGAAGCTGTAATATCTAAGCACTTCCTAGTCATTAATATGGTGAGTGCATCCTCTCCATAGCCTTGGAGAGAGAGTTGCCATCATTTCTGTCTTAGAGATGAAAACTGGAGCAACAGAGGAAAGAGGGTTTTTGCTCATGGCCATGCAGAAAAGCCTGTGGCTGAGTCAAGAAATGAATCCCCATAACTCTAAATCTGCTATATCAGATCATAGCTGGAAGAAAATCCTTGCCTTTGGCCTGTCTGAGCTGTAACATTTTCAGGCAAATTCAGACATCATATCTGTGCTGTGATGAGTCCAGCTTTCTAAATCTGTGCTAGAGAATAGCCACACTAAAGGTAAAGATTCCAAGTAGCTCACAAACACCTCTGTCTGCCAGGCTAATGGACATCTGGACAGCAAGTACTTTGAAACTTGAAGAGTCTGTGTCAATTAGCTGTGCATTTTGCCTGTACACATCTTTTTCAGATGAGAGCCCCAAAACCTCCTAATGTTTGATGCACATTGCCAGAAATGTGCATCAAATTGCCTTGGCCTTTTTTTACAAGAATATTTCCTTACATTTCCTGTTCAGTTATAATCCTTCCTGTGTGCTGCAGTGCTGTGGGTGCTGTCACCCTACTCAACACCTGATCTCCAAAGATACTCTGCAAGAGCTGTTTGTGTGGACAGGGTAGGTGTAGGGTAAGAGGAGCCTGTGGCTCCTGTGCTGCTGAACTGCACAGGACTGGATCACCCTGAATCCAGTAATTAGTCATGAGAGGAGGTTGAGGTGATGTAGCTGAAAGAATTTTGTCATAAGACTGGAAGATACTGTCCTTTTTTAGAGAGCAGAGCTCTTTGGATTCACTTTCTCTGCAAGTCTCCCCCACGAGAAGGTGCAGCACTGTGAACTAGCCAGGCTTTAATGAATGAATTTGGAAACAACCAAGGAATTCCTATGGAAATACAGATGACATCTGCATTACGGCCATAATTAATTAACCAATCAATTATCATGATGAATGCTATTTTAATGAATCAGTTGCAAATCATTTTTGGTTCTTATGGTTTTCATTCAGAACACATTAATCATGGCAGGCTCTCTGGGCTGCAGAGGAATGCAGGATGTGAATCCAAGACCTTAGAACATCTTTAACAGAGGTGAGCCAGGTTCTCAGCAATCAGATCCAGATGCAGGTATGGAAAGCTCTCCTCTGAAGGTCAGAGGACCTTCAAATCTGGGAAAATACTGCTGGAATATTATAGACATTGGCCCAGAGCAAGAAAGAAGCAGGTAAGAAATGGTAGAGGACTGGGATGGGCTTTCAAATACTTTCAGATTTGGACTTTGCTTCTAATTCCAGTTATACTGGGAAGAAGGTAAAATAATGTTTTTGAGATGTTGGAAAAACCATACGAGTTTGGGGGTTTGTTTGGTTTGGATTTTTCCTGATATTAGTTTTGAATTTTTGTAAATTTGTATAAATATAATTGGCCTTGGCAGTGCTGCACAGGGGCAGGGGCTCTCTGAGTGGAACCAGTTGAGGGACTTGGGTTAAACTTGCTCTTGAATGTCTGTCTGGACCCTGCACTTATTTTCAATTTGGTTTTCAGTTAATCTTGGGAAGAGCTTGCATGGTTCTATCATCTCTGAAGGATTCCAAAGAGCGTGACGAAAGAAGCATTAATTTGAATTAATTATTAGACTTCAGCTCTTGGATATAACATCTTTATTTATCTGAGGTGTTGCCAAAACTCACTGCTTGCTCCTGGAATCAGTGGGAAGACGTGCTGGCTGAGCTGGGGTGTTTTGTACAGCTGTGCCTAAAGCTCCTTGGAGCTGGAGCTGCTACAGAGAAATGCAACAGGTACTTCACAACACTCGTGGCACTGAAGTGGAGTGGCACAGGGAACACGGGCTTTGCTACTGCAGGAAACAGTGGATTTTCATGTGGAGGGGGATTTTATTTCTATTTTTAAAAAATTTATTTTAAAGTAGAGATGCCTGGAAAAAGAAAAGGTAGTAGAGAGATGGAGTCTTGGGTAAAAAGAGTTCTGAATCAGTCTGAGCAGAATTTATTTATTTCTTTATTTCAGGGCATTTTATCTAATGAGGAGAATCAAAATAGAACAAAACCTTGAACCAGGTAGAAAATATGTGATTTCATCCGCAACGTCAAGCTTGAGCCTGAGGTAATTTTCTAGTGTATGAAGCCATAGAAGCATTAATTTAGGAATTGATCTCTGCAGTGTACCTGTTATGAAAATCTTATTTCACTTGCAGCTAAGAAGTGCACAGACATCCTCCCTGCACAGCTGAGGGAACACCATGGGGTGGAGTTTGGATAACTTATCACATTATTTCTGCTCACCCTGTTGGTGTAGCAGCTCAGAATGCAGTAGGAAGAGGTATCTTTAGTGAGTTTAATGGTTTGGGTAGATAACACTGGAAACCTTTTTGGAGACACGGGTATTATTTATACTATTAGTTCAGATAATAAG
Organism: Sylvia atricapilla; assembly: GCF_009819655.1. NCBI lineage: Eukaryota > Metazoa > Chordata > Aves > Passeriformes > Sylviidae > Sylvia > Sylvia atricapilla. Next base: position 4,612,648 of record NC_089155.1, read on the forward strand.
ATTTCTTTCAATGTTTATTATATGTTCCGCTCTAAAATGCACAGTTTTGGCAGACAGAAGCTTAATATTTGTTTCATAAAGCTATACTAAAGCATGCATTGACTTCTGGAATCCCTTTGAAACCTCTGTCTTCTGATGGATGTGGGCACCCAATTCATGCAACAAATACAAAAGCTTGCGAATAGTCCTGACATGGCTGTATTAAAAAAATGTGGGGAAATATTTGTGGGATATTTTTTGGAGTCTTTATGCTGCCTTACTGGCAATCACATGAATTTCATATCTGTCATAGAATCTCCTGACATTTCCACCGATATGTTGCAAGGAGATCATTAGAACAATTACTGAGATGTGGGAAAAGAAGTAGCATTCCATAGCATCAATTGCCAGCACTGCCATCTCTAAGCAATTAAAAACCATGAGAATAAAAATTCGACATTTTTCTGGCCTCTGTATGAAGAGGGTGCACCAGCATTTGTTTTTGAGGTTTTCAGCATTGCTATAGTACTAGACGTACATTCTTGAAAAAGATGAGGCTGTTTTGGGAAAAAAACTTGAAGTCAAATGAAAAAATAATCATGGAAACTCTTAAACTCTTTGTTTCATCCACAAAAACCGACCGTCTTGATACACATTAAGATTTTATAGAAACTATTAAATTTTGAGAACTTCCCATAGGAAACAAACAAGCTTTGGGAGAAAGTTTGTTTTTCTGAGGTTCCACCAAATTTTGTTTCAACTGTTTGTGAACCTGAAGCAAAGAGTTGGTCCAGTCCAATGATCCCAGTTGCCCGTGGTCACTCCAGCCCTGAGCCTGGCCAGTTCTGGTGGGCTGAAGAGGAATAAGTGAATTTGGGAATATTCCTCTGGTGTAGGGCCCTGGAGCTGGGGGAATGGTGTCTCTGGGCTCCCAGATCTTCACTTGTCTTCCTCTGGAGAAAGGAAATTTTCCCAAGGGCATGTAGTGATAGGAAAAGGGGAAAAGACCTGGAGGAGAAGGGAGGGAAGGTTTAGATTAAATGTTAGGAAGAAATTCTTTAAGGGCACAAAGGAACCATCACAGGTTGTGCATTCTCCATCCCTGGAAGTGTTCAAGGGCAGGTTGGATGGGCTTGAGAGCAGCCTGGTCTAGTGGAAGGTGTCCCTGGCTGTGGGAGGGAGTTAGAATCAGTTGGTTTTTGAAATCTCTTCCAACCCAAACCATTCCATTATATCTGTGATTTTAACCCATTGCCAGTGACCTGTGGTTCTCACAGGCCTTTGGATCTCAGAGGTCTTTAACTGCCAAATGGCTGCGACAGATTTTAATAATGAATGTGACACTTTTCAATGGGGAGTGGTAATGGCAAAATTACTGAGATGCTATTTCACCCTTACTTGGCAGGGACAGGAGGTGCTGAAGCCAACAAAAATTTTGTCAGGCTTGGGCTGTAGCGACCACGGCTGTTTGACTTGCTGTAGTCCTCTAGGAAGGTATTTGGACATCTGAGAGATTGTAATTCATTCTGGAAATGACATATTTCAATATTAAAGTTGAATTTCACTTCCATGACATGAAGCTGATTTCTGAATCCAGATGGAAAAAATTCCAAAACTTAAATAATTGATATCTGGTTTCCTGACCAGCTCTATTTCTCCTGTGGCAATAAGCTAGAGTTCTTGAGGAAATCATCAAGGATTGAAAAGAAGTGAGGACTGGGTGTATCAAAAGGCTCAGCCAGTCTCCCACTGCCAATAAGGCACGTAGGATTATTTCCCTGGAGACTCAGAGCTGAGGGTTCTGACAGTGTGGCCGTTAATAAAACAGGAAAAAATATTAGTGAGGGTTGTCTGAGACCTGCTTTGAGTTTGTGGAAACACTTTTTAGTCTTCTTGGATCCAAATATATGATTTATTCCCTTTAAATCCTAAATCTAGCAGAAAATAAACCAAACAGGGCTTTCCTCGCTTAGGTAAGGAATTCCTGTATGTTGTGTTGCTGGACCTTGGTTTTGGGCTGTAGGGACAGGGATTAGTTTGTTGATAAACCAGACTGCATCTTCCTTGGCACACCTTTGCAGAAAGCCAGGTTTGCCCACCCTCTTACACCTGGGTTTTTCCTTCCAGGTGGGAGCATTGGGTCGGTAATTTGGACAGATGACAAAACTGCACAGGACAGGGTGTGTGATGGGTCTGGTATCTCCTGTTGGGTGGCATCTCAGGATGAGGGGCTGATGGAGTGAGAGGGCTTTGTGGGAGCACCTGTTTGGGGCAAGCCCCTTTTCTGAGCCAACCTCGAGCCTTCAGACTAAACCTCCGGGGACTGCACTACTGTTGGAGAGGTGATGGCTTGCGCTTTCCCAAACAAAGCACAGCGATGTTTCCTGTAATTCGAACCGAAGAGACAACTTGCTGCTTTGTAATCTGTGGGTGGGGGAGGCACTGTTGAGTCAGGAAGCCCCCAGAGGGTGCTGGGTTTACTGGTTTCAGCTGTGAAATCAAAACACATGCATGAGTCAGGCCAGTGGTTAAGTTCTGCTCACTTTGAGGCCCTGGCTTTGATTAAATTCATGTGTCATTTTCAAAGGTCCATGTTTAGCTTGGTTTTAGATCATGCTCGCATAATTAGTTTATTTAAACTATGTCTCATGTTAAATCAGATTTTGCCTGTGGACTTAAGTACAACTATGTAATAAGATATACCTATTAAACAGATGTTTAATCTTAATGACTATGTTCTTGACAATCAATTGGAGTTGAACATCTAATAACTACATTGCAACTAGGCATATCTCTTTGCATTTAATAAGATACTATAGTAATATAATTATAGTAATATAGGATATTATAAATAACATATTCGTGGCAATATACCAAAGTTTGTATAATACATGCTATATATATACACGTGTATATATATATATATATATATATATATATATGAATAATCTGAAAAATGAGGAGGCTTTAGCTCATCTCATCATTTCCCTGAAGGAAGAGAATAAAAAAAAAAAAACCACCATCTCCCCAAATGTTATCCTCCTGTGGAGGAAACAATTTGTATTGGCACTTCTCACTGCATGTCCTGTAACAGCCCAGTGTCCCCAGGTCACCACCCCGAGTGAAATCCAAAGCAGTGGTGTCACAGAACAAGTCTCCACCTTATGCTCATATATTTGGTGTCTGGTGGGATACTTTTGTCAGACTCAATAGAAAGAAAGAGGACTAAGAAAAATAAGGGGAACAATTAGAACAAGAGATGTGGAAACACTTGTTGGAAAAAGAGCCAGCCAACCCCATTGATCCTTAGTGGAACCTCTAGTTGTGTGTAAACACAATATTTCTGCATTTGTGCACCCAAGTCTCTGATTTTTGGTTGTGATCAATAAATGAGGTTTCATTAACAGGTCCCACAGAATATCTTGATTGTTCCACAAATTTGATCTGATAGTCCCAACTCCAGAACTGCTACCAAGATGTGCACAAATATATTTGGATAATATATTTTTGTCTTGCTTCTGTACCATAACTTTATACTGATGGACATTTAAGTATAAAATCAAATAGCTTCATAAAATTCTGTTCAGAATTAGCAAGTGTGTGTCAAATAGTCTGTTGAAACAGCTGAATATTTTGGTAGTTGTGCATTATTTTAAGATTTTAATTTTTTTAGGCTGGAGTTTGAGGAGGCCTTTAAGCCCATGCTCAAATCTATCTTTTCAGCAAATCTGTTGCACATGTGTTCAGTATTAAGTGCATGAAATAAGAAATAAGCTGATTAACTTTTGTCTTATGGTTGGTCCTATTCTTCATTGAACTCTATAGAAAACTTTCCATTGAATCCAATGAGCCCTGAGCTAAACACTTTAAAAATGTGGTGGAAAGGCAGAGAGGGAGGGTGGGAAACAGGTGGGTTAAAATTTGCTTGGATTATGTGGTATCTTTTGGGCTATTGAATATGTATAGAATGGAGCTCTTGTTAATGCAAATTACAAACATGTTTCAGAGTCTGTCTTGTGGCACATGTACAGTGCAGTGATGGACTAGAAACATATGAAAGACATATTGATGATGATAAACATTAGCTCGGCATTCTGGTCTCCAGCATTGCTCAGAATTGGGGGGAATAAAAAAAAGTCTTCAAACTTTTTTTCATGCTTTTCATGCTCCATAAAAAATAGTTATCAAGGTCTCTTTTAGCTCAGCCTTCCAGATTCCTCTTTAAAAACTCTCCTGGCTTCCCTGAGCATCTCTTTCCCAGTGTATTATATTTTCCCCACGCCTGCCTGTGTTAATTTTTGTTAATATTGTTGTTGCCATCTTTGCACTAAAAAATGCATGAAGGAGAGAGAAGTGTGTATGTGTTTGTGTTCTCTTTTCCTCCTTTCCTGGTCTAACTCAGAGGCTGGGGGAAGAAGACACTTTTAAAAAATTCCTTCCTTCACGTGCCAGGTTTGCAGTGAGCAGGCAGTGAATTCTCCAGAGGGAAAAGTCTATTTTGGTGGCCTTCTTGTAACTGTATTACTGGAGGGCACCTCTAGCTAACAACGCACTGGGTTAAATTAAGCCTAGAACTTCTCAAGAGACTGTTTTTACTGCCGATTTTATTTAGCCCCCTTTACCCCCTACTTAAGCTGGGAGAGAATGCTGCTCTGTGTTTTGTTTTAGGGTGCTGGGGTTTTTTTTCTTACCGCATTCTATTGATAATTTTTTTACACACCTTTATTAAAGACAGTGATTGCAAACACATTTCACTTAATATTCCACTCACGCTCTAAGTTAACAAGTAGTTCAAAGATTAATTACCATGTACCTTGCAGTTCATAGATTCTATTATGATATAGCTCAAGCAAAGGGAACAGGGGGGAAATCCAGCTGATTAGCCTGTGATTATGTGTTAGCCTGTGCTTGTGGTCTTTGCTTGTGTGATGCAAGAACTTCTGAGTGCTTACACTTTCCCATCTGTATTTATTTTCATGTAGTTGGGGAGTTTCTGGGACTTAAAAAAAATACTAGTGGCAATATTTGTCAGGTTAGTACCGCTTCAGTTGCTGATGCTTTAACCGGTGAGATGAATGTCAGCGGTGGGATGAGGGCAGCTGTGGGCTGTGTGTTATCTGCAGTGCCATCAGGCAGCACTCATGCCCTGCCCCATCACCCGGGGTACAGACTCCGTGGCATCTGCAGAGGGAGTGCTGTTGCCTCTGACAGGTTCACCAGGCTGCAGGGGAAGCCACGCTGGGGCTGTTTTTCCTCCCAGTCCACAGGCTCCAGGAGAGGGATTTTGGTCCTCCCAGTGAGACCACACTACCCTGGGCAACCTGGCCGTGTGTCCCTGCCCACGGCTCCGTCTGGAACTAGATTAGCCTTAAGGTGCTTTCCAACTCAAACCATTCCAATTCTCTGATTCTATGCCATGCTGATGCCCAGCTAATTTGGTATTGTGTTTGGGCACTCCTGATTTGGTAGTACTGCACCTAAAACTACATTTACACCTCGTCAGACCGCAGCATCTGGTGAGAGTGGGTTTAGCAGTGCTCAGAAAGACCCAGATGAAGAGTTCATCCTGTTGTCCCCCTGTTAATAGCTGGAGTTTAGGATTTGCAAAGAGACACCTGTCAAAGCTGCGATTAGAATTTTCCTCCCACTCTGTTCCCACTGCAGGCAACTCCCTGTTCCCCTTATTCTAGAGTAAATCGATTAGGACTCAATAAAAAGCACGGGCAGAACCTGCTTGTCACTTCTTAAATGTCTCAGCCTGTTTGGAGGCCGTGCCTGAATCCCTGAGCAAGTGGGAGCTCTTGTGGTGTGAATTCCCCGCACAGAGTTTCCCCGGCTAACAAGGAAAGGCAATATACATAGGACAGAACAGGTTTCTATTCAGCCGTGGAGAAAGCACTTGTGAATGTTGCAGGAAATGAGATCTTAAGTCAGTGCATGAAACAATCTAATCCATCACAGCCCCTAGAATGGCCTCTCATAACTCAGGGGCTGTCATACCCCTTTGTGTGCATGAAGGCAGTTGTGGAAGAAGTGACGAACTGCGCACATATTCTGCTAAATCCGTTCTGGCAGCTGAGGTAATATATTTTCAATGCCAAGTCACATAATTTTACTTTAGCTCATTTGACTCCAGGCTACAAAGCTATTCCAGAAAACAAAGGGATGGTGTTTGAATAATGAATAATAATGAATTTAATTCCGAGGGCTTGTGCTGGGCTGAAGCCTCTAGGAGGTTAAATGCAGATAAAGTAATGGAAAGGAAAAGTTTTACCTTACAAAATGGTGTTGTTTTACTCTAGTTGCCTTGACTTCATCAGGCATTGACACATTTGGACAGATGCAGCTGGCATATAATTTTGAAACTAAGATGTTATTAAGTGTGATTTACAGATTTACACCTACAAAATATCATGGAATTACTCTCAGCATCTTCTTCCTTTCCTCTAGTTGGGATTTTTTTTTTCTTTTTCTCCTTTCCTGTTATTTTCTCTTGCTTTTGATAGTTGTAGATCATCACAGTAGTTGCAAGGAAATCTGAGTGTATCCTTGCACCATGATGGATACACATGCACTCTCTTTTTGGTGTTACCAAGCATCCCCAGCTGATAATTCAATGCTTTTCAGGAAATGAAAAGGCAATATTCCCATGGGCAGAGAGGTGCTGCCTGCCTCTGCCTACACAACACCAAACATGCACTAGTCCTGACGCTCTTTGACACTTTTAGAATCAGTTTAGTATCAATGACAGGTGGGCAGACAAGGAGAGGGGATTGCCCCACAGGGAAATCCTGGAAGGCATCTTCAAGGAAGACTTTCCTATTTGTTAATTTGTCACAGGCAGGATTAATGAAATACCACTGTGCCTTGAACCAGACCATTGAGCTCTAGGGGCTTAATTTTACCTTATCCCTTTGAAAATCCCCCTTTCCTTTACTGTTTTGAGGGAGCATGAATTTGTTTACAGACTGTTTAATTTTTTTGTGAAGTTGCTCAAGAGTCTCAAAGCTTTACTCAGGCAGATCCAGGTGAGCAGGGGTGTGGAGGAGTGCTGCAGGTGTTTGTCTGGAAGGCCTCACCCCATCTGGAGGGAAAGCTGGAGAACTTGTCCTTTGGGTTTCCTAGCACCTCACACATTTGTGTTTGGTCAGAGATGCTGTTCCAGCTCAGCTGCTTCTGCTGCAGGTGGCTCTTTCAGTGCAGGAGGGTCCCTCAGACCCTAAGGAGGACACGCAGGAGGCACCTGCAGGTACCTGCCCAGCTGCTGCTCTGGGAAGGGAGAGCTGGAAGAGGGAAGGCAGGAGCAGAGCAGTGGCTCAAACTGAGGCAGGGGCTGTGTGTGACTTCCCCAAGAGCTGCAGGAAAGTCCTGCTGAGGTGATCCCTGAAGGAGCGAAGGGCCCAAGGTCAGGGGAAGTCTCAGACTCATTTCTTGCTGGTTCTGGTGTGTGCTGAATGGGTGTCTGGCAGCCCTGGGGCATGTGCTGCTCCCATCTTTCTGTCTAATTTGACAGCAGGTCTTTTCCAACCTAAATGATTCTATGAAATGGGAATCACTGTGATACTGAAGGGTCAACATCATTGTTGATTCACAGCAGAAGATCAGATGAATGAGGAAGGGGAAGTCACCTCTAGAAACAGTTTGATAAGTATTGAAAAAGGAAAAAAATCCAGAGGCTTGATAGACAAGGTGGGCTGCGGGGAGCCATAACATAAACAGAGATTTCTGATCCTATTTGAGGCCATTTCTAGGACAGCTACATGTGGGATGTACGTTCTTTATCTGCAGTCTGACTGGCAATACTTTGTTAATTTGTGAGAATGAGAAAGTGAAGCTGATTATAAACAGAAATGAAATAGTCATTCAGGCACCATGTGCATGGGACTTCTAGTGAGCTCCATTGGAGGTCCAGGCACCGAATATTTGCAGGATTATGTGTCATCTCATGGATCTGTTTTCACAGTCCAAGCCATCTGGCATACAGGAGTAAACAAACAGCGGAAAAGATAATAAGTAAACTGTTTTTTAACTATTTTTTCCCCAGTCTAAATACTAGTAGAGCCAAGGAATTTTGATTCCTGAACCAGATTAATTTTAGATTATGTTTTGTATTAAGTGAAATAGTAAATGTAACATTTCCACCTTGCAGGAAGGAGTCTCCTATTTTTGTGCAGAAGCCTGTGCACATTTTTTTCCCAGCTCCAGCTTAGTGAGGAAATGGGTGAGCTCAGCCCTCCCCAAGGTTATTGTCAGGCCTCTGAACTGATGCTGATGCAGCTGGGTAGCCCTGAGTACCTAAGACTAGTGCAGGCAGCTCTAGGTACAATTTTTGGTGTCATTTGGAGAAGTTATAATCATCTTATTGAAGAATGTCCATTGGCCACCACTGCCTCACTGGTGTGCAGCATTTCACTGGTGTTATTTCATAGCATTGAGCACAGAATTTCACTACAGGGAGGGAAATCACACTGACACAAACTTGTTTCTTTCCTGGTTTTGCTGAGGGAAGGCTGGCAGAAGGGTTACAGCAGCCACTTGCTTGAATTTCTGGTGTTGCTTCAGAGAAATAATAGAGTAGCCAGAAAGGTTCTGCATTTCATCAAAAAGTCTTCAAAAAATTTCTGTTATGGTTGATTAAGAGTACATGTGATTTCATAGACTCAGAGCTCTGTTAAAGTGCTCCAAATGTGTGTAGTCAAGGTCCACTGTTAGAGCTCGTACCATTTAATTGAGTACTGCATTATTTAATGTCTTTCCTTTTGCTGTCATCTCATTTTGCAAGAAATCTCACTCCAAAAAAAGGGGAGTTTCTGGTTTTCCTGTCTGTAGAGGAGACCCAAAACATGTCATCATACAGGCTTCCCAATAAAAGAAATTAACTTAATGAATTTATGCTCCCCTATTTTGTAGTGGAGAAAGGAGCTCCATCATGTCCATGAAGTTATAGCAGAGAAGAATTCTGAGTATTCTTGCTGTGGTACCTTTGGAAAGCTCTAGTCTACAAATGGCTGAGGTTATCACTTCTTCAGAATAAGTTCAAACCCAGCTGATGAGTTTGGGCTGTAAGAGAACAAGGGGAGTTAGCTCAGGGTACCACTTAGGAGTGTGATATCCTAATCCCCAGCTCCAGCCAAAGGAGTCAGTCCTGTCATCCTTATCCCCACCTGCCCATCCCTGGCCCATTTTTGGTGTGCCTTGGCATGAGAGAGAGAGGCCAGGCCAGGGAGTTAAACTGAGGAATACTCGGTTTGTAGTAGGGAAAAGACCAATTCCCCACCAGTTTAGCCTTTGGATCCAAAAGAGGAAACCCACCTACTTTAAGGTATGCAAAACTAAAATGGATTTTTTTTTTCTGTTTGAAGGTGGAAACTTTGTAGCTAAGGTACAGTGACAAAAACTGACAGTCCCTGTTCTCTCTGGTCTGTGAGATTTTCAGGAAATTGTCTCAGTTTTTAGACACTGTGTGAGGTATCCTCTCAGCCTAGATGTTTGTCAGAGTTTAAACCTCCTGTAGAACAGGAAAAAGGCAAAGTCTTTCAAAAGTGCTTGGTGGTAACTTTGTCCTTCCTGAAAGCTGTGTAATAGCTTTTAATATTTGAAAGTAATCAGAAATATTAAAGAGCAGGAATAAGCTCAAGGGGCAGGACTTTTCATTATGCTCTTGGGTTCTTGGGTGCCTTTTTGTTTTCTTGTGTAAGTTGGTGTTTATGCTGTTTGATCTCATTTCCCAAAACTATTTCCCAAGCTGTGCTCAGACAGAGGCTATGGGAAGGAACCTTCAGTGAAATGGAATCCCTCATTCAAGATGAAATAGGACTTTTTTTTTTTTTTTTGTCTGCTGTTTCCTGGCAAGGTTTTCCTGTGACATTTGCTGGGAGGGTAACCCATTAATTTGAATGCAAGCACCAGCAGGAGCTAATCTGGATGACACTAGATCATGCTTGGCATTTGTTTCCACACTGGTTAGGTGCCATGTGAAATATTTCCAGTGTTGACCCATGTTTCCAGCTTTGGAAGCTGTGCTGGAAAGTGCAGTTATGCTTGAAGAGTTGTCTGATGATTTGATTTTATTTGTATGGAAAGTCCAGTGGAAATGTTAACTAGTTCACAGAAAACTCAGGTGCAAGCACAGTTCCACACCTGTAAGTACCAGTACCAGAATGAGGAGCTGGCACACAGTTGCTGTCACTGTTATTTATTATATTTATTGAGGAAATGCTTAACTTCCCAATTGAAGATGAGGATTTCACTGTGCTGTGTCTACATACACAGCTTAACCTACTCTTGAACCTCACAGAATCCCTCCCCACAGCCTGTATCTGCACGTAAAGGGCTCCCAGAATGAGCTGTTTGAGTTGCAAACCTCAGGGAATACTGCAGAGCCATGCCTGGAAATTGTGGCTCATGCTCAGAGCTGGCACTCCATGTACTGGTGGGTAGACTCAAGAAGTAGCCAAGATTTAAGTACTGAGCAGGAAAATATTTTTATTCACTCTGTTCACGTCAGCAAATAGCTGCTGGTCCACTTCCCATGGGCATTGATTGAGCTTAAGTGCTCTTCCCAACACGGAGCCAGGGTATGTGATGAGGGAAAGCTTTGAAATTACATGGTTGTGGTTATTACACGGTACCAGTTTCATGCCTTTTCAGGTACAGGTTGGTTTGGTTTTAAGGACCTGATGTTAAGTGCTTTTATGTGTTCCAACTTTTATTCAAATAAATAAATGATTATCAGCAGTTTTCTGGGGTGATAAAGGAGGGAGGGAGGAGTAAATGGCCAAAACCAAAAAAAAAAACCAACTCCAAAAAAACCCAAACCCGCCCCCCCCCCCCCAAAAAAAAAAAAAAAAATTGGAAATCTTATATGGACAGTTTAACATGTGTTGAGACACAAAAGGTGCCTCTGAGGGTGTGACCTCTTGGGGAAGCAGATTATCTGTTTGTTCTCTCCATTTTGCAGTTCCCAGCACAGGGGGCTCTGCTTTCTACAGTGTTTTAGATAAAGTTTTGTTCCATGGGATGGAAAAATAAGGCAAGAGGGCTGCACCAGGTTATGGCTGGGGGTGGTGAATGCCCATGGAGAGAAAGGGATTAGGAGGGACCCCTGACCAGGAACAGGGCAGAGAGGAGGGGAATGGAAACTTCCATCTTGGTGGCTGATATGTGTGGCTGGCAAGTGATACTGGCTCATAGATTTGTGGAACTGATTTATCTGAGCTCATAGAAGCAGAAACAAAGTTTTATGTTGTGCAGTCCTTTCACTGCATCCTCTAGTTAAAAATCCCCAAACAAAAAAACAAAACAAAAACAAAAACAAAAAAACAAAAAAAACAAAAAAAAACAAACAAACAAAAAAACACAAACAAACAAAAAAAAACAACAAAACCCCAGGAGCAATTTCTAGTCCCTGAATTTTTGTCTGTATAATTTTCACACCTAGGGTGAAGTCTGATGTTCCAGTCCTTGAAGTGCTGTGAAGGAAAAATATTGAGATTCCAAGTTGTTCTTGCATCATGGCATAATTTTCAGTGCAAAAGTGTAGCATTACCCCACTGCCAGTAGGATATGGGAATTCAGCCCCCTCAGTTCTGGATGATTAGCCCAAAGTATGGCCAAGATTTTGAGTGACCAGGTGAACGTGCTAGTCAGTTTTGAAAGATCCCTAGAGTTTGGATAGAAAAGAACCTGGTTTTGCTCAAATAAAGGGAGACGGGAAAACTGGTTTCCCTTGAATTGCTCCTGTTTTGAATTCATCCTCCATTACAATCAGTGAATTCCCAGCACCAGCAGCTGGATTAACCAGTAAATCCAAACTTCTTTTTTTACCAGATTTAGTTGTTTCAGGCCCTGCTTTTTTTGAGATTGGTGGGACTTTTTCAGTTTACTTGAGCAGAAGCTGGGTCAGCCCCATATTAGATGGCTCTACACTGGTGCCTAAGTGATCTGTAATTCCAATGAGACCTTAGGTTTGATGAAGAAATCTTTAATAAGATTGCTTTTGTGTTTAAACAGCCCATTTGTAAAGGCTTCTTTCTCCACAATAGTAATTGGATTCCTCAGTATTCAGTCATTTCATTGCAAGATGTTTCGCTCTAAGAAAATAATTTCCAACCCATGTTTCTTTTCTTCTTTTAACTTAAAAGAGCCTCTTGTCTTCTTTGTGGTCAGTGCAGCCCATTTGTAACTGCCTGCTACAAGCTGAAATCTGTACATTCTTATCTCCCTTGCTTTGTTTTTCTGTACCAAACTGTAAGCAAGCCCTGAAGTTTGTTCAGATTTGGGATCAAACACTGAATTTTTATTTCTTTTCTCGCGAATTCCTAGGGGGGAAAGAATCAATATGCTAATGCTGTTGCATCAAGCTTTCAAATCTATGCAGACATCAATAGGCGGCTGTTCTGTGCTTTTTAGCATTTTGGGCCAAGTTTCTGATTTCAAACAGATTGATGTAAAACCAGAGGAACTTCATAGGAACTTCTCTGGATTTACACCACTGGCTCAGACTAGGTCAAGCTTTTAAATTAATTCAGGAATCAGATTTCGATTTTCACTAACTATTTATATACTAATTAGAATTTTATTATGAATAGAACATCTGCACCTTCATAGCTACTCCCTCAGGAAATCAAGCTGTAATTTTGTGACATTGTGTGCTGCCCAATAAGTATAGCTGCTCTTATTTGGTAAATGTATATCAAATAGTATTTGCTACTTTGCCGATTTAATACAAAATAAAATCCTTTCAAGTCAGAGTAATGTCCTCTGCTTTATATTTGAAAAAACAAGTTAATCCCATGATAGGCTGTGATTTGCAATAAAGTTGATCAATGGGATCTACCTCCACAAATTGCAGAACATACCATTCACATTGTTTTGAGTAATACTGTTGTTTTACCTTGAAGTACATTGCTGTTGCTCTCTGTGTTCAGTATAGCATCTTAAGACTTTTTAATAGACAGAAACTAAATGAAAATTGATTGATAAAAGCTCCATCAAGGTGTTTATTGTTTCTTGCCCAGGGGTAAAGCAGAAAATTTTGAAAGCCATGTCATTTGTATTAGATTCTGTTTTTCAAAGTGCATTGGCAATGGAGATGTGAACATAAAGGTAGGAAATTGCTTTTAATCATTAATAACTTGCACAGGGACCTTGTAGTACAAGGTGGAGTGTCCACTTCGTGCTGGATAATGAGGATTTGATGCAGAAATTGGTGTGCAGAAGTGTACTGGAGGATTCTGTATGCAGTTGTAGTACCAACACTGGCATCCACAGCAGCTTGAAGCATATGGAAATGAAAGAGAAAATACCTGATTAACAAGGGAGTTGTGTTATTGTAAGGTACTTTACCAGAAGTGCATCAGCAGAGACAGGATGTGCTCCAGCAGCAGTTGCCTGTAGAGCCTTTGAAGTTCTTAACCCTTTGGAGCAGGGCCTGAAACAACTCGTCCTTCTCTGATTCATGGAGTATTCTGGTTTGAGCGGGGCAGAATCCAAATTTTCACCAGTAAGAGAATATCTAATTTCACCAGTAAGGGAATTTTAGTGAGTGAATTTTAGGAGCTGTACACTGTTCTGTTATGTAGGGAATTTATACCCAAAGTAAGAACATGGAGCAAGTAACAGGAAAGGTGATGTGACTGGAAGGAGCCTTCAGAAACAATTGTGGGAGAACATTTGGCTGCAGTGAAGGGACACAGGCTTGCAAACACCCAGTCCAGGCAGGAGTTTTCTGCATGACTGCCCTTAACCCCAGATGGGCTGAGGAACCAGCTCAGCTGTGTTAGACTGAACATGGGGGCTTGGGGTTAAATTTTTGCCATACAGAGGTAATTTTTTCCCCAAAGTAACCCAAACTGAAATGTCCCTAGTTCTGAAGATACGTGGATGTGAACGATCAGAAACTTATTTCCTGCTTCCCATCACTCATAGATGGAGAAAAGCCCAGTGACTTGATTCTTTGGCTGCCCAAGATCATTTTGCACTCTCAGGTATCCATGGGCCTTTTAGAATTACCAAACTATCTTCAGGATCATGAAATGATTTGGTCTGTGCCCGCTCATCACGTGTTAAAGGTAATTATTTGAAAAGGTAGAAGAGGGTCTGGTCCCTCTGTGACCAGATATGAAGGCAGTGGGAGGCTTGTGTGGTGCCATCCTTGTCCCAGGGACTGAGGCCACAGTGGAGAGCTGACCCTTGGTAGTGGTAAAATGGTTTATCATGACATCCACTTCCTGACTTGGAAAACCTCCCATCTAAACAGAAAATCAAACGCTGAATTGCAATAGGTTTGGGGAAATGGCAGTTGATGTCACTTGCTGAAGACATTGTAGCAGCATTGGTGGCGGGACCAGAACTGAGTGCTGAAGCCTGGTGTGCAGAGGAGATTGTAACTGATTCATCTGCTCTATTCTCAAAAGAGTGTATTTGAATTCCTCTACTGGTTCTGCTCAATTTTTTACAGATTGAGAATGAAGAATTCTGTACATGGGATCCTGGTGATTGGGGGTTGTTTTGTTCTGTTTGTGCAGTAGAGACACTTTAGAAATAGAATTCACACCAAGGCTGGTCCTTATGGGGAAGGCAACTATGAAAACCAAGTGGAAAGGGCCTCTGCTTTGCCTTTTGCCTAAGATGAATTTCAATTTTACTTCTTAGACTGAAGGAAAAAAAAAGTTGAATTTTGCTAGAGAATAATGAAAAAAAAAGTATGGAACAGCATTCTGTTTTTTGTTTGAATATGTTGTAATTCATCAGCTAAATAATTTATGTACAAAACACCAAGCTTTGGTTTTAGAAGAGATACTTGTAGTCAGAACACAGCTTAATGAAACTTAGTAATCTAATAGTGAAAACATGAATTTGCTTCCACACACTATATAAATCCATATGAACTAATAAGATTTATTTCTTTTGTGTTTGGAGAAGGAAGGAACTGTTTAATTAGAGAAAGTTCAAACCCTGTGGTGATAAAGCTCACGTTGCAGCGTACACGAGTAGTGTGTGTATCTGTAATATTGTCTTGCTTTCCCTGTAGGTCCTTACTTAATGTACATATGTCCTTTGAAAAGAATAAAAGACAATTAACAAGCTTTCATAGTTGTGTTGCACAGTATATCCTATATGATGGGATATGACTTACTAGATTTCACTTTACTAGATATTTTCAGGCACGGTTGCTCAGTGCTTACAAACAATTGCAGTGGCTGTGCACAAATGAAATAGAAATGCACAGCTAAGACTAAACTCTTTCAAGGTCAGGTCCTACAAACCTACTGCACATCAGCTGTGCTAAGAGTTGGCAATGGGACTTGACTGAAACATGTGACAAACATATGGAAAATATATTCCTTTGTTTTGTACGTTTTAAAAATGGATTATACTCAACGTGCTACTGCCTTTGAGGGCTCTAAGATAAAACGTTGCAAGGTTCATTGACTTCAAGATGGGAATCCTGGGTACGGCCCAGATGGAAGCCTGATACAAAAAGCTGCTCTTGTCTTTGAACATTATTAGCCCCAAGGAACTGAAATTCCTTTTAGGTTTCTCCCCACCCACTTTAAAACAATATGTGCGAAAAGAGTTTCCACTTGGTTTTGTTCCTGGGCTGACCTGCAGGAAAATGGGGTTTAGGAGAGGATTGGCTTACAAGTCCTCTTCATGGTATGGACACTGAAGGGTTTTGGGAGGTGTAAAAAGCCCATCTTAAACTGCTCCAGGATAGTGTTCTGTGCTTGGAGAGAAGATGGTTTGAGGGGGTTATGTCCCCATGGGCCTCATTCTCACTGACATCTTAATAATTTTCTTTCCTTATGCTAGTTGAGCTGACAGTCATTTGTGGATCTGATCCCTGGGTTAGATCTTTGAGGCGATTGTGTCCAATATCTTCATTCCACTTACCTCTTTTCATTTTATGATGTTTATTTATATGTGACATCATTTCATAGTGATTCCTTAGAAATACTTGCACTGACAGCTGTGGGTGGGAGGGAAGGTGAGTGTGGGCAGTGGTGGTGCTGGTACCAGAATCAACCCCCAAATTACACCACCAGCATTTTGTGACATATTTGGAGCCATAAATCAGCTGTGAGCCAGGCTGGTGTTTGAACAGCGTGTGTATTCCGGTGTGATGATGATGACTGTCCCCAGGGGCAGGGTGTGAGAGGGACATGGCAGGGATACACTGACCTCTGGCATCCCCAGGAAGTGCCATTGTCACAGGGAATAGGGTACCCATGGCACTACAACCCAGGAGACACAGACCCCTCCATCCCCTCTCCTGTCATTCCTTTGGGGAGCTCCCACTTCCTCCACTGGAATCCTGAGTGGAGGTAGTTGAGGCAGGAAAATACGTTCTTAAGGTTATTTTCATATTGGTTTTGCTCCCTGAAGTGCTGGTTGAAGGGGTTCTGCAGTTCATTCAGGTCACCTTACAACTTACAGGGAAGTGGGACCTCTCTTTTTGGGGTCTGCGTTAAACCACACACAGGTAGGATGAGCTCGAGCTGCTAAATTGCTCTTAGCTGATCTGGTGGTGAGCACAGGAGGTGAAAAGATTCCTTAAACTTAACTTTTTCTTTCCTCCTCTCAGACTTTTGCCAAATAGAGAATGGAGAAATTGGCTCAAAAGCTTTTGTTTTTTCCTGCTCATTTTCTGTTATTTGTTGTTTTTCTTTTCAAGTAGGCTTGCAAGCTGAATGCAATTTTCCTGTGGGAGTAGATGCCGAGTTCTGTCTGTGTTTTCATCTCCGTAGCTGACAATAATAAAAATTCCAAACAACCTCCCCCCCACATTCCCTGCTTTGCTGTTGTCATGTTTTCTGCTGGTTGACAAAGTCACCTCTGCGGCCTTAATGTCTGAGTACATTTGTTTTGCAGAGTGCTGGGAGCTGCATGGCTTGTTGATGTTTTCAAAAGCTGTTGATACACTGCATGTTGCACGGTTAAGAATTTAGGAATTTTCCACTCCCACTGCCCAACTGTTTTTTTGGATTGGTGTTTGTGTTTCTCTAAAGCACCCTGCAAACACCTCCTGTCAGGAGGTGATGGGAGAGAGGCTGAGGATATCAGTAAGGCAGCCTTGAAATGTTACTTGTCCACTGGGACCCTAAAGGAAAATTGTCCCAGGAATTCCTTACATGTGCACAACCCTTTCAAGGGAAGTGAAATCCCAAAACTCTTAGAAGAGTTTATTTTGTGGAGTTGAATCCTTCTCTTTTCCCACTCCTCCCTTGCCTGCTTCCTCCTTCCACCTCTAAGCATTTCAAAATTTGATTTGCCTGATCACTAATTTGTTTTACCTGTTTGAAGATGGAAAAAAAAATACCCAAGAGCAGAAAAAGAGTCACTTGAGAGATGCTGTTTGGGGAATAACTGAGAAAGCAGGAACAGCCTTCACTTTAGCCTGCAGCTGATGTGTGGCTGGAAGAGGAGCAAAGTCTCCTCTGGCCAAAGGAAGGAAGGAATAACAGATTTGGTCTGACAGTTTATTCTAAGTGGTGTTGCTTGGACACTGCAGCAGCAAATCACCTGTGAATAAGAAGGGAAAGGAAGACAAATCACTTCACTTTAGAACACTGTCATGTTTTTAATCTGGGCTTTGTTTATTCAACTGCTTTTTCATGGATATTGGTCTCCTTACACCATAGTGTTATGTGTAAGTTATTCATCTCGGTCATCTGCTCTTCCACAGTGGGGTAAGACGCTTTCGATGCTGGAAGAGGAAAGGCAAGATGTTTGTTGCATCTTGAGGAATCCTCCAGAGCCAAATAACAGAGCTCCCTCTAAACATTAACGTCTGTGCTCCCAAGTCCTGCTTTTAAAAGATTGCATCTTGCAGAACTGCCAGACCATGAACCTTGCCAAGCATGTGCTTCTACACATTTCCAAAATGGCAGGAAAAATAAAATTGGCTGAATTAAGCAATGAACCAGCTTCCCCTTTACTATTACCAATAGCAGGAAACATCATTAAAACCATTCACTTTTCAGTCAAATATTGTGTGACAAAAAGATACTCGAGACCACAAAATACATCCTGATAAATGGAGTTCCAGGCTGGATGTATGTAATGTAGTAGTTCAGAAAATCACTGGCCTTAATTTCAACCCTCTGCTGTACAAATCAAATTGCAAATGAAGCCTGCTTCTGTTGGATGGTGCCAACCATCTGATAAGGAGATCTTGGCTGACTACTCATGTGTCTTAAGGGGATATAAGAAATGAATATTTTTAATTTTTATTACTCTTTGAAAATGCAATCTTTTTATGCCTTATAAAAACTACTTGATCAATTTTCATCTTAAATCAATTATCACATGGCCTTTTCTCTTTTCTGCAGAATGCTTTTGTCTCCCAGAGTTTATCTTAATAATCACAAAAAATCCAATGACCCATGACAAGATTTGCATTGTTCCTCATAATGTTTTACTCTGTGTACAATTTGGAGATGTCTGGTTCAGAATGGGGCTGTGATTGAGAGTCATTTAGGATGGTTGGGGCATGAAGAATATGAGCAGAGAGGCAGTGGAATCTGTTCATTTCCAACCAGGTCAGCATTTTCCTTGTTTCCAGACCCTAAGCTGCAGTTTCATTTTAAGTTTCCCTTGGTGGCTGTTCTGCTTGGACTTCTGTTGTAAAAAGCAAATAAACACGTGGAATTTTGTTATTTTAAGCTTGGCCTGGCAGTGCAGCAGTGCAGGGGCGAGGGGATGCTGGGCAGGGGAGGGTAGGTGTTGCCTGTGCTGACTGCACCCCTGGGAAATGGAGCACGAAATTGAGAGAATCGTGCCTCCAAATGGTTCTTCTTGCTCTTTGGGCTCAAGAATCTTCTCTGAGTTGTAAGTCAACCCCATTCATGCTGCACTGATTTCTGTGTTAATGAGTGTGAATTAGCACAATGGTGGAAGATTTGTAATTTGTGTCATGTATTTGATACATTTCTCCTTGGCTTGTATCAGGAAAAGAGATTATATAGTAAAAATTCTTTCTTAAAAATATTATTTTAGAACCAAATATTTCAATTCCATAAATGGATAATTACACTGATTATTAAATGTATATATCAATTCTATTAATGGATAGTTACACTAATTATTAAATGTTTGCTTAGTGTCAAAGTTTTCTCAAAGTGTGTGCCTGCCATATGCTAATGGCAGGCTGGTTAATATTATTTATTCCAGTCAACATATTCTCCAGCAATATGAATTCATAGAAGGAATTTTGTGTGCATGAAAAGTGATGTGTATTCAGAGCAAGTAATTTTTCCCTTTCTCATCATGTGTTGGAATATGGTTTTGAGAAATGTGTTTGCTTATTGCAACTGCAATCCCAAATAATTGAGTTTCTTACAACTCCAGAATCCTGAGTTACATGAAGGGTTGTGGATGAAACCTTCAGTCAAGCAGAGCTGGCTCCTTTAGGTGTTTCACACTGCATTTTCTAGCACAAGGAATCAAGTGAGAAGGGGAAGTAGCAAGCAAAGTTCTGAATAGCAGAACTCTGGGGCAGGATGTGTCCTTGATCATTATCATCATTATCAAAGTGTAATTTATCCAATTAGCCAATTCCATTAAACAGGTTCAACTGGCTCTTTTTCTCCTGCCATTTTCTCCTGTTTTAATGTGTTTATATCTGGAATGAGTGAAGGATGCACTGTTTGACATGACAGCTTGCTTTGTGTGCAGCTCTCTCTTTATTTCAATCCACTGGCTGACAAAAGGTAGGAGTGGGTCTTTTTGATGTAGTGTAGGGAATTATTTCCTGATTTGACATGCTAATTGATTGGGGATTTCTTATTATATTAAGAAATATTCATCCTGAATTGCTCAGCAGAACAGCATTGGTGTATTGCAACAGGAGGATAAAAGTGAGGGATCAGACAAAAAGGAGACATAGTTAAGCATAAATGTCTGTGCTGTGATTGTTACACATGGTTAATAATCTTTTTGCTCTCTCCTCTTGTTACCTTCAACCCTGTGCTTCTGTTTTCTGAAGTGGCTTTAGAGTTTCTATTGAGAGAAAGTGGAACTTTTAAAAACAATTTTAAAGTGTGCCAGTTGAAAAATATGAAGTGTGTTCATGTAAAAAGTTGACAATCTGCATGTTTTCACAACAAAACTGGAGTAATGTTTTGAATTTCAGCTTTTCCCCTCTTTTCAGTGCCAAATAACAAATGGATGATAAAGGAAGAGAGAGGGGAGATGCTGGAGAAGCTCTTTGGTAATGAAGGGAAGATCCTGTGCAAAGAAGTATTGACACCTCTCAGCTGAGTGAAATCTGGAATTACAGCACTACTGTAGGCTTAAACTCTCTCCGTGTAGTCTGGGCAGTTACATCCTGATCCTTGGAAGTAAGATCATGGAATCACAGACTGATTTGGTTTGGCAAGGACCTTAGGGGTTCTCTCATCCCAACCCCTGCCATGGGCAGGGACACTTTCCACTGTCCCAGGCTGCTCCAACCCCATCCAGCCTGGCCTTGGACACTGCCAGGGATCCAGGGGCAGCCACAGCTGCTCTGGGCACCCTGTGCCAGGGCCTCTCCACCCTCACAGGGAAGGATTTCTTTCTAATATCTAGTCTAAATAGAGACTGTCAGTTTAAAGCTGTTCCCCCTTGTCCTGCCACTCAGCCCAAAGTCCCTCTGCAGCTCTCTTGAAGCCTTTTTAGGCATTAGAAAATGCTCTAAGGTTCCCTGAAGCCCTCTTTTCCCCAGGCTGAACATCTCTACCTCTCTGTCTCCATAGATGTGGCATTCCAACCCTTGGAGCATCTTCATGGCCTCTTCTGGACCGCACCAAGGTGCAGCCAGTGTATTCTCATGTTGGGTAGAAACAGGAATACCAATGAGGACTAGGGCTGTCAAGATGCAGGCAGGGGGCAAGCACAGGCTCAGCACAGCATTTGGAGGAAAAAAAAAAATAAAAATGAAGTGAGTTGATTCTTTTTATGGAATTTTTCTTTAGGGAGGATGTTGTTCTGACTTCTGGAAGGAGCTGGATATTCCATCAAATTCCTGTGTTTCAATAAATGGAAAATACAGTGATGATGACGCTGATTGTTTTTAAAATGAAACTGTCTGTAGTTATCTCTGGAGATAATAATCCCCTGCTGGTTTAGTGCTTCCTTGATTTCGTTTGTATAAATCTGGAGGATGAGACCTTGCCAGGCTGTGTCAGCTCCCCCACGTCACCTCCGAGAGCAGTGTCTCATCTCACCCACCTTTCAAAAATATATTCTCTAAATATTAATCCTATAAGGCTTTGCTGGTCTGCTTTAGCTCCCTGATTGTTTAATACTGGACCAAAAGCTTGAACTTAACAATCATTTCTCTCACTACATTTTTACTGGGAACTAATTTTGACCCTCTGATTTTCATTGCACAGGAGAGCTTGTGGCATGGCTGAATACTGGGGGCTTTAGCATCTCAGAGGGCAGATCAGCTGCTGCCTGCATCCACGTACTCAGTGCTGTGCAAGGTGGGTGGAATGGATGGATGGATGGATGGATGGATGGATGGATGGATGGTTACTATTTCATAGCTTTTCTTCATTTGCCTC
Source organism: Sylvia atricapilla (assembly GCF_009819655.1). NCBI lineage: Eukaryota > Metazoa > Chordata > Aves > Passeriformes > Sylviidae > Sylvia > Sylvia atricapilla. The sequence goes on from NC_089155.1 coordinate 4,634,181, forward strand.
AGTGCTGGTGGCCACGTGTGGAGCAGATTCAGAACTTGTAGGCTTATGTTGTTTTTGCATATGCGAGCCTGGGTAAAGCAGCTTTTACTGATATGACAATTATTCCTTTCTAGGAGCAGTTTGGTCTTGCATCTATCTTTTAATTTTTTTAATCCAAATATCTGGAAGTATGTTTCAATAATTTACATTCATCATTTGCATTTTAACAATATGGAAAACGGGAAAGAAAGTGGAGAGAAGTTAAACATACAAGTCTGCTGCTTATAATGACACCAGGATCTAAACCAAATTTGCCTAACTCCCATTCTGCATAGTTACTCTGAGACAATTGTTTTATTTAAGATTTTTGTGCATTTAGTTTAGGCATGCATCATGGTTTACCCATGATATTTTTTGTGTAGAAGTGCAGCCATTGATTGGACAGGGTAAAGGACCTCTGCAATGGGATTTGTAGAGCCCAACTAGAGCTCTTTCCTCCAAATTCTGTCAGTAAAACAGCTCATTTCAGAGCCTAAATATGACAGTGCCTCACTGGAAGAATATATTATCCAAATATCAAGTTGAAAAGGGTGTAAAGCATAACGTGGGGGACGGTCACGAGGAGCAAACCCCCCAGGAGTGAGATGTGTGATCTTGGCAGGGTATGAAAAGCCACCAAGGGGTTAATCATCCCCCACTCTACCCGAAATGACAACAAGCTCTTGGCAGCTTTCCCCATTCTTTATATAACACTTCCAAGCGCTGAAGCTTGTATCCTCCTAGTAATGCTTTTAATTTGTGCTCTGCTGGGGAGAGGCCAAGATTTAATCGAAATCATTAGAATGTCTTTGCTTGAAGTAGCTGAGGGCTTGTAGTGAGCTGGAGGAGGTTACTTCAGAATAATTAAAAGAAATACATAAGGTCATCATTGGTGTCTCAGCTATTCCAGACACCAGGTTCAAGGGGGAAAGGTTGAGTTTAATGACAGCTCCTCTTAACTTAAGCAGGATGCTTGCACAGCCACATAGTTTTAATTATTAAACTTTGCCTTTTTTCCCTTCCCACACACCTGCCCAAGTGAATTTGTTTCTAGCTTCATCTCTGTACAGCAAAGATGGGCTGAAACCAAAGCCCAGGGACCAGATTTCTCCGAGATTCAGGGCTCTGGGGGCTCCACCACCTTGATCCAAGTCTCCATTTTCTGGTTTATCTTTTATCTCTAAAATGAGATGAATTTCAATGTGTCTATAAGTGTACCCGTGTGTGTGAGAGAGAGAATGTGGTGCAGTGTGTGAATACGAGTGTGTGTTTATTTACAGCAGCTGAGACCTGCTCTTGGATTTTGGCTCCCTTCATTTCAGTGGGACTATCAGAACACAGATGCTGCTGCTTTCAGTGTACATTGGTGTCCGTGGGTGGATTTTAGCCCTGTGTGTGCCTGAAGGGCACTGCCATGCTCTGGGTGTGTGCACAGGAAAACAAACTGCTGGGCTAATTTTGAGGCATGATACGCGTGCTAATTGCTTAGTGTAAATTAGAACATGCACTTCCTTTGTTGGTTGTATATTAGACAAAAAAGTGCTCAAAGGAAAGTTGAAAAAGATTCATGTTTCTTGCACTGTACAGTCCTATTGTTGTACAGACAGAGATGGAGTGAACTGGCAAGTGATGAATTTGTGTGAGAAACTGTCTTTTTGAATGACTTTTTATGCCTACATTTGAATGCAACCTCTTACAGCAGAGTAGGTTCAAATAATGAACTAATAGTGAATGTTAAAGATTTAGGGAATTGTCTGTGAACTTTTGACCCTGGGAATATAAGGAGGTTTGCTTTTCAGGAGAATTAGTCTAGCTGGGCTAATGGGTGCCAATAAGGGCTGTAAGCAGTGTGTCAGGGACCAAATCTTTTAATTAACCGCTGAGTGAAAAGTAGTTTGGGAAATGCAATAAGTCAGATTCAGGTCAGATCAAGCAGAATAATATGTGGGCAAAGATGAAATTAACATACTAGGAAATGCAAGCTGAAAATCTCCAAACTTTCCTTATTAGACTGATAGAAAATGGGATTTACTTTGATTGCTTCAAGGAAATGTGGCACCTACTTTTACTGACTCGCTCTAGCAAGGTTTAGATTCTCCTGGCCAACATCATCTGCAGATGAAAAAGATTAAACTGGATTAAACTGGAGACATAGCATGGTCCAGCTTTAAAATGACTGTGATTGTGGTGCAGTCTGGCTTGGCATTGGCCTGTGCTCCAGTGGTTTTGTTCAAGTCTGGGATGCCCACAATGTTACAACAAGGATTAAATTGCTAGTGAGCTACTGCCTCTTGTCTTTCTTGACAAATAGTTCTGCCTCTGAGCTTCTTTGCATTCTCAATTTTTCTGAGTCTACTGTCTGTTGCTTTGACAGTGACATTTTAACTTCTCCTGGAGCAGTTTGTCTTTTTATTCCATGCTTGTATCTTCCCTGTCACAGCCGTGTCATGGAATCATAGAATCCTTCAGGTTGGAAAAGATCTTTGAGATCACCAGGTCCAAGCCAGCACTGCCAAGTGCACCACTAAATCATGGCCCCAGGAGCCAGCACATCCACAGGACTTCGAAATCCCCCCAGGGATGGTGAGTCAAGGTGAGTTCCACTAATTATTAACACAACATGGATAATTGCATTCAGTATTGTCCTGTAGATGGAAGGATCTCGCTTTTAATTATACCTTATTAACAGAATTAGTAGGATCAGAACTACATCTAGAGAGTTTAGAAGGTAAACCAGTGCCTGTCAACGTATCATTACAGAGTGAGGTTTAAATTATTAGCTTAATTCACATCTGATAGGATTTTAATCCTATTCTGATTGTTCTATGTGCACAGAAAGTATTATTTTATAGGAGGACTATGCCTTAAATTTTGGTGTAGAAAGCTTTGAAATTAATGAAAAACTCCAAGTAAGCTTAGTATGATTTGAATTGATCCATTTTGAGTCTTTTCCATCAACACTAAAATTCAGATATGCTTTGAAAACTGTGATTGTGGGTCCCTAATTTCCTAAGTATCATTATCAACAATGGTAATGTGGCATCTGATCTGCCAAATAACTTATTCAAACCTCCACTAATGCCTCAGTCATCACAAACTACTTAAGTAATTTATTTAATTGGAATTGCACTAACTTCAGTGTTACATGCACTGCAGAGCAGTGAGGGATTCCATAAGATCAGAAACAACTTCCCAAGCCTCATTGCATTTCCTCCTTGCTTTCTGACTGGCTTGAGAGTTGCAAAGGTTAGCTAGGATAATATTTTTTTCCTTCATAATTGTTGCAAGGTGCACATCTTGCCAAAAAATCAAAGCACTAAATTCAATTCACTGATGTAAAATCAGTCCTGCTGTCAGCTACGATGCATGTATAATTGTTTTGTCTCTATGTTGTTGGGCTGGAACAGTTTCAAACAATCTACCAATCATGAGCAGGGGGGAAAAAAATCATTAGAAAATCAATTCCTGCTTAATTGAAGATCTTTCTTCCAAATGGGAATGAAGCAAGATTTATAACCTCGGATTCACTGACTGTATAATGATGGCACTTGAGCTTGTCAAGGTTTTCATTTGGTAGCTGTGGCATGGGCAGCATTCACTTTTCCACCTGCTGTGGGCCAGCCCAGTGAGGGCCCTGGGAGCACAGGGCTCTGGTACCAGCTGGGTGAAGCACAAGAGGCTGTGTCTGCAAATCCAGAGTGGGAAATAAGGCATAGCACAGGGAGGGAGCATAGCAGTAGAAGGGAATTTCAAATGCATTGTTTATTTATGCATTTCTCCTGAGTGCTGTGAGTGGAAATTACAATGACTGACTCTTGGAGACACCCCTTTGGCATCTGACTGCTGATGCCAGCTCCGAGGAAATCCTGTGTCCCAGTGCCCTTGGGGTGGTTCATTCTCTGCCCCCAGAACAAAGGCTCACAAAGGTAAAGTCCTGGCACTACTCTGTGTGAGAGCTTTGCCACTGATTTCAGTAGGATCAGCATTTCACACCATCTGAAAACTTGTAGTCTCATTTTCTTCTCTTGAAAACTGAGCAAATCACGATGTGGTTAAATGGCAGCAGGCAAGGAAAGTATAGGAAAATGAAAAGCTGATAGGAAAATTAGACTTGTGATTGTAGATCCTCTCCTCTTCCTGGTTTCTCCTGCTGTATGAGAAAATGCAGCTCCAATCTCCTTGAAGTCCAAAATGAGTGGAAGAGAGTCATGGTGTAAATACCAAGCAATAGCTAAAAGTGAATTTACCAAAGTTCAATAAACATAAAAATGATGAATTTAGATGTCATGTAATTAACTCAGAATTACATGAGCAATAACCAAGTAATTACACCTTTAATAATGCATTAAACTTGTCAGGAATACTTAGTCATTCAACTAGAATTTAACAAGATAGCCTATAGCAAGTTACAGTAATTAGATATCACCACTAAAAACATTGACAGTTCCTAATTGATACCTTTTATTATAAAGTTAAATGCCAAACATTTCTTTTGAGTGTATTAAGGAGTAATATTAGCTGTGTTTAAGACCATACTGCCTACTCCAATAAATCGTATGCAGGTATAAAAACCAGCAACAAACAAAACCCTAAGAAAAAAAATCTATATTATCTAAACCTATCAATCAGTTACACAAATGTGGTTTAAGTTCTCACTCTTGTAATTTAAATTGCAACCTAAGAGAGTCTGTCCCCTGGCAGGTCTGTCAGCAGCAAAGGGAAAAGTGAGGTGGAAGAAAAAACTTTGGGAAGCAGGTAAAGAGAAAAACATTTCCATCACCTGAAGGATGCAGGTCTTCATGGGAATAAAGCATCCCTGCAGCCTTTGCAGGAGTAGAGAAGGGAAAATAAACAACCTCAGGACTTTGTAAATTAGCTTTAAAAGCAAGGATTTGGGCTTACTAACAACTAAATCAGATTGTTTAGACTACAGGAGAAAGGGTTTTGGAGAAAGAGATGGGATAGAATTGAAACTATGTGTTTACTTGCTGCTTCTGAATGTGGGAGATATTTCTGCTGGTTTAATGTTGTTCAGCTTATGCAGTTTGCAAATAATTCTTTTTTTTTTTTTTCCCCTTATTGTAACCATGCCAAAAAGCAAAGTTTGTTCCAGGGGAAACTGGAAAAATAATGCAAAGAGAAAGTGAAAAAAAGAAATTTTTTGTCAACTTTAAATGTAGTTTTTCTGAAATAAAAATGTATTCTTTAATTCAATTTTATCAAAACCTTTTTTTATTTACAATTTTCTTATTTACAACAATATTACCCCCATTTTCACAAAGAATTCACAGACTTTGCTTTTCCAAAGTTCATCTCTTCAGCAAGTTTCTGGAGAGAGAAAATATGCAGTCTTATTCTGGATATGTACTGGAATCTCTGATGCCCAGTGGAACCATCTATACTTTAAACCAAACTAAGCAGAGATTGATGGTGTCTGTGTGAAGCAGTAGAGATCAGCTGGAATCATCACATACATCTTTTGTCATTTCTTTTCTCATCTGTATAATTACAAGTCTTATCAGGCTGCATGCTGAGCTATGGCTGATTGTCAATAAGACTTCTCTTGATTGCATTGTATATAAATATTCCATGTCAATCTCTCAGGATGCAATTCCAGGGGCCAAACAATTGTACCTTAGTCCATGGATACAAAGTCCTGGCCTTTTTTTACTATACTGATAATCAAATTAATACCTAAAAGGGAGGCTCACAGATACCAAGTGGTCAATTCCCCTGCACCTTAATGCTGCTCCTCTGCTCTGGTCTGTGGTGGCTCTGCTGAGCCCTTCTCTCCAGGTATATAAGATTATTCATGGAAATGAAGGTACTGCATTCATGTTTACATGATCCTCAGCCAGTTGCATGGCAACTGGAATTGTCTTTACTTTTATGCATATTAAAAACACTCGATAGATACCTTTTCAATAATTAATTGGTAATGAATGTAGAGGCTGTAGAATGCTTTATCCAATGTGTTTAGGCTTTATCCAGTGGTTAAACTGGATAAACAAGCTTTGTTTTTTGTTGTTAGGACTTCTTTCACAGGAGATGCCATGCACTGTTCTCAAAAATACCATGCAATAAACAAAACCCAGGAGGAGCTGAGTGACCTGGGCAGTGTCAAGGCCAGCCAAGTGTGTGTGTGTTTGCAGGGCACAGGACAGAAACTCTGGGGCAAAGCAGACTGCAAAATTTACACAGTGAGGGAGGCAGCAGAGATTTTTCAATCCATTTTTCACCACTTCTGATGCTCCTGACACCCACTCAGTGCCTGTCTCTCTCTTTGGACTCTCCCAGTGTGCTGGTTCTTCCTCGAAACAGTTGATACCAGAGCAGAGATGCTTTGGCTTGAAATAGCTCTGCAGGGCTCCCTCTCCTCTCTTCACTGACTGGGACAGAAAGGGTTTCCATTGCATGGAGCATTTGCAGACTCAATAAATATTTTTTTCTTGTTACTTCTTGCCTTTTTCCTGGCCTGTTCCAGAGGAAAAGGAAAAGAAAAGGTTAACTCAGTTGTGTCTGCATCACTTGGCAATAACAATTCTCAATCTTTGGGTTCTCTCAGTAGAGATTTGGGATTCCAAAACCTGCACTGGCTGGGATTGGACAACCTTTCCCCCTTGTTGGGAATGTGAGCAGGACTTTTTCTAAAAAAAGACAGAGGCAAATATCTGGTTTCTGCAGGGGTTTTGTACTTGTTTTAACATTAGGTGAGGTAAAAGGTTTCTTTACTTCCAGAAGTCTCCTTGGGCTTCGTTTACCAGGCCCAGAGTGCTGAGGGATGCTTGTGCTTTGTAGGAGAGTTGTACTCCTGCTTGTTTGGCCTTGCAGCACTCCCTGAGTCCCCCGGGGAAGTCAGGCACTGCCTTGCTTGTCCCTTCGTCTGGAGCAGACCTGGAGTCCCCCCTTGTCCAGATGAGGATCTGCTCACAGATCTGCACATGGGGTGTGGGGGCACAGAGGGGTCCTGGCTGACCCTGGGAGCAGCAGCAGCATGTGCAAAATATTCAGCTGATGCCTCCTCCTTCCTGCCACCACGAATGTAACAGAAGTCAATCATGTTGTTTTCATGATTTACATATGAATAGCCTCATGTGTGTGCATTTATATCCACACAACACACATAAAACCATTTGCTGCTCTGCAGGCTCCTCTGTCAAACACAACTTTGGGGTTCCATAAAATGAGGTGTCCTCAGCAGCTGGGAGGGGAACCCACCAGCAAATCTGCACTTGTGTTCCTGCAGCCCCTCAGGTGGGGGCACAGTTACCATGGCTGCAGGATGCAATCATGGCAAGTCATATAAATGAAGGACACTATTGATTGTTCGTTTTTGCACACACCATTACATGCACACACTTCTGAAAATAAGGCTCGGGGCATAATTGGTTGCCAATGGAGCTTCACCAAGTTGGCTGCATACATTTTGTTTCCCTTATTTTTTACATTTTAGAGAGCTGTTCATGCTGATTCACAGAACCTGTCTTAGGGCCTTGAATTTCCTCCTAGATATTTTTCTCTGCATAGCTCTTGTGTTATGTACCTAAAATAGATGATGTGGTCAGCCTTTTAGATATGCTGGTTATGCTGGTTGTGTTCTGCTTTATCTCTGCAAAGCAAGGAATTGAGTGTTCCCCAAAAGGCTTCCCAAGTTTGTTCCCAGAAACAAAAGCACAGGAATTTCTTGGAAGCTTGAGACAAGATATGTGTGGAGGTAAATTTGACAAAGTAGTTGATGAGTTTACTACTGAGCGAGTTGCTGGGGGAAAAAAGGCAGATCTTCTCTTGAAACCCACAGATTACAGAGCACATTGAGGACTCCAGTGTTGATCCTGACCAAGGGCAGTTGCCTTGGGCTCTCTCCTGGGCTCTTCACCACTGTGAGAAACCTTGAGCACAGAGGCACCTGTGTTGTTCCAGTTGTCCCAGGCTGCCAGCTGATGAAGTGACAATGGGGTGTGATAATTTGCCAGCCAGCGCTGGATTACAGAGCCACTGCAGCCCATTAACACTTCCTAACAATCCCGTATGGCTCTGCTTGGCTGAACCTGAAAGGCATTAGAGTAAGGACTCAAACAAGCTGAAGCCCATATGAAATCATGAGTGTTCCTGGGACAGCAAAATTATAGGCTTTCAGATGATTTTGATGATTTTGGAGCCAGTTTGAGGCTGAGAGACACATGTCTAAAGAATTTTCTGTATGAAAGCCCAGCACGTTGTGTTTGGGGTTTACATGAGGGGAGAACCTTTGGGCAGCTGCACTGCTCATCTTCCCTCATGTAGGGTGAAGGGCTTACAGTGAAGATGGGAATGATCCAAACGAATTAAGAGATAATGGAGGACAGAATGTCTTAATTAAGATATCCCTCCACACTTCCACTATCATTGCAGTCAAGAAAATGGTGCATAGAGGAGTTTCTCTACAGCTACAAAAGTTAGTCCATAATTTTTGTCATATATTACCTGTATTCTAGCTGCTGCATGAATTATCCTTTAATGATGTGCACTGTATAATAACCTAGATAGATAGATACACCTTAACTATTATCTTTTCCAAATGGTGCAGGAGCACTGGACCGGTGCATTACACCACAACTGAAGCAATCAGGCCATAGATATTTAGTCTGGAAGGTCCAGAGGATATATTTCCCATACCACCTACTCACCACAAAATCTTTCCAGTGACTTACTTAAGACCTAATGAAAAAGATCAAGAGGCTCTACTACACTAGAGGAAAAGAACAGGAGAAGTCAAAGTCAGCAGCAGTGTCCTAAAGCCTGGGAACTGCAAGTAACTTGCTGAAATTCCCAGGAAAGCCTGGGATTCTGGTAGTGCAAGGAAAAAATCTTGAGTGATTGCTATCAGTAGGGTTTGGAGGAAAGCTCTGTCCTTAATCCCAGATCTTGTGATGAGCTGAGCTCAGTGCAGACAGGTGAGGTACACCAATGAGTAAACAGTGGCTCTAATGTAGGTGCTGATTTGCCTGTCTTGGTGTCCTGTTCTAGTTAGGAATCAAGGGAAAGCAGTAAAAATCCTCAGAATCAGTTTTTCTCCCTTTGTGATCCTTGCAGCAAAGTAGTGGAAGATTAACCCAAAGTAAAGAAGAGATGGGAGTGCTGTGAAAAGATTGAAAGTTGCATATTTATTATGTCCTTATTGAAAATATTAACCTCTTGTGACAGGATGAGAGAAGTGAAGATGACCTGGCTGGTTTATAGCTGTGTAAGAACACAGTCTGTACAGATATCCCTGCTTTGGATAGCAATGGGAGTTTTCAGTGTTCACCAAAATCTAAATTTCAGTCTTTCTCTTATTAAAGCCCTGACTCAGCAGATCCCTTCAGCATTGCTTTTCTTTCAATTACATTATGCACAAACTGGCTTAAATGCTTTGGACTCCCTAGTTTGATTCCAAGTGAGATAGAAAATGGCAACATTTGGAACATGGAACCAATAGGTGCCCTAATCCCCTGTTGTCCTTGGTGCCAAGTTGTGTTTCAAATCTGGCCCATGTGCAAAAGATCCTCTTCCATTTTTATAGTTCATTTAGTCAGGGGTGTTTTTGACAAAAACCAGAAAAATACCCTGGAATTACCTAACGTGCTTGCAAGGGATTGTCCAATGGTTTGTGCAGCGTTCCCATGCAGGGGTTATATAAAAATGTTCTGTTGCTATGTGAACTGGAGGTTTGTTTTGATGTAGCATCAATACCCAGGAGGGGAGGAAGGGGTGAGGGGAGGGAAGAGAAGGGAAGACACTGGCATGGTGCCAATCTCTGGAGTTTTTTGTCATGATAAATGGCTCACAAGGAGTCGGCATGACCCGCCAAGTAAACCCAAATGCTCTCAAAGAGCCGTGGGCTCCAGATACTGCTGACAGACAAGTACTCCTTATCAGCCTTTTTGTTTAAACACACAGGCAGAGAGCGCACACGCAGGAGATCTGCGGCAGCCAAGAGGAGCACAGAGGCTGCCCTGGCAGATAATGTCCACCCAGATGTCCACAGCTGATTTCCACCCGCCTTGACTTCTGCAGAAGCTTTGCGTTTCCCCTCAGCTGCAGACACAGGTCACGGCAGATCCCCTCTGCTGCCGGCAGTGGATCAGTTGTGGAGTACACTTTGGATTCTGAAGGGAGGAATTCACATTCAAAACTGTTGTCTGGACAGGGGGACCCACATTTCTGTTGTACCTGTATCTGAGGCAGAGCTCCTCTGCACTTGGGTTGGTTTCTGTTTTGTCCTGCTTTTTTGGTTTTTTGTGTATTTGACTCAAGTGAAAGATTTGGGATGTATAGCTTTGAAAATGGACTTGATATGTATTTCTGATATTGTTTTCTTCTCATCCGCTCTCTCCTAGAAAGTCTCAATCTTGTTCTGATGGGCAGGTCAAGACATGAGCTCACTGGTGGTTTGGGGAATGCTTGTGCACCATTTAGATCTCCTGTCTGATTTTATGGAGATCTGTCTGTAAGTGCAGCCCCCACAGTGCATCCAGCAGCCCTTTGCAAACAGAGACTGTAATGCATTCCATTTACACTTGCAGGAAAGAACTACAAGGACAACCAAGATATAATTAATGTGAAATAAGTATTCCCTGGCAGACAAGTCTTAGGGAATAGATGAAGCTGAAGAAAACTACTTTACTCCAGTTACTCTCACAGAGAATTTCAAAGCAATGGAAAATGTGCAGGAGAGTATTCAAATACAAGAAGACACGTTCGAAAGATCCTACCCTTAACTGAAAGTGAACCATTCAAATCCTCTAAACCTAAAGAGAACAAAACAAGATAGGTTGAGAAATTAAAAATGTCAACCAGAGACAAAAGATAAAGGGATTGAATCATGAGTCTTCCCCTGTTTGGGTGAGTGTAATCATCTCTCCCTTATCCACTTTGCTGTGTATACACAGGACAGGCGACGGGGGAAATAAGAAGGACATTATGAAGCATAAATAGTCACAGGACATTTGAAAATACAAAGTATTTTAATAGTAGCAACTGTGAGCAGAGTGGATTAAATAGGTGCTTTGGTGAATAGCTGAGTTCAATGATCTGCCAGCCCAGAGCTGTGGAGATAGAGCCTGGTGTCGGCGGCAGGAGACATCTCTTAGGGGAGTGAGAGGAGCAGAGGAAACTCTTGGAACAAGCTGTGCCATGTATGTCTGAGACAGCCGGGGGTGAGCTCTGGGAAGCGATGCTGGTGTGGCTCCAGGAGTGGTGTAGATTTGTGCTGCAGATGAATAGCTCAGTGAGCCACTGGGGCTGAGTAGCAGGGGCTGGAGAGGCTCTGCTCTTCTCTTCATGGGCTGGAGTGAGCTTTGGCTGACTGAGTGAGGGCTTTTTGTGCTGTCCTTTGCTGTTTGGTGTTGATGGCTCTTCAGGGCTTCACCATGAACTTGTGATCAGGCCGAGTCCGCTGTGGTTCCCACAGAACACATGGAGTTAATGGAATAACACCTTATGGTGAATAACACCAATGCAGGGACAGCAGGTAATGCTGGCGGTCCATACCTGACTTTTGACTTGACTGACTTTGCTGTGACACTTTAGTTATGGCTTTGTGCATCTGCAAAATGAGGAGGGGGGCAGCAAGCATCACCTTTCTGCATGATTGGAGAGAAATGGGAAAGAGGTTGGAGAGCGATGGAAAAGGAGAGTCTAGGAAACAGGTTGGCACAAGTGGGTGAGCCTTCCAGGGATGAGGAGGTGGCTTATCTGATGGGGTAACCAATTGCTTGCTTCCTTTCTAGTTAATTATTGTTGCCATCAATGTGAAGACCCAACAGCTGAAATACATATTTGATTTTGTGAGTGGGACTTAAGTAGACAGAAAATCAAATTGGAGCCAAGAACTAGCCTAAAGGCAGGCACATCTTAATGCAAAAAAATATTTTAAAGGGATTTGAGCATTCCCTGTGGCACAGCTTCCTTGTCCCACTGCTGCTGATGCAGCATGGACTGGTTTCCCCCAATTTCCAGGAGACCAAAGAAATAAAATACTGTTCTGTCAAAACCGAAGTGCCTCTGGGCAGCAGATGAGGACGGTTTGGAGCTCTCTATCTTTTATTGGTTTTTTTTCCCCTTTTCCATCCTGCGTTTGCTCTTTAAGAAATTGTCATTGAGGGGGGAGAAGGCAAACAAAAGTTGACTTTTGTTAAGCAGCGGAGACTTGGCAGTTGTGTGGAGGTCATGGTGCTCAGTCAGTGTCAGCCTCCATTCCCCAGAGTTGTATCCTGTAATGTATTTATTTATCATTACAGACGGCCAAATTTTTTTTTTCCCCTTTCAGTTTGTTCTGTCCAAGGCCGCAGGGTTCCGACAGAGATCAACAGCATTCCCGCAGTGATGAAGCAGCTCGTCAAAAGCTGAATTAGATGTTAAATCTTTCTGAAGTGGGGAGGAGGAGGGAGGAGGGGAATCACATTGTGCTAAGAATTTATCATGTGTTGTTTCCTGTGAGATAATGTATAGGAGAAGATTTGTTATGGTGCAAGTTTCAAACTGCTGTTTCAGGGCTACAGAGTCTGCCAAGCTTATGATGTATTTGATCTTTTCTGAAAGTCCTTCTTTTCTTTTGCTACCTTTTAAGCAGATTGTCTTCCAGGTAGGTAAACACTTAAAATGCTCCATTCTACTGAAACATGTGCAGGTAAACACCAAAATTTGCAGAGATAAGAGGAATAAGCAGAAATAAGGCAGATTAGACTGTGAGGTCCAGCTCTGGACAGAAGGATGGGTGCTCAAGTCATCCTGAGCTTTGCAGTTGGATATGTTAGACCAGCTGTGCACGTGTGCCTTCTTGTGGATACCTGTGAATTTTGGTACAGACTCTGAGGAAAGCAAAGGTGATTGATTTGCAAAGGTGCTGCAAAATGTGCCCAGCATCACATAAAGCCCAAAGAAGCAACAGCCTAATGGTGCTTCTGGAAACATTTATTGAACCATTCTGTGCCACTGACCATCTCTTACAGGGCAGGTCACTTTCTTGAGCCTGTGCACTTGTGACCTGGTGGAAATGCTCTTGGTGTTCTTTCTTTTCTCACGTTATTTTTATCCTCAGAAGGACATAGAGCTGAGCCTCGTTTATGTTTTCTGATATAATAGTGTGTGCTATCTGCAGTTGTTGAAAGGGCAGTTCATGTCCTGTATTAATGGACTCTAAAATGGACCCCTTTTAATCTAAATTAAAAGGGGGAAAGTGTCCAAAAGATTTTTCTCTCTGAATAAGTATGCTGGTGTAAGAACATTTGAGGTGAAATAGCTCTGCTCCAATTCCTCAATAAAATGTCAAGTACAATGATAGATGAATGGACAATCCCAAAGTTTACTCAGTATTGTTTTGTTCCCAGTATCTAGGTCAAGATATTTCTGGTTTGTTTGAATCAGAGTTTCTACAGGTCTTAAATAACACTGTTAATATTATGAGTGGTTTAGTTATCAGGCAGGAAGGAAGCTTATTGATCAGCAGGAAAAGCACTGTGTGCATATGAGCCATCTCTTCCTGCCTGGCTTTAATGAATCTGAAATCCAACATCAGACATGGAAAGTCCCTTGTGCTGAGGGGTGTGGGAAGGAAGCTGGTTACACACCTGCCTCCTGCCTCAGCTCCTTGCCTGGCCTTTACCAGAAACACCTGAATTACCTTTAATGAAACTTCTCCATAAAGCAATCCTGAAAGGGTGATCTACTGTGTACTTGGCTTAGGGAGTGAGGTACAGGGGGAAGTAAAAAGTCCACACACTGCTGAATGAATTTGGGCCCTGACTTTGGGTTTGAACCCAACCTTTTGTACTATCAAAGTGCTGTTTTGGCCTCTGGACTGGGTGAATGTGCTTGTCAGATGCTGCTTCCCACCTGAATGTCCCTGTGGGGAAAACTCATGACTGGTTTAAGCCACTAGGCTCAGATAGCACAAGCAGATACCGAAAGTGTCAAGGGTGAGCTTTGTCACTACAACCCCTAACTTCATCCAGGGCTTGGGACTTCAATCAGCTACTCAGGCTGCTCCATTTCAGTACAAGGAACTTGGAGGTAAAATCCAGGAAAAAAGGTATTTTGACTTATCTAGGCTGTCCTAAAAGGAGCTTTAGTCCATCCTTCCTTTTGGAGGTTTGTGATGTTGCCAAAGAAGTTCAGGGTAACCCTCCTTTGCTTAAAGCAGAAAAGTAGATAAATTGTGACACTGTCTTTCTTAAGAATGGCTCCCATCTTTCACATTGTATTATTTACAGAAAATAGGGCAGTGGCAGGAATCCCTGAGTGAGCACCATCATCACAAGATGAAAAAAGGATCATGGGGATTCCTCTGCCCGTTCACTCAGTGAAACTTGAACCCCTCCTGTGGAAGCAGCAAGGCTTTGACAAGAGGAGAGGTAAAGAGCAGGCAGACAGGGAATTGCAGCATCATTCTGGGGTATAGAAAATGTTAATTTGAAGCCCACTGGTTGAGAAGTGGAATTTCTGTGGGGGTGCAGGAGCTGCTGAATAACTCAGTGAGGCAGCAGTGGCTTTTTGTGGTGTGGTTTGGCCTCAGAGGAGGCCCCAGCAGTGGTCTCTGGGAGGAGCAAACCCCACCTGGGAGGGCTTGGTACCCACCTGCAGCTCCTGCAAGCACTGAGGGAGATGGACACCTGCTTTGTGGAGTCCAGGCAGAGCTTGGCTGAGCTTGGTTTGCAGCCCAGCTCAAATGGGGACATGCCCAGATGCTGATCTGCCAAGGGAGCACTGCTGATGGAAACAAGGATGCATGAAGGGTTGGGGATTGGGAACATTGCCTCTTCCAGTGAAGACAGCACAGGGCAGGTTGTGCAGAGTGGCTGAGCTCCTCTGACAGCTCACCCCTGCCAAAAAAAGAAGTCTGTCTGTACCACTCAGTCTTGGTTGAGCTCTGCTGGAGCAGTCCACCACACTGAGTGCAGCAGTGGGGACTACCAGAGCAAGCATCTTGTGGGATTTCATCCTTCCAGGTGTTTGCAGAAGGTCACAATGAAGCAGAAAAATGAATCCTTCTCTGCCAAGCAGTTTTATTTACCATGTGTTCCTCTTTGCAGTTTCTGAAGGATCTGGAAGAAATTACAGGAGTGACAGTTGTGAGAGGGACGTACGTTGTGATTGGCAGGGTTGGTTTGTGCTTTGTTACCACATTGCCTCTCCCTAGAAAAATGGATGTGCTGCTGGTATTCCCAGATTTCTGGAGCTCTCATGCTAACTCTGGTAAGTGTGTAGAAAGGGAAAAATGAGCATCATACAGGAAATAGCAGTTTGCAGTGGTGTGGTTTTTTTTTAATTTATTTATTTATTTTTATTTTTTATTTTGTTTTTGTTGTTGTTTTGGTTTGCTTTTTGGTTGGTTGGTTTGTTATTTGCTTATTTGGTGGGTTTTGTTTTGGAATTTTTTAGCTTGTTTGTTTTGGATTTTTTTTGGTTTTTGCAGATCTGTGTTTCAGGCTGAAAAATGCCTCTGTAGCCCACTTGGATAAGAGTGTTGTATTGCTTTTCCTGGTTCTTTATTTGTTCCTTATTCCTTTCTGTTGTATCAAGCTGCCCAGCCTGTGCTTTTGGGGAGGATCTGGTCCTGCCTGTGACACTGCAGGTCACACAGCAAAGCCTCCCAGTAAAGGAGTGTAGCTGTCACAAGGATATGTTTCCAGTGCACAGAAAAGGAATCCAATAGAAAAATGACATGATAAAAGATAAGCTGTGTTAAACAAAGATGTTTTTGGTGTCTCACACCCAAACGTGGTGTATTTCATAACACAGCAGAGCACACTTCATCAGAGTCCCAAGGAAGAAACAGACCTGCTAAAAAAATAACATTTTGGTGCCAGGGAAATTATGCATTTAATAGATCTCTGCTGTACTTTGTAAAGAGATTTCCATCTGAATTCAGCCTTGGCTAAAATGTGATGGCAACATGTTGTAGGAGCCAGTTCCTCCTCAGGGCTTCCTGTTACAACAATGGAGCTGTAAAAGGTGTTATGGAAGTGGCAAGTGTCAGGAGGCAGCAGGATGTCATTGCAGTGGGAGGTGCTTTTGATTAACTGGCCCGTTCAAATGCCGAGTTGTCCAGGAGAAAATCCTGTCAGGTTGCTCTTTAGGTGCTTGGAGGGGAAGAAGTGTAACTGTGCT
Organism: Sylvia atricapilla; assembly: GCF_009819655.1. Lineage (NCBI taxonomy): Eukaryota > Metazoa > Chordata > Aves > Passeriformes > Sylviidae > Sylvia > Sylvia atricapilla. The sequence goes on from NC_089155.1 coordinate 4,650,327, forward strand.
CTACATGGCTTGTCACAGTGGATCCTGATCCTTATCCAAATCTACTCTGGCTAGAGCAGAGCCTCAGGGATAGAGTTTTTTCCTGCATGCAGCCTCCTCTCACCCCGGGCAGCTGCTGATGGGATGCAGCCCCTGCTGACAGGCAGGATGGATGGAAGGGACAGGCTTGTTGGTCTTCTTTCAACCTGTCCCCTGCTGGCAACTCATGTCCGAGAGAGACCTCTGCTCCAAGTATTGGACAGAAACCTTTCCAAAGTTGCCAGCTTCGAGTGCAAAAACATGGATGTGGTGTTCTGGTTTTGCATAGAGGGATTGAAAAGTATCACCTACAGAGTGTCAGAGTGACAACTTTGCAACCTTTTGGGCTCTTCATTTCTGCAGCATTCAAAAGAGTAAAGAGCTGATCCTCTGTCCCTTCTGTGCTTACTTTGGAAGGGATGTTTCTGTAGGAAAACTGGGGCTGTCTCTGAAGAGGCCAGGCTGTCACTAAAAGATTTGTGCATTCTGACCACATGAGGACAAAAGCCAGTTTTACAAAGACATGTCTCACTCCTCTGTCCCTGCCTTCCCACATGTGCCTGTCCCCACTCCAAAAGGAGACTGGAAGGAAAGAGCATGCTGAGTGGATGGTGCTGTTGGCTGATGCCAGCAGCAGAAGGACACAACCTGGTCTGCAGGGACCATCTGCCTGGAGGTAGAAAATCCTAATGGATTATTTTAATTTAGGCTTCAAAGTCAATAGGTTGGTTTTCTCTTCCACATTCTACTCTTTGAGTGATGACTTCACTATTTTCTGACCGTGAAAGGAGGAGCAGGTTGGATGAAGCTACTTCATAATGTATGAGTGGGAGAAATCCCTGTGCCAGGGGTGTCTGGGGGGCAGAGGCAGTGTGAGGAGGGGAGCACTGGGCAGGGAGGGCTGTGGATGTTCTCTGTGCCCCTGTGGGGTGATGGGTGGGAGTTTCCACCCCAGCAGTCACCACTGGTGCTGCAGGACCTGCCCTGTGTCTGCAGGCTTGCGAGGGAGGCTAAAATAGACTCTTGGCATCAAGCCTTGGATCTTGGATCCTCTTTGCTTAATAGATTGCTCTGTCTCCCTAGTGATACTGCTGCAGCTGCAAGCCACAGAGGCATTTTGGCTGAAGTCCTCTTGGTTTAAAGGAGAGAATACTGGATGGGTCTGCTCAGCAGCAGCATGACTGAATGCTCTCTTTCCACCCTGGCCTGGGAGAGTCCCAACTCTGCTGACCTGAGGGACACATCTCTTCATGTCCCAGACTCTGGAGATGAGAGAAACAGTGTCTGAAAAAGTTTTTGGTTTATATAGAAAGATTTGAGCTCTCTGCCCAAGAGGCCTTTTTTGTGCCTTTTTTTCCTTTTGAAAGTTACTAAGTTTATTTTTGTCTGTGTGAGTTGGCCAGGTTTTTTCTAATATATGGTGAAGGTGGCCAGAGTCCTGCATAGACACTTTTTTATATTTCATATAAACCTAAACAAATACATTAAATAAAGGTCCTTTCACCTCCAGCTTGATGGTTCAAATCCAATCGTGCTTGGGAACAGAAATGTTCAAGCAGTAAAAATAAAACATCTCCTGATTTATGAATAGAAGTGTCAAGCTTTGACTTGCTGTGATTACTGGCATCACATTATTTGTGAACATTCAGACAACTGCCAGAAATACACGAAACACATTTGTGAATCCCAGAAGTTTCATAAACTTCAGCCTGAGTGGTTCTTTGCTTTCTGGTGGATAAGTGGGCTGGCTAGAGCTGTATAACGAGGCCAGCTAACTAATGCTCAGGTCTCATAGCAATAATAATGAGTGCAAAGCTCTCGTTCCTGTTGCAAAGCAGAAGGTGGCAATTCTGCTCCAGTTTACACCAGACAGTTGCCATTTGTTCTGGGCGGCTGTTGTTACTGGTTTGAGGAAGCCAAGGAAGCAAAGATACAACCAGACTCTCAAACCTTACATTGTTTGCTGGGCCAGCTGTTGGGGAGAAAATCAATTATTTGCTTCAAGGCTGAATTGTTCTGTTGGAGAAACCACAGCAGCAGTGACTCCAGGTAATGCTTGTAGAGAACAGGAGGTGGTGGGCAATGGGGCTGTGGTTCAGGGCTCTGTGCAAGGCAGAGCACATCAGCCACTCTCTATATTTGTACCAGTGTTCAAGTGCTTTAAAAAGCATGGGAATTCAGCAAATCCATATGGATTTCACACCAGGAGAAGAGATGTCACAATTAAAGCCTAAATTGAAGGGATAGCTGTACTAAGATGACTCTCCCCAGCAGACCCTTCCATATACCTGTTTGTTGGGCATTCAAAAAGCAGTGAGTGAATCCCAGACTCTGGGAACCTTGGCTCAAAGCAGTGGCAAGACGTGGCCTACAGTATTGCAGAGCCACTCTGTGACTAACTGTACATGATATTTTCAACATTTTTTGAGTGTTCTTTCGCTTTATGTGAATCTTTATATTCTCTCACTGCTTTCTCTCCATCTGCAGAAAGTAAAATTTAGAAAAGGCTATTATAGCTGCTTTGTCACAATATATGGTACCTGCCTGGGGAAGTGACAGGACAGGGACAGCATGGCACAGTTTGAGTCTGCTACCACTCTGCATATGTGGGACTTTAAAACATTATTTGCAGTTTCTGTTGGTGTTATGAATAATAGATCAGGTCCACAGTTTATTTGCTGAAAGTTCCAGCAGATGCGGTGTAATTAACAGACTGTAATCATTAGGTTTTGGAGAGAGGGTGACATATCAATTTTTAACTGTTTTTCCGCTTAGAAACACATCCAAGTAGTGCTGCCTCCAGAGGGATATGCACATGGATGAATGCACTTTGTGCATGCCATTTTATATACATTCTCACTTTGCTTTCCAAGTATTAACATGTGTAAATCCCTTTGGCATGTGCAGATACGTGCAAGTGGGCTGTGCATCCCTAGCATTTATTTGCATATGGAAAAAAGCATATGTGGAGTTGTGTGCACTGAGTTACACTTGCACTGAAGCCCTTGGAGTGTTTGACCTTACAAAGTATCTCTTCAAACCTGCAACTCAGCGATTCCTTTTGCAAAAGGTTCCTTTTGCCTCGAAAATAGAGGCAGGGTGACTTTGTGGAGGAATCACGATATTATTTTATGAAATAAACTTTTTGATGTATATTGCTCAGTTTCCTTCCCTTTAATAGAATAACATGAAAACCACATAGGTGGAGAAACCTGTCTGGATGGATAAATACAGGTGCAGCTCAGTGGTGCAGGTGTTGAGCTGGTACCCAAGTGAGTTCAGGTAATTACTGCTGGGGAGATTGTTCTTGCTACCTACACAAATCATCCTGTGGCTGCAACATCACACCACAAGCTCTTTGCTGCTGTCGGTCCCATCTGCTCAATAGACTTGTCCAACAAGTTGATTTGGCTCTCAGGGCCTTAAACAGAAGTGATGTGGTGTGGTGGTGTGGTGCCCATTGCCCACAGTAATGCAGGACATGGCACACAGGTGTCAATCTCACAGAGGTTATCTAGGACCATCATTATAATTAGCTTCTGGAAATATTAATGTGTGTATTTGAGTTTTGAGGGTGGTTGAAACAGAGGAAAAAAGTTTTGAGAACTGTTTTTCCTTTACATTTTAGGAGGGCTTCTAATGATTTTGTCCACTAGCTCCTAACTTCTGCCAACAGTCCTATTCTTTGTGCATGGGTGTAAAGGTGATGACAATGTCTGAGATCATCTCCTTGAAATACCAGTTAAAACCTGAGAAATTTTACTGGGGAAGCTGGTGAGAACCTTTTGGCAAACTGTTCAGTTTTCTACCTCTATACACCTATCACTGATCACTTAAATGATTTTTTTTAAAATGATAACTAAATGAGAGTATGCCTGACTTCCCCCATGCAGGCGGTCTTGCCCACATGGATTTTCTTCCTTTTCTTTTGGAGAAATTGAATGCTTCATTCTGTGTCTTGTAGAAACTCTAATTCAGGTTTCCTACTGTTATATCACTTTATTTAAGGACAGTGCAGGAGGCAGGAATCTGAACTGACTGCCTGATACTTAAGAAGGTGAATAATGACTTGGAGAAGACCTTGTGCGTATCTTTTGATCTTTGGGCTTCAGACACCCCTTCACCCATAATTAACTCGTGTGTTGACTGATCACCTGAGTGATCAAGGGAGACTCAGCATGTCAGTGGAAAGCAGGGAACTATTACTCTATGGCAAAACAGCAATCAAGCCAGCTCGTCTATGATACAAATCAGATACCTGCAAGAACAAGTCACGTAATGGCAAGCTGCACTGGAGATGGATGATATCCTAAATCATTATCTTCTATAGCATCAATTATGTTTACAGGGTAAGCTCATGCTATCTTCATGGCAAGCCCTGCATCCAGATAGCAGCAGCAGCAGCAACAACAGAAATTAAAATTACAGCATGAATTTTGGGAGGGGCAGTGCACTATGCACCACTGGCTAATAAATCAAGACCATCCGTGGATTAGATGGAGGGGAATGGGAATGGTTATCATTCTGTTGTATAAAATGCACAGCTTAGGCTCTATAGATCATTTAAAATATATATGAATTTGAAATCAGCCAAAAGATATGTCAGGCATTTTTCTTCTTAGAATTATGGCATGTTTTTAAAGCCTAAGTGCTTTTCAGTACAGATTTTAGCATGTTTTGCATTCAAATGAAACATCTACTCTACGTGTGAAGCCCTTGCACACACTGCCTGTAAAAGTGGAGGGAATCACTGGATTTATAGGTTCTTTTGCACATTCTGTCAAAGTCAGTTCTGCCTAATGGAACTCATGGAACAGGAAAGGCTTTCATTGCACAACTTTCCAGGAGAGAGATAATGTTTGTTGCCTGACACATTGCAATGCCTAAACAAAGGCTCGAAATAAGTTTGTGTTAAAAGAAGGAGCCTCAGCTGGGAAGGGATTATGTTAATAACATTTTCTGTAATGTCTTTATCAGCATTTCTGTGGCCAGTTTGTGACAATAAACAGGAAAAAAAAAAAAAAAAAAAAGCTCATGTTCGAGATGGAAGTAAATTTCAGGCTGATATGAGTGATGTACCTCATAACCAGTTATAATTAGAAGGGAGGCTTCTTACAGCACTGCTCCTCTATAAATCACAGCAGATATTACCCCGACTTGTACAACAACTATGAAATATGCTGTGAAATTTGAAACTCATGAAAAATAGGTTCTTTTGTTGCAATTTCATTCTCAGAAAAGCTCTCACTTGATGATGCAAGCTTATGCCTTTTTTTTTTTTTGACTGGTTTCTTAAAACTAAGGTAACCAGCCTCAATTCCCTAGAAAATTGTTAAAATTTAAATTTAGTAAAGTATTTTTTTGGGTTTTTTTAATAATCACAGTTTGTGCAAGATGAAAGCATTGCATGTTTTGCTACACAGAGTCCATACTTAGAAGAGTCTATCAGAAAAACCTCAAGCAAAAGTTTTCTATAGCAGAAGCTTCTTATCAAGCACAATTTTACACTAAAGAAGTCAGAAATACAGGTTGATAGGCAATAGATGTGTATTTTCCTCTTCTCTTCTGACAGAGGCAGCTTTGACCTGGCCAGGTGCCCACCTGCATCGTTCCAGATGTGACCATGGAAAAGCCCACAGGGAAAGCAACCCAGGCAAAAAGGTCCTGCTGGCTTGATACCTAAAACCAAAATAAAAATCAAGTAAGATTCCTCGAGTTTTTTTCTCTTGCACTAAGACCTAGGTCTTTTTCCTATGATTTTTTTTTAAAGAGGAAATTAATGAGTTTATCTTAGAAATGTGTTCTCTGAAAACCTATGAACCATTCAGGACTGTTGGCATGGTAGGGCTGTAGCTGCTTCTATTGATCCTAATTTAGAAGTGGAATTGCAAATAAAAACATCATTATATCCCCCAGCTACCTTAATTGAAAGGATTGATTCACAGGGGCAAAGGATGATAAGAACCTCCATGTGGGCCAAGTGCTTATGGCCATTTTAACACCCTCATTTTGGCATGGCCTGGCTTTGTTCTTGAGTGGAAGGATGTCAAACACATTGGGGAGAAACCTTCACTCTTCTGATGTCAGACCTTGTTTCTGGGGCTCCTTGAAGTGAAGAAGGGGGCATTCACAGGATTGTATGGGCAGCAGGAGGGTCCCTGATGTCAGAGCTGCCAGGAGAAGCCACCTGTCCATGCAGGTGTCCCTGGGATGTGCTCTAGGTGTGTAAAAAAAAGGTTTACACTGGCTGTGACAAGAGTGAGATGTCAGTGCTCATGGGACCGTGTTCTGTCAGGCTGGGTTCAAACATGTGGGACATGCTGCTTCAAAAATAAATCAGTGTTTTTAAAGAATTAAACACAACTCTCGCTTGTTAGGTGAAATTATCACTTGTTTTGTCTTCTAGAGGTAAACAAAGAGCTGAGGGAGTCTCAGTCTCTCAGTCTTATGACCTTATGGTCACTGTCCAAAATACCAGCAGTGACGTTCCACACTGGAGAGCTAAGGAGAAGAAGAAAAGCAGATACTCAGCAGGGTTAGCCCAGTGTCATTCCAAGTAATCCCTTATTTTTACAAAACATTTCCATATGGGAAACTCTATCACTGAGCAGATGCACTGAAAAGAATGTGGTCAGAGCTTTGTGTAGATGCTGATATGGGCTGTTGAATACCCAGAACAGTTGAGAGGCTTCAGCAGAGCTGCCCTGCACATCGAAATGTAAAACTGATGCCTGGGGCTGAAAATTGATCTGTAACATTAAACTCCAACCACAGGACGGGCATCACCACTTGGAAGGGAAGCAGATAACTGGTATTAGCTCATCTGGTAAAGATGAGTAGCTGGACAGGGTCTGAGGAATTCTTGCAGATATGAAACCCTTACCCTGAACTTCGTGGAAAATTGGTTCAAAACACAAATTTGCAGCAGATACTTATTTATGTAATGTTCCTGAGATGTAACCCTGAATCTAAATCCTTTTTGCAGGGCAGAGTTGAGATCTGGCTCTCCACTGACCCTGCAGGACAGTCTGTCTGCAGTTCACTAATCCTAGAAAGCAGACAGATATACTCTTAAGAAAAAGCCTTCCTTTTTTCCTTTCCCTTCTCTTTTTTTTTTTTTTCCTTCTCTTTCTCACTCTCTCTTTCTTTCTCTTAGTTTCTTTTTTTTTTTTTTTTTTTTTTTTTTTTTTTTTTTTTTTTTTTTTTTTTCTTTTTTTAAAGGGAGAAAATTTGTTGCAATAATACAAACCCATCATGCTCTCTCTGGTTACAGCTGGGTGACACTACATCAGCAGCAGAATATGTACAAATTAAACTGTAACAACGCACCAAGGAGAGGCACAGCAATATCATAAAAATTATCCACAGTACAATATGACTAATGTTGTGTGAAATGCATTCATTGGCCAAATGATGTCTAGGTGTATCTTAAGGAGTTATGCTGATGGAGATAATGGTTATAGAACAGAGATAAAGAAGGAAAGGCGAGTGAAAGACAAAAGGTTGCAGCAAGGGCAGCCTGGCTGGGGAGGATGCTCAAGCAGGTGAGTTTGAGCAGGAAAGCAGAGCTGCTCTGGAATGCAGAAGGATGTGAGAAGAACTCAGTGGCACCTTTCCTCCTCGCATGTCTGATGTGGAGGTGGGCTGCTCTTTCAGGCACACACACATTCCTGTGCTCCTTCTCACCTCCTCTTATGTGGACTTTTTGCAAACATTTGTCTAGAAACATAAGCTGTATGTCTCTTAAATATTCTCTAGCTCTGGTGATTATAGAAATGCCTTTGTTTTCCCTTTCTGGATAAAAAAATCCCCCAAAAATCCAGAGAGAAGGGAGTGATTTTATTACCATGTCCAAAACCAAGAAATTAACTCAAACATTACCAGAAGATGGCTAGAGTAAACACATCATTAAGTTGTACTTAGAAATTGTCATCTCATTTCTTAACCTGAGAGTCTTTGTGCAATGAGTAAATGTTTTGCCTGAATAAGAAACTTGACTATTGGTAAGTCGATGTGGTTTTCCTTTTTGTTAAACATAGATTTAGAAAAAAAATCTGTCCAGTGACCCATTGCACCATCATGCTTATCCAGAGATGTTTATCTAGACATGAACATTCTGTTTTCAAAGAAACTTAGGGATTACCTAAGTAAATCTTATTTTACATCTTAATTGCATTTTCCAAAACATCTCAGGTGAGCCCCCACTTCACTGAGTATCTCTTAAAGTGCTTTTTAAAATCAGTCAACTGGTCAGCAAAGTGAACTTACCTAAAATAAAATCAATCTCTGTGCAGTTGGTTGCTGGAGTTCAGGGCCTGGTCTCTGATGCAGTCACAGCCTCTCAAATTACTAGAAAAATAGAGTATTTTCATGGTGTTCCTGATTATTTGTTACCTGGTTGGTTACAAAGAGAGAGCCTAAGCCAAAATCATGCAACAGTTGTTTCTGATGTGTGGGAGCCATTTTAGCCAGGGGTTTTTCTTTTCATTTATTGGTATGTACAAGGATTGGAGGTAGACCCAGCCAAAAACGCCGGGATCCAACTATTTTCAAAGTCCTGTGATATCCATAACAGGGAGTTAATTTTGTCTCTTAGTGAAGATAGAGGGTCCCCATGGAACATTTCAATGGGAGGCAAAGCTCTCCATAGACATGGAGTGTGCTGGACTGAGCATCTCTGTTCTGCTTCAAAGGCAGAGGAGGAGGGAGCGATGCGATAAAATCATTGTTTGCAGCCCTAAACCTGACTTGGATCTGGGGGTTCTTTGTGAACCTTACAGAGCTGTTTCTCCAGCCAACCACCTCCACTCACCGCTGAGCATGTGCCAGGAATTCCCCAGCAAAGGGAGCTGCCAAAAGCCAGGAAGGTGTGATAACTCTCTGCTCGCACATCCATAAAGGCTCAGTCAAGGCTGCTCTTCCCCCGAGTGGCCAGAGAGGAACACCTTCAGCCCGCTGCCCAGGCTCTGGCATTTTATACCCTCTCTGTGCTGCAGCTTCATGTTTTGTGATGACTCTGTGCAGAAAAAATTCCAGCATTGCCTGTTCATTTGGGGAACAAAACCCCAGCCTGTTGTCCGGGGGCAGGGAAACACGCTTCTCCTTGGCTCTGGCAGGAGGGTGTGCAGTAACACAGCAAGCTCAACCTTGAGAAGGAGAGGCACTCTGGGACCCAGGCTGGTTTATATCTCAGCTGATTCTCCTCTTTCTCTCTTCCGTATCCCCTTAATAGCTTGACAGGAGAAATATAGGGAAGATACTGAAGCCATCTGATTAACAGTGCCGGGGGCTGGGGATGGATGACAGGGAAAGGGAGCGCAGCGTGGCTACCAGCCAAGTTCCAGCAAGAAACAGAATATCTGGCTTCCTCTAATCTCTGGAGGAAAATTAAGTTACAAAAACCTTTAGTGGAAACTTTGCATACATTCAGTACCATTGCCATGCCTGACAGAAAAAAAAAAAAAAAAAAGAACCCACAAAAACCCCCTGATATATTATTTAGTTTCTAGTTATAGAATTAAAGGCACAAGCTTTCCCACCAGGAATAAAAAAAAATAAATCCTCTCGAAAACTAAAGACAAAACCCTGTAAAACTCCTTGAATGTTTTGTGCTGTCAGAGTTCTTGAGAAATTCTCCTTTTTGTGTTAATGGATGGTTGGGTGAATTGTGTGAAGATGTCTAAAGCTCTTCCCAATGGATTTTTGCACTGACATATAAATCCTTCCTTGTTTTCTGAGCCCTTTGCTCTGCCTCCTACAGGAGCACTGAAGAAGAGGAGAAGGTGGAGGTGAGGAAAAGGCTCCAAATTGCTCTGGGCAGACACCACTGCCCTAGGAAAGGGTTTTAAGGCTGCTCATGCCATCACTGAGCCCAGGAGCCAAGGCCATTGCCTTGCTGCTCATCAGAAATGTATGTGTTACACACAGAGAGGAATTCCTTCCCCTCCTCCATGTCTGTCATCAATGTGTTGATTAAAAATAGTGAAGTTTGATTTTAAAAAAAAATAGCTTAGGTGTTAAGTGAGCAACAAGTTGGGACCTGTGCACATGAGAGAGAGCTCTGATTAAAACGAAATAGCCTATTTATTGACTGTTACACCTAAAGCAGTTGGAGTAACCATGATGAAAGTATTACTTACATGTTACTTAGCTTTATGAGAGGGAAAAAAAAAGCTAGATTGGCTGGTTAGAACTTTTCTTCATTAAGTCTTACAGCATGTTGATATATGTGTGCAAAGTGTGACTTCTTCATGTGAGAAACATGAACCAAAGGTCTGAATGGCCATTGCCTGGCTCAGCACCATGCCTTCCCTGGCTGGCTGTGCTCTCCTCTTGATCTCCAGGCTGCTGGGAATCTGGCTCTGCTTCCTCCAAGAGGAGAGAGCTCAGATGCCCCTTTGCAGTATTTCTCTCCACCTTGTTGCAAGCAGCTTGCTCCCAACCTTCCTCGTGTAATTCCTTCGCCAGCCTTGTCTGAAGGGAACATTTTCCATGCAGAGGAACGTAAGAGCCATGTTTACACGCCATTTCCCTTCTGAGAGCTTTATTTCTCTTCAGCCTCAGGGACCTCAGCACCAGCCAAAACTCAATATGGGGCTGAAATTGTACCCTGGCTGTCCCCGGGACAGAGGGGTGTGTTTGTGTAAGTGTGCATGTGTGTTGTGTGCACACAAAAACAGATGTGTGCCGTCCAGAATAAATGAGGCTATTCAGAGTGCCACAAAATGGGCAATTTATGGCCAGTTTCAGCAATTAGTCAGACCAAAGGAGTGAGGTGGGTCAGTATTAAAACCCTCACTGTTTCGTTTACTTTAAAAAAGCAACAGGGAGTTCCAGCTGATGAGCAAAGACATTGAGAAAGGGTAATTAAAGAGAAACAATCTTTGATGTTTCTCTTATTAAAGTTTCACCTCATTTTGTTGTGCTCCCCTTAAATGGTCTTGAGAAACAGAGCTGCTGCTTTCTTTTGGGGAGGGCAGTGTGGGGGTGGCTGTGTGGGCAGTTCTGCAGCACAAATTCACAATTTGCTGCCTGCCAGGCTCTTGCACCTTGCAGTGAATTCAGGTACTTCCTGCACAAGTGCTGGTACCAAGCAGAAATTCCGGGTATCAGCCTACAGGACCATCCACTTCTGTGACTATTTTTATTGAGCTAATGGAGGAAAACATTCCCTGAAAAATTCTGATAGCTTCTAAAATACTCCACCAGCTCAAGAGCAGCTTAAACTGTGTAAATTAAACCTTGAGCATGACCTGCCCCCATAGTTCAGCACCTCTGTTAGTATAAATATTCTGTTCCATTTGAAATAAGTATTTTTTCTTCTACTCAGGTCTCAGTTCTTCTGCTTCCAAAATTTTATTTTGTGCCCCGGTCATAGGATTATGGGTTTCACATATGTTGTTACAGACTCCTGAGCAACCCAATTGAAGGTTTTTAAGTTCAAGGTTGTACAATAGGAAGGCAAATTTTGCAGGACTTTTTGTTTTTCCTGACCCATTGTGCATCATGAGTGTGCTTGGTTGTAACATGGTGAATTTGGCTGCTGTTCATGGATGTTCTTTCACTTGTGGGGATGACAGTGGAAGATGAAAAGTGCACTGGAATGGTTGGGAGTTATTTAATCAAAGTCTTTCAATGAAAGAAAAGATATTTTAATATGTGGTTTGATTCACTGCAAATTGTTGGCAGTAGATGGGGCCCTTACTGTAATAAAATTCCATTGAGTTGGGAAGTCTCTTGGAGGTGGTGCCCAGATGCAGAATATTGGAACTGACTCCTGGAACATCATCCCTGACCTAACTCAGGCTCTTTGTTGTCTCCATGTAACTTCTCATGAGAAAAAAACCCAAAAAGGTGAGAAAGGTGGATGTTATATCTCTGTGCCCCAAATTTCCACTGTGCTCTGTCCTAATGTTTTCTTTCACTCTCTTTCCTTCCAAAAAGCTGCAGACCCACGGGTTCCCTGGTTCTGTTCTTGCTGACCACGCTCAGGACACTGCCTGAGGTCAAGGATGAGCAGGAAGGGGAACACACCCTTGGAACAGGATGGAACAGAAGGACCTCACCTTCTGCCACAGTGCTGTGAATTCAATATTTCACTCCAGAAAACCCCCATTTCCTGGCAGTGCTGGGGCTGGCCTGGAATCCAGACCTGGTCTGCTCGAGGTGGAGCCATTATCCTAAAGTGCTTTTATTGATCTGTTGACTTTCTGTCTCCCTCCTTCTCTTCCTCTCTTCACCCTGGCAGCCTCTTAAAGGCTCGTATCTTGTCTCATACAACCAAGGTATTTTAAGGGGTGAACAATGATTTTGAAGTCACATTAGACAAAGTATATTTGACCAGTAAAACCAGATATCCCCTGAATGATATCTGAAGAAGAATCTGTCTACCTTTACAGATCAGTCCCTGTTTCTCTACCCCTCTTATTTTTTCTCCCTCTATGTATGTCCTTCTGTTCTTCAGACAATCAATCTCAAGGCCTTATCCATCTCCTTTGGAGCAGCCTATCCCCCAAAGTGGCAATGCCATATTGTCATGCTTTATTTTTGGTTGGTTAAAGCGACCTGCAGTAGTAAATCTATATCTGTGCTGTGATATCCAGCAGTATTAAAGGCTGAGATTTAAAGACAGGCCTGAAAGACTTAGTAGTTGATGCCTGTAGAAAGCCAAGAAGAGCTGTGTGCCTTACTGGAAATTTCAGGCACAACATGTTAGAGTGCAATATATTACAGTGACCCGAGCTGCAAATCCTTCTGAGATGGAGATAAAGGGAGAAAGAATAATACTGGAGAAAATGTTAACAACACTGTGTGCTACTAAATACTAAGAAAGGACTTGAAGTTGGTTGATCTCTTTCTTATTTCAGAGTTCATAATTTCTCAGGTTTGTGGAAAATTGCAATTCCTTCCTAATAACATTGCTCATTAACTAATTGGTTAACATATGAGCCTGAAAAATACACAGGTAAACACAGAAGAGTTAAAGAAGACTAAATTTGATTATAGAAGTGCATTAACTTTCTAAAAATGTGAAATGCAATGTCTTTTATACAGCTGAGTACATAATTTTTTGTGAATGGTTATTTGAAAAATAAAGAAGTAATTAATAGCTTATAGTCAGGTAAGCATAAATATGAATACATGGTTTATAATTCACTGTAATTTTTTAAAGTTGAAACAATATAAATAAAGCATATTTGAGTAAAAACCAGAAATTCACATTGAACCCTTTTGTTAGGCTGAATAGTACTGCAGTGAAAATAGTGTGACTCTTTTCACTGGGAAATATTAATGAGATTAAGAACTACTAACTTCTGTAGTCACATCCCTTTTTCATTTTATTCATCAGGATTAGTTTTCTTTTTTATAGAAATTCACGGAAAAGACGATAAATTAATTTACTCTGGTCAGTAGTTGCCTGTGCATTATTGCAATTGGCCTTCCAAGTGTAGCTCCAGCTCTTGCAAGCCAGGGACAGGAAGAGCCCTGTGTGTCTCAGGACCTGCCATGGACCATGCCTGGGGCTTTGGTCAGTAATCATTGTGGAGGGTTTGGAAGCAACCTGCTGGCTGAAAAACATTCACATAAAGAATTTATCTAAGAAATGTGGGTATAGTGAAATGTGGAGGGAAAAGAAATCAAAACTGTTTCCATATTACTGAGGAAAGGAGAAAGTTTGTGATCACCTTCTCAGACCGTGGGATGGCCACTTATGGACACAAGGGAGTGAACCTTGACTAATTTTAAAATTTGTGTGATGAGAAGCAGTTCACAGTTCAGTGCACTGCAGATGACTTAGCTAATTGTAATACTGTGTTTTAACAGCAAACTTTCTTTTTGAAATCACAGGGAAAAGGGAATGGGAGTCTCAGGGGAAGAGAATGCCTTAGCAAGAACCCCTGAGTCATTTATCTTTTTGGAGAAACTACAGCAGGACCACAGCTACAGCCTGATGTGCACTGAGCTGCATCTCTGGAGAGTGAACGGCAAATGCTTTGTCTCCTGCATTGAGCTGGAGGTAAGAGCCAGAGCTGTTTTTCCCTCTAGACAATAGCTTGCATTGATGCTGCTGATGGCAGAAAACATAACCCAGTGTATTCTGATCTAGGCACAAATCTGTATTTCCCTGTCAAATGTAGGGACTTTGAAGCAAAGTGTTTTTAGAGGAGATATGTTTGCCCAGTTCTATAGAAATCTTGATCAAAAAAAGCATTGGGTCAGCCTGTGAGATGCTCCTAAGTACTGCTATATGTAGGCTGTGAAGTTTGTTTCTGTATTTCAAAACATAATTGCTCGGTGAAACTATCTGAGTAAACTGGTTTCCTGGCCAGAAAAGGCTCATAGCCCATGCTTGTCTGGTAAGAGATCATACAAAGATAAAGCTGATGTTCATTCTAAAAGGTAAATACGTCTATTTACAGAGCAAGGTGAATTTGTGGACTTACCTCCTGGGAGATGCTATCAGGACAAGCTGTGAATTTGGATGTCTGAAATAGATCAAGATGATTTTCTCAACACCAGTACACAAATGAGCATTGTAAGTAATTTGCAAGCTAGAGAAAGTGAGCCAAAAATCACTTTTATGTGAAATTACGTGAAACTCTGCCTCTTCTGACAGCAACACTGAGTATGGACAAGTGCACTTTGTGATGTGGCACTGCTGAGCATGAGCCTGTTGGGAGGCAGGAGCTGAGGCAGGTGAGCTCATCTGCAGGGGAAATCCTTTACCAACAGCAGCACTGGCCTTGTGGTCTCCAGGCTTTGCATAACAAACTGTCCTATGTGTTAGAATGTGTTGAATTACACAGGATTGAAGGCAGTCCCAGGAAGAGGATTATGAACTGGGAACTGCCTGGCTGGTTCCAGTGAGTGTCTGCCAGCCAGGGGAGCCCAGCAGCTGCCCTCCTGCTCTGTGGGACAGCAGATAAAGCAAGAGGAAGCAGGAAGGGAAATATTCTGTGGTAATTCAGGGGGAGGAGAGAAGGAACCCCATGCACCTTCCATCAGAGCAGTTTGTGAGCTGTTAAGCGCAAATCCCACCGGAGCCCGCTGTAATTAAGCATCCTGTAAGGTGAGGAGGGGGGTGAGCATAGCAATAAGCTCATCAGCAGCATCTGCACCGACCCTCTGCCCCCTCTGGATACCCTGTGGAAATCTCCAGCGTGTTTTGTGTTTGTTTCGGAGCCAGAAACAAATGCTGGCAAATGCGAAGGTGTGAAATGTTGGCCAACGATCGCAGCGTGCTCTACAAGGCGCTGCAGGGAGGATTGCTCTGAGTGGATGATGAGCTCAGTTCAGAGGCTCTTAAGTTAAAGCTTATTACCCTCATTAAGAGATGTGTGTAATGTGATTTCGGGTTTCTGATACGCTAAAACCAACATTTTCCGAATGTTTTGTTGTCCTGTGTGTTACGCTTGGAGGGGAATTCAGTTTCTGTTTTGCGCTGGGTCAGATTTGGTGCACAGATAAGATGTCCTCAAGGAGTTTAGAATTTAGGATTGCCTCTGTGAAGGCAGAGGCTGTCTGGGGCAATGTGTTTAGTCAGAACCAGGAGGGAACAGAGGGAAAGAAGGAGCAGGGTGCAGAGAGGTTGATGCCTTTGCTGAGAGCCAGTGCTGTGCTGGGAGCACTGGGGATAAAGGGCCAAGCCAGGCAGGTGTCCCTGGCTGTGCTCCCTGGGGCTCTGCACGGCAGGAGATCAGGCTGAACTGCTCCCAGCACGGTGTAAATGAAGAAGCACGGGTCAAGTTTAGCTTTCCATGCAGTTCAATAAGCCCTGCAGGATGAGGAGCACCAAGGTGGGGTGGAGCAGGATCAGGGAGCAGTTTAGATTCACCAGGTACCATTAGCATGAGCTCAGGACTGGGCTGGTTTGCACGAGAAGATTTGAGTGTCTCTACCATGTGCTCCTCATAATTTCCACTATCTGTATTTCCTTTATCTGGGGTACCACAGCTCCTCCCTAGGATGGAGCATTGGCTCTCCAAGCAGCTTTAATCTCTGGCTGTCTTGGGAGGGTCAGGTTGGGAGAGATTTGAGGTCCTCAGCCCTGAAGTGAAGCCCTCCCTGCTTCAGACAGGCCTGCAATTGAAACCAGCTGATCCCAAGTCCTTTGCAAACATTTCCATTTCAAACCACTGAAGTTTTATGTCTTTCTAATGAATTTTTTTCTCGAGCCTCATAAATCTCATAAAGATCTTGAACAGCTAGTAAATTTGGCCATTCAGACACACGTTTTCCAGTAAAGAGGATGAGGGTTGCTGTTCCTGATGCCACCTCCCCTCCCTGTAGGAATTCACCTCTTGCCTGTGGGCTGCTTGCACTCAGCTTGGGCCATGCTGAGACAGGCAACACGTGCAGATTGGACCAGGGCATTGCTGGGCCTCTGCTCGCTTGGCCACGGCCCCTACCTGTGACCTGAGCTAAGTCATCTGCTCTCCTCACATCTCACATCAGAAGAAATAGATTGCCCCCGCTCAGGGGGTTGGGAATCTTATTATATTCGGGCTGGAACAGAAAATGTTCCAGCCACTCTCTTAGGCTTGGATTTCCAGGTGGGCTTGAAAGGACATGAATCTAAGGACGACATAAACCCAACACTCCTCAGACTTCATTTGGAAACACCAGGCAAAAGTGCTGAAGTTATTCAGAAAAACATGCTAGAGAAATAGAAAATTGCAAGCATATTTCCCCCTTCATTTGTCGTCTCCCAAATTCAAACAAGCTTATTTCCTTTCCTGCAATGCTGTTTTTGATAATCCTGTGCCAAAGGCACTGAATCTGTTCTTATTGCTGTCAATAGCAAGATGCCTGTTGCTTTTAATGGTTCAGCTATTAAAACACCACATCCCAGTTGTCTGGCTGTGAGCAATCCCAAGCTATCGCAGTGACAATATGGAACCTTTTTCCTCTCTGAATGTTTCTCTGCAAAGTTTGACCATTTTGGCTGGGGTAAAACATGTGTCTATCTGGGATTCTTTCCAAGGATGAGATTTTGACAGCTGTGCTCATGTTGGCAAAAATCCTGACATCTTGTGCTTCGTTGAAATAGCAGATTCTTAGTGGAGAGGGGTGGGAATCCGATTTCATAGATGAACACTTATGAATTGAGGACTGTGAGCCTGGCTGAGCTCTTTTCACTTGGGGGAAAGGTTGAAGGCATCCTTAGGGAACGGGGTGGAGCCTGCCTTTCTTCCCATCCCCACCTGTGGGCACAGATGGCCGATGGGCAGTGGGGTGGAGGGAGCTGCCTGTGCTGCTGCCAGCTTTGTGCAGCACTTTGGGACATGCCTTGGACTGCACCCACGGGGGTGGGAGTCAGCCTGCTTGCACTCCATGCCTGATGATTTCAGTTACATTTTTGGTGTTTTGGGGCACGACAGGTGGGTGATGTTGGTGAGCTTTCAATGAAAATCCACCTTTGCAACCCTGGCCTGCTATTTCTGCCAGAGAGCTGGTGACTAACAAAGCCTTGCTATATTCTGAAATAGCCTGTTTTGGGGGTTTTATTATCACTGTTGTGATAAAGCTGATTGAGTGTTTTTTGTTTGATTTTTTGTTTTTTTCCACTGGAATCTCCATCTTGAACACGAGAAATATTTCCCACAAACACTGTAATTATTCAAAGCTGATATATTTTTGCAGTAACCTTTAATCTGATGAACTGTCATTTTTCTGATGAAGAATCACTTATTTGGAGACTAGAATTCCTATTATCTCAACAAATAGGGAATGGTGGCACAGAAAATTGTGTCACGAGGTCACCCAAGAACTCCACATCAGAGGCAAGGATAAACTGGAATAGTGTAAGGTCATCAAAGTTTTTTCAGAAGGCATTTTGCAAATATTGTATTTATTTATTTCAAACTTGCCAGTGGCCAGACAGTTTCTTTATATTTTTACCAACAAAAATAAATTAAAGAAAAAGTCACAAGGTTATAAAACCATGTCATCAATTATTTCCCATGTCTGGTATTTCACTGGAAATCAAGTAAAAATACTTTTTAAACACAAACAAGATAGTCATCAAACAACAAAACCCCAAACAAAACAATTGTTTTCCTGTTGAAAACAATTCAAACAGTTTTGCTCAGGAAAGGTTTTACCTTAGGGTTAGGCCCACAGATTCAGACATTCCTGCTTGCACCCATGGCAAACGTGAGGTCTTTAATGTAACAGCTAAAAGAAAAGTAGCCAATCTGTCTCACATTCATCTTTGCTGTGCATTAAGTGATGTATACAGATATTTATCATCCATCAGAAACCACTTGGGCAGCACTTTCATGTGTTTAATCCCTCAAGTCTTTTCTAAGGGTCTGGGGGGCTGCTGAAGGACACATGAGTCAGATTTGCAGTGGCAAAATTTGGGACAGTCCCAGCACAAGAAAAGGTGGCTGTTTTGGGGTGGCTGCACGTGGCTGTGGCAGCAGACAGGAGAGCTGAAGGTGAGCTCTGGGCATGGATTATTTATCTTTGCACAGCCTGGCCTTGTCAGCTGAGTGGCCAAAAAAGTGATCAGGAGCTACAAAATTAAATGGGAAAAGCTGCACCTCCTGTACTTTGTTTATGGGAGACGGGGTGAGGAGGACAACAAGGGACACTGTTACTGTGTGGGAGTGTGGTCACAAGGGACTGACCGATGGCCTCAGAGGCCCTTTCAAAGCCATGCCTTAATGACAAGCTCTTCCCTTCCTCTCCCACTTGTTTTTTTTGAAAACTAGGGCAAATATTAGCACAACTGTGACTGCTGGGCTGCTGTGTTGGAGTGCTTCTAACCCGTGTTAGCATGATTAAAACTAACATCGCAGTTCCTACGCTGAGAAATGCCAGTGGCATGTCTACCATAAATTAAACTGAAATTCCAACTTTAAGTTGTCTTCTTGTTCTGCAGCAAATCTGTTTATTCAGGAATAGCATAAGGCAGATGTCTTCATCTTTGCTGATTCTTAACAGGTCACAGGCATTGACTTTAAATAGCTAAAAGCCTTTAAAAAAATTTCAAAACAGGCTTCCCCCTCCCCTGCAGACTTTAAACTTTAGTTGCCCTTACTAGAAATGCCCAGGATTACATGATCCTAAAACAGACCATACAAACCATGGAGCAGCTTTAAATATATAATGCGATCATTACCTGAAACCAGTGAAGAGGTTGAAATAATTATTGCTCATGTTTACACTTCTGCATTTCAGTGGGCTGTGTTCAATCCTTTAATGATGATGATTAAAAACATACTGGAAACACATAGTAATTAAAGAGAGCACTTAACCGTGATTCTGAAAGCACAGAGGCAGCTTTGAAGTGGAACTGGACACAGTGTCTGTTGCCAAAACCTTGCAGGAGTTGGAGCACCAGGTAGCTGGTAATTGCAGGTACCACACCACGTCTGTTTTGGCACCTGCAGCATCCGCCTCCAGCACCGACCTCAGGATCACTTCTGGGACATCAGAGAGACTCCTGCAGCCCCAGAGAGAGCTGATTGATGGGGGCTGAGGGATCAGACAAACACTCTGCTTTTTAATTTATGGAAAGCCAAAGTTGAATTTGGGCTTGTTTCTCCACGGGGGACTTTTTGAGGGTGAGGCAATGTTTAGGAAGAGGGCAGGAGGAGGAAATTTGGGGTGACAGCAGAGAGTGGGCACTGGTTCAGGTGCTTTGCCCTGCCAAGGCTTCAGTGTGGGTACTGACATGAAAGGGAGTTCTCAAGCCACAAGCTTCAAACCTTGTGTTTTAGGAATGTTTCTGTGGGTGAGGGAGAGAGGCATGTATTGCGGAATGGATTCCTTTGTTTGTTTTCCACATTTAACACAACAAAAATATTCTTATTATAATAAGTGCAGAAGGATGAGTGATGAGGCTTGTGCTGTAAAATCATGTTTGCCGGAAAAGTTGTCCAGTTTTCCATTGCTTAATTTCATCTGAAATGGGAGAGCATGGAGGCTGGGGAGAACACAGCTACTTTCTTGGAAGTACTTTTCCAAGCACTAGAGATGGGCCTTCCCAGGAAGGAGCAGTTCAGATCTGTGTAAGGAGAGCAGGGTTCAGAACAGGTCCAAAAGTTTCTTTAGGGTTTAAAGGGATTCACTTTGGGTCACTGTCCCCTAATTTTCTACTCCATATCTTTTGGTAATTTTCTCTGCAAACCCAAATTCAGTTTCTGCTGCTGTGCTGATGCCACAGAGACCCCCTGCTTACACCATGAGTGTCCCACTTCTGTCCCCCCACAATGTCCCCTTGAAGATGACCAGCTATCAGCTAACACTCAACATGCCTCAAACAAGACTTCCCCCCCTAGATCTCTCCAGCAACATGGACAATATCATGATCCTGCCTGTCATTCAGACCCGTGGATGTTATCTTTGACTCCTGTCTCTAGGTTCATACCTGCAGGCAGTGTCCAACTCTGGCCACTTGTTTCTATGTAGCCTCTCTAAAATATTGCTATTTCTGTCCCCCCTCCTGGCTCACATGCCTGCCCAGGCTGTCATTGCTGTGCTCCTCAATCACTGGTACAATATTGCTAATTCCAGCCCTGGCAAATCCAATCTCACCCTGAATGTTCATGCACATTCTTTATGCTAAAAAAAAAAATCCCTTGCCTCTCCTGTCTGTCACCCCTCCCTCTGCATCTCTCTCCAAGTGTCTGCTCTTGGTCATATAAAACATTATCTATTTGTTTTTTATCTATTTGTTTTTTTCCCCAAAAAAAGTTGACCTTTTTCCACCCAATACAGTATTTTTTGCTTTGTGGTTAAGATGCCAATTTTGGCCTCTGATCAACCCACTGTGCCCCTCTGTGTTCCCCAGCTGTTAAAATTTGAAAGCACTCCCATGCATTTCCCAGTACTGTTAAGGCAGCTGCATCACTCTCTTCCCAGTTTCTCCTCAAAGCCTCTTTCTCTTAGCTGGCTTTAAACCCTTCAGAGCAGTGGGGCTGGTGGTGTGTGAGCAGAGGTGATGTCCCTGGTCTGTAACATCAGCTGCCAGGTTTTGGTTTGGTGTGAAGGCTCCCTGGGTCACAACCATCAGTTTGTGCTGGTTTTACATGGTGCCTGCCACTGGAGGTTACTGCCCCATGAAGGGAATCCACAGGAGCTGTGGTAATATGAAATAATAGTAATTTAAAAAGCAAGTATTAATAGCACTGTGTTTGTTGTTGCCCCTGCAACACTGAGCAAACATTGGTCCTGGAGGAAGTTGGTGGGTTTTACTTTCTTGGGAAAAAATGTGGTGGAGAGAATTCCCCACCCTACTCCACACCTCTTTCACAGGCCCTTTTCAGTCCTCCATCTACCACTGAAATTAAGGGAAAGGCTTCAAAAACAAGATTATAAGTGGTAGGACCGGCATTATGCAATTCTACTTCTGGGTCTTCTGTCCACTCTGTTCAGAAATTATTGCTGGGAACTTTCAGAAAGTGAGTTGGAGTTTGCCTGTGAGAAGAGACAGGGGAATGTCATTGATCCACACCTGATTCCATTCCTTTTCTTCTTCCTTGGAGAAGCCTGACATTGTACATGGAGTGCCCAGTACCTTGGGCTGTGTAGGACAGGAACAAATGCACACTGGTGGGGCTTTGCAGCATCCCCTGCAACTGCATTCCAGCTCAGCATCTCCTGAAGCTGCCAGCCACGTGAAACCAGAGCAAACAATGGTTTTGCCTGTGGAAAAAAAAAAAAAAAAATCAGATGCCAAAATGTCAGGCTGCAAACCCAGACTGCTGAGCAGTTCTTCTTCCTGTGAGAAGGGAGAACTCTGGTGAAACCCAAAAAAAAAGAAGTAATAATAATCCAGCCCTGAGTCGGGAACAAAGGTCGCTGCCTCTGCAGCAGCCAAGTGCATAGCCCAAGGCCAGCCAACATCTTGAGCTTCTCTGTGGCTTTGGGACCTTTTACAAAAGCTGGGCATCCTTCCAGCCCTGGGCTGTAGGAAGGACAGTTGACCTGTGTTGCACCTGGGGCACCTCAGCCTTATTTCATTTTCACATAAAGCTTTGTCTAGATTTATTTTATTTAATGGGCTGCTTTTTTTTTTTTTTCTTCCCCCAGGTTATACTGTCACAGGAAATTCTCACTGTTCTATTACCTTTTTCCTGTTGGAACTAGCCTTAAAATAAAATGAATAAATAAATACCTATACATACATATAAAAATATGCAGACAGGAAAGCCATTCAGATCTGCAGAGGCCTTGATAACGCTGCTGATGAGGTTGCCAGCTTTCCCCATGTCTGAGCTGAACAATTCCCCACCACCTCCCCAACCCCTGGGAACTCAAGGGGAGGTAGTTGTGAAGTTTCTAATTCTGACTACAGGTGTCTGGTTTGAAAGACACCACATGCCATGCTGTAACCTCATTTAGGAAAAAGGTAATTAAATAAAAATACAGATGTGTTACAGTCACAGTTCCTGAACATCTGAAATGCCCGTTGGTTTTAAACAAGTGAAGGATAAATCTCTCTAGAGGAGCACTATCGTCTCATCTGTTGTCATATTATTCAGTATTAGTATTTTAAATAAGAAAAATGGTTTTGAATGTCAACATCTGCTCTTAACCCTGTCTTTACAGCAGGAATATTGTGTTTGAAAACAAACAAGATTGGAATGCTTAAACTCCCCTCCTTCTTCTGCTCTGTGTGTCCAAATACTCCTGCCAGTGTTTACTTGTTGTACATTCTGCTCCATCATTTGGTGTTTTTTAGGTGCCGTAGATTATCAAAACCAGAGAAGTTATTAGACCTGTTCAGTTTTGTCATAACAAATCAGATAGCTACTGATCTTACTCTTTTGAATCAGCAGCTTGAGAAGTGTAAATGCCACTGTATTCTGGATAAACTGCTTGGAAAGATTACTTTGAAAAAGATTAGCCAGCTTTAAGATGAACTGTTCCCTGTTCAGTAGGAACGATGATGGTAGTAATGATAACAATAAACTAACTACAGAATTCAGCTGGTCTCAGTCCAGTAAAATATTTAACCCCAAGTTTAACTTTCCAAGCCTGTGTCCATCTCTGCAGCAGGGCTGAGCACAGGCTTTGCTCTATTGCTGCTTAACTCCAGCATCTGCTGCTCCTGCTGTTTGAGTTGGGCAGTTTCTGGGTTTGACCGTGGAATAAACCTTTGGGATTAGCAAATACTGAATAATTGCTAAGATATTAATTATCCAGCATGATTCGGGGGGTTGCTGCAGTGGCTGCGTGGTGCTACTGCCCTGATTGTTTACCACATACTTCACAAAGTTGTTGGTCTCTCACTGCTTGAGCCCCTTTATTCTTGTGCTGCCTGAGGGAAGGAGATCCACAGCTGTGAGTGGAGACTTGGCCCTGGAGGAGGAGTATAGAGGTACCAAGCCTGGTGGCATCACTGTGAATCTTACTGTGAACCTGTCCAGAAATGCAGGGAAGGTTTTCCTAAAGCCTGAGCAGTTGGAGTTGTGCTATTTCTTTGAACTTTCACTTTCTATTATACCAAAAATATACCCCGGTGCATTGCTTCTCTAGATAGGTACAAACCCACGTGTTTCTAGTCTTCATGGTGTGGGGGAAGAGAGCTTAAAACACAACGTGATTATTATGTCCTAGGCTCAAAAAAAAAAAAAAATTTGAATTTATTACAATTTTTCAGGATTTTCAAGCCAATTTCAAGCCTTTCTGGGACCTGACAGGTTTTGAGCACTTAGTGCTTGGCAATTCCTTGAGCCTCTGAAGCCTAGCTTATGGGGAATCAGATTTCTATAGAACTTTACAGAAAATTCATCCTTCCTTGCTGTGCTGAGCATTATAGAAACATCACAGGAGAACAGGTCAGGGCTTCAGAGTATTTGCCATTAAAGTGACAGCCAAAGAGTAGGAACTACAACTGCAACAGGTTCAGCTCAGTCCCCACTTTGCAGCATTCACATAGGAGCAGAGCCCCAAAGCAGCACCCAGCTCCTTCCCTGCACAACTCAGAGATGCTGCCAGTCTGAGCTTCAGGCTGCTGGGGGATTTCTCCAGGCTTAGTCCTTCCTCCCCTCTGTATTTTCAGCCGTCTAGGAGCACCAGCAAGCAGGGGGGAGCAGGGATCCCCAGCAGGCCCCTGAGAGCACTGCCTTTCCAACTGGACTCCTTGGGTTGTTCTGAAAACCCTACAGAGCACATGAGAATCCTGCCATTGTCTCAACTGGCCTTTGAATCAGGGGCTCTTAAACAGAGGATGTGCCATTCTTCTTTTGTTCCACACTCCCATAATGCTCCTAAAAGAAAAGGAAGGCAAAAAAAATTGAAAAAAAAAAAAAATAAAACCCAAACTTAAACTGTGCTGTCAGCTTTACCCCAACAGCCAGAGGTGGAAGGGATGGTTGGCCAAGATTAGAGTCCTGAGCTGTGTGATGTCTCACTGTGAGTTATGGCTGCATGTCAGTAGCAGTAAGTAAAGCAAAATGCAGTAGCTAGGCTGGTGTTCTGTTCAATTGCCTGGGGCCCCAGCTGAAATTTAATAAGCAAGTGTAAGATTTTAGTGCTTTGGAATGGAAACTTTATGGTAACTTCTTTGTGCAGCCCCTGTTTAAGCGATGTATCACATGTGCAGCTTGTGCAGTGCACCTTGGATGGATCCAGCTCTGCTCCTGTGCTGTTCCTGCCCCAGGCTGCAGCCAGGTACATCTCCAGGCCACAGAGCAAGCTGGAACTGAATACAATTATGGCTGGGATTTCTTCCCTGCAGCTCCATTCACATGGATTGGGAGAAGCCTAATGGCTGTGGCAGGTGGCTCTGTACTGACTTTTTTGAAGTCAGGGGTTATCAAGTCACATTCAGGGTTGAGTTATGGTGCATAGATACTTTGGGACATTCTTCAGATTTTTTAGAACACAAAGGTGTTCTTTTGGGATTCTCTGAAATGATTAATTTTTTTAAATTATTTTTCGAGACCCAGATTTTTACTGCTTATGTTCAACTCACTAGTGAGGGTGGAGAACCCCCTCATGGGAAAATGAGAAAAGTTCCTTATTTAAAATATCCATCACTTCTGTTCCCTGCTCAGGAATGGGTGAGGAGTGCATGCTCCTCTCTGCTGCCAGCTTCTGTTTTGCTGTATGTGTTATTTTACAGTTTCTTCATTATGATGGCTCACAGAGACTTGTCAGCTGTTCCTCATCTCTCTCCAAGCATGAAAATCTAGTCTTGAGGGGTGTGCTTAGAATCAGATCATATCAGGAGCTGTTGGCAGGAATGCACTGGGATGGCAAAGGGAGCTTTACCCTTTTCCCAGCTCCCTGCTACTGTTTCCCATTAGTACCAGCTGGCACAGGCCATTTGTCAGGGATTTTCTGCATGTTACTCAATACCTCCAATATCCATGCCTCTCTTTAGGAGATGAGGAGGCTGAACAACTCTCAAGAAGTGAAGAATTCAGTCTAACCAGGTAAAAATAAAAGGATCCTCTTTACTTCTCACAATTGACTATCCCAACTTTGTCCTTCCATCATGTGCAGATGATGTGCAAAGGGCCAGAAAAACATGGAGACCTCTCTCTAGGAAAACACATCAAAACTGGCCATGATCCTTGTGCTCCTTGGTACCTCCTGCATGGTTTTACTGGGTCAGAGCCCCAGCTGAGGCTGCCTCACTGTGCATGTGAAGCCACTGAGGACAGAAATTACATAAACTCTTTCAAAAACCATGCCTGTTTCAGCAAAGTCTTTCAAGTTCAGTCACTGAAAGGTCCCCCATGATAATAAACCCCTGTTCATTCCCTTTGCCTTCTCAGGCATGTGTTTATTTCTGTTTGCTCCTTTCTTCCTCGCAGATGGCAGATAAATCTTGTCAGTGCTTTTTTGGCTTTGCAGCCTTTTCTCAGTCATCTTTCCTTTTGTATCCCCAGCAATGTGCAAATCTGGTGGTTTGCTATTTCTGCTAAGCGTGTTTCTTTTCCATGCTGTCTCATTGTCTCAGTTTTGTGCTTTTTTGCTGGGTGAAAGAAGAGACAAATTTCCAGTAGGCAAAAAATAAAGCAGCCCCAGCTCATGAAAAAAAATGAACCCTTTTTAATCACTGCTATAAAATGTAATGGTTTGATGCAAGTTCCTTGTCAAGGTTGGAAGACTGACCAATAGGTCCCAGAGAAGCATCTTTTGATCTGTCTCCTGGATCAATTGGAGTTTTATTGCACATGAGGAGAACAATACTGCACGAGCCCTTGAAGTGCAGCGAACACAGATGACATTTTTATTCATTCTCAGCCAGATTGCCTGGTATTGTGTCCCTTCTGTGAAAAATGACACTCTGGCAACAGGCCACTGACTGCAAAGCATCTTGGCATGGGCCTCCTGTTTGTCTCAGCCTGAGCTGAGCATCACCAGAGATGCCAGACTGCTGGCCACGAGCTGAGGGTGTTAAAGCACCATCTTTATCAGCATCTCACTGCCATTTTTGGTGGGAAATACTTGAGGGAGGAGGGGTAGTTCCAGACTGTTTAGATATTTGGTGGCACCAGCCATGGTAGTTGGCTCTCCCCTTGGGAGGAGCAGCAGCTCTCCTGGCTGACAGTGACCAGCATGTCTGTCACTGCCAACCCTAAACAAATTAGCCCTCAGAGCTTCTGAGTCTGTGCTCCCCATCCTCTTCTTCTTTACTGGTGTCTCAAGTGGAATGCTTAAAAGTCTTCTAGTGACTAGGAAGACAAATCTGATTGTCTTCCAGTTTTGTGTGAGCCATCAGAGTTGCTGCAGCATAACCAAAGCCTCATGGATTTCTCTCAGACTTTTCAGAGGGCAATCCCTCAGTTTGCCTGACAGGGAAGTGTCGTGAGATGTCTGGGGACAGGTGACACTGAGCTGTGGGTTTAATTGTAGCAGGACTCTTGGCCGTCACATGTGAGTGTGATACTGAGGCATTTCATCGTTATAGAATAGTCCATATCATAAATCATTTTTCAGATGTCTCTGTTGAGTCTTTCTGCCTTCTGAGAAAGGAGTTTAAATGGAGGAAGTGAAGGAAGATTTTCTTCTTCCAAGCACAATGGTTTAACCCGCCTGGACACATTCCTGTGTAACCTGCTCCAGGTTAACCAGCCCTGGTATGACCATTGGACTGGCTGATCTCCAGAGGTCCCTTCTAACCCTGACTACTCCGTGATTCTGTGAACTATTAATTTAGTAGATAAATTTTATTTCTAGTTAATTATTAATCTTATTTAATTATTAATTTTAATTATTTATTGTATTAGAGATTTTAGATTGTAATTCAATTTAAATACTTTTTGTTCCGTCCAAGTAAGAATGTGGCAAAGTGTGCAACAGCCACCACTGTGCACTAGGAGACACTGGACTGGGAACTGTGTGTGAATTTGTCCTGCCTGCTGGAACCAGGCTCCCCCTGTGCCTGCTGCTGGGGAATGGGTATTTCCCTGACTGAATAGTTTAATTTTTCTGAAGGAAGGACAGTATCTTTGCCTTCAGCTCTGATGCAGTGTGACATGTACCATAGGACCTGTCATCATTCATGAAGTCAGTTCTGTTTCAATGTTAATAAGTCCTTAATCAAGTCATTTGTTTCATACAGGATGTCACATTTAGCAGGGAATTGTCCAATGCTTGAAAACTGGAATCGTAGGAGCACTGTTTAATGCTAAGTGGTATCTGCATCGTATCTGAAGCTGGAACATGCCAGGAAAACATCCTTCACATCCTGCACTAATATTTCCAAGCATTCAGGACCAATCACGGGTTGGCTGGGTATGTACATTATTTCTCTCTGTTTATGTGTGGCATATGATTATATCCTATATTTAGTAACTCACTCTCACATTGCTTATCTGTTCCTTATTTTTTTTGGCTGGTTCTTTTGCTTTCTATAATAATCCTGTGCAGCATTGGAACAGTCACTTCAAACCAAGATTGACACTCTCAGTCCAATAGAAAATAACTGAAATTTAAAACTGGTGCTCCTCATTCTAGCCTGTTTGTGATATGTAAGGAAAAAGAAGAGGCTTGAGCCAAGCAGCTGCTGGTGGGATTAGGTGGGAAGCTGTCCAGAGAGACCAGGTTTATGATTATCATCTCCTGTTCTTGATGTTGTCTTCAAGAGGAACAGAGCTAAGGGCTAAAACTCTATCTCTAATATCTAGTTCCTGTAAGTCCTTTCCACTTGAAAAGAAAAAAAGGAAGTTTTAGTGAACTCATGCAAATATTGTCCCAATGAATTTTCCTTCTTTTATTTAAATCACATTTAATAGTGTGCCTGTTTCTGTCTGCAAAGAGGTACATCACAGTGTCAGTGGTAATAGGAAACACACCTGTACATGCCCCATCTGTTGCTATAAAGCAGAGTCATTACGTACAAAATATCTGCAAAGTGCAAGATTGAAAAGTCTTTCTCTTTTGCCTTAGGGAACCGTTTGCATTTATCTTTTAACTCTCCTGTACTCTTGTGTCCTTCTCGTGAGCCAGACCCCTTGTGGTAGATCTGTGAAGACACAGAAGGAGTCCTGGTCGTATCTGGGCAAAACATTTTGGTTTGAGGTTTTCCCCAGTTTCTGTCCTGAAATACTCAGTAAAGAATAATTTAAAAAAAAGAGATATAAAATACTACTGCAGATTATATTTTGTATTTTCACAGTTGTTCCTGGTTCTAATCAGTTGATCAAAAAACGTGAATGTATTAAGGGTCCATGTTTGCTTCATAAAAATGTTGTGTTCTCCTAAAAGCTCTTTTTCCCTATAAAATGTTCTATTTGAATTTAGTCCAAGTCATAATGAGTGCTGGAGCAATTAAAGTATCAGCCACTATAAGGAGTCTTGGGAGCACAGGAGACAGATAGGATCAGGGTTTAAGCTACTTAAATACCTTTTATG
The DNA here is from genome assembly GCF_009819655.1 of Sylvia atricapilla. Lineage (NCBI taxonomy): Eukaryota > Metazoa > Chordata > Aves > Passeriformes > Sylviidae > Sylvia > Sylvia atricapilla. The sequence goes on from NC_089155.1 coordinate 4,679,172, forward strand.
AGAAATAAAGATTTCACAAACCTCAGTTTCAAACAAAATAGTTGACATATGCTAAGCTCAAAGCACTAAACTTCTTCTCCTGCCTTCTCCCACTAAACAAATAATGATCTATGAAATATTTAAACTTTATATCTGCGGGAAGAAAGAAAACACTTTATTTCTATTTAAAAGTTTTTTGGCAGGTGCTCAGATATTTATGATAATGGGATCATAAAATGATGTGGAAAGGTTAGTGGGAAGGTGCAGTGGGAATTTTGAGTGTGACTTTGTAAAATGTCACATTTGTTAAATCTTACTCAAATTGTAGCCAGAGTGTTTGTTCATTTATGTGCCCTAGTATAGTTATTGTGCAGTAGGAAACTCTTAAATCAATGAAGTGTTTGTGTGTAGGGCTGGATCATGCCTTCACACGCTGCAATCAGTTAAATTCCTTTGATTTAATTCTTGTAACTATTACCCTTAAAAAAAAAAAAAAAAAAGAAAGAAAAAGCCCTTTAAATATTTTTCATTAACACATACTATTAAGTGGGTAAGTGCCCTAAGTATATTTTAATTTAATTTAGATTTAGCAGCAACATTTTTTCCCATACTAATTAAATGCCAGTTTGTTATTAAGAAAATATTTATTGAAGTTGAACTTGGTGATAGATACATATCTATCACATCACTGTTAAACCTCATTAAATAGTGTTTTAATTGCAATTTGTTTTTAATTACCATTCATTAAGCATATTATTAAATCTAAATTGCATGCTTATGAAAGACGGGTTTGCCAATACAAGTGGCTGAGGCCCTTAACTACTGTCTTCCTTTTAGGTTCCCATAATCTGAAGTGTGTAGGGTGAAAGTTTGATCTATTTATGTTATTTCTATTATTATCTCCCTTGCTGCCTGTGTCTCCCGTCTTTATTAACAGAATTAAAAACATCTGAGGCAGTCGACAGATCTAAAAGGAAAATAGATTATGAGAAGTGGTGACAAAACAGATCTTTGGGGAAGGCAACAGCAAAGAGGGAGCACAGGCAGGGAAAGCAGCAGGGAAAATAAACTGGGCACTGAAACCAATTGGTTAAATTGGAAGAAGGAGAGGCTCTGGGAACCTGAAGGATACAGAGGGATGCTGTTAATAATTTGCAGAGTTTTTTCTCTTTGGCTTGTCATGGGAAGTCTGGCCAGGGTTAGTCTGAGACAGCCCAGTGGCTTCTCAGCAAAAAAGTTTGCTGGTCCCAGTCTGGATGTGGCACAGCTGCCAGTGAGGGAAGGGCTCATCCCCAAGATGAGGACAGAGCATTCTGCTGGTGGCTGGACAGCACCAGTTCACAAGCAGAAGTTACAAAGAAAGCCCTTTTAATTTTTCCAATTTTTTTTACCCATAGGCAGCACTGCCCCCCTTTAGAAATGCCACTCAAAGGAACAACTACATGGGATGTGTGAACTTGCTTTTCTTAGACATGTTTGTCAGATTTCTTAGTAGTAGTCCATGAATCTAAGGTAAGCTGAAAAAATCCTGGGATAAGAAGCTTCTTTTCTAAGGATATCAGCCCCTCCAACAAAAAAAAACCCCACTGAGTTCAGTTTTTTGAAGGCTGGGTGTTTTTTTAAACCTTAAAAGAAAAAGTCTTTTGGAGGCTTTCATCTAGGAATGACACTTGATTTTTGCCAAGAGGGAGGAAAGGCTGGGAAGAAAGGCGTGAGGTGGTTGTTCTGCTAGAGACCAGCTGAACAGAACCAGTCAGCAGGCTGGAGAGCCATTCCCAAAGGGAGAAGGAGAAGCAGCAGCTGACAGAAGCCATGGGGTGCAGTGTTGGCATCCTCTATATGCCAGTGTCTGACCCCATCAGAACACTCAGGGAGGAATTCATGGGAATGGGGGCTGCTGGACAGTGCCATAGGGGTGAAATGACATTTGTACAGGGAACAGCAGAGGCACCCTGATGTATTGCCAGCTTTCCCATGGGCTGGCTAAAGAAAGACACTAAAACTCTGCACATTGGCACTCTCTGGCTCTGGTTCTGCTTGCATTGAGGATGGTTTTGTGCCAGGTTATCTCCATTGACTCCAATGGATTATCTCCAATTCACAGTGCAGTTTAAATCAGAGGCAGGACATCTTTTCTCCTCTTTCCAATTCATGAATCTCTTTCAAAACTTTCTGTACCAGATGTTACAACTGTAAGCAAATTATCCTGGCAAAGCAAAGTATCTCCTCATGAGTCTGTGTCACAGTAGGCCCTGGTGCCTCTATCTGCCTCTGGATCTTTTGCTCATAAACCATTAGTTATACGTTTTTTTTGGCAGATGGGTATCTCCCATGAAAAAGCCATTTCCATTCCAATGCGACAGTGCTTTTATATGGTCTGTTCCAGTCCCTGTTGCACAACCTTTTTTGCACAATGATTCATTATTCTATCTTTCTTCTTGATATGCTGAATCATGGGATGACACTTTGCCAGCTGCTTTGTATGCCAACAATAACTTGCTTGTGTTTCAGAGATAGAGAAGGCTGCACAAATCACTGCAGCACAGGGAGCCTGGACATTTGGCTGAGGGAAGTTCTCAGCAGGCATTAAACTCCACGTGGATGGGGGAGTCACCTCTCAGCTCCTGCTCTCTTTGGATGGCTGTAGGGAGCTGCATGTGGCCCTCACTTGTCTTTACAAAGCTGGAGAAGGCTGTGGCTCCTGTTGCCTCTAAACTGATGGCAGTCAGCCTCTCGTGCACTGTGGCCCCTTAGCTGAGAGGACGTAAATCAGTCCACATGTCCATGGAGCATCTGCACTCAAAGGCTTGACTTGGCAGAAACGTGGAATGGTGAAGGTAACTTCAGAATTACCCACACAGATACCTCAGGTGCCTCTGTGGGATTTGCTGACACCATCTCCAACGTGTTGATGTGAGGAGGCAGCTAAATTAATCCCTTTCCTGCTGCAGCAGCCTCAGGAGTGCACATTCCCCCACGTGTCCCTCCGTGGGCCCTGGGCACAGGGCTGCTGGGCTTGGGTAATGATTTTTAACTTCTATTTAAAAATTAATTTGCTTTTGTCACTGATGCACAGGATCCTTGCAGAGGCAAATGATGCTTTCCCTTGGCCATTTTAAAGTTCTTTCTGATTTGTTTTTGCTAGGAGATTTGAACTGTAGCTATTTATCTGATAGTGGAGAATTTGAGTCCACTGGGTATATTCACAGCTGTTCTGAGAAAAGAGATAACATTTTGGTCAGAAAGGAATTTATTCCACTTCTTGAAAGCAGTAGCTTTAAAGGAAATGCTCTTGTGTTCTTAATTTTTTTTTTAATGCTATATTGTAATTCTCAGTGTACTTCAGTTTGTAGCACAACACAGTACTATAGACCTTATGCACTTCAGACAGGCATTTGAAAAGGCCTTGGTTTTGTTTTGAAAACAGTAAAGCAATGAAAAAGTCTAGATTAGGAAGGTGGTGTCCTAATAGACCTTGAAGGTACATTTGCGTATCTAATTTTTAAGAGTAATTATTACAAAAATTTCATATACAAAAGTAGCCAGTATTTTTAGGTGTTCTAACCTGAGATTTCTATAATACTTATTCCTCCCCTTGCACTTACTGAGTGCTCATATTCCATGAGAATCTGTCCATGTGCAGTCAGGCTTTGATGTGAGATACAATAAAGATCACATTTTAAGAGCAATGTGTACATAATTGTCTGAGACATGGATGTATGCAAAAGGTCAAGGGACTTAGTGTTTTCACTCAGGGTATGGGAAACATTCTTCTGATGGATACTATATTTATATAGAATAGGAAATTTTTTTTATTTTTTTAATTTTTACTTTGCTACTTCTAGTTTACTGTTTTCAGCCTCAAGCATCCTGCATCATTATTCCATGTATTTATGTGTTTATTAGCTTGTGTCTTTATTCCCTGTGTGTCACCTCGCTGCCTTCTCTCATCCCCAAGTGGTTCTGCAGGGCTGCCCTGCCACAGAAGTGGGTCAGCCCAGCTCCAAGGGCTGCAGAGAGCTTGCGTGGGGATCCACCTAGCAACACCACCACACTAATGCCACATTGGGAAATTTGCCCTACAGGAGTTTGTCTTGATTAAAGGCTTCGGTCTGTCTTTGCAACACAAACATAGGAGCCCCCATGCTGCTCTCTGAAATTTACAGCGTATTTTCTTTTTACTCAAGCATATTGAAGCAGAACAGAAGAAAGGATCAAAGGTACCGTAATGTTTCTATAAACAAGTACTACTTAGTTTGGTTTTTTTTATCTTGGGTTTATTTTTTTCCAAACAAATCTTCTAGGCACATTAGGCTCAGATTACATTTTATTGCCAAATCACCAGCTGGCAACAAAATCGCATATGTCTGTGTAAATACAGTGGATGAGAAGCTGAACAGGAGATTGGGAGATGATTCAAGCAGTCACATTGGCTTCTACACCTTAAAATTTGACTGTTTCATCTGTCTATTCAGCAATGTCCTGTACAGACCCCTTTTCAGCATGAAATACTAAAATCTCAGCTTGGGGTAATTCTGTCTGTGGTTTTCCTCTCTTCTGGTGAATTTACAGGAAAACAGATAATTCTCTGAGACTATAACTCAGAAGTTCATTTTTTTTTTTGCTCACCAAGTGATGACTAATCCACTCCCTGTTACTCAAATATAGGTGTAACTCTTGTGATGACATTCTTATGAAGCATTTTCACTTTGAGGGCCAGATGATCCTTTGAAGGTAATGCAATTTTGCAATTTGCTTGAGGGCTCTATTGCTTCCTTTTGGGTACATTTGCATCCACTTGGCAATGAAGCCTCAACATTGATTAATTTATCACTAAGGTCAATGTTGATATAAAGCCCTTCTTAATTTGTAGTTAGGCATTGGCATGGTCACTTCAATTTGTAAATTCAGTTTCTTCATGCACCCCATAATCCCCAGGGAAAAAAAAAAAAAAAAAGCCTGACCATTATTAGGCAAATATATCAGAAAGTTAGTAATCATTGTTTTGCTTCTAAAAGCAGATGAACTAGGGCACCTTTTCAGACCTGGAGTGTGGGACAGAATTTTCCTCATGCAGTCATGAACAATGGCTTTGTTTTAGCTAAAATTATACCCCTTTTGGTCCCAGGCAGAAGAATATTTGAGTCTCACCAAGGGAAGGTGTTCCTTGGCAGAGCTGGGTAACAGGGTTCCCTTTGTCAGAACAGCGGCACAGAAACACTCAGCACTTCTCAAGGATCTGTTTGAAGGGGCAATCTTGCCCTCAGTCAATAAACTCTTCAAGAGCCTAATTAATGAGCAGGGAATGAGCTCCATTATCTGGGAGGTGAAGAAATTAAAGGGGTTAAGCAATAAATGGGGTTTGTTTCTTGCTAAAACTTTTTAACCTTCGTCTCTTCTCTAAAATCCATCTCTTAGGAGATTTTGATCCCAACTGATTTCTGGAAGCTCTCAGCCCTACTACAAGTTGTGCTTTTTCTGTCAAGGGCTCCTAGTCTGATTTTTTTTTTCCCTAAAGTTTACCTTTAGTTTATAATGCACCCTGGGCTGTAATGTGGGGGAGAGGGGCTCCAGTTTTGGAAATATCAGTGTATAACCGCTAGCTGATGCTTTTCCCAAATTGGCCAGAACAGAGAATACTTCCTGCTCCATTCAGAATCATCTGCATAGAAAGATAAAACGGGAGTTAACAAGGGTCAGGTTTATGACAGGGAAAGAAGGCTGCTAATGACCATTATCTATGCCACAGGTTTAACTTCATTACTTTTGCATTAAGTTCTTAATGCCCAAAGCAATAAGCAAACTGAGTCCTGTTGAACTGTAGTAACCTAATCTTCTCTCCAAATGAAATAGAGGGGAAAGCAGAGTCATTTGACATGGCCTTTTTTTTGTCTTTTCTTTCCCCATCCCCCAGTCACATATTAGGCCTGTTGTGAGTTTCCCTTCCTTCTCATAGCCTTTTTCTTCTATCTCTTTCCTTTCTTCCTGACTTTTTCTGACTATCCAATGTGGTGTTTGGTGCAGGATTTGATGAGAGGGTTTAGGCCTTCCATAAAGTGGGTCTGTCACAGGGAGAACTATCTCTTGATAATCTATAATGCAAACTATGTCCAGAATAAAAAAACTTTTAATTCACAGTTAACAAACTTGAGCTGGCCATGACATTGTGAGTCCCAGTGAGTCAGATCTAGGAGAGAACATTTGTTGAGTGTTTTGAAGTCTCATCCCACTTTTGCATCACAAGGACAGTACTGGATGATTCTACCCCAGTGTGACTGATTGGCACACTCCAGCCCGGACTCCAAACATTAGTTCATTCTGCCCACTCTGCAGTTGCAAGCCCTGGTGACAATGATGAAGTGTTCAAGGCCAGGCTGGATGGAGCTCTGAGCAGCTTTAGTCTAGTGGAAGGTGCCCCTTTCCACAGCAGGGGGCTGGAACTGGATGATATATAAGGTCTCTTCCAATCCAAGCCATTCTATGATTCCATAATTTATGGCTTTGAAGTTGCGCCACTAAATGTGTGAACTGTTTAGGCTCAGAGAGCAAAGAACAAATACCAAAAGAGAATTAAATATAATTCATGATTTAGGATGAGATCAGCATTTCCGTCATTTCAGTTAATTTCCTACTCACCCTCAAATTTGACAAATAAAAAATGATGAATTTCCCTCTTCTGGTGCGACCTGCAGACTCTTGCTCTGTGGCTAGGAAAGGAAATGCACTGAGTAAGAAGAGGGAGAAAAACTGTATTTCCTAATATATGAGATTCCCAGGCCAACAGCCTCAGCTTTTGGCAAAGGGTGAAATCAACAGTGCATCTTTTTAGGGTTCCCCAGCAGAATGAGAGGGAGCAAACCAGTGCTGGCAGGTAACTGGTGCATCTGTCTGGTGTGCAGGGAATATATTACTGCTCCTAGGAAAAGAATCCCAAAGTGACAGGTGCCTGAAAAACATGCTAGAATAGATAGGTAGAAGAAAATTATATAAACTATGGAGAGTTAAGCAATGGATGTGAACACCCATGTATAAACTCTATCAGGAACACAAGGTAATATCTTACCCTAATCCAGTATTGTATGGTAACCTCCATATGGGAACCTTGCACTCTGAGGAGTAAGAGCTGAAGGCTGAGCATTTATCTTATGAGCTGTTCCCTGTTTAGAACATTCAGGGTTGCCAGATACTTGGGACTCTGAGAAAATTGTCCCTCTGCAATAATGCTTCCCTGCCATGCAGTACAAAAGGGTTGCGTTTCCTTGCCCCTTTCCGTTTGGAAAGGACATATCAACGTGTTTTTTTCTGTAGCCAGGGAACTGTGGCTACAGTAAGGTCCATGATATTACAGCTAGGTTTGATACATCAGTCTGACAGCCATCATCTGTTTTAACAAGTGGTATCTCCCCTCCACAGACCTGTCTGCTTCCTGAATGCTTGACTTGACTCTACAGCTGCTTTTTTTTTGGCTTTTACTGGGTAGAGGTTCTCTTTTAAATCAGCACATTTATCACTATTCTCCCAAATGAGGTATTTCTTGTTCTTTTAAAATGAAAGGGTCAAGCTACAAGGCACGCCAATTCAAGCTGCTGGGAATGCCAGAGATAGGAAGGAGGGAATGGTGGATACCCCAGGCATGTGTAAATGGGAGCAAACGAAATGGTCTCTGTTGTGTCTTTGATACTGACTTGTGAAGCTTTGTCTCCCTTTGATGTCAGGGAAAGGAATGAACTTCATCCCTGCACTGGGATCCCAAGCTCCAATGTCTCCCACTTGGATAAGCTTCTGGCCTCACCCACTTCTCATTTTCTTTGTGTTTTTTTTTCTAATCGTGGTCTCCTTTTAGACATGAGGAACAACTTTGTTGGATGCCAAATCGTGTATTTGCTCACTAAACACCTATTTTTTTAACAAACAAGCTGCCATAATTCTGAAGTTCAGGGTGAAGAGGGCTTAGGGAGAAGCAAAACTATTTTCTAGGCACGCAGAACAGATCACGAGCCCCTGTGCAGTGAACTCTATCTGATTCAACACAGCCCACAAAATTAAATCTTGTTCAGCTTAAGCATTTAATTACTGCAGATGTTCAGGAGATACTCTGAGAAGCATCACCTACTGGGGCCCTTTGGACAGATGCTGTTTGCTTTGACACTCCATCTGTCACTTTAAAATAATCACTGAAGCTTCAGCTGGCTTCACCCTGCAGGGCATGGCACGGAAGAGGTTAAAAATGAGGCCAAGGTTATGGCATGCCATGCATGGGAGAAGGTCAGTGGATAATGATTCCCTTCGTGCTCTCCAGGATTTTCAGCAGAGAGCACTGTCTCTGCAGCACTGACATCATCCCCTTGGCTTTTTGTATCCTTACATCCAGAGTGTACTTTGGACATGAGCAAGATATGGCAGCAGATAATGGGTATGGCCTAAAGCAAATAAAACACTGGGTTGGTTTGCATCAACAGAGATTTGGGACACCATTGGGACCTACCAAAAGAGCATATTTATTAACCAGCCTCAGAGAAGCATAGTGCCTTTGGAAGGTTTGTTAAATTTCTGCAATTTGTTAGTGTAGACCAATTATTAGACAAGTGCCATCTCTCCTCTTGGCTATTGGGTTGGGGCACGTGGAGGTTTTGGCAGGATGTTCATAAACAAGTCCTAGTCACATTTGGTCCCTGAGACGTTTTCACTCAACTGAATTGTCCGTAACAGTATCAGAAAGCTGAGAGCTTTTGAAGGACCAACTTTATATCATTTCTAGTTTAGATAGTTTGGTATAGCTGCCTGTAACAAGGGTGATTGACTCATCATTAATTGTATTTATGGTTGTTGCATTCTTGTCAAGACTATGTTGGTAGTGGTTTTCCCCAGCCTGGTGACTTCTCTGCCTCCTTGAGACATTTACAGCACGGATATTTACCAGTTCTAAAAGGGTTTAGAAATGACCTCTTGTGAAGGAAACCTTGAGGTTAGATTATCTTTTCATCCTCTACCTCACAAATAACCAGTTTTTTTATTAGAGACCCCAGTTTCCAGCAGGATGGGAGGAGATAACAGCTAATATGCCATCTTGCTGCTTTATCTGGGTCATCAAGCAGGAAGTATTCAGGACAGCTTTTTTTTTTTTAATTGTCCATGACTTGGTTATAGGTAAATATATCTTTTCCACTCCTCATTTTCTTCTAAGATCTAGGCCCTGTGTAAGTAGATTATAAACATTGATTTAAAGATCCAGTCATGCAAATCTTTCTACGAGGTTCAGTAATAGCAGCTAGGTCAAATTAGCGCTCATAAACAACTAATTCTATTTCCTCTTGTTTATTACCCAGGCTTTTGGCATTGTTGTGTAGTTAATTAAATAATTTCTTCTTCTCATCCTCGCTTTGCATTCAGTGCCTTTCTGACCAGTCTCCAATAGAAATCCATCAAGGACAGGGTTTACTGGTGCAGCAGTTCATTGATGGTGGTCAGGGGCTCTCCTCACCTCCTTGGGGTCCTTCTGAGTGAGACCTGAGCACTGCAGCACCAGGACCTGTTGCCACCACTGCGATTCCCCTCCTGCATCCAAACTGAGAGCTGAAGGATGCAGGTCAAGGGCTCCTTTTTTGTCCTGTACCACAGAATCCTGTCTCTGTCACTTCTCTGTTCTCCAGAATTGACAGATAATTTTCTTCGTCATTTTTTGGTCGTTACCCCTGATTGAAAGGGATGTCTGACTTCAAGGGATGTGCTTTGTGTCAGGAGATCAATCAGGTTTGTTCAGTGTCCCTTCTGGAGCTTCTTTTTTTTTTTTTTTTTTTTTTTTTTTTTTTGGTATCCCTTTTTATGCTCCCAGGTCTGGTTTCTGTTACTGCTTATCCTTTATATAGATTTTGTTCCCTTCTTCATCTGAAGGAGAATGCTTTTTTCCTATTAAGTGGTGGCTGCTGCTGCTCCTCATCCCAGGATTTAAATAACTAGCATTTTCCCTGTTTTGCCAGCACTAAATTCACACAATATAACAGAAAACCAAGCCCATACACTGTCAAACAGAGACTCCCACAGCGTGGTGACCCTTTTTCTGTCACCTGACACATTTTTCATGCTCAACCTACAGCTGTGAAACTGTTTTTCCCCCTTCTCTTTGAACAACAAAGTCCAAAGAACACTCCTCAGTTTGATGCCTGTCACGATTTGCAGAACATCCTCGGACAGAAATGATACTGCTAATGGTGAGGGAAGAGTTGTTCTGAAAGCAGCAGCAGCTTTTCATTGCCAGATCTTCCAGTGGGTCTGAGCTAATAAGAGCCATGTTGCAAACTTTATTTAATTTGTATGGGCCTGGTCCAGAGCCTTCCTCTTGACTTCAGGGCCATTGGATCAGGCTGCATGGTAGCTACAGCTTTGCTTTATGACTCAGTATCACTGTCTTGGAACAGCCTCTGCCAAATCAGTCAGTTTTTCCATTAAAACCTTCTCCAAGGAGAAAAGTGAGTGTTCAGCTAGCTGTCTGCTAACAGAAAAGTCTGATTTTTCTCTTGTGTGTTTTTCCTAAATAACTTTCTCCTCCTCCATGAGAAACTTCTGGGCTTCGGGTGGGACTGTTCTGAGATAGATAGATTCTCATAGATAGCTGAGAATATCTGCCTGGACCTTTACTAACTTGTTTGAATGCTCATTTTTGCTTTCAATACATTTCCATGTCGTTACCTGAGAGGAAACTAATTTTTTATGAGTAAAATGTGCAGACCATATTTCCAATTAATCTTCTGTGACAGCAGTTGCTGTTGTGTGACTATCTGACCTGTGACTAAATAACTACAATAGTAAAATAATTTTAGCCTAACACCATAAAAAACAAAATTAAACTCAGACTCTGCAAAGTAGTATTTTTTTATGAGCTGAGTATATTCTCCATTAGGGAAAAGGAGACTGTTGGCATTACCCAGCTACACCATATACCTGCCTCTTTCTATGTAAGTGAATTCCAAAGATGGCTGGTTTAGGCTTGTATTTTTACTGTTGCTTTGCCTTTTTTTTTTTTTTTTTCCTATTTTTTTTCCCTGAGGGAGAACTAGACCTGAGTTTTGTAGTTGGATTTGTGTTTTATTTTAGGTATTTTGTTGCTGGAAATGATGAAGGGTGTGAAGTTAATCTGCCCAAATAACACACCTACTGCCACTGACTCAGTTCTTTACCTGCTTTTCACATTTAGTTGCTGCTCCATCTATACTCCACTCAAGGCAGTTCAGGCCCAGCAAGGAAGGGAATTCATTTCTCTATATGCAGATCAGTATGTTACAATTTCTTTCCAGTCTCTTGCTTTTTAACAAGCAGGAGACATTCAGACCTTTAGAAGGACTTCATCCAGCTGAAGGAAATGTGGTCATGGATGTGAGAGCAGTGACTGGAGTTACACAAATGCACAGAGAAGTTATAGAAGGAGATAACTGCTCCTATAAATTCTTGAGTCCTCTGAAATCCATCTGACTATCTTGCCCCTTAATGATAGGGAGAGATAAACACAGGGGATCATATAAATGGACATAATCTTCACTGTCTTCGTGGCAATCATGAGGCCCTCTTAGAATGCAAAATTTCATTTCCAAAATGGAGTTGGGTTTGAACAGAGAAAAGTTGAGATGGATGGACAGAAGCCACAGAGCAAACCACAGCACACCATGCTGAAGTCAGGACATGACTGCAGCAATTTTCCCACAGCATCACGCTCAGATAAAGAGAAAAGAAGTAAACAAAAAACTATTGGCAGTTTACAATTTTGCTGCTGTCTGTTCCTTGTGGTGGTTTTCTTCCTCTCTGTTCTAGGAATTCTATAGTAGTGCTATGAAGAATAATCAATTAATGCTTAGAAAGCAATTATAATGATTCCCAGTTTACACATGAATAAACAGAATGCAGCTTAGGTGACTGAGTCACAATCATTTTTGGAGTCTGATAGGGCACGACCAGCAACAAAGAGCCAGCTCAGCACTTGTGCTCTAATTGCTATTTTGCCAGAAAAGTTGGGGCTGGAGATCAAACAGACAGAAATGAGTTGTAAAGCTCCTTGAATGTAAATAGTTGTGTAGTGTTTAAAAAAATACTACCAAAAAAAAAAAATCACTACACTGTAATGATTTCATAACTGCTACATAGCTAAGACAAGACTTGCCTGAGGTCTCCAGGATGACCATGGGTCATACCAGGAACAGGATCCAGATGTGATCCTAGTGCTGCATTTAAGCAAGAGACCATCTTTTCTTCTTCTAGAAATTTGATGTTTGATTATAGACTCCCTTACCATGCAAGCCCATATGTGATACTTTCTCATGTGTTCAGCCTGAAACATGGTTAATACAGAAATATGCTTTTTCTGTGCATCATAGCTCATGGTGTCTTGCTTTTATTGGCAGGTTCACAGCTTCAGCTCAGACATGTGACCTGGTGCAGGGATTGCTCACTGATGTTACTCACGGGTCTGTGTGTGCACTGAGCCTGTGGTACTGTGTGCTCAGACAGCACAGGAGATATTCTGAGGATCACTCTTTTCTCTTCCAGGCATGAAGGTGTTACCATGATGCAAAACCAAGTCATGCTGAAGTTCCCCTTCACATCTGGGGATGTATTCTGTTACTTGAAAACCCACAGAGCCCATATAACTGCAGAAGAACAAGCACAAGCCTTGCTATCCTACTTCATACACCATCAGCCAAACGAGCAAGCCAGCTTTGAGTCCTCCAGGGTCATTTTATTTTTAGGGCTGTTGCCTCAAGCAGGAAGAAAACAGCTTGATCTGTAGGCTCTGATTTGAGCTTCCAGTGCTGGCAGCAAAAAGCAAGCTCTTTTGACATGCAGGCTGAGTTGAACCAGTGGAACAATCTGTATGGGCCAGGGAGTCACTGTGTTTGGAGTGTTCCTGTTCTGAGGCACGACACATCTCCCTGTCTGCCACAGAGCTGATTTACTTTTGATCTCTTCAGCCTACAGTTTGACATTCCAGCTGTTTTGCTGTCTCCTTATGTAATGGCAGTTTTTTTCTCTCCCTGCTTCTTCAAGTTTTTCATTTTCCCCTGTTTGTCTGAAATGCATCTTGGAGACACTTGTTGCCCTGTTCTCTGATCTGTTTTGAGCCTCTGCCAGCTGCTGCTTCTGCTGCCAGTGGATAAAACGACTGAGTCACCACTTTGTGAATTTTGCATTTGCTTGTAGGGTGGCAGAGCCAAGGCCATCATGAACATATCAAGGAACCACAACAAAGGCCCAAAACACAAACACTGAGACTTAACCTCAAAGCTTGTGCTGGAGCCCAGTGAGGTGACAGCCAGCAAGATTCATACCAAGGGACCTCAAAGCCTTACCGACCTCAGTCCAACTTCACCACATCAGAGGCATGCACCTCATGCAGCTCTGGGTCAGGGGAGAGGGAGTAAGGGAAAGGTAGAAGTGACAAAAGGACTGTTTTCCTCTTTCCACAGTGGATTTTAGCACAGCAGATGTAAAAAACAGAAAAAGAAAAAAAAATGCTCAGGGTTATAGAACTCAGCAAAGCTGCAGTGGGAGAGAGCAGCACTGAGTGCACGGGGGAAGGCAGACTGGCTCCTTCCCTAAATCATCTTGTCTTTGAGCCAAAATGCCTGTTTTGCCTTGTTTCAGCAGGTCAGGATGGTTGGCAGCTCATTCCCACACGGGCACCATGTCCCTGTGGTGATGGCAGTGTCACCACAGTCTCACACTGCTGTGGCTTTGACTTGTACCTGCTCTCATGGAATTGTCCCAGCACTGACATGCTGCCAGTGCTTTTTTTTCTCCCCGTTTCTCATGCTTTCTGAACGTCCTGCTTTTTAGCCCAAGCAACTTTCTATCAGGAAAAAAAAACTGTCTCTGGTTGACCAGAAGAACCACTGTGCTTGGGCTTTTCACACCTTGGGTTTTGGTATGAGAGCTTGCCAAAAGGGCATTTATACCCGAGTGATGATTAGCTAAATCAGGTGATCACCAGCATGGAGATGCTGATGCCGGTGGAAGTTTTACTGCTTAATTTTAGCTTGGTCAGGGTCATTCCTGTGGTGCCAGCAGAGCCATGGGGGCATTTAATGCCCTTGGGAATCAGGGCTCTGTGGCTACCTCCAGGTTTGTTTGGCTACCTCCAGGTTTGTTCACTTTGGCTGATGGCATGGGGCTGTTTTGAGGGATAGTCAGCAGAAAGGCTGAAATGCACTCATCCAATCTTCAAGACAACAGGACTGTATCAGCGTGTCTTTTAAAATATCCTGGCCTGTTTGGCTTGTAATAGTCTTGTAGTAAAAAGATTTTTCATTCTTGGCCCTGATGCAAAAGGGAAATGGGTTCCTATTTGCATTGTCCCCACAGTGTTTGTGTAATTAATGTATGCGGGGGTTCTCCCTCCCCCACACTCTCCCAAGGTAAAAAATGACCTTGTCAAAACTTAGATTACAAAATCTTAGTTACCAAGCAATGGGTAGGGCCCCACTGGGATGGCATCCCGGCTCCTGAAATGGTATGTATAGTAAAAACTAATAAAAATGGTGTCAGAGGCTCTCAGGCTTCCAAGTCCCCTGCTGTGTGACCCCCTGATCCCAATTTATTAGCTGAACCCAGGGAAGCAGACAAACCTTTCTGGCTCCAGACTGTAGGCTCCAAGAAATCAAATAATGTGAGCTCCAGAGCAGTGGCTCCAGAGCAGGAGGGAAGGAAATCCTCATGGAAAACAGGGGGCTGAGAGCAGGGCTGAAGGGAGCTGCTGACAAGAGCCATCTGAGCGGGGTAGGAAAGGGAAACTCGCTCTGTGATATCTCAGTACCTCGATGTTCAGATGCTTTAAACATGTCAGGGAGGAAGCGCAGGAAGGGGGTGGGGAGAGTGGGGCTTGTAAGGAGGCAACCAGCCAAAGTTGTTTCCTTTCATGTGCTGGCAGTGCCTTTGCTCCGAGATCACCTTGCGCTGGTGACGGAGGATTTAGCAGCTGGGGGTGGCAGATGGAGTGGCAAAGAATGTGCCCTGTGGGTCAGAGGGGGGATGCACCTTCCCCCTTCCCGCTCCCCAACTGCAGGAATTTTCTCTTGAAAGCAATAAAGGTGGTACAGCTCATCATGTTGCTGCTACCCCCCTGGATTTCCTCTTTGGTGTGTCATACACATAGCAATTAAAGCATGTTGCACAGGGGAGTGGGATATTTTTTTCCTTCTTCTTTTTTTTCTCCATCCTGAAGAGCTGCCAAAGCAAAGTGATATTGATGAGAATGGCTCGCTTTGATTAGCAGAGGCTGGCTAAGGAACAGGCACCTTCAGCCTGCTTCTCTCCCCCTCTTCTGCCTCCTTGGACAAGAAACTTCAGTATTTTGTCTGCTTCCAGCAGTTGTCTGTCTGTTCTGCACTCTAATCTATGCCTAAATTGAGTTTAAGTAGGAGTAAGAAGCGTAACAATAACTCTCCTTGTTTAATGCCAGCCATTGCATTTGGAGTGCTTTGGCTTCCCCAGGGTGATGTTACCAGGAGAAGGCAGTGCACTTTTGTAAAAAGGCATGATTATGCAGTAAAACAGCTAACGATGGAAATGAAGGGATGAAGACTGTATGGTGGGTGAGCTGTGGCAGTAGAGCAGGCCTGTCCTGTTTGCCAGCTCTTTTTTCAGGTGTAATTTGCTGTTTAGGAACATCTTCTGACCTTCTGAGCAGAGACTGGCCACCGTTTCTCCTACTCAGTGACATAAATGTTTGTCTAAGAGCAGACAAAAAGGCCCATAGCTTTATCTGCCTTCATGACTTCTGGCTTGCTCAAAAAGGGGTTGTGGTTTTATTCCTGCTTACCTGGAGATATCTTTGAGAAATACTTTCTGATGTAAGACCAGGACAGATAACAAATTTGGGGGCTGGAAAAACATGTGCGTACAGGCAGGTTTTCTCCTTTATGCTACAAGGAAATAAGGCTGCAGCTCTATAAATCTAGGGTTTTTTGGCTTTGTGTAGTTTCTTTTTAAATCACTGCCAGGGTGATCAGTTTAAAGACCCACATCATTTGCGCTTTCCATAGTCAAACACAGGAATTTTTGGAGCATTGTCTAAAGGAAAAAAAAATATAACATGCTCTTCCTCTCTCACTCCTTAGCTGTGATCAATGTGAGCCTGGGAGCAAGCAGAGGTCCTTGGGAGAGGATCAAGAAATGTTTTTTGCCCTGGATACACACTACAGCCTAAAGCTGAAGCTGTCTCTGGGCTTGGCTCAGGTTTTGCAGTTTACACATAAAGGAACATGAAATGGTGATCTGGACCTTGATGTCTGCCTCTCTGCTGTGCAGTAAAATAGGTGAGGTTGTACTGAGGGAAAGGTGGGAGGTGAAGGGGCAGCTTCCCAGGGGCAGAGCCTGGGCTGGAAATGATGTTGCACCTGCACTTCCTAGGGCTGGGGGTTTCCACTCCCCCCAGTGAGGCTGTGGCCCTGCATGCTGTAGTTCCTACGTCTGAAAATAGAGGAGGAAGCACAATCCCAAACAAGTTGGCTTCCCTCCTGCAGTAAGAAGCAGCCTCAAACCTGGACTAATAAGAGACACCCTGCTTTAGGGCTTGTGTTGGTGATGCTGTGAGATGGAGCAGTTGCACAGCCGTGTCCTACAAGTGCTTTCTGAGCTTTGGGAAGGAGAAGGTAATTCCTTGGAGGAGTGCTGTTGTGCAGTTTGGTTGTGTGAGTACTCAGTGTCCACAATTTAAGGGCAGAAAAACTTTTGCCTCCCTCACTTGTGTGCTGAATCAGCCTAGGGATGGAGAGTCTGAGTTCTCCATAATGTGCATCCCCCATAACCTTGGGCAAGTTGCCTTCACTGCACAGCCCTCACCATTTGTGGCTGAGCTATCACTTTTCCCAAGATAAGCTGGAACTGTGTGTGTTGTTGGATTACTTTTATCTTGCCATCACAGCCAGTGTGCACTTTCTGTGTCATAGGAACTGCTTTGCTTTATAACTTGCATGTGAAGAGGGATTATTTTGCAAGAGGTCACGGGAGAGTGAGAGAAGTTATGATCCAGTTGTGCCCTCTGGAATATGCTGTGGGATGAAGATTTGGAGAGTGATATTTTCACTTTTCTTCCTTTCCCTTTTTTTGATGTTGATTCAGAACAGAAATGACCTTGGTCATTTTATGTCAGCAAAGATGCTGAGCAGATCTGAAACAAAAGGAGAAAAGCAAGTCAGTGTTTCAAGTGCAATTGTGGTTCAGTTGAATGAAAGCCCAGTCTTGCCAACTCATGATTTGATCATCAGTGCTGCAATACATAGTCTTTTCCTATAGCTCCAGGTCTTGAGTTACAGAAGGTCTTAAAATACATTCTACTCACCACCACCCCTCCCCTTTCCCTGTAGGTTTCATGATTTCAAAGAGAATATAGGGAACATGACCTCAGTGCACCCTCAGGACTGAGGTGGTGGAAGGCAATGGATTTAAAACTGGCTCAGAGAGTGAAGTGAAGAGATGGTGATATACAGTTCATATTAAAAAAAAAAAAAAAAAAAAAAAAAAACAAACAACAAAAAAACCCAAAAAACCAAAAAAAAACCCAAAAAACCACAAAAACAAACAAACAAACAAAACCCACAGTGATTTCACTCTTGGTGGGTCAAACTTTGAGCAATATAAGAGAACTTCCTGGATTTGGGATCTGAAAAGGAGCTTCAGGTCACCCATTTGTAGCTCCATGAGTTGTGCTGAGTGGGTGGGAGTTGTATTTGCAGAAGTGTCATGGGATCTGCAAGGCAGATGTGAAGGCAGGAGAGCAGCTTTTGTGAATTTTTACTAGCACTGTGGTCTTGGCCACATTTGTATAAATCCAGAGGAATACAGTTGTCTTGTGTAAACCAATGATTTCTTAGTGTTACCAAATCAAAAAATGTGAAAAGAGATTTTGTGTCTGCCTTTGACTTAAAGAAACAGTGAGATTTTTGAGTTTTCTCTCCTTTTTCTCCTAATTTCATTTTGATTAAGCAGGGAGGGGAACCTTTAAATCTTTGTGCATAGGAGGACACAGAATTGCCCTTGCTGGCCCCAAATTTGGCCTATGCATGAATGTAGGGAATGATTTGCTTGATACTATCAATGCTGTTGGATATTTGTGAGCAGGGTGAGCTATCCCCAAATAGAAAATGTGTTAATTGATACATCAGTTAGTACTTTAACATATTTGAAAGCTGCACATGGATTTGGAACTACAGTAAATGCTGCAGTCCATCCTACAAAAGCAGTGAACAAAATAATATTCCAGTGGGAATGGAAAATCTCTTACTCCCATTCCTGACCTTGAGAACGGGCTTGGGAGCAGGAAAGGTGTTTTGTCTCTTCCTTCTGTGTCAGTTGGTCCAGTAAAGAGATTTCCTTGGGAAGGAAAAAGACGAATTCTGTAGTCAGTAAGTTATGGGCTGGTTTCTGGAGGGCACTGAAGGGCAAGGTTGGGTTAGACTCTATCAGGGACACTTGCCAGGGTACATTTACTGACAGTGATTGGAGCTGTCAATGAGAATGACACTGGGGAGCACCCACTGGTATGTTTAAAACATGCTCTGTGAATTCAGATGTGAAAGAGGCCAGAGAAGATATAAAAGATGTGGAAGGGACAAGGGAGCTCCTCCCTAAGGTGAGATTTTTGGATGCAATGACCTGTTTCTGTCAGGTTGTGTTAAAGTAAATAGGTTAATAACTGGTTTTGTTTTTACCATTAATCCTGCCTTTGATTAGCACTTATGTTTACCATATAATTACCAAAGGACTGATCAGAGGTGAATTTCGCGAAGAAAAATAATAATTCAGTGAAACCGCCCTAATTTCACTGTAGCCTGACAGATTTTGCAGGAATATTTTTGCCACTACAGAGCCAAGGGAGGGTTGATCCCTCCTGCCTGTGTGTGAGACAGACTTTTGGGGTGTGGTGCTCCTGTGGTGGGACTGGCTCCCCAATGCTGCTGAGTTCCTGGGAGCATTGCTGAGCACATCCTGCCTCGTGGATGCCAAATACCTTCTTTTGCTTTGGGGTTGGAGGGCCAAAAGGCCAAAGGGCTCTACCCTGTGCTGGGGAGTTTGTTTCTTCTGCATTTTTAGTTTTAAATACAAATTTCTCTGTTTTAAGAGAGAACAACTGTCCTGGTTTAGTTGGCCAAGTTCTCTTACACTGAGCCTAATTTATGAGAAGAAAAGGAATCCCTGTCCTGTGCAGTTCTCTCCAGTTCATAAGGGGTAGAGCCAAAAGGCAAAGCTGATCTTGGGGAAGGCAGAAAAGCAGTTTTAATGCCATCATGTTACCTCCACAAACATTGCACTTCACAGTCCCAGTCAGAACCCAGGACCTTCCTAAAGGGAATGTGTCTGAGAGAGGCAGAGAGCTGCAAAGATGAGAAAAGCAGAAATGCCCAAAACAGGGCAAGAATAAATACTGGTTATTCAAAGCCTGAAGGGGATGGAGCACGTAGTGGTTGGATTATCAAGCCTTGGATCTAGAAATAAAGGTGCCATGTTTATTCTCTTTGGGGCCCCATTGTCAAAGAGACATTTTTCCCCCCTTGTAAGCCAAAGGAGATAGACATGGTTTGTCTGGGAACAAAGTCTGTGTCCCTTTCCCAGGGCCTGACACAGCTGTGGGGATGTGGGTATGACAGGGAAAGGTGCACTTCAAATGGACCTTTTCAGGAGGTGAACTCATTGTCACTTCAAAGAATCAGATGATTTACTGTGTCTGTTTATGGGCAGAACGTAACATCTTTATCTTTCTGTGGTGTGCTCAGAAGAGACATAACAGCCTGGTCATGTGCTGGAAAGAAATGACTCATTTCATATTGGGTCTAAGTGAAACGAATGTATTACTCATTTTTATGCAACTCTAGTAAATTGTACTTATTAAAAAGGAGGGGGAGGGTGGAGGAGGGACTATTACCTAAAGCCTAACCAAGATGTACTAGAAAATTATTTTAGAAATATGGTTGACCTCAGCTTCCTCATAATGAAAATCTGCTGACAAATCTTGTGATTTTGTTACTCTTTTTAAAGCAGCCCTTGGGATTGCTGGTAGTTCAGGTGTCAGGACCAGTTACTCATTCAGATCCCGGCTGGATGATTTTTCCATTGTTCTTCCAAAGAAAGATTTCATATTCAGTCATCCTTTGGGCTTTCTGCACTGCCTGTTGCTAAAGCATCTGAGTTCAGCCCCATTGCTGAGGTCTGCTGTGGGGTGTGAAAGAGCTCTGCAGGCTGCTGAGCTGTGAGCACAGCTTCAGAGCTCTGAGCATGGTGCTTGCTGCCCTGATGATGCTGAAATCCTGTGATGTCTCTGTGTGCCAGGTTAGGCTGATCTCTGCCTCACATCCCCTCGTGGATTTTTTGCTGACTGTCCTCTGTTTAGAGCAAATAAAACCCATTCTCCTTCCCAGCACTATTTGTCATTGAATTCTGATTAACTGCAGTGCCATATCCAGAGGAGGCAGGAAAATGGCACCACTTTTCAATTAAGAGTATCCAGAACAACCTTGTCACCTCTTTCACAATCACTGCTTTTATTTGCAAAGGTTAAGATCATTTTTAGCAGCACTGAGAGCTCTTTTCCTTCAAGTGCATATGCACAGACACCCCTCACACTGCTAAGCTGACACTCACATCACCAGGAGTGATCTCTGTTCTCTGCTGTCCTGTCTTTCCATCAGTGATTTCCATCTGTATCTGCTGAATGGCAGATCTGTGCTACCTGGGAAGAGCACACTGCTGGGCATTTTAACCTCCTCCCTTTCTCTCCACGAAGTTTATGGAGTTGGGATGGAGCTGGTGGCTTGGTCACAGGGGTGTGAAATAGGCTGGCACCTGTTCTGCCCTCAGCAGCTACACCACAAGGTCACTGTTTTGGGAGCAACCAAACATTATCTGATGAGGGTTTTGGCGAGAACAGAACTTTTGAAGGGACTAAGAACAGTGGATATGATCTTTCATATGAGGGAATTGGTTTTATCTGTCTTGGTTTGTTGGTTTTTTTGGGGGGGGGAGGGGGTTATTGGTTTTTTTTTTTAATAGGGTTTGTGTGTTTATATTCTAAGTAAATCTTCACAATTGAAAAGAAAGGAGCCTGGGGCCAGCAGAACTACTAAAGAATTAAAGTGATTTTGGCTGGTTTAAGGAGTGGGGGGAAGACACTTTTCTGAAGCTGAAGGGATCTAATCCTTGCCCTTCAGTCAGGTAGGCTGCAAAATGCACTTGTGCTTCTCTAAACAAGGACTGAAAGCAAACCTAAGCAGAGCCCACAGAAGCCTCCAGCTCAAGGGGTTTCCACAGATTTGTCTTAGTGGCTGTGTAAGAGATTGGTTAGGAAGCACCTGGAAACTTATCTAATTTTCCCAGCTATTCCGGTTCATCTAATGAAAGATCTTATTTCTGCCTGCACACGCTGTTGTGCCTCGGTCCTTAGACCCTTGGTGTTGAAGCAAAGCAGTGCAAGAAAAATATTTACAAGACAAAATGGAAATATGGTTTCCTCCTGTTGTCAGTCCTAACTTTACCCCAGTTCTCAGAGGACTATGAGATGTTGTGCTTTATTAATGCCTAAGTAATGATGGAAAAAAAAAGTGATTTTCATTTTTCAGGGTTTTGTATTCACTTTACACCTTGTCAGTTAAAAAAAAAAAAAATGGCTGAGGTTTGCTGGCAGGGAAGCTCTGGTGTGTTTCCAAAGGCCTTGGGGTGTAGCACAGTGCTTCTGGCATATATTTTAAAAAATCAGATTTTCATTGTTGTATTTCTAATTAAAAGCTCAGTGAAATGTAGGAGGTTTTAGAGCAGAAAATAGAAGTAAGAAAAGGATTATAGCCATGGAAAGAAGCTGTGGAGACCTAAGCAAAGCGAAACCAGAGTTCAACAAATTTCCTGCGTCTTTATGAAAATCACATCTATGAGTCAGCAAAATGAGCTCCTCTCTCATCTAAAAATGTTCGTTTTGGCCATGCTCACAGCTGTGGTGGTGTTTCCAGGGCTGAGCAAGGCAGGGCTGGGGCAGGCACAGGGCTGGGATCCCCTCCCGTGTGCGGGTTTGGGGCTGGGCCGAGCACACGGCTGCTCTCGACGCCCTCCTGGAGCCAGGCTGGGCATGGCCAGGGCAGCTCTGCACGGGGCTCTCTGCCTGCCCTGCCTGCCTGCTGAATCAGGAGCTGCTCTGCACGAGCCCAGGGCTGCAGCTCGTCCAAACCCCTGGCACAGACCCTGCTCACCCCCGTGCTCACCCCTGTGCTCGCACACACAAACAGCTCTGGCAGGCGGAGCTCTGGGTGGGTGGCTGCTGTTCACATCAGTGGGATTTTGCATTCTGGTTGTGGCTAGAATTGCACCAGCTCTTTGTAAATTTATTTGTTTTTATTTTTATTTTTATTTTTATAGCATTGTGGAATTACTCCAGGCATCTGACTTCTTCTGTCAGCCTTTCCTTGGCAGTGCAGCCTCACCTCCCCAGCAGCGTGACTCAGGATGCTTGTCTTGCTGGCTAAGGCTTTCTCTCCCTTACTCCATGTCATCATACACCCTTTCTCTCCCTCCCAGCTCCTGGTCTCTGGCATGTTTAGCAGCAGAGCTCGTTGAAAAACACAGCCATCTCCTTCGGTGTTGATCTGCCTTTGACATTCCCTGACCCGCTCCTCCGAGCCTCCCTTCCCTGAGCAGAATCCCAAACAAGCTCCTTTGCCTGCTAATGCAGCGTTAAGACCATGAGCACTCAAACCCCTGAGATCTCTCCTTCCTCACAGAGGTTAAACAGAATCGTTTTTGAAAACTTGAGCTTTCCTCCAAGTGCAAAGGGAGGAGATCAATGGGATCAGTGCAGCCCTGACACAGTGCCCCGGAGGTCAGGAGCCCTTCCAGCTCCGTCTGAATCACAGAGCTGGTTAGCTTGGAAAAGAGCTCTAAAATCATAGAGCCCAACTGTTAATCTAGCACTGCCAGTTGCACCGTTAAACCATGTCCCTAAGTGCCACATGTCCCATCTGGAAAGATTCAGGGAAAACCATGTGGGTGGGAAATGCAGGACTGCCTCAGGTAGGAGGATTTGCAGGAAAGTTTTTTGCAAGGAAGCTGCTGGTATAGGATGGCTGTCTGGCTGCATTCCAGAGTTGATGGCATCTGAAGATAACCAGGCACAAATTGCTTACTCTTTTCCATTTTTATTAACAGCCCAGAAGTGGGCATGGAGGACAGCACTTGGGTCCTGTCGGTGGGGGCTGTGGACTGTGGCAGGGTACGGGGTGTGAGCGTGGCCAAGGGCTCCTCCAGCAGCTCAGCTGCAGGCAGGGGCTGGGCAGGGGCTCACTCAGCCTGGCTGGTGCTTCCCAGGGCTCCCACAGCTCTCTGCTACCTCCATGGAGGTCGTGTCCTCTCTCCTGACCAGCCCTCAGTGAAACCTTCAGCCCATTTTCTTCCCAGGACAGCACCTGGGTGACATCCCAGAAGATCTGCAGTGACCTTCATTGGGGAAACCCTTGGGAATGGGGCCATGGAGTGTGAGGGGGCAGCCTGGGAGACAGTGAGCTCGTGTGCTTCTTTCTGGTTATGTTAAAGGCAATCTCTGCTGATTATAAATAGGTTGTGCAAAAAGAAGACAAATAGTAGACACTAAATGTAGTTCAAACTAGCCAGTGGTAACAAAAATAGGAGGATTTATTGAAATTGGACTTAATTTGAGGGTTTATTTTAATCTGGTCCCTGTGGTCCATTCATCATGTGGCTCTCTGGTCATCATTTTTGGAGCTGCTGACCCGTGAGCATGCAGAGGCTTATGCAGAGCTGGAGATGTATTTCCACCATGTCTGTGCAGACATTCCTGTTAAAGCCAGGCTTGAACTCATTAGGAAAAGGGAGTGGAAGGGACTAAGGAGCTCCACCAGCTCTGTTTGCAGTATTTTGTGTGCTCTCTGACAGTGCAGTGGGGTCATGCACACCTTTCCAGTCCTGTCTTTTCCACTCAGATTAAGGCCAGGCTTTAGCAATAGAGGTTTAGGCAGGGGTCTCAAAAGGCAGAAATCTGGCTTCTATTTCAGGCAGTGCCACTGCAACATGCTTTTTAAGAGGGCTAGTGGAATATGCTTTTCCCACAAGCAAAGGGAAATGCACTCAGAAAGGGAGTGTTAAGAGGCAGCCAAGGGGAAGAGGAAAGGGGTGATGTGATCTGATACCCGCTGACCTCTCTTGTGTAGGCATATCTCCCCTTCTCCTGGGTACCCTGAGAAACACACAGCCCTGCACAGAACGGATGTTCTCTGACTATTCTCCCCACACCCTTTTCCCCCCTTCCTTTAGCCCTTGATCTGTTTAGAAATTCCCACTTGTTTGCCTCTCTGGTTTCCATAACCTCACTGACACTGAGGCCCTGAGGAGAACCCAGTGTTAGTGGCTTAGCCATGGAAGTTCAGCTCAGTCCAGCTGTGGGCAGTTCAGTGTTGGCCCTTCCTTTGTTTTTGGGTTTGGGATTTTTTTTTCCACTACCGTGTCCATTTCTGCAGAAGCAGCTGACACTTCAGTCACAAGGCCAGAGTCACAGATCTACCAAAGCTCTTAATACCCAGTTGTGTGTTTGTGTGTGCATTTTCTTTTTCAGGGTAAGTACATCTTTTAGGGATGGAATAACAGTTTGTCCAAGAATCAACAGTCTTCAGGGAGCCAAATAGTCTTGCAGCCAAGGTTTGTGCTCTTTCCTTGAGGTTTTGGGGATGAGTTGCTTGCTTGTCCTCTTACATAAAAGAGGAGCAAATTGTCAGAATAAACACATTTTTTAATATACAACACCATCAGTCAGAGCCTAAGAGGAGCTCATTGGCTGGAAAAGAGATCAAGGCAACCGTGGATTTGGATGGCCTGACTGAGGAGTTTGGACTAAAAGGTTCTTTTTCATTCACTGGAGCTAGTAATTTTTTTTCTCTCTCTCAAATTTTTTTTTTTTTTTTTTTTTTTAAGGTAATCAGCCAGGAAAAGGAAAAAAAAAAAATCCTCCTCCTTCCTGCAGGGAGTGAGTCTGGACTCAGAGTCCTATTTTGCTGTTTTATAATTTATTTTTTTTCCCCACAAGAACAGATTGCTACTGGGTATGAATCCTTGCCTTGGAGCACACTGGAGAAACAGTCAGCATACAGCTCTGCCGTCTGGGGTGGTTCTTTGCTCTCTGATTCACAAGTCAGTGACTAATTCAGGTTAACTATGGTCATCTGAAGATCAGATCCTCGGCTTTACAGTCAGGATTAGGTCAGCTTTAATCAGCCCTGCTCACGGAGGGAGCTCTGGTAGGAATTGGTCTGCACAGAAAATCCTGGTGCTCTAGATTCTGGTGAGGTGCAGGACATTTCTGTACAGTGGGTTGCCCACGTAGGGAGGAGAGGTCCTTGCAGCTGTTCTTTCTTAAGGCACCATCAGGACTCTTCCAGGACAAATTCCTCCTTCCTGGGCATAGCTAGGTTTGCAGGTTTCCCTGTGATTACACCAGGACAGGGGGAGAGGCAAGGTGGGACAGCTTTCCTGTGTGTGCTCAGAGCAGCAGGGCACTGTCTGCGACATCAGCACAGAGCAGTTGTCTGTGAAATTTCATTAAATTTACAGGCAGCGATTGTTATTCCAGAGCAAGGAGAGGAGGTGGAAAGAGGCTGAGGTCCAGCTTGGAGTTGGCTAGCTTAGTTCTTGGATTGTTTTCCACACTGTGGTTATCCTTATCTGCATCTGGAAACTGGAGTGTGTTGTATGTGTTTGTAAGAGCAGGCGGATGTGTGAAGTGTTCTGGCAAAGTCAGAGACCTCATTTTCCCCTCAGTATAATGCAGTCTGATTAGATTGTTATTGACATGCTGAGAACCTGCTAGGGTTGTTACATCTCCGTGGAAAGGCATCTGTCTGTTCCTTTTCTCCCTTCTGCCTGGAAGGATTGCAGAGCTGGAAATGCAAAGAACCTTTCAGATGGCAAATCCAGCTGTGAAAGAAATCTGCTGGGAAAGTGCCTTGTGCCCGCCAGCTGACCAGCACTCTGACAGTGTCTGTGGAGCTGCCAGCCAGTTAATATCACTTTGGAGCCATTAGTAATTCCCTAATGGGCAAAAAAAGCAAGAAAAAGGGAAAAGAAATAACCCGCAATAAACCCCTCCAAAGTGCTGTATTTTGCTGGATGTTTTTCATCCCGTAGATCATTGCTAACCAGAGTTACTGGCAGCGTTTGGGTGATGGGATTTGTCTGACTCATTGCACCGTGTCAGAGATGTGCAGTGCTCCACGAGCTTCTCCAGCTTTGCCTGCTCAGGCTGAAGCAGAGATGTGTGTGCAGAGTCCAGAGGAGGCTATGCAGTCCTGTCCCTGCCCGAGCTGCTCCCACTGCACTGTGTGGTGGTGGAGATCTTCACCTGGCAGCTGAGTGTGTCTGTGCTCTCTCTACTCCAGCTGCTTCACGCTGGATTAGCTCAGGTGTTTCTACCTGCGCACTTCCAGTGACACTTCCAGTGACTTCTAAATAAGAGCAAGAGAGGACGTGGACTGACTGGCTTTAAAAACATTCTCCTTCCCCAAAATGGCCCTTGTGAACTTGGCACCGTGAGATGGTCAGATAATAGCAGTTCTCACGTTCAGGAGTTGCCATTGCAGGGTGAGGACAGACTCAGTCTAAATATCTGGGATGTTGCTTCCTTTGATCACAGCTGACGCAACCTCAAAAATCCTCACCCTGAAAGCTCTCTGAAGACAGATTTGTCTCCGAGAATGATTTTGGGTTCAGCAAAATTGCATGTTTCAGTGAAATGATATTTCTTTTCGCCAGCTTATTTATATTCATCATAATTGTCTCACTGCGATGCCTCCTATTCATTTGCTGGATCCACTTGTCTTGCATCTTGTTCTGACTCTGAGTGCTTTTTAGGGTAAGCCTGCCTTTGGAGAATGTGCATGATTGGTGCCATTGGAATAGTTTTCATGTGCTTGCAAGAAGTGCATTGCTAAG
Organism: Sylvia atricapilla; assembly: GCF_009819655.1. Lineage (NCBI taxonomy): Eukaryota > Metazoa > Chordata > Aves > Passeriformes > Sylviidae > Sylvia > Sylvia atricapilla. The sequence continues at coordinate 4,706,106 of NC_089155.1, forward strand.
CAAAGCAAGCAGAGGAGCTGGGAGAGATGAGTGGAAAATGACTACATGAAGAAGAGGGAAGAATTAAAATAGATGGCAAAGAGTTAATCAAATAAACAAAGGTTCCTTTTTTTAAAAAAAAACCCTCTTACTCTTTTTTTTTTTTCTTTCTTTGAATAACCTCAATTTGATTATGATTGCACTGGCCAACCCTTGGTACCTTTCTGTCTGATTACAGCTGGGTTGTAGTGGTAATGATGAGTTACCACAACAGTCTATTATTGACAGTGTTAAGTAATGCCCCTCATTAAATAAAAAAGGGCAGGGATGGGAATATTTTCATGCTGTTCCTCACTTATAATTATTTATTTTAAAATATTTTTTTAAATTTACAAGAATGTCACTGTCCTGAAAAAGAAAGTTCTAAAGCTTTTTAATCTTGATGGTTTTGGTTTTTTTTTTTTTTTTTTCCTTCTTCTGTAAATTCATGTTTTGAGGAGAGTTAATTTACCATGCAAAGAATCTTTGAAGGTCATGCTCAGTGCCATTATCACTGTGTAGAGGATCTCTGAGAACAGCTGTTTGTCTGTGAAGGTATTTCTGTTGTTCTGTGTCCCTCTGTGACCAGATGTCATTTACCTACCAAAAGAGTGGGCACCTTTCTGGCCACTGTGAGCAGATACCAGAGGTGAAGTTACTGTATATCAAAGCACAAAGAGCAGAAAGGACCTGTCAGTTTGCTCCCCTGGCTTGCAAAGCTCTAAAGGAGACCATTTAGATGTGGGTGGAGAAGAATCCTCCAGAAAGGCTGGATCTGTGAAAGGATTATTGCTTGTGTGAGTTTAGCAGAAATATGATCTGCTGCACTGGCTTTGTCTGTCATTCTGCAAGAGTTTAGGAGGAATTAGATGTTTCTGCATTTACTGTAGAGGATGAGTTTTCTCAGGGACACAGAGCCACAAGTTGGCAGACATATCCAATGATGGGGAAAAATAGTTTGCTTGCACCTAACACAAGAGTAGAAAGTACACAAAAAGACCTTTGGACTCTGAAAGGTCTCTCACAGGTTAAGAGCTCTTGTCCTGGGGTTGCTTTAGGCCTTTTAGTAGTGTGGAACTTCCCCTCCTGGTTGTAAATTGCACAGGGGAACAGCATAAAAATCTGGTGTTCTTCATGGGAGAAAAGCTGTGGGGGAATACACTGAGGACAGCTCCAGTTCCCTGCATTTTTGGTTATTATATGTAATATGGTTAAAACAGAAAATTTCCAGATTATCTATAAGCATGGGATGCAGACAACGGAAGGTGCCAAATACTTCCCCACACCCTTGAAAGCAAGGTGATGTAAAGAAGAAAAAGCAGGTTGGAGTTACTTTTGGGCACTGTATGAGTAACAGAGTGGGATATAAGAACATCGAGTTTCTCTTTTAAGTCTTCTCTGGATACACTTTGTGTGGAGTGCAGGTTTTCCTCTCCCATCAGACAACCTGCCACATGTGCTCCACATTGATGAATACCAGCTCTGCCACATGTTTCCTGGAAAACAGCACATTAGGTTACTCCTCATTGTAACTTGCCTTAAAATCAAGTACAAACTATGTGTCAGTCACCATAAATAAATAGAAAAAGCTCTGAGACTGGAATCATCTGTGTCCTGTAGAGGGGAAAGATACTCTTCCAGGGTATCCTACAGCTCCCATTGCTCCTCTACTCACAACCCATATTTATTTATGAGCATGGCTGCCCAGAGGAATAGTCTGGTGACATGCTTTTCTTTAGTCATTCTTCTGACTGGGAGAGGTGAGTTTTAAAACTTTCTTGCAGCACTTGACTGACTGCCACCATATTAATGTGTGATTACATTTAGATGGTGAAAGTCCCAGCAGAGCCAGGGTAAGGCTGAGGGAAGGGCCAGGGGAGATGGTCAGTGTGCCCCTCATTTACCCAGGACACAGTGAGATACTGGCCATATTTCTTCATCAGGTCCCAAGCCCTGGAACTCACAGATCTCACAGGATTTCAAAGCTGTATCTTTCATGAGGTTTACATGTGTGGCACTAATGGGGTCCCCATTTCAGGTTCTTGTACCTGTTCACAGTCCATCTGCTCCATTCCTGCAGTTTGTTCCTGTTCCTCAGCTGTGGAGCTGCCATTCAGCTTGTGGCTGTCTTCACCTGGCCCAAAGCACGTGTGAACAGGGCTTGCCCCTGATGTGAGATCACAGCTCTGACCATCACCTGGCAATCTGCTACTCTGGAACTTATAAAATGTAGTTGTGGGAAGAAAGAGGTAGATATGGAAATTACTCCTTAATAGTAAACACCACTTTGGGGCCTTGCAGTGCTGTTTTTCAGTCTGTGACTTGTGTGAGGGAGCACAAAGCCTGTCATTCAGTGGAGCTGGTTGGTGGTTTGGTACTGATCACCAGCCACTGGGCCTTTTCAAATATGAAATGCTGCAAATGCTCTGTCTGCAGAAGCCATAAAGTGATTGCTGGGCCTCAGTGCTCTGAAGACATTGAGTGGAGCCAGATGAGTGGAACCTGAGATCCTCACTGTGAGCCTTTGGATTCAGAACCACATTTGATCCAAGTTTACACTTGAAGTGTAGTGGAAATGGGTTTGAAGGGAATGCCACGACTCTCTTCAGACTGTGCTGGTCAGCTGTTGGCATCAGGATGTGTGGTTGAGCCTTACAGTCTTCTTGCATCAGCTCTGCTGCCTCCAAATGAGCCAAAGGAGAAGTCCACAGAGAGCCTCTCTGACTTTATTCTCTTTTAAACAAGGCACTCAGAATTATAAATATTCTTGACCCTTCCTGGTATTTCACATCAAAATATCACAAGGTGCAAATATGATTGACCTTGCAGTCTACTGGTGGGGGGAGAAGAATCCCACATCTGCTTGGCCTTTTGTTGGATGTAGGAGCAGTTGTGTGCTTGTAGTCTCAGTAGCTTTACTATTCATTATAGCAACAAAAATAAAATATCTACAGGAACACACAACAAGAATTACAGCAACTCAGAAGCTGAAACAGCTGTTTTGTTTCTTAGTAGTGGTTGATAGTTGGGCAATACCTGGAAAAGAAGTCATTAGAGCTTCTTTCCTTTGGGAAATACATTTTTCTGCCTCGGAAATGTCTGCATTCCCAACTGCTTTTCTGTCAGTTAGATAATGTGGGTGTATGATTTGAGTCCTGAGACACAAAGGATGTAAGCATGTACCTGAAATTAGGCATGTGTGTGCTTTCTGCTGAGTAAGTGTGTCCTAGCCAGGTATTTAAATTTTAAATGCACTGGGGCCCTCACTCATAAAGTAAGCAAATTTCAGCCTAGACAGCAGTGGGAGGAATAAACATTAGGCTCAAGACAAACTGTTATCAAAGCAGCTCTTCAGACTATGTAGAATTACACTTTAAGATGGGCAGAGCATCTTTAAAACCCTTTTGCAGTAGCTAAGAGCTTATACATTAGCTTTCATGAGAGGCATTACAGATGTCTGTGAATATTATATAAACACAAGCCTGTTTGCAACAGTTTATAAACTTAAATATTTTATAAGAAAATACTGAACATTTAACTTGCCTTGTATTTTTTATACAGCAATAAAACCACCATTTTTATCAAAAGTTGCTGGGAAACCTGACTAATAATGTAACACTTTGTTATAAACTAGGAGGAAAGTTCACTGGTCTAGAATTAATAAGGTGTATAATCTGTACAGGAATTTTTACACTCCAGGGGGAAGCAGCTAACTTTGGCTTTGCTTCTGCATAAAGATGCATGTAATTTGTGAGAATGTTCTCTGATGCATCTTTATGTCTCTGTGGCTAAAGAGGCTTCTGTGGTTTGCAGCTGGACCTTGCTTGGAAAAGGAAAATATCATGTCCTCACATGAGATGGTCACATGGATCTGGATATCTTCCTGCAGGAGGCAGGAAACGGCAAGTTTTAGACCTGAGCATTTTCTCCCAGTTCTGTGTATCAAGGGGAGCTGCATTCCCAAAATGGGAAAGTGTAAAACCATGAGTGAGCAAGGTTTGGGGCATAACCCTTGTGTTCCACAATTTGCCTTAACATTTCCAGCAGGAAGGCAACAGCTTTGCCCCTCCAAGCAGAGCAGCTGTGTGCTGTAGCTGAAGCACCATGCAGGTTTCTGGGGACTTTTAACACAGCTGTACCAGGCAGCCATAGGTTCCAGAGCTATCAGGCTTGAGCAGCAGCTGAATGGAAGTTTGAAAATCAGAGCTTGAAGGAATACTTAAGAGAAGGAAGTTTCAACTTCTAATTCTTTTCAAATCCATCTTTTGTTGTAAGCCCAGTTTTCATTTTTTTATGTCTCTGCTGCTGATTATTGTCATTGTTCTGATTGAACTGATTTATTTAATTGTTTTCATTGTTTTTATTGCTCAAATACCTTTATCAAGATTGACCTTTAATGCAAACATTCATTTGGCTTTCAGCAGAAATTCAACTCATAATTTTGTAGGTATTTAAGTGGTTGCTTCCTTTCTATACTCTGTACTAACAGTTGCCCAAGGGTGTTTTTTCTTTAAAGGTACTTATTCCTCATGAAAAATCCTTCTTCTGCAAGTGCTATAGACCAAGCTGGGATGACACAGTAGTAGAAACCATTGGTCCTCTCTAACTGTCACTATTGATGAAATGAATGTGTGTAACAGCAAGAGAAAACCCTTCCTGATCAGTAGATTCTTATCTTTTGTTTTCTCCAGATCACAGCAACCCATCTAGAATATAATTCCATTTGCAAGCCTGAATGCATATTTTTTACTCTAAAATTTGCATAGCACTTGCTCAGTTAGAGCAGAAGAATAAACAGCATCTGAGATTTTGAATTATTTAGGCATGTACCTTTACTCATGGAGTGATAAGGCTGTCCCTAAATGACCCACCAGCACTAGGTGTGAAAGAATTAACTTCTTGTCCCTTAAAAGGAGACCAAAGCATTAACTGCATGAATCCAGACTTACAGGGTATTTGTACCACTTAATTTTTCCAGGAATCATGGAACTGGCTTTGCTTAGTGGAAGATCATGTGTGTTGAAAGGGAAATTCCTTTCAGATCTACACAGACATCAGGTCAAAAAAATTGTACTGGCCAAAAATGTTATTGCAGTTGACTAAGGTAGGTTGAAAAATGGTGGCCAGGAAAATGCATGCTCTGGAAGAAATGATAGTGCTGATGTGGCCAGATGTTACACATATGCATGTCAGGATGAATTCCTACAGTTATTTCCACTTTACATTGGCATAAACATGGTAGAAAATAAGGATAGCACTTGTGCCATCTACAGAGCAAATGCCAGTGCCAGCCAGAGTTGTGCAATGTTTTGTGTGTTTTTCCTATAGCTTGAACAGCAGTGTGGCTTCCTTAGAGCATGGAAATGTTGGAAGATCTATAGCCAGGCTTGTCCCTACGGCTTGAAGCGTTCTGCAGGCAGTTCCTTTCCATAATTTTATGTCTGTATTTTTATTTAGAATTCTTCAGGAAGCCACCCAGTCTCCTTCATTTAATGATTATATCAAGCCACCTCTAAGCTGTGAGGATGCAGTGGGTGAGAGATCCTCCTTCATCCCTACAAGTTTTCTTATTTTTTAACAAGGTTTTTGAGCTCCATTTGAGTCATTGGAAGCTGAAGCACTAGATGACTTGGCCAAGGTCATACAGGAAACTTGGGATGGAGAACCAAACATATGATTGCTGCTGGTTTCCAAGCCAGGGCTCAAACCACTGGGCATCTTTCTTAATTTCCAGTCCTTTCTGGCGTTGCTACCAACTTTCTGGTCCAATTCCTCAACCATGTTGTGCCTCTTCTTCACTCCTGTTGCACATAAATCCAACCTCACAAGGTAACATATCAAAGCAATCAATAGGTACGTAGCAATTTCCTCAGCCAGTTTCACTTCTTCACTTCATTACTTGCCCACCAACAAATTTATTTCTTGCTTGGAGCATTTCACTGGACTATTTCTATTCAAAAGTATCTGTTAGCACTTTGCTAAGCCTCAGACTGAAGATCTTTGATCCACCCATTTCAAGATTAGATGGATGACAGAACCCAAACTCTAGCTCCAAAAACATCCATGTTTTGGAGGTATAGTCAAAGCCCAAGCTTGGATTTGGCTCTCAGTGTGGTTACTTTGATCTCTCTTCAGATCTGAATGCTGTGTCCTGTGACATCTCTGTTTCCAGCACAGAATCTCCTGTTCCTATCTGTGTGAGAGCTCTCAGACAGGATGGGGCCTCCGAGCACCTCGTGTGGGAAACAGCACCCATGGATCCTCTCAAGTTCCATTCAGATTGTGTTCACGTGCAGTGGGGATTTTTCATAGTGGTTATTTTGTCACTCACCTGGAGGCACGGGGAATTTGGCCTTTTGACAGAAGCAAAAGTGCAAGCAATCCCACTGTTGTGTGGTGCTCTTACTGCGCTCTCTCTTGCCTCTTTTCCATGCAGCTGCTTCTCACTTCCTAGAAATCACATCACCACTGCTCCTCCCCCTTTATCTCCTGTCCCCATGGATGAGAACATGGTCTGGGGTTTTTTTCCCCCATGGATGGGAAAGCCAGGGCAAGCTTGGTACTGTGGTCTTTTGCACTAACAGAATTTCAGTGCAATTCACTCTTTCCAGGGAATTATTTTAGATTTATTCACCACAAAGCATCCAACCATAACAACTCAGTAATTTTAAGGCCTAAGGAAAAAATGTAACAAGATGTTCAAAAATTTTGGTTTGGGATAATTGGGAGTTGTTTATATCCTTGTGCTGCTGATTATGTTGTCATATACCACCATTACTGGTGTCATCAGGAACAGGATTATCTTTGCTTGGAAACAAAACCTCCATTTTAACCACTTAAGTGCTGGGTAACGTAGCTGATGGATGGGAAGAAAAATACTCCCCTGCTGTTACTGGATATATGAGACACTCAAAAATCATAGTGATGAGGGTTGAATAAACAGACAGATGGACAAGTGAAACATAATCACTGTAATTTTTCTGATAAAATGATCGGGGCACCAGAATTTTTCTTTAGAATATTTCAGGCAGAGTCTCTCACTACTCAATAGAATCAGTTCTTGCTCTTCCTTGGTTTGAAAATAACTTTCTGTGCATTCAGATCATACCAAGCTATCCAAGCTGTATCTTCCTGGGGTTTTGTACCCTACAATTATTTCTGCATGCATCTGGAATTCACATCTCTGGGTCATGGTTATTCCCCTGGCTCACTGAAATGCCAGAGTTACCCATGAAGTCCAATGGATAATTCCAGTAATGGAAATGTGTTGTAGAAGGTATGGGGCTTGTCAGTCCTGCTTTTCCTCAGCTTTCCTGGGACAGCTGGAGCTGGTATTTCCTTCTATTCCACTGGAAAGAATTGTACTGAATGGACTGGGACTAAATATTCTTTGCAGTGCTTTGAGAGTTAAAAAGAATTTTAAGTATGAATTACATTTGCAGTCATGAGTGTTTTTGGATTTTCGGAGTGGCATATGTTAGCTTTCTTGTGATTTTATTCTAATTGTTATTATTTGATGTGTGTTTTCTGTCTGTTTGCTTTAAGGTGCTTTCCATAATGTGTACAGTAAATTCTAAAATTTTGCACTGATTTCCAGCAAATCTGAGGGTTTCAGCAGTCATTTTCTTCTGATTTCATGGGATCTGGGACCGGGAATGCAGCAACCTAGATGTACTTTGTCAAGAGAAGCATTGTCTGCATCCAGAGTTTTCATAACATCTAATTTAAAATGCATCTTGGATTTTTTTGAGGGAAAAAATTCTCAGAGACTGTAGAGAGGAAAATGAGCCATTTCCTTAGCTTGAACCTGCATGAATTAGTGGTAAAGTGTTGATCTCTAAACTTGCAGTTTCTGAACCATAAAATCTGTTTATTTCACCCTATAAAAGAACATTTTAACTTATATGGCTATTTAAGTTTAAAAGCTATTAGAGAAGTGGGTGGGGAGAGGCAAAGAAGCAGCTTGAATCAGTAATTCAAGCTTGCAATACAATCTTTATCTGCTGCATAGCTTGCATAGAAATCCCCTTCAATGTGGATTTTCTGTGCTTGTAGCAGTCCCACCATACAGGAAATATACAGTATCTATTTCCAACATTATCCATAATTGTAGTAAAGCTTATAAAACAACTCATTCCTCGTGTGTTCCTGGTGATCTGCAATAACTAGATATTCTCAAGTATGCATTTAAAGCAGGGAAAAACATAGCAAGAGCTGGCAGAAGTCATCATCTGCAGTGACTTTCCAAAGGGAGTTTGGGCAAGGTCTTTATTGACCTGCTCTTACAGCAGGAGCAGCAGTGGCTTTGATTGAAAACCTCCATACCTGTGCTTTCTTTTGTATCTGAATTTCAGGGAGGTTGTGTTTCCCTAGAGACTGAAAATGTTTGGGCTAAAACCGTGTTGATCCATCACCTCCTTGGGTGGGCAGGACAGGGTCACAGTGCCCCTGGGAGAAGTGGGAGTGACCAGGAGGGGCTGCTCCTGCTGCAGGTGAGGCAGGGATGGAGGGAGCCTGGAGCCTGCACCCTCCTGCTGCCCTGTGCCTTGGAGAATCCTGAAGAGAGCAGCGAGGGCTGTGTGCTGATTGGAATGCAAGGTGAGTGTTTGTCCTTTGTCCCAGGGTGGGGCACAGGGAGGAGCAGCTTTGCACAGCCTCTGATGCTCATTCGCACACACGCAGCAGCCTTGCTACAGCAGTCACCTTCAGGGAAAGGGAAGAGAGGTTTTGATTCTCTCCTTGCAAATTTGGTAACAAATTGTCAACTTTGAGGGGCTTTGAGAGGCTGTGCTTTGCTCGAGCTGTGCAGGCCTTTTCCATCTAACTATCCCTGAACTTGCAGTACCTTACTAAAAATAGTTCAAAGCATAACCGTGAGTTCCCTGAACTGTGATCCTACCAGTTCTGTATTATTTGGTTCACCATTCCTTTGAAAGTATTCATCCTTCCCCTCATAAAACTTAAATCAGCTTGTTCTTTGCTCCAAGAGTTGACATCATTATGATGCTACATCCTATGTAATGGTGTGAGAGCTGGAAAAGCATTCACAGCAAAACCACGCCGAGAATTGAATTTGCAGTTCCTCAGCCCTTGCAGCCTGAGCTCCCTCCTGCCCTCCTCATTTACTTGTACTTTTAAAACCTGAGCAGGTCCTTGGAAATACCCCACGATAACAGCAGCACAGCCATGAGCATTTATCAAGGGTCTTTTTAATGTTCCTACTTTTCTTTCCATGACCCCACTTGTTTTACAATGTTTGGGAGAGCAAAAGTGATTGTTTTACCAAATTAAGCTGGATTTCTTGCCAGGAACAGTGGATAGAATATTGTTGACAGATTTGGAAAAGATTATTCTTTCAGTACCTTGTGAATTATTTTTTTAAGCCTGTCTGCCATGAGCTCTTTCCAAAATCAGCCCACATTTAACTGTTTAATATTATACGGCGACAGGGACAATTTAGCACCTTTCATTTTCCTATCAAAATTAACACATCCCAAGAAGACATTTCAAGAGCTACACATCTTTTATTTAGAAATAAATGTTGGAATTTACTTAAATGTGTTCACCTCAAAATCTTGGCACAAATAAACTTTGAGGGATTCATCATTGATTTCAAATACCTCAGAATTATGCCTATTTTCATAGAATCATAGAAAGGCTTTGGCTGGAATGGACCTTAAAGTTCATCTAGTTCCAACCCCCCTGCCACTTTGCTTACATGTGTTAGGAGTTACCTTTTCCTCTCCTGTGTTTTTCATATGATGATTTTTTTCTTTTTGGTAGAAAGCTCGTTTTAGACTCTGAAACACATCTCATGCCTTTGCTCCAGGGCTTCCTCACAGGCATGAGACAGTGTTTTGTTTTGTTTTTTCCCTCCCCCTTTTCATGCCTAACTTGCCCTCTGGGTCTGTTTGTTCTTCCCTCTTCCTCTGGAGCATATGGAATGGGCCACAGCTGAAACTGGGCTAATGGGCAGGGTGCAGAGATGCTTCTGGTGATAGAAGGAAGGTCCTCCAGCTCCTGGCTGGTGTGTATTGCCCCTGGTCACATTGGCAGGGATTGCTGCCATTTGCTTTATTGCTGTGCCTCTCTCCAGCAAAGGACACAACTTCCTCCCCAGGCACTGCTGGAATTCAAGGCTTTTTGTCTTTTGTGTTAGAAGTCTGAAGTTTGTTATAAAGTGTTGGATCTCCCTGGGTGGCTTGTGTTTAGGTGGATGTTGGGGTTCTGACTTTAGCACCAAGATTGCTGCCATGGCAGGGGGGAAATGAAGTAGACGGTGTTTTGAATTGTGTGGTGTTGGGGAATGTGATGCTAAAAATAAAGGAAATACACGATATTAAAGTGTTCAGAAAATGTTTAGATGCATAGTCCAGGACATGATTTAGTGGTGGACCTGACAGTGCTGGGTTAATGGTTGCACTCCATGATCGTGGAGGTCTTTTCAGACTTTTATGATTCTACAGGGCCCATGTTGCTGTCATAGGAAGTGACTCTTTGGATCATTTTTGCTCTCTGAAGCTGCTGTGCACTGTACGTACAGATTCATATTCTTTCTGCCAGTTTTGGTCCATGCAGATACCTTGGGTTAACAGAACAGAGCACACAAATCCCAGTCAATATGTCTGTGTATTTCACTTTTCTGTTTGAGAATATTAAGGCCAGATTCTCATTTATACTAAGCCCACTAGCAATATTCTGGCAACAGAAAGATGCCTTAGCAGGAATGTAAATTAAAGCCTCTTTATACTTTTAATAGTGTTTGTAGTTTCACTTGGCTGTGGTACAGGAATGACACATGTCTATTCAAATGGCATTTGCCATCCCGTTGATGGTTGCTGATATTCTTTGTGCCTCTACCCCCTCGCTAACTAGTCCATGAGTCTGCTGCAGTCACAGCTTTCCAATTTCCTTAAAATGTGGGGGTTTTTTTCCTGAAATATCTAAACCAGGATTTAAGATTAAGGCAATTTTTTCTGTCCTTCCTTCACTATCTTATCACCCTGTTTGTGTCTTCATGAGTCTCTATTAAATGTCCAGTTCTGCAGTGTCCAGACAGATTATTCTTGCCATGTCTGTTTCTTAAATTGAGGAGAGGGTTCTTCATCTCACTTTGCTTTGTACAATACATAACACATTTTTATTTTTTGGATTAAGAAAACTAAAACCTGTATTAGGACTAAAACCTGTATTTTCAGCTGTTGGAGCAAGAACCTCAAGTATTTAATGTTAAATTATCCCATCTTATACATGCTCAGGCCTATTTTCATTTCTGTCCATTTATATCTTGTCTACAAGTGCCTCAACCTTTAAATGGGAAATTATCCTCCAAAAAGCCCAGTAGTTTAAGGAACAAAAAAGTGAGATCTTAAGTACAAGACTTGTAGAGAAACTGTATATGAACCAAACAGACATAGAAATGAATGTCAATATCAGCATCTATTAATATAATTCAGGTAAAATACTGCTATTGCAATGTCATGGTATAAGTATTTTATTAGATCTACAGCTGTACCTCTCTCTCATGGAAATCTGGAGCTCTCCAGTGATTTAAGTCTCCCATTCCTTCCTTTGGACTTCATAAGAATTTAGTCCAAAACTTGTCTGCAGCCTAAGTCTGACTGCTGACTTGTCAGTCTCTATCCCTGTTGATATTAAATTCAGAAAAATGTGCACAAAGTAAATAGAAAGGAATGATATGTCTCCATCAAACTAAAATGACAGTATTTAGAGCTGCTAAGGAGTCAGACCTTAGAATAATTTATGTTGGTAGGAAAGCTTAAGGGTCTCAGTGCACATAAATTGGCATAAGGCTTAAGAAATGCAAATATTTATAAGATTCTCTAATTTAGTAAATGGATTCTTAAAAACTAAGAGCTGAGTAGCCTCTCCATGTATACAAAACACGTGACAGCACTCTGCAGACCTCCACGGAGCATTGCATGTAGTACAAAGCATTTCTGCAGAAAGCTCTTCTCTCCTTGCTGCTCTGAAGTCCTCCCCGTATCTTCCCAGGGATGTTGTGAGTCTTCGCCACGCTTTCTATCCAGACGAGCTGTTCCTCTTGGAGTCCAGGACATCCCCTTGGATGACCCGGGACCCGAGGAAGGGAATTTGAACCCTGGACAGGGGGGTGTGGAGCCGGTCCAGGGGGCTCAGAGACCTTGGCACAGAGCCCAGGAAAACACCAGGTTTGATTTTAGTCCATGGGAGAGGTTTCCGACACAGAGAGAGGAATTGGAAATCACCGGGATGTGGAAACAGTAGTTTAGCACAGTAGAAGATACAAAATATAGTAGTTTTAGAGTTTATGGAATAGAGGTAAATGGGGACAAGATGGTGGAATTTGGGTGGTACCTCATGTACTTCTCCTTCTTCCTCATCCTCCATCTTTTGGGGTGGTGATGGCACAAAGTAGTCAGAGTGGATTGGGTCAAAGTAGAAATGACACTTTTAGTGTGGGCACTAGGTATTGGTACAAAATAGTAAATAACCAACACGTATCTGTATAAATGTAAGGGAACTTCCCATCGTGGGCAGTCGCCTCGTGTCCCAGCTGCTGTCTGGACCTCGGCTGGGAGCAGAGAAAATTCTGAGATATCAAATAATAAATAACACAAGAAACCTGAAAACAGAACCTTGAAGACTCCACTTTTTTATACCAACATGACTTTTAGAGGGCCAAGGACTTTAAACAACCTAAATCTCGGGTGAGGAAACCCTCTTGGAGAGTCCCCTCCATTTCTCCTTCATCATTTTTCTCCATTTCTAGATTAAATGTTCTTCTTATGTTGACGGGTGACTGGAGGAATTTTCTGAGTGACTGATAAGACAAAGATGCCCCTTTTTTAGGAGCAGCTTGCACGAGGAGCACTGTACGAGAATTTTATGCCGGGTTCTGTCACCAAGGCTCAGACATCCCCATTTGTTTACTTATCACGCATTTGTTAACTTATCATGCATTGCCATTTTTCTGAAGGGTTGAATATTCCAAACCCAAACAAAGGAGCAAGATGTAAGGATTTAAGGAGCAAGAAGGCCTCTGTGGAGTGCCTGCTGCTCTCCGTGCCAAGAGGGGAGTCTCTCTGAAGGTGGAGGCTTCTCGCAGCCCTCATTAGCTCGGTGCTGGCTGGCAGGGCAGGGGCTGCCGGGCTGGAGCTGCTGACAGGGAGGTGATGGAGTGTGTGCTGGGGCCGCGGGTCAGTGCCCCAAATGTGAGAACAGAACGGGCCGGGGCGCTAATGGCTGTCAGGTGTGCTGCAGGGCCGGGGGGCAGCGGGATTAGCGCTTGGCACAGCACAGCCTCTGCCTGCCAAGGGAAACACAACTGCGGCCTCGTGTCGACAAACAAGGGCTGAGGGAGCTTTTCCTCACCGCTTGTGTATGGAGCCCGTGCACACGCGTCCCGTCGCTTGCACGCACAGCTCCTCCAGGGCAGGACAAGCTCCCAGCGCCATTCCCATTTACTGTTATCAGTGTATATTATATATATCAGCATATCACAGGATGTGTGCTATATGATTAATAACTTGGCGATAAGGATATGAGTTTTTATTGCTGCTGTTAGTAAAGAAAATTAGGCATAGTGGTAGTAGTGATATAGTAGTTGCTTAAAGTGTCTGTTTGGCTGGGATAACATCCAGTGAACATGTAAAGAAGACTCTGCTATTGATACACCAACTATCAGCATCTCCCATCTGAAGAAAGCACGGACCGAGGCCCAAGCTGGAGGTGATAATGAAGACACAGCCAGAAACACTCAGCTCTAAAAAGGCGGACCCAAGGAGGGGCCATGCAAAACCGTCCCTGGAAAATGGAAACTAGTTTATGGAAAAATATGAATATTCAACAGATTGATACAACAGAAAGGGTATTTAAAGAAAGTCTCTGAAACAGCAGGGTGTGGACGTGGCTGAATGCCAAGTCACCCAGCCAGCCGTACTTTGCTATTTTTCTATCTCCCAATTGTCTTATTTTCTATTAAACCTGTTCCTTAAAACTTACATAGGAAGTGAACCTTGTTTTTCACACTGGCCAAGGGACAAAGCCCTCTCCTTGCTACAGGCTGTTAAATCATCCCCTGGAGCATCTCTTCCTTCTGCTCCACCTTGTAGGATGCTGCCTTCCTTACCTCATCCCCCTGATCTCCTAGGGCAAGCTCCCTTTCAGCCATCGCTTCTCCTTTTCTCTTCCCAGCCCTCTCTGATACACACTGAGATTACATTTCTGCTTTGCCCTGGGTTATGTTTTCCTGGCCAATATATTATGCCACTTTCACACTCCCCTCCCTGCCCCATCTGGCTTCCATCCTACCCCCATAAAGATTATTAATATTGCCTGTTTCCAAGCGATTTATTAGCAGGGGCCTAACTGGTGCCATTTCCCATTTTAGTAGAGCACTGAAAATAATCCTGAGGAGTGTGCCCAGCTATAAAAATGTACTTATACTGTCATATTTGCAGTTTCAAACATGCACCACTTGATAGTCTCAAAAGTGCTGTTTAATTGGGGTTTATGGGTTCTAATTAATTATACTATGTAAAAAAATTACTTGTCCCATTACAGCTCTCTGTGGTTTACTCTGAAGAGCAATGTAATTTAGAGATAAATTGTCCTTCTCTATCCCCCTGCTCCCCTCTTCGCAGCAAGTTCCAGAACAGTTTAATTCTCCTCTAACCCAGGAATGAAGCTGAGAGAAAGCTACATTTTGTTCAAGGGACACAACTTTTCCCCACACCCATAAACAGCTTTAAATGTGACTCGAAATGGTTCCACATTCTTTCTGCTGAATCAGGCTGGTGAAATTATGAATAATCCTGAGGCTTTGCACAGCTCAGGTCTGGAGGGGCTGGGATTTTGCAAAGACTTGAACATGATGGCTGCTTTGTGCACTGTGGATTATTCCTCTGATTATGCAGAGGTAACAGTGAAGGAAGGGGAGAATGAGAGCAGGATTTTTTGCTGGGTGAAGGTCTAGTTCAGATTTCTCTCCACAGACCTGTAGGAAAATGGGTAAAGGATCTGCCTGCCTGTATGGCATTTTGGTGTGACAAGCAGCAGAGGAAACATCTCAAGTTAATTTTCTGTTCTCTCTCACAGAATCATGAAGCCTGGATTACTCAAACAAATTTTGGGGCAGTCTTCTGACTTTCGAATGCTTCCTGAAAGGACTTTGTGAAAAATGAGCAGCCAAGCAGGTACACTTGTGCTTGTTTGAAATAAACTATTAAATTACATCCCTCACTGTAATAAATTTGGTCTCATGAGGCAAAACATGAAATATAGTAGAGCTGAAGTAGAAAACATTATATCCTATGGCAAGAGGGGATGGCTTTACACTGAAAGAGAATAAGTTTAGGTTGGTTATTAGGAAAATTTCTTCACTATGAGGGTGGAGAGGCCCTGGCACAGGGTGCCCAGAGAAGCTGTGGCTGCCCCCGGATCTCTAGAAGTGTCCAAGGCCAGGCTGGACAGGGCTTGGAGCAGCCTGGGACAGTGGGAGGTGTCCCTGTCCGTGGCAGAGGGGTGGAATGAAATAATCTTTAAGATCTTTTCCAATCCAAACCATTCTATGATTCTATTACTTCATCTGGAAGTTAGGGAGTTAGAATATTAATTAATGAAAAAGGGCAAAGAGACCTCTTTAATTTGCCTTTTAGAGGCAAATGCTACTTATTCTAGAAATTTCATGTCATTTCAAACTTTTGTGTGTGACAGTGACCTCCAAAATTATACCCCCAGCCCTAGGAAGGAAATTTGGTGACCTCTCCATGTCCCTGCTGTTACTCTCAGCACTAAAAGGTGATGATTCCTCATGGCACTGCACGAGTGAGTGTTCACTGGATCAAAAAAGTTTGTTAGTCATGCTTCACTAATTTGCTTATTTTATAAAACTAATAACCAGCATGTCAGATGCTGGAAACTTGGATCATCCTGGATGTCCAGATCAGTCTGCTTCATGTGCTGGAGGAGAAGCTGTGAGAACTGCCAAAAAAAAAAAAAAAAAAAAAAAAAAAAAAAAAAAAAAAAAAAATAGAAACACCACAGTCACACACGTTACTCATCAATCTGAAAAGTAGTAAGATTTATTCTAAGAATTGTTTTTATTAGAGTAATTCTTTTGTGCAGGAAAATTAGTTAAAAGACATTTTACTGCATATATCTTGTTGGTTATATTAAGACTAACTACAACCTGCAATGTTTTATGAAATGAATTAACAAAACAGAGCCCAAACCTAAATAAACCTGAAAATCTCTGGGCAGTGTTTGGATAAGTCCAACCAAACCTGAATATCTTGGTGTTTGTACAGTGTTTATGTTTGCTTTTACATGGTTTTTACTGCCTCAGAAAGCCATTTATGGAGAAGAAACAATGTGAAACCTGTTTTTCTCATGTGATTTTCATCATCCAAAGATTTAAATAAGTGGGATCTGCTCTTTTCGTGCTATTCTGTCCCCATAAATTACTCCTTGAGGCATTAAAAGGGCTTGTGAAAAACACAGTAATAAATAGCCAGAGGACAAATACAAATGTTGCAAACTGCTCATGCTGCTGTGGCAGCAGCTCTGCTGTGAATTTATTGAGCAAAACTGATGAGGGATCTCCATACCTGTGTCAGCTCAGCTCTGTGTGGAGCCTCAATTTACACCGCTAAAACCGATGCTAAAAATCCCTTTTTTATGGGATGACTTTTACAACAGTATTGTGATTCCTCAGGAGCTGACTGGGTTACTCTGGTTATTCCAGAGGAGCAGAGGGTTAAGGAAAATGAAGAGTGAAAGGAAACAGCAGCTGCAAAAGCATTTTGTAGCCCATGCCACCTGCAGCAGCTCCCTGCCCTGAGTGGAGCGTGCCTCTGGGCAGGGACTGCAGGGTTGTGTAACAGAGCAGAGCTCTGCCAGGTCCTTTCTCCTGACACATCCCAGACCACAAGCATGGCCCCTGCATCTGAGGGAGAGGAGCAGCAGGGGCACGTGTGAGTCATGGCCCTCCTGACAGGGGAATTCCTCGCTGGCTGCTGGCAGCGGCCGCAATGAGGTTTCCATTGCCCGAGCATTACGGAAAGAGCCCTTCTCAGCTGACTGCTGAATTCTGATTTCTCATCTCCCTTCAAAATAGAAGATCCTGACATAGAGGGGTTTATTGGGGTTGGTTGGTTGGTTTTGGGGGGTGTTTTTTGTTTTGTTTTTATTAGGCAGTTCTCATGACTGTTCCATTGAGAACTGGGAGAAGCCCGGGTTCACACGAGCCCCAGCACATCCTTCAAAGGTGACTGAGTCAAATTGCCTGTCCCTTTGATAAGAAAACAATGAGCAAAATGTTAATCAGGGAAACTGTCTAACTTTCTATGGTATTTAATTAACCCAAACCCCGGGTTCATCTCTTAAAAGTCTCCTTGTTGTGGCCACAAGTGTGTGTTCTGTGCTGGGAGCTGAGGTGGGCCAGCTCTGCCAGCTGTGCCTGGATGGGAACTCAGAGCTGCTGCTCCTGCTTACACGAGAGGACCACGAGAGCTGGTGGTCGGTCCTTTAGGCTGAAAAAGTTCAGATTCAGGTCTTTTTTTTCATAAGTCTATGAAGTGAGACAGACCTGCATGTGAGGAAAGAACAGAGCTCCACTCCTCACTCTGCTCTAAGTGGGAGGGACAATAAAAGTACCTGGAAAATGAGGATACATTCCTGAGTATCACTGTATTGAAAATAGCACATAGCACATTTAGTAAGTTTTTTATGACAAAATGTAGATGCTACTGCAGTGGTATTTCAGAAATAGCTGGTGTTGTACCTGTAACAAGGATTGCTTGAAACTTTCCAGACTTCTTTATTTCCTTGTAATTCTGTCAAGCTCCAAATATTCACATTAAAACTTCCAGCACTGGTATCAGCTCTGGTTGATTTATTTAGAACAATTTAAACCCAACACAAATAAAATTTTAGGGGAATTTTGGAAGTTTGAGGCAAGGGAGGCATAGGTGTTCTCTCCATTCAGAATGAAATGAGATTATTAAATAACTGAATTTCCTGAATACTGGAAATTTGGAGTTCTGCTTCTACATACTCCTTCAGCAGGGAATGTTATAACATAGAAGTGGTTCTGATTTACCCAGGCACATGTATCCTGATTTCCTGAAACAGAAAACACAGTCAGAAGGCTGAACTGAAACCTATTGTGCAGAATTTCTTCACCTTCAATTTTAAACTGAAAACTTTAATCATTTGAGCATAATATACCAGGCCAGGTACCTTTACCAGTCTTTGGAAAATTTTGACTGATTATGAATCAGGAACAAGAGTATAAGTATACACAGGTTTATATTATTACACATATATAATAACATTTTTATCCTATTAATTATATTTATCATATATAAAACACATTTATATTTCAGTTTAAAATTGCACTTGCATATAAAATTTATATTATATATATACATATGCGTAAGGGAGATTGTTCTCCTTGAAAAGCTTATTATTTAGAAATAAGGTGTCGGGAAATCATGAAATTATGGCTTCCTGCAAAGTGTTTATTTGGCTTCCTTTTGTACCTGTGCTTGGTCTAGTCTTTAATTACTTGACCATGTGCTATATTTAGCAGAAGATCCTGGTCTGATTTAATTCAGGAGGTGGAGCAGCTCAGGACATGAGTCAGAGCTGGGGAGAGGAGGAGGTGGATGCCTGATGGACTTTGCCTGGATTTGCTGTGGGAGGAGGGAGAGCATGGTAAAAGGCAGAGAACCGAAAAGAAAACGTGAGATTTCATGGTTCAAGCATCTGAATCCTGCAAAACTTTCATCCAGTCTCAGAGATGTCGATTTGAACTATATTCTTCCCAAATGTCTATTAATTTTATTTTGCTTTCCGTGTTTCCTTTTGCAGAGTACACTGCCAGTGCTATTTCTCCTGGTGTATGATGCTGTACAATGTTGAATATTCTGAGAAATCAATTCCCAGACATCTCAGTTTGGGGACCCAACTCTAGCAGAATGTTTTGACCTGAATCTCTTTGTGTTTCAGTTTCCCATCTGTTAAACAAGAATAATAATATCCTCTCGTCTTACAGGGTGTTGTTAGAAGAAACGAGGGTTGTGAAGTACTCATATGCCATACTGATAAGAGCCCTAGAAAAAACTCACAAGAAAATTAGCAATTGTGTCTTCCAAGCAGGTTTGGAGTAGTATGTGGTAAATGAGGCCTCAAGCCACATGCTGAATAATGACACTGTAACAAAATATTGAATATCTGCTTATTAAGTGAACACTGTCCATCCTGAAGTAGAATCTGGTGGAAAACAAGGCACAATCCTATATTTAAAGAGTGACTCATAATGCAGATGAATAAGGGTTTATAGTTAACCTTAGTTCTGATGTTTTGATCACTTGGTTTTGAGATAGAAGGGGTGCAAAAGGATACCTGTGCCTAGAAAGAAAATCTGAGTTCAAAAATTCTTGTTGTTCAATGAAACGTGCAGGATCTTCATTCTGGTCTCTACAAAAGAAATGCTTCTTGGTGCCTGGTGGGTTTTGGAAAGACACTGCAGATCTCCTGTTTGGGAAACAGTTTTCAAGCAAATGTTGAAGTGTGTAGTTCATTACCTCTCCTTTGTTTTTAAATGAAGAGAAGAGCTTCAAGCTGGGAGAGCTGGTAGTGGAAACAGTTTTGAAATTAGTGTGTGGATTCTTCCAAGCACCTGGACGAGCTCCTGCAAAATTTGCATGGGAACTACAGCACATTCTGTTATTAACACTTCTTCCTATGGCTTGTGGAAGAGGGAACTCCTAAGTTCTGCAGCACTCAAGTGCAGAGCTTTCACAGAGCTAGACAGAGTATTTATTAAAGACAGAAGAATATTTTGGCACAAGAAGAGAAGGGTATTAATTGGCTATGAATAAATTCTGTCTGGAAATTGAATGAAGGGGTTTTTAACCATCACAGCAAAAGGCTTCTTGAGTATCTTCCCATTGGGAAGAAACATGAAGTTTCCTTTCCTCACAAGATGTCTGGTAAAAATACAGAAGGGGGTATCAGATCTGAAGATCTGTGTGAGGGCAAATAGGGCTTAAGACCCTAAGCAATCTGTTTCTGGTCTCTTATCTGGTATTTTTTGTTGCTAAAAGTTGTCCTCACAAGGTTGACATTTCTTTTCTCCACAGAGGAGAAACTGACTCCTGGAGGAATGAAAGAATGAATCCAATCTCCTCAACTTCATTAACGAGGACTCATGAGCAGAGCAAGAAATCAGAAAGGCATTTCTTCAAATGAGACAGATCCTAGTTATGAGAGAGTTGAGTGTTCCGCCTCCTTGTTCCCCTGTACAAACCTTTCCCTGCCTTCTGAAGGGGGAAGAGCCCCCACGGGAGAAGGGTCCACCATGGTGCAGTGGTGGATGCTGTCTGCGTCCCAATGTTTGCTCTCCTCATCCTTATTTTATTCTCTGCTGTTTGCAAAGTAGGGATGAGCTGGCTTTGCTGATAAAGGATCCTTCCCAGACACAAAGGAGAGAGGAACAATTCCAGGCCACTTTGCAAGTCACTGGGAGCAAAACATAGCTGCCCCTGCACCTTGTGCGGGGTGTAGAGCATGTCTGATTGCTTAGCCATCAGCAGGAGGCAGCTTAGGGTGAACCATTCCTGCTGCTTTGCCACTATTAAGATCCAGCAGTACCTTGATGTTTCCTCACTGGCAATAATTTGCAGGATTAAATACTTCAAGCCACTCTAAAATTAGTTCCAGGAGGCATTTTTTGCTTTCATTTCAGAGCTCTCCTGAGCCTTTCCTACTCTGTAAGTCTGCTACAGCTAATTACCTGATGGCTACTGCACTCTAGAAGATTTCAAGTATCTGTCTTTTCCACTGCTCTAAAGAGCCAGGTGGGGTTACAGCACAGAACTTGTACCAGGAGTGTTTGCCAACAACTGTAACGGGCTCAGACAGCTTCGTGAGATGGGCAAAGAAACCACTGCAAACAAAATTGCCTCTGCCCACTGCGTCCATTCAAGATTCAAAGCAAACGTATTTTTGAGCCTTTAAAAATATCTCAGGGAAACATTGAAAGGAATTTTTCGGTCTCTTGAGCCCTCTCCATCTCTCTAACTCATGGAGAGCCTCCAGAATCACAGTACACATTTTCAGCTTCCAGTGCTGTAGTTTAAGAGTTTGCAAGGAATACTTGATATTTTATTTTGATAACACCTGAAGTGCATGATACTGCTGTGTGTCCTATACAGGCATGTTACTACCACAGTCAGAGGTAGAATAATTTTTGGAGAAGGACAAAATCTTATCATAGCAGCAAAAGAGAGGAAAAAAAAAAGCCCTCTGCACAAATGCACTGACAGCAGAAGATACCGATTTCTTGAAGATATAGTTCAATCTGCTTGGTGATTTTGGCCACACTTTTTGGACCTTGCTGACTATGGCCATGTCATGATCCTTCCTATTCTCTTCCCACCCTTCCCTGGCCCCCTTGAGATGATTCACTCTCTGAATATACACATGTCATGTACACAAATCTAACTCTCCTGACCACAGCAGAAATCCAGAGGGGTTTGTTTCTTTACTTGTGATTTCAAAGGCTGATTTTTCTTTCCACTTGGCGCCATGCCCAAAAGAAATTATCTTCTTCTCTTGCTTCTCCCAGTCATTACTGCTATAAGGATCTTTTAAAACCTGTTTGCTCACTGCTTTCTGAGGCACCAAGGCAGGCCCAGCTTCATCCACCAGTTCCCAGTGTTAATTTTGGAGTTTGGTGCTGATGGTGTTAAACCCATGGCAATTCGGAACCCATTTCATGCAGCCAGTACCAGGAGCAGAAATTTTCACTCTTTGAGCCATAACTGAACAAACTGAAGTTGTTCCTTCATTTACTCTAAATAAAAGCTGTCCATCACCTTCAGGGAGACACTTGGTGAAGCTGCCCACCACAGTAACTCAGTATTTCTCTCATCAGCCATTTCTGGGAACCTCCAGCACATCTCACTACCTGCAGTCACGTTTTTTAACCACAGTGGCCTGATGTGAACAAACTGCAAAAGCCAAGGTCTAGTAGCAGGGCTTGGCTGCTTCAGTATGATTGTCAGTGTTTACACTTGGAAATGATGTTTGAAAACCAGGTTCTGAGAGCGAGACCCAGCTCCCTTTGAAGTCAACAGGAGCTTCAGCCTCTGCTTCCACAGCCCAGGGGTTGGGCTCTTTTGATTTTTGTCCAGTGCAATTTGTGAGTAATTCCTATGATCCAAGTGATGGGCTGGATTTTCTAACGTGTTTCCAAACTGTGCTCCTTTTGAGACCAGATTCCTGTACTGCCTCTCCCAAAATAAAATGCTGAAGGAGCATGGATGGAGGAAATCCGTTCAAACTGAGTAAACAGCTCGTGAGGGTAGGCCAGCAGGATTCATTCATGCTCATTCAGCCCAGGCTGGCTGGTTTGATTCCAGTTGGAGCACTCTCTTCATTACAGGCCCCCTGGGGAATGTTAATCTGTACAGTATAAACATTTATAAACATCTACTAAATCATTACACTTCAGCTGCCCCATAAACACTCCTGAATGCTTTCCTTAGGCAGCACTGGTTGGGTAACGTGTGGCTTTTTGGAATGAGTTTACGGGGGTTTGGCGCTGGTAGAAATATGGGGAGAGGGCATGGGAGGTTAAATAACATTGTTTAAGCTCCATGACTTTTTTAGGATAAAGACAGGAGCTGTTTGTGATGAATTAAAGACGGCCTAGCTGGTAGATGGTGAGGACAAGCCCACGTTGTAGAGGGGCTATAAGACAACCTTTCAGCTTTGCACACTGGATTTTAGTGATGCTGTTACCAGGAACATCCCAAAATGCACTTCTCACTACTGCACTTGACATTTCCAGACCAGGCAATACATCATTATTCATCTGTGGCTGCCACACAAAGTACCTCTGAAAGAACTGCCTGATGCAAGGGAAAAGTGTAGACATACCTTCAGAACACTGAGCCAGAACTAACTTAAGCCCCAGAGCTGCAATCAGCTGGGCTGCAGGCCCAGGGCTCACTTGTATGTGTTTACAGGACACAGAAGTGTATATATATATATATATATATATATATATATATGCATAGATAGATGAACTGAGAAAAATAATATGTTTGTGAACCAAAATGAGCAGATAGATATTTGTGAAGTGAATAGGAATCACTTTCAAATGCACATGTAGCAAAGCAAGCCTTGAACTCTGTAAAGCTGAACTTCTCAATTCCTGTTTGTGATCTATTCCTTAACCTGAAGGTGCTGGCATGACTGGGCATTCCCAGGACTGGGGTCAGAGTGACTGTCCCCCAACCTGGAGAAGTTGTATTGAATATAGAAATAGTAAGTAAAAAGCAAAAAACTAAACAAGCCTTCCCATTCTCAAACAGGTAAAGGAAAAATTCCCTCAATTTTTTTTGTTTGTTTGCAGAGGTCTGGAAAAGCTGGGAACTGATGGAGGTGTCATTAATTACTGTGAGAATTGTGTTCAAGTGATGTAACCTGAGCAGAAGTTAAACATGTTGTGTGTGAGAGAGTTGTGTTTACTGACAGCCTGATGAATAAGTAACAACTTGATTTCTAAAAAGCATCTTAGGGAAAATGATTTAATTGGCCATAATTATATCATATCCTACACTTGAGTGAATATGCCTGTGTGCACAGACCTGGTTTACTTGCACATATCACAGGTAGGTGGCTGGACACAATGGCTCATCTTCTGGGGCTGCTAACAAGAGCCTCCTTTTCCATCTCCTCCCTCTTGCATTCAGAACACACAACCACTGCCTTCCAGCTACAACCACACCTAATTGTGAAATGAGAGCACAAAAAACAGAAGATTTTTTTTTTTCTTAAGCATATCTAGATGCACAATGCACCCTTTTCAGAGCCTCAGGGCCATGGGACAGTGGCTGTGGCATCTCCAGACCATGACCCACTCTGCCCTGACCTGCTCGGACATCAGCATCAGGCCAAAAACATCTCACGAGGAAATGGGATGAGGAAACTGGTTTTATTATTCTAGTTTACCAAAACCTCCCTAGATCATGAAATCAAACTATATCCATCATAGTCTGACAGTGAATTTACCATATCTGCACTTCCAGCTTGCAAATCTCCCTCTCTGTGTGTGCATACATATGTGTGTATATATATATATATATATATATGTATATATAAAATCAGTAGTAGAGGATGATTTTCCCCCAGGTTTTCTGTGGCATGTAATGAGGTGAGTAATTTAAAATTTTCTGCATATGGGCAAGGTTTGGGCTCAAGGAAAGCATTACACATTATTAGTTTCAATTGGTCTTTTAACATCCCTCTTAAAGGGTCAATAAATGAGATTGCCTAGAGGTAAAGCTGTTGTTATCATGTGTAGGGTTACAGTCACAGCTGGAGGGCACGGGCAGGGACAGGCTGTCTGTCTGCCTGCCTGTGTAGGAGACTTCAGTCACCAGTTAGGGTTCTATTAATTTTATAGTGCCTTAAATTCATATTGTAATTATGAGGAATAAGCAGAGAGAAAGAGAGCTCTCCTTTTAATATGTTTTTAAAAATCTGGAGTCTATTACCCTACTTAATTCCAATTATATTACAGCTGAACTTTTATCTCAATACACTGCAAATAAATTCAGGCCGAGGTAACTGGGATATATACTTCCTAACTTCAAAACAGGAAACTGTTGGCAGTAGACAGAAGAGAGTAGAGGAACCAGAGTGAAGCCTCAGGAATGTCTCATTATGAATTTGAGCTTTTCTTCTTTAAATACCTGGGATGAAATTTGGTGACTTAATTCAAAAGCAAAAGTGAATTCAGTGGCTTCACGCATGCCCCTGGTGGTAATCATTTATCCACTTGGAAAGGTCAGCGTTTGTTTTACCATGGTGAGGACTTTGATGACAAAGTAGGGCTTGGACTACCCTTAGCTAGGAGGACAGGGAGATGGAAGCTTTCAAACAGGATTGCTGATGTACATCATCTCACTTCTGTCTAGGGTGAAATGAGATAGAATACAGCAATTGCATAGATGTGGGCATCCCAAAGCTGAAAAAGTGAAAGAATTTGCATATTGGCTTGATGAGTATTTTCTGAAATGTTCTCAAAGTCTGAAATTATGTTATATGGCTCCTTCAGCTTGGTTTAAGTGCACAGTAAGGAAAGCTCACACAACACGGTTAGCATAGAGGCTTTTCCATTGCATTAAAGATATTTAGGAGAGAAGACTGCAAACATCACTTCATAGATAAGTCTTAAGACATCAAGAACTCAAGGTGTTTTGCAAGCCCAAGGCTGGTGCTTCCAGCCAGTGCTTATACTGCCCAGTGAGCAAGACTTTCCCTGGCAGAGTCCCTGGGTCCTTACAGGGAACCTCTGGACATTTAAACTGACTGGTGTTACGCAAACTCCATCAGAGCCTTTTAATGTTGGCTGGGCATGATCTACTGCAGCTTTTGCCTGTGTTTCTTCACAGCCCTGAGGGGTGGGATAATGGTAGTGGGCACTGTTGGTTTAGAGGACTGAACACCAGCTGCTTAAAGCCAGTTTGTATCTCAGTGAGGCTGTGAGAAGGTGCTCTGTGCAAAACTCACATTTTCTTCCAGCTGCGAGGAAGAGGAGGGGCTGTACTGCAGCATCATCAATCTCAAGGCTGGGATGGGACAGTTTCTGTTGGCTTGGCACATCTTGAGAGCTGTCCCTGGGCAGCCACTCAGCCTCCATGTGCCCTCCTGTGCCCTCCTGAGCTGCTCTTGCCCTCTGCTCTTCTTCCCAGATGTCTGGGTTTCCCTTGACTAGCCTTGTCCTTGTGAGCACTCTTGAATCAGCACTTCCTTCTCCTTTTTCTTTAAATGCAAGTACCATTAAATGCTCACAGGAGGCACTGTTGTCATCCTGGGTGAGTATCTGTGCCCACACAGGTGATTATTATATTGTTCCCATCAAATTAAGGACCCAAAACATGAAATTTTTATCAAAAAAAAAATCAGTTTCCATTTTGTCAATCCTCCTGTCTCCAGTGTTGTCTGCAAAGTGAAGTCTGGGAGTGCCTTTCACAAAAGATATTGGCCAAATGACTTCCAATAGCAAATGGGCATGAGGGAAATTAAAGATGGTTCATGGACAGCCAGAAACAGGGAAAATAGGCAAGGTCACTGAAGAGAACTTATAATTTAGTTCCTGCTGAGGGGACAGATAAGTTGTACATAGTCCTTAGGTTGACCCGGTGCATAAAAACAAATCATGCAGCCAGCTTTAGAGATAAGCATGGCTCAGAGTTCCCTGGACAGTGTTTTCCACACTAATGTACAGTCCAACCCAGGGACTTCAGCAAAATGAACAGATTTGGCTGTGGGAACAATTGAGCTTCCTCCTTTCCTTGCAGTGCAAGTTTGTGCAAAGGGAAGAGTTTACTCTTAAAAGTTTAATGCTATTAGTGTAATTTTGCTCAGTTTTTGTGTCTTTATGTCAGATTTTAGCAAATACTGTGTAGTAAAACATGAACATGACACCTTCTCTGACTTTACCCCTGTTTTTCTATGCAAATACTTCTGGGGGTGGTCAGAACTGTGTTTGGTACAGTCATGTGAAAGGCACAAGTCTCTCAAAATCAGTCCCTCATAGGCTAAACTTGTCCTTGTCACAAAACCTGTACTGTGTTTAGCCTGAAGTTGCAGAATTCTTATAGCAGGGAAGGGAATAGCTGCACAAACCTCTGCCTGCTAGAGAGCTCCTTTCTCATGGCTGTCATTGGTTGTGTTTTGGAGAGGGGGACAAAGGGAAAGCACTGCAAACAATGCTTTTGCCAAAGTAATATAAGCTCTTCAACTTTTTCCAAAGTGTCAATTCAGAGCCATTCCTTAAGAAGGAATGAGCCAAGGGTTTGATCCAAAGGCTAGTTGTCAGTAGCAGTCCTGCCCATTGGCTGCACTGGGGTTTGGATTTGGCCCTAAATCCTACAGCTGTGCCCATTAAAAATTAAATAAAAAGCCTTGGCAAAGTACTCCAAGCACCGTAAACAGACATGTTCCCAAAGTGAAGGGCATTTAATGGAGTTTTGCAGCATTGGTCTCCCAGGCAAGCGCATTAGTCTCTGTTTTCCCTCCCTGTCCTAATGGCCACAGCCAGAGGGGGGCTGGTTTGAACTGTGAGGGAGGCTGGTTTTTATCCACATTGAGTGGAGAGGCATAAATTGGCATTCCATATCATCATAAAAAAAAAAAAAAAAGAAAAAACTTCCCAGCAATTATTAAAAGATTCTTATCTCTTGCTCCCTACATGGATAATGAGATCCCTCTCTGCTGGACTGAGACAGCCTGTCTCTCAGCTCACTTAATGAAATGGACCCAAGTTTGCAAATTAGCATAGCCCTGACTCCAAACGTAACCTCTTGTTGTCTAGTTGTACATCAAGGCCCCTGGCTTATGTCTTTTCTTATTAACACCCCGTAATCATGTCAACCCTCTTTAGTTTTCATTTCCTGTTTCCTTTTACAAATTCACTTTTGAGTTTTGAGCAAGATGTTGGATGCCTTTGGATGCACTGAGATTTTATTTTTGTCTCATTTTTTAACATTATTGCAGTATAAGTTTATCACCAGGTCCTGGGGTGGATCAGGGAATCTGTTTTCTGTTCTATTTTTTTGCTGGTTGGTTGGCATGTGATCTTAAAGCAGCTCCTTTTGTATGTCTGTGCTCATTTCCCTTCCACGTTTTAGGGGTTTTATTTTAGGCTGTAAAATTTCAGCAACAGATATTTTGTCTTGGCCTATATTTGGTCGGTGCCTTGTAGAGTGGTTTTTTTTGTTTGTTTCTGTGAGGTTGGCTGTGTAATAGACTATTAATAATCATAAAGAACAGTGATATTGGGCCCTAACAAACACAATATGCTAAAGGCTTTCTAAGAAGTCAAGAAGGATGAATCCTTTGAAACTCTTTTTCTTTCTCTCCCCCGTGATGTGAAACTTCATTGTTGGACCTTGAGAGTAATAAATCAAAGCCGCTGAAAGAAGAGAATCATGATTTCTTTTGCCTATGTGTAGCTGACCCAATCTGCCTTTGATAAGGCAGTGGCCTTCCACTTTATCCACTACCCTACTAATTATCCTTCACTTTCATGAGCACTAAAATCCACTCACACATTAGAATAAAAAAAGAAACAGGGATGTGATTAGTTGTGTACAGATAAGAAGCAGCCCACAGTGTTAGCTGGGTAATAACATTTTCTAAGACTCCTTTTTTTTTTCCCCTGGAATTCATTTCCTCTCACTTACATCCATAGCAGTAAAAAGTACTTACAGTTTGCAACACAAAAGATAACTCTTCAATGCAAAGCTTTAGTGTGTGTCTTTAAAAGATTTACTCCTTTATCAAGAATTAATTTAAGAAAGGGTGCCTTGGAGGTAAGGCAACGACATCAGTCGTAGTCTTCAGGGCAGCAGATTTATTAATTTAATAGGTTTATCCATTTTACAGCTTGGATAATCATATTTCACCAAACTGGTACACAAGGAGCCCTCAGCCCATCTGACAGCTTTATTCTTGTGTAAGTTAACAAGCACATTTTGTACTCATGACCTTGTGAATTGTACAAGTGCGAGGAGCTGGAGAGGAATGACAGACCAAATCCAAGGAACATATCAGCATTTCAGATTTCCTGAGCAGGATTTATAAAGGGAGCAGTGAGGAACTCCAACTGAAAAAAGAACTTAAACATTTGTTAATTCATTTGGTTTAAGAAAATATGCAAATTTTTTAATAAATAAATAAAATTAATGGAATGTTAATTAAAAAAAATAAGGACCTAATATGTTTATCAAAGACATCAGTTTAACAGTGGAATTGTTCCCCTGCCTATAGAGGAGTTGTTCTTGAGGTGGAAGAACTGGAAAAGAATTGGGCTGGGTTTGTCTAAGGTAAATTCCTTTGGTGCATACTTCTGTTTACTCCTCATGTTTATCTGTGCTTGCTGTGGCCAGTAAATTCCCTCTATAAGGGTCTAAAATTCTTGAAACTGGCTGGGAATTAAAAGATTAAGGCAAGAATGGTGCAAAGATTTTAAAAATACCTCGATAAAAAAGCATTTTAAGATTAAAACCCACAGGAATATGTGTTGCTTTAAAGCATTTCTTATTGGCTATATAAGAAAGACTGCAAGCATTCACTTCTTTTCTGCTTGGCATTTCTTTTCCTATTAAAACTGTTTGGGAAAAAAAGAAAATATTTCCTTGTTTGTTTAAAAGCTTCACTTAAAACTGCACTTTGTAAAAAAAATGTGTTTTGGTGTCATGATGAAAAGACAACTTATTCAGGAAGAAGTTATTTCCTGGGCAAAAAACGTTCAACTGAAAATTAATTTGTGTCAGAAAATTTAACATAAAAGTTGGGGCTTATCCTACTCTGTCCTTTTAATAAAAGCAAAAGCTGAGCTACTTACACTGTACTAACTGCAAGCTCTTCAAATAAAAGAGCAAATACCTGGGACCTCATCATAAAATGGTCCATTTGGCAGCAGGGAAAGAACTGAAAGAATTGTAGACTTCAGGGATTTATTTCCATTTATATTCAAACTCCCTTATGCCATTCTTGACACATAAAGAGGAGTCTTTTGTGCAAATCAGAATTAGGCCACGGAGACAGAAATTTCAAAAGCTTGGAGTATTGGTTGAACATGACAGGCCAGTGCTGAGATACAACGTGCCCTTAATTTACTCTCCTCTAGATGCCTCACTTGCATTTCACTCATTTTTGACAGCAGGTGATGCCTTTTAAGCTCCTTTTTGCAGGTGTCAAGGTTTGTGTGCCCAATTTGAATACAGAGCAGTCAAACTCTTGCTCTAAAAGTTTAGAAAACTTCATGTCCTCTTCCAGTCACTTTCACTTTCTGGTTTGTACACAGCAATAGTGTTTGGGTTTAAAGTGCTATAGGAGGATATTTATGTTTGCTGGAGAAGTCCTTTGAGAAGGAAATATTATTAATCATGTTGCATTTTGAGCTGTTGTATTTACAGCAATGTCTGAACTTTCACCATAAAGTGCACAAACAAGTGTCACACAGGGAAAACATTTCTCTTGCTGCTAAAAATTTAGTGCTGCTGCCTGCTGTGCATTAGAAAGGAAGAAAAAGAAGATATAATATGAACTTCTGTTTGGCCCTTTTTTTTATTTGCAGGGCCTGAAAACCTAATTGTGTCCTGCCTTTAGTGATGTTCCCTGCAGGTCTGGCAGGACAGCTCTGAGAGGTTTTTTTGGTTGTTTTTTTGGGATCCTATGTTTATTTTCCCAGCTGGGAGTCTGCAAATCGAGGTGACATTTCCAAGGTATCATCATAGAATTGAACCTCCCATTAATTTCACAGAATCACAGAATGTGTAGGTTGGAAGAGACCTTCAAGATCATCGAGTCCAACTCAGCCCCAACACCTCAACTAGATCATGGCATCGAGTCCCACATCCAGTCTTTTCTTAAACACATCCAGGGATGGTGACTGTACCACCTCCCCGGGCAGACCATTCCAGTACTTTATCACTCTTTCTGTAAAAATCTTCTTCCTAATATCCAACCTATATTTCCCCTGACACATATGAGGCTGTGTCCTCTTGTTCTGTCAGTGCTGCCTGGAGAAAGAGCCCAACTCCAGCTGAGCACAGCCACCTTTCAGGGAGCTGTAGGGAATGATAAGGTCACCCCTGAGTGTCCTTTTCTCCAGGATAAACACCCCCAGCTCCCTCAGTCATTCCTCATATGGCTTGTTTTCCAAGCCCTTCACCAGCCTCATCGCCTCCTCTGGATGTGCTCGAGCATCTCAACATCCTTCCTGAACTGAGGGGCCAGAGCTGGACACAGCACTCAGTGTCCATCCTAAACTGAGGGGCCAAGAATTTCTGACCATCTGAGGCACATGAAGAAGGCAGCCAGTGGTGCCAGAGCCCATCTTGCCTAAAAATGACAAAAAAGAAATTTCTTGTTAGAGATGCCACCATGGTCCCAGCGGGCTCTGGAGCTTTTGATCATTCCCTTTCTCTTCTCCCAAGCTGGAGCTGTTGCTCACAGGACCATGCTCAATCACAGGGATGTGTTTTAGCTGGCTCTGGATGCATTACCAGTTGGGATCCCTAATTATTATCAATTTGCAGATTGCCTGGAATGTCTTATTAAAATTCCTGTGGAATGATTGATCATAATCAAAAAATTAATCACCAATCAGCCCTGGCAATTAACATTAGCAAGTCTATTTGCATATATCTGGTAATTTATGCTGCTGCTGGGAGAAGGGACTTTTCCTGAATGTTATTGATTAGGGGAGAAGAGCCAGATTGCTTCTTTCACTGGGATATGAACCTTTATTAATAGGGCTAGGAATGTGAAGTCTGCTCTGACATGGGCATCTTCAAGTCTCTGAAAGAAATTTTTTAGATATTAAAAATGTTATGTTTTGCTTAAAAAAAGCTTTGACTTTTGGCTCTTGTTTACTGTAGGTGCCCTAAATCCATTAGGATAAAAACACACCATGCTACCAGCCCAGCCAATGAGATTTTCATTGCAGGGTTACTTAATAGATGTAGTTATTTAATGTTATGAATAAGGAATTTGCAGGCTTGCAATTAATTTGATGAATTGTGGTATTTATGCTGTGAAGAACTGCATAACAGTCTTTGTAGTGGTTGACAATAGTCTGCTCTGTTCAATCAGGGGATTTTTAAAATAAATTTTTAATCTTATAATTAATAAGATTAATCTTTTTAATCTTATATTTAATAAATATAAGATTTTCTTTTTAAACTTTTATTTTTGTTAATGTATTTGAGGTTTATTATCCAGTCATCAACACTGGTTTTATTTTCAAATTTGCTTGAAATTGCTTATGGGATAACACATCTGTTTGAGATGTTCTGAATCTGGTCACAGTTTCTGGTATTTATAATAATTTTTTGCACTGTAACCTTTGGTTTTGCTTCAACACCTTTGTGTGTTTTTCATACCTGGTACTGTAACTGCAACTACATGAAAATGCACAGTCTGCTATCATAAATTCAGATTAATTTGTCATTTATAACTGCTTAAATATTAAGAACAAATTAATTTAAGCCAAAAGGCAAAGTGATAACAGTTTATCCTCTGGCCATTGCAGCCCTATTAGTGATAGCAGAATTAAATCTATTCCAATAACCAAAGAGGGTCAACAATTTAAGTGACAAAATTATATTGAAAAGAAAGGCCAGGAAAACCGGGATTTTTTTCTCTAGCATCTGAACTTAAAAGGTTGAACAATGCAAAAGACGTTTAATTTAAAAAATTTGCATTCTTTTGAGTGATATTAATTCTTAGTTGTAGCGTTGTTGTAAGCTAGAAATCTTTGTAGTTCATAGAGGACTTTAAAGGAACCTCTTGTATTGAAACTCTAAAACTCTGTGCTGATTTTAAAAGTAAAAAGTGTTCTCTAAAATACATGAGTAAATAACGGGAAACTCTATTCCTAACATAGCCAGATTGGTTGGTTCTCTGATGTCAGCTCTGTGCTTATCTCAGTCTTTCTTGAACAAAGATGCTTTTTCTTGTTTATCTGACTGTTTACACTAATCTCTTTCACAAGCTTTGAATGTCTGTGTCCTTAATGCCATTAATGTATTTCTATGAATATTCATTTCTTTGAATGTCTGTGTCTCTTTACTTAATTTTTCTCTCATTATTGATTTGAAATGGGAATGAATCAGCCTCCAGCTCTGATACAATTCTCCGAGCCACAGTTATTCCTTTTCCTTTCGGTGAGTTTAAGTGATCAGAGAGGAGCCTCCTCAAACCCCAACTGTGCCCTGAGACCTTGGAGTAACCAGTTATCACATCTGGATTTTGCTGAAGTTTAGTTGGTAACCATGAGACCTGGTCACTGCAAAGTTCAGGGGTTAATTGAAATCAGAGAGGCATAACCCATTGAATTGTCCCGTTAATTACACCCGGCTCCTGCCTCCCTCCTCCAGCCTCCTGTCCCCACTGCCCACGGGGGACAGCTGCCACCAGCTCCTGTCACCCAGCTGGATGGCTGGGAGGGAGACCTGCAACGCCTGAGCCACTGGAGCCCATAAAAAATGCCTGCGAGAGGGGACAGGGGCATGTGCAGGAGGGGAGAGAGCTGGTGACATCCCCATCCATCATCCCGAGGCACAGCGTCACTGGCCTGTGCTGGGAGCTGGGAATGCCCAGGGATTTATGGCAGGTGTCCTGGGCTCCGTGCACAGCTTTGGTGGGGGAAAACCAGGAGGCCTTGGTTGGGATCCTGGGAGACTGGCAGGGATTTCTACCGGTGGTTTGCAAGGATGCTGCAGGAGTTCATATCGCACTGGCAAGTGATATTTTATTAAAATATATTAAAATATATGCATTTTCTTTTTTTTTTTTTTTCACCAAATCAATATGAGAAGTGGAATTTTGCTAGTAACTATTAATTACCAAATGTTGTGATGGTAACTTTCTCCAGGGTTTCTGCAGCCAGCAGTTATTCACTCTTTACCCTACAGTAACCGGAGAAGCAAGGCAGATGTCAGAACTGAAGGGCCAATAAAATGTTAAAATACATCTGAATCTTGTAAATCTATACTGACCTTAGGGAGAGAGTTGAGGAAAACCATTGCCTTCAGTGGGAGCTGGCTTGGCCATGGAGAAAAAGAAATCTTCCCACTTGGGGTAGTTTTGAAGTTTTGAGCCTAGGGAAAATCAATTGGTTAGAGGTGGGTGGAACACAGGTGTCCTGAAAACTGGGATACTCAGATAAAGAATCTAAAAATCTCACCTTGCATGTTTTTCCGTATTTACCTGACCTAAACTCCAATTTTAATGAGTATTAAGCACAGTTCCTGCTGCTGTGTGTCTGTACAATTCTCAGAGCTGCGTCCCTGCGACATGAACTCTGCAGTCAGGATCCTGCCTTCATGTGCTGCACAAACCTGAGACAAACCCTTGTCTTTATTCCCTGATTTTAATCTTAATTCTTTTTAATCTGGGTTCAGGTGACTGTTCTCAGTCCTAGGGGGTGGCAGTGTGGGTATTACAGCCTGAAATGAGGGCCCTGTTCCAATCACAGTGAAGTGCATTAATCACCCAAATGATTCTCAGGAATCATTTGGTGATTCTTGGATAGAACTATCATAGATAGTTCTCCAATCTCTTGTTATTCAGCCCCCAGAAATAACAATGCAACAGCACTAGTAAAAATTTTTTTTTTTTTTTTTTTTTTTTTGGCAAATGCATTAAAATGAAACATCTTTGTAACTTCTTTCAGAAAGGCAAAAGCCAAACTCAAACTGTTGAAATATTTAAATGAAAACTGAAAATTTTTGAATTTTACAGCTCTTATTAGTTTTCAACAAACAAACAAAATATCTCCATAAAACAAAATTCTCTTGTTTTTATGACCAGTAGCAGCATTTTCTGGTTGTTTTTTTAACTAAAAATAAATAAATAAATAAAATGAAAGTTACTTGGTTCTACTTGATTTTAATGCACAAATATCACTTTGAAATGTGACTTAGCTTCTGACAAGCAAATAAAAATTATCATTTCTATTCTGTATACACATAGAGCTAATACTTCATAAAAGCTTCTCCTCTGATGGGGTGACAACATATATAGACTATACACAACCACAAAAGGTTTTTTCTCTGTAATTTATGTGGCCCAGCCACACACTGAGCCCATACACTGCCGAGGAGGAGAAGGTAAATCAATCACGGGTGATTTCCAGTGAACAGCCATATCACATCTACCACCCATTTGCTCTTGGCTGGCTGAGAAATGAAGCAATTTAAACCTATTGGGTCACACCGAAATGGGGGCCAAAATCTTATCGCAATATGCTGCACACAACGGGGCCTCATTTCATCTTCATTTCCAGAGGTCCATGGGCTGCAGCGTGTCCCTGCAGTCCATCAGTGTCTGTGGCATTGCAGCCAGCCCCTGGCTGCTCAGCTGATGCCAGAGGTGGGAAAAAAACCATCTCTTTGGTATGAAAGGGGACGGTCTAGTTCGGAACATTTTTGATCTACAGAAAAAAAAAATAACAGAGGAAAACACAATTAGTGTTCTATATACTGTTCTGTTATAATGCAGAAATGAAGATAAGCCTGAGAAATCCAGCACTGGGCTGGAATATGAGATGGCAAGATAAATGTTTTCCATTCACTTGCTTAATGTTTCATATAATCTTGAAAGTGTTCCACTGCCTGACCCTCATGTTCTCAGATTTTTTCCACATCTGTCTCAAAGCCATACCCTCCTCAAATGGCCCAAGCAACTAGTTTCTTAGTTAAAATAATAAAAATAAAATGTAAGAGCACCCCAAGCGTGCTGCAGCTCCCCACAGCCCCTGCTCTGTGCAGAGGAGAGCACCTGGAAAGGCTCAGGCAGGAGGAACACACGGCGTGTGCTCACCTCTGGGTTTTCCTGTTCCTTGTTGCTTCCTATTAAAAATGAAATTCCATACGGACTTTCCAAGGGTTGCTTGAAATTGGATGTCTGGCACCCCGGAGGGATGTTGGAATTCTGCACCTGATTGCATTTCTCCCTTCTCCCCCACAGGAGGAGTCAAAGGTTGTGGTCCAGAGGAGAAGGAGCTCGTGGGCAGCAGGTTCTCCTCAAGCTCAGGGGAAACTTCTTCCCTTCAGTACTGTGGGTGGGCTCGGTGTGGCTGTAAATGGATTTAGGAATCTGATCCAAAATAAACTGACATGAGCAAAAAAAAATTGAGGCTGACCCCAAAATAAATTGCTCTCATCCTAAACATTGGCAAGAGGAGTAAAACAAAGCAAGGAGAAATAAAGAAGCAGCTCAGAGCTAGTCACAAATCTTCATCCAAATCTGCTTTTTTAACCTGCTTAAGGAAGAATAAAAGGGTTTCTCTGAACTACAACACTTCTGAACAGCTTTTTGAAAACTTAGGAAATAAGAGTATTTTAGTATCTCTTGCCATGTTGTTCTCTCAGTGTGACATCACCTTTGCCCCAAAGGACCTGGGTTTGTCTGTGCCAGGGTCACACAGGGTGGTTCACCTCAAAATCTCTCACCTGAATCTTCCCAAACACTTCACAGTGCCCCAGGATGCCTGGCCTTGTGATGCCTGCAGGGATGTCAGCACAGGAATGGGCAGGGAGACCCAGTGTCAGCATCTGCTATTGAACCTGGACTGCTGGAGCATGTTATTTCAATAAATCTTCTCTCTCCAATTTAGTTAGGGAGACAGAAATCTGTCCTTGCACCTGGGTGTTGTCATGTGAAACAGTAACAAGCAGTTAACAGTATTTGCAATTCCAAATGTTTAGAAATCATGAATCAGTTTTCCAAATCTTAGAAATAATGAATTTAAAAAAAAAAAAAAAAAAAAAAAAGAATATTTCAGGTTATGTCTAATTTCTGCCCTCTCAACGCTTTTGGGTGCATTTGGTTTACTTGTGAAGTATTTCAACAAAAATACATGGGTTTGCAGCTTGCATTTAAAATGACACTCAGCTTCTGACATATTCCTGTCTTCTAGATCTGAGCTTTAACAGCAAGACCAAACATTCTTGGTATATTTATACGTGCTAATAAATGCAAACTCCTTGCCAAAACCATATCCCCCACAATATGCAGAGAGCATCAAGAGTGAAAAGTAAATTAAATCTGTGACTGTTTCCTAGTTCTGTACTAGAGGTTGCACAAATTTAAAGCAAGTGTGGGTTATAGCCAAGTTTTGTTGCATGGGTTTCATTTACAGTAACATTGCTGTTGTCAGCTAGCCAGTAACCTCTATTCTAGCCATCAACCATCATCATTAAAATTTCAAGATAGGTAAGAAATATTTAATATAATAATAATAACAACTTTAAATTTTCTTCTGCTTTTCTGTGGGGTTTACCTTACATTTTCCCCTCAAAGTTTTGTTTTCATCATTTCTTC
Source organism: Sylvia atricapilla (assembly GCF_009819655.1). NCBI lineage: Eukaryota > Metazoa > Chordata > Aves > Passeriformes > Sylviidae > Sylvia > Sylvia atricapilla. The sequence continues at coordinate 4,743,048 of NC_089155.1, forward strand.
AAATGGTGACAGCTAAAACTTTGAAAATGGAAGTTGAGATTCATAACAATCACCTAATGGCTGAGGCCAAGGTGGTAATGAAAGCATCAGTCATCTTGAGACCTGAAATATATTCACAGGAATTAACAAAATCACTTGAGCTGGCAGTGAAGGAAGGTTTGTCTTGTCATCAGGTCGCTCTGCCTGTATGTGATTTTATTTTAAGACTGCTGCTGCATTCTCAGGGTGTTTAAAAGACTGATAGACTTTATATAGATTTTCTCTTAAAATGTGCTCTTTTTAATATATAGGCAAGGTTGTTTGCAAGGAGACAGGCCCAATCCAGCTCTAACTTGGTGTTATTAAAACACAAATAGTGTTCATCTTGGAGCTGATTCTCACCTGGCCAAAGGATTCCCTCAGCTGTCCTGTGCTGCATCCTGGGACATCTGTGTCCCCAGCCATACATGCAGACAGGGTTCAGTCCTCAGTGCAGCAGATTGCTCCAGCTCTGGTGATGGCAAAAATTAAATTCCTTTGACTTCAGCTGTAGCTGTAAAACTTTCCAGACACCGAAGACTTCACTACTTTTTCTGCATGCGAACTCCTCGGAGTTTGATGGAGTTTTTCTGCTCCAAGGAGCTGTGCCAGTGTTTTTAGGAAGGGTTTTAAAAAAGGGTATAGTCCAATTGTTACCCTTAATTGACATAATATTGTAAAAATCTGTGTAGCTTATTGGCCTGACAGAGCAAACAGCTTTTTGGAAGTCTCCCAATATAAAATATTCCAGCCCTTGTATTGTTCTTGTACACAGAATGCATGGAGAAAATAAGCAATAAAATACCATATGGATTTCCTTTGAAACATATTTACTATCCAGGTGCAGTCTCCACCTTTCAAAGTCAAAAATTTCCATCATTTTAATAGTATTCTTTTAAGTTATAGTATCAGCATCTCCTGACCTGAGCTATCAGCCAGTGCAACACACTGGGAAAAAAGAGAGGCTTCACCTCTCAGTTCTCTTTTATTCCTGGCTTTTTGTCCTGAGAATGGGCATTGAGATGTCAGCTGGTGCCCACCTGGGCAGTGACTTTCAGTGAGGGACACACCAGGCCTGGGCAGCTGTTGTCAAATTAATTTCTATTCACAGAGAGCCAAGCAAGAACATTTTCCCCCCTCCTCTTTTCCTTGCAAAGAAGCAGACCAATAAAAAAAATAATAATATTAATAATAATAAAAAGCATAACCAGTCTCCCCTCCCATTCTGACATGTTGAGTGCCAAAACTCAGATCAAGTCTGTGAGGCAAGGTGAGAATGCAGTGAAAACAGGGGCTTTATTTTAAGGGCAGAGCTGTGAACTTTTTAACTCTCTCGGCGCTGCCGGATGTGCCTCTCACGCTGCACACAACTGCTGAAGCCTTCCAGGGACTGTGGGTGGTGGGTGAGGAAAGGGGAAGTGGGAGTTTAGCTATGCACAATATTTCCCATAAGAAATAAAGCAACAGAGTCTCACCTCACTGCCTGTTTTTCCACATGTATTGAGACAGGAATGTATTTATATAACCCTATTAAAAGGGAACACTCAGTAGCGAGCTTGGTCTTTAAATAGCTACTGTTCTGCATATTCCCGTCTCCAAACTCCTCAATTTCAACTCACACCCACTTACATTCTTTTGACATATTCCTCAGGTTTGGGGTTTTTTTGTGACTTTGGGGTCAAATCCAAAACTTATTGAAAGCAGTGGAAAGACACTCAGTGAATTCAGTGGAATTTGGATAATACTCTTAGAGCTCAGATACCATGGTGATAAATGCAATAAATTACACAGACAAAGGTGGCCCATTTTGGACTAGCTCTGCTTCTACAGAAACAAGTTAATCTGTTGCTATTGACTGCCACAGGAATTGGTTCTGCCCCTTCCTTGGTGGCATTTAACCAGCTCTCAAAACAGTTTGCAAACAAGGAGAATATCTTCATCTCCCATTTACAGAATGGAATAAACTGAGCCACAGAGCCAGAGCTAAACCTGGAAGTAAGGCAGTGCAGAGGAGCTGGAATTAGACCCAGATACCAGTCCCTGGACCACCCAGTGGAAAATGAGTCTATTAGCTGCTAGCAGGCTCCTGGTGCTCCCAGATCCCAATGGTGCCAACAGGAGTGGAGAGGGCAACCAACATCGTCCCGTAAATGGCTGGGTGTTAATGAACTGCACAGCCCTGCAGAGGCCGTTTGTTTTTACCACCAAGATGCATTATTTCATCCTTCCCCCCACCTCAGCCTTCATATTTTCCCTTTGACTCCTGTTATTTTGGTTCCATTTAGCAAGTACATTCTTGGGTTTTTCCCCCCCCGTGTCCCTCCAGCCACCTTAGTTTGCCTTTTTTTCCCCTTCTTTCCCTTAAAATCTTTCTTTCCTCATTCAGTGCACTAAGTGGATTTACGACCCATTTAGGCAGCTTACAGTGGCATTGCTTTTACAGTTCAGAGGCAGAAGGGCCATAAAAAGATTTACAGTTACAGCAAGAGTCTGTTGCATGGAAGTTTGAGATCCAAATTAGACAAAAGGAGCGAGGCTGTGTGAGTGGCCAGTAAAAGAAGCTTGGAAACAAAAACAAATGAAACTGCTGTTAGAGGAGGAGATTGGGGTGGGGGCAGAGAAGGAGGAGGAAAAGTTGCCTGTTAACTTCACGTTACTATTGCAACAGCTCTGTTAATTCTGTTCTATAAAGCCCTTTTTCCTCCTTTTTTCCTCTCCCGATGTTGTTGTTGGACAGCTTTCCTTTGCAAACACAAATCTCAAGCTGAAGAGCAGCAGCTTCACACAGTAGTTGAGATTCCAAGGCAGATATTCCCAGGATGTTGGCAGCTGGTTTTGCTGCTGCTGGGACTCCAGGTTACAAACATTAGAGAACAAACCAAGTGGCTGAAGGAACTGGTCAGAGTGGGGGCCTTCAGGTTGCCTTGCATGAGGATAGGCAGGCACTTAGGAGAAGCTGGAGACAGGGAAATCGATTTGATCCTCTCCCACACAGGATTTTTCCCACTGATTTCCAAAGACCAGGCTTGACCAGGTCTACAACAAGTCGAGGTAAAAGGGAGATTTTTGGCACTAAAGGACCAGGTCTGGGTGCAGAGAGCCCATTGCTGGAGTCAGCAGAAGTTTGGGGGCTGCACTTGTGTGGGACTCAGCCCATGGGCTGCTCTCTCAGAGCTGTGGTTAGGAAAGGAAAGCAAAGTGTCCTTTCTGGGATCCCCCCAGTGTGTGAGGCTGTGTGGGTGCAGCTCTGGGTTCTGCTGGGGGCTGGGGGCTTTGGGCCAGGTCAGATGTGGGCCAGGGGCTGTGCAGGCTGTGCCATGGCACTGCCCCAGAGCTGAAAGCCCTTCCTGGGGGCTCTGAGCCTCACAGCTTAGGGAAGTGCTGTGCTGATACAGCTACAGGGCTGGGCACTCTTGGGAATGCTGCTGGAGCCAGCACAGGCGATCTGCACTTATCCACTGAGATCCCCTCCACTGGAGTTTTGGTTCTTTGGACCTTTCTTTTTTATGTCTTACCTGTTTACTCACTGTGGGCTCATAGCCCTCCAGTAAAATTAGTGTCAGTGGTGGTGGAGATGCCGCTGGGATCCTCTGGATGAAAACATACTCTAAAAAGATAGACCTTTAATCCATGTTCTTTGCTCCCACGCATTCTCACATGGATGCTAACACTCAGGTTTCTGGATTTCTGTAAGAGGAGAAAAGAAATCATAACGTTTTCCCTAAACCCTTCTAGATCCCGTTCTTCCACCTTCAGAGGAAAAAAAAATCCTAATAAGAAGAATTGTCATATTTTAGAGAGTTTTGGCTAGGGTTTTGAGAGAAGCTTCAGCTTAAACCAGAAACAACCTATCACTCAGACCTCTGTTGTAATCTAACAGCTAATTGGCAATTGCCAGCCTGGGCATCTCCTGTCCTCTTTCCCCTGCCCAGCCCTGTATCCATCCCCAAGTGCAGCTGGACCCTCTCAGGGCTCACCCGTGGGGTGCCTGGTGCTGGTTTTGTTTCCTGCACGTTCATCCCTGTGAGCTGTGCTGCTCCCTGCCCTGCTGGTGTCCCTGTGCCCCCAGCCCCCAGCTGCCCAGGCTCTGGGGACACTGATGGATTTCTGTGGCTCCTGCTGGAGATTTTCAACAGGACACGGGGCCGTTCCCAGTTCTGCTGTGTCAGGGCTGTTCCTCTCTTCTCCTTTTTCAATCTCGCTCGCTCTCGCTTCTGCCTCATTCCCTTTTTTCTTCTTCAGTGAGAAGGGCCTTGAACTTCTGGCAGAGATTTGACATGTGAGAAAAAGCACTGAAAAGGAGAAAAGGCTGTGTTTTATGAGTGATGGTTAAAATGTGTTTTTGAAGTACAATTTTTTTTTGAGCTGAGTATGGTCGGGTGGACAATGCAGTAATTTCCATGAAAAATTCTTAGTGTAGTAAAAGGTTTCATTTTTCTGGGGGAAAAAATATTTAAAATTAATATAGTCTTTTTACAGACTTACCATTTCTATATTTCTTGTTGATTTTTCCTATTCCCTCTTTTTATTCTTTTCATTTTTCTTTTATATTTATGCAAGACATACAACTCGCAGCTATAAAGTTAAAAGAAAAAAACTCAACCAGTAAACCAGTAACTTTCAGACTTTATTACGATTTTGTAAATTTTAAAACTAAATCAGTATTTGCAGTGTGAATCAAGCTGGCAAAAACATGAAAGCCATTATGGATCTACTTTGAAAAAATCTACTGTTCTTTACAGAAGTGGGTATATATTTCTAGGGGAAGGCTGGTAGAACAATGTTCTGTTTTTATAAGAAAATAGGATTTGGAAAGCTAAATTTCAATGGCCATTGATATCACAGGTCAAAACTACCAGGATCCAACCCTGGCTGGGTCTGAGATCATCAGAAAAGGGAAAATCATTTTTCCCCTGTTGAAACTGTTTTGAGTCCTTCCCGTTTTGTTTTACCTCACCACCTGTTTCTTGGCCGCCCTCCCCACGCCTCTGCTGGATCCCCTGTGGCAGCCCTGGGCAGCAGGAGGTTCTGCCATCCCCTAGAGCTCCTACACACACAACCCCAGGGCAAACCCCTCATCCCAGCACAGCCCAGGCTGCCTGAGTGAGCTGAGCATCAGAAATTACTTCTGCTTACCCAAAGAGAGGCCCCCACATCCCCTCGGAGCTGTTTGGGACCCGGAGAGTGCAAAATGTGCTCCGTAAACAAATAACCTGTGTTTGTTTGACTGGGTCATTATGAGGCGAGTCCCACCTCAGGCACGGGATGTGTGGAGGAAGTGGTGGGACAGGAGCAGCCTCAGCCCCAGAGCACTGCGAGGAAGCAAAATATGGACAGCTGCCAGAACAAATGCTGAGCCTTTTGGGAAACCGAGGGCTCCTGGAAAAGGCAGAGAACAAAGAAGTGCAGGAAGGCAGTGGTGATGATGCCAGACCTCCAGGAGAGCCCTGGGCCATGGGCAGGTAGCTCCAATCCCTGTGACCAGGTGGGTACGTTCCCATTCTGCTCTGTTATCACAGCTCGGATGAGGCTGGCTGTGCACACTGAGGCCAGAGCCTCTGGACTTCTGTAGTGCAGGGGCATGAAGCATTACAAAAGTGAATGGAGAAAAATAAAATCAGGAACGGGAGCTTGAAAATAGCAGCAAGTCTCTAAGTCTCTGTATGTGGTCTACCTTTTGGGGCTGGAATGAGGAGCCTCAAAGGCACTTATATGGCTGAAAGTCTGTGAGGCCTCGTCAAAGCACAATGTTGTGTGAGAGAGAGGAACATCTGGAGATATTCCTGGATGTGTTTTCCTCCCAGGCTTATCTCCTTGAGTTTACAGCCCTCTCTGAATTGTTTATTAAATTTTATTTTGGGGGTTTAAATTATCATGAAGACTCATTGTGAGAATAAAGTGCCCATTTCAGCTTCTGCTTATTCAAAACTGATTCAAATAAACTCATATTTTCAATCCTTGCTTTCTCTAGTGTTTTAATGCAGTAAGACCCCTTTTTCTTCCACGAGTGACTACATTCAAAGTGGGTTTGGAACCTGAAGTTGCAAAGCCTGCAGGCGGCACCCAAGAGCATGGAATAGGACTTCTCCAAGCTTTCTGTGTTCCTTGGCCAGATTCTGATCTCTGTCACCTTACAAAACTTTGCTGGGTAGTAGAGACAAGGATCTGATCCTGCATTTTAGTAAAATGAGGCTTCACTGATTTACAGCTGAAAAAAAAAATAGTATCTGCCACAGTTCCTGTCATCCCAGGGATGATGACTTGATTTTGTTGTTCAGTGGTCCATGGAAGGCTTTTTGGGTGCTGGCTTTTGGAGCTGGTGTGGTGATAGGGAATAGTCTGCAGGAGTACTCTGGGGGACTGCAGAGCCTCAGCCCACTGACAGGAGCAGAAATTACTCACCAACACACCAAAGCAAAATGGGCAGCTACAGGGATATAAGAGTGGTACAGTAAATAGGATATCCTGCCAAAACACCGTCTAAATGGCCATTAATGGACATCTGAGTTTTGCTAAATAATTAATGTGTCTGTTGTATTGTTGGTTTTTGTTTTGTTTTGTTTTGTTTTCTTATAGATCTTTCAAGGAATTCAGTTTCTGTTCCTTTGCATTTAGTTTCTGTTCCCTGAAGTGTTGCTTTTGAGCTTGTCTTCTCAAGCATTTGTAGACCTGGTCTGTGTCTAAGGCAGATTTGTAATAGCAGTTCCTATCTGTTATGGTCAAAAAGCATTTGGCCCCAGGTGTATAAGGAGGCAGATAGCTCCCTTTGTTCTCCTGGTGTAGTTTGGAAACTGAGGTGTGACCAGCCGAAATGGGATTGCCAAAGGCAAGATATAGGTCTCTATAATAGGCAAGAACAAGCCTTGTCCTTTGACTAACACAAAGAAAAACATTAATGGAGCTCTAAAAACTACTAAAATGGGCTGTCTGAATCCTAGGCCTCCAGGGCTTCTAAATAATACTCTTTTGTCCATCTCTACCCGTAAAAAAGATCTCTTCTGTTGTAGTCTGGACTGAAAATATCAGTGTGTTGCACTGGCTTTGCAATCTCCCTTTACTGATTCCCACAATGCAGAAATATCATAGAACCACAGAAAAGTTTGGGCTGAAATGGGCCTTAAATTTCACCTTGTTCCACCTCCCTGGGGCAGGGACACCTTCCACTGTCCAAGGTGCTCCAAGCCCCATCCAGCCTGGCCTCAGACACTTTCAGAGATGGGGCAGCCACAGCTGCTCTGGGCCTCCCCACCCTCACAGGGAAGAATTTCTTCAAAAGATCTAATCTAAACCTACTCTCTTTTGGTGTAAAAACCATTCCCTTTTGTCCTATGACTACAAATATATAAACTACAGTATCATATAAATAGTTGGAGGGAGGAATACTAGTAAGGTAAGAACTAGTCGCCTCTGAATATAAGTTTTTATGTCCTTTTTCAGATTTTCTTTTGTGTCTTTGTGGTTGGGCTGGCTCCCCCAGATGGCTGGAACAGGCTTTGTTGTTTATCACACCACCTGAATATCTGGGGAGTTTTGCCACTTTCATCTCAGATCCTGGCTGTTGGTGTGAAGAGGATGTCAGCTGTAACACAGCAACTCACTCCTTTTATCACCAGCAATTTTCCCTGAGAACCAATTGCCTACTTTGGCTTCTGCTTGTAGTTCCTGGAGGGACATAAACCAATATAATCATAGCATCAGAGGCTGGTTCAAGCACAGCCCAGTGCTGAGAGAATCAGCAGGGCTGAGGTTTTGGGTTGGTTCTTAATGAAGATGGGGGATGTTCACCAACATCCACTGCAGATGTGGTTGTGGATCCAAGGAGTTTTGAGGCAGTTGTTGAGTATTGAGCACACCAGTCCTAAAAGGTGGGCATGACACTGAGTGCTCTTGTCTGCTCTTAAAAATAGCAGGTAAGTCACAAATGAAGGCATGAGCTTAGCTCCTAATGATGGTCAATTCCCTGAAACAACCCAAACCTTTCACCATATCCGCTTAGGACAAGGTGTTCTTCCTCTTCTGAAGCACAAAGGAAGGAAATGTATCTTCAGGAAATGTTTATTTTACCCATGGATTGTCTGAAGCAAGGTCTGACAATACCCGGAAAAAAAAAAGTCCCCATAAAATTAATATAAAAATAGGTGGGGTTATTGACAAAATGCATGATTTTTATGAGCTAGAGAGAAGAAAATGTGCTGTAATGTTCTGTGCCAGCAGCTAAAGTGCAACCTGGTGACTGTGGTGCAGCTGATATGTGACCCATGGACCCTCCCGACTGCAGGCCAGGTGAGTCAGGGGGCAGGTCCCTGTCCTTGTCCTCTGAGTTATTCACACATCTTAACACAGCCATTGGAAAAGAGAGCCAGTGAGATACTTAATAATAAATATTTATATGTTGGAGGGAGAGATGCTCCTTAACACCTAACCCTGAGAAGTATCTTAACTCTCCAAATCTACAGGAAGCCTCTTTCTTTCTTCAGACCCCAGGGGATGTGTTAGATTTCTTCTGAACACAGAGGCTCAACTGCCCCTCCTTTTTTTCACCCCATTTCTTCATCCTAGCCATGGAGAGCTGTAGCGGAAACCTTGAAGGCAGCTGGTCTCTGCAAATGAAACCTGTGAGATTTAATGCCTTGGCTTAGAATGAAGGAGTTAAAAAGAAAACAAAAGAAATATTTCATTTAGTTCCCTACTACAGAGATCTGCCCAGTGTCCTCCTTCCAGCCTTCCACGGAGCCATCCCCTCAGTGGCTGCCAGGCTGGTGTGTCCCTGCCATCCTCCCAGACCTGTGACCTCCTGCTCCTCCAGGCTGGCTCCAGCCAGCCACTGCCTGAAATAGGCATGGAGAGAGCCTTCCACAGAAACCTCTAAATGGGTTTTAATGTCTCCCCGCCGAAGGATTCCCGGAATTAATTTGTGTCTGGCTTTTGAAATCAGGGATGTTGTGTTGAAGAAGATGGATGCTCCTAAGAAGTATTGGAAAGAATGAAGGGCTGACAGGGGTGGTTTGTGCAGCGAGCCTGGCCATGGATGCAGAGTAGTAAATGTGGTTGGTTGATTGAGATCAGATTTTTTTTTTTTTATTTTTTCCAGTGGCGACGCCCATGTAGTTTATTTATTTATTTCCCCCCTTTCACTTCAAGGCACCTAACAACAACACTGTATTTTATAAATCCCTGTGATTATAAATCTAGAAGGATGTCATTCTTGGTTTCCTCAGAGGCCAGGAGTCTATACCCACAGGAGACGGATGGGAGAAGTAGCCAGCAAACCTTCTATATTATTGCAGAGAATTGCAGGAACTGGTTTTGGTTTACACCGCATGGGGAACGCAGAGTCTGCACAGAGCATCTCCATTTACTGCTTCCTCTGAGAGCGGCCAAGGCAGGATTGCTGACACTCCCTCCACACAGTTCCCGGGCAGGGAATGATGCCCTGCAAAAGATGCAAAGCCACGGATTTGCATCAACCCTTTCTGTTACCCTTCTTTGAGGATAGAGCTTGAAAGATTTTAGAAGTGCTTCATGTAACTGCGCAAAGCTCATGTGAAAATCCAAGCTGGTTCAACTCCTTTCTCCCCTTCCACTCTGTGCCTTGTCCCAGCAGAATTGCTCCAAGTACTGCAAGAAAAAGTATCCTCCTGCTTTGTCTTGCAAGCAGCAGTGGCAGAGGAGACTTGAGCTCCATAAGGTGTGGGTAGCAAAAAGAGATTGTTGCTGTAGGATGAGTCAGGTTGTGCTGCAGAGGTAGGAAGTGGTTTTATTTTTCCACAGTTTAGAAGATGATTTTTAAAAGTAGGGGATTTAGTTTACATTTTTTCATGAGCTACAAGGTCAGTTGTGGAGTGAGAGCTGGATTTAGCTTTAGAGTCATCTCTCAGCTTTGAAGAAAGAAAAAACAACAACAGGCATGTTTGATTTTGGTGCTTTGTTCGTTTTCTTGCTGCCTTGGCCATGGGGCTGCCTGCGGTGTTGTGGGAACAGCCCTACAAGGTCTCTGGTCCTTCCCTCCTCTTCCTATCATTCACCTCCTCCCCAGCCCTACCAGAGTCAAATATAAACTTTCTTAAAATGAACACAAAATTCATTCCACTTGACCAGGCCTGACTTCCCAGAAAATAAACAGAGAGAACAGAGCTAGCCAGCCCCTTCTCCTGGAGCTGCCAGCCTCCAGAGAGCTATGGGTGACCCAGAGCTGGTCTGGGCTTTTTGTACTGGAGAAGAGGGTGGAAAGGAGAGAGCCCACCTAGAGGATTTCCAGGGTCTGCTGTAAAATAGCAATACTGCCAAGTGTCTTAATTGTTGATTGATCACAATTCTGATTTTCTTGTTATATCAGTCTCACCTGAACAGCTGGACACAACTGTTTCCCTGCCCTGGAAATGGACCCAAAGGAGTCAGGTTAGTGGGATCTATTAGTGCTATTGATAGAAGAGGATTCTTCAAAACCCAGCACTTAAACAAATCCAAACAGGCCAAAAGCCACTTTCCTTTTAGGACCCTTTTTACCACTATCTTTTGTTTTCAAAAGGCAATGGTCTAAACTTAGAAGGAGAGATTTAGATCAAATGTTAGGAAACAGTTCTCCCATGTGAGGGTGGGGAGGCCCTGGCACAGGTTGCTCAGAGAAGCTGTGGCAGCCCAGGCTGGATGGGTCTTGGAGCAACCTGATCTATAGGGTGACATCCCTGCCCATGGCAAAGGGTTGGAACAAGACAATCTTTAAGGTCCCTTCCAACACAAACCATTCTGCTATTTTTTCTATAAAATAAAAATAAAATTAAAAAAAAAAAAAGAAACAACAACAAAACCCCACAAAAAACCCCAACAAACGAACAAACAAACAAACAACCTCACCCCCCCAAAAAAAAAACCCTGAAAAAACCCACCCCCCAGAAAAAGCCCAAAACCAGGACAAAACTGCATCATCACAGAAGATGTGTATATTCATTAAAAGAATGACTAAAAAAAAAAAAAGAAAAGAGTATGCTGAGCAGTTTTCCAACCCAGTTTTGCCTTTGAGTGGACTGACTGAGTTTCTGCAATGCCGAGGTCACTATGCACTGATTGGGGTGTGCAGGGCTGTGCCCTCTGCCCGTGACAATGGACAAGTGGACACTGGAAAGGCTTCAGTTGCTGCTCTCCAGGGCAGCTCTCCAGACTCTGGACTTCCCCTGGCCTCTGTGCCAGGTCTCAGATGCTGGGACACTCTCTCCTTTGGTGCCTGCAGTGCACTTGAGGCAGTGAACTCTGTGGTGCAGCTGCCCTAAAACCACAGGGCCAGCCGTGACCTTTTGAACTTGAGGTCCATGATTTTTTCTTAGACTCCCAACCCTGCAGGTGTTATCCCTGCAATTCCCTGGGAGCAGCTGTGTGCAGGTGATTCTCTCTGAAATAGCATGGGAAAGACGCAAGTGTAGACAAAATAATAAATACACCTGTATAGGCCTCGCTTTCCTTGCAGACAGGAGATGTTTTGGGGACCTAGGTCAGAGTTATCTGATATGTCCCAGATCCCCTCTCCCAGCACTCATCACCTTCTCTAAGTGATGATGTTTATCTGCCTTTCTTTTCCCAGGACAGGTATCTTTGATCTCATCTGGTCTCACTGTTAAACACTCTCTCTTGCAATGAAAGCGTGAGCTTCTGATCCTCTCTAATCCCAAAACATCCTGTGTGATTGTGTCCCTCGACTTCCTTCATCCTACCAGCAATACTTGAAGTTATTAAAAAAAAAAAAACAAAAAAAACCCAAAAAACACACCTAAGTAAGAAAGTCTACATTGCAGCAAACCTGCTCTTTATGGGAAAAAAAAAATATCTTGAACTCAGCCAGCTGCAGCATTCTCTCCCGAGAGCTGAGTGCAGAAAGCAGCAGTAGCCATGGTGCAAACTCAGACGCCTTCCTCTGTGGGTCTTCTGCTCTGCCCATGCTGATATTTACAGCCTTAAAGAGGACAAATATAGTTAATGAGAATTGGTCAACACTTCTGCAAATTACTCACGTGCTGCTAAGGATAACATTCAAAGTTTAAAAATAATCAAGGAAAAGGGTTTTTGTCATGTTAGGTTTCAATTTGCTGCAATTATTTTTTTTGTCTTTACTATCTGCTGTTTTCCTCTATAAGCATTATCTATTCAAGACAGAACAGATTAAAGCTAATTGTTAGGCCCCTCTGTTTTTTCCTTCTTACTGTTTTATCTCCTAAGCAACTTTATTTGGTACAAGACAAATAATCTGAATTCCTGAAGTCAGAAACAAGGAGTGGGAGTCCGGGAAAGTGGCTGCTGATCTAATGCAGTTTTTTTTTTGCAAGTGTGGTTATGGTCAGAAACTCTAAATATGGCACCATGTTACTGTACACGCAGTGACTGCACCCTGTGTGTCAGGGGCTGAGTCACAGCAGTGTAGTTTACTGACAAAAACATGTTTTACTACTCTTGGTGCTGAGGAGTCAATAGAGATGGAGTGAAAGTGTCGAGCTGGTTGCATGGTCACCAGCTGAATCACAGAATGATGGGAAGCTTTGGCCTGGAAGGGATCTTAAAGACCTTCTCTTCCCACCCCCTGCCGTGGCAGGGACACCTTCCACTGGGCCAGGCTTGCAATGTTTTGGTGCCTGCCCAGGTTTTGCTGGTGCTGAGAGGGGTGGAAGCAGCAGAAAGGACACGATTGGGATGAAGTGGATGTTGAGATGTTGGTTTGCTTGTCTGGGATGAAGAAGCTGTGGAGAAGGGATCACTGCCTTGGTAGGGGCTGCATGAGGGGGCACAGTCAGGAGGGCTGTGGTGCCCCTGGCCATGATTCTCCTTCTGGGAGTGTTCTGGAAAAGTTTTCTTTCCAAAACCCTGAAGAACAGAAGTGTCTTTCCAAGCCTTCACAGAACAGAATTGTCACCTTATGGTTCCCTCACCCCCTACTGCAGGAGAGGCACCCTACACCAGCAAATTAACCAGCAAATGTTTGATTTTTTTCAACTTTTGAAATTAATTGGCTTGATCTGAATGTTAATGACAGAATCTACATTAATACAATATCTTTTTCTTTAAACAAAGCCCCCCTTTTTTAATCTTTTCAGTAAGTATCCACCCAGGAGCTCAGCTGGCATTCCCATACTCTCCACACTCGTCCTAACCTTTAGTATTGACTGACTCATGCAGTATGCATCTGCAAGAGTTATTAATGGAAAGTATTAAAGAAATTTAGTTTAATATTTGGTAAATAGGAGGTGTCTTTTCTTTGTGCTTGAATTCGTGTTTCAAATGTCTGTTTGTGTTATTTATACTAATATATTTCATAGGCTGCTTAATAATAGTAGCAATTAAGATTATAACAATAAATACTAATAATACTGAGCTCTTCTGCTTTTCATCTAAGGAGGTCAAGACTCAAGGGTGTACCTCTGGGGCTGGTGTAATGTAGATCTGATCTCCTCCTGCTATTTCTTTTTGTGAAAAGTTAGGAATATCATGTGAAGATCAGATTGCCTCTATTTTGGCCTCTGGAATGTCTCTTAGGCGTTATAAATGCCAGTAAGAAACATAAAATTGGAAAGAAAACAAGCACCAGGACATTGAAAAATATAACCGCAAATACTGACCTATTTGGGATTTTTTTCTGATTTAGCAGAATGCTGTTAATACTGTAATTAAAGCTATTTTGTAGCCTGGGGGCTTGAGCACCTGGCTCTTATTAGAGCTGGGTCCATAGTTTGTGGTAAAAAAAAAGCCAAGAGGACAAGAGAGGAGATGGCCCAAAGGAGAACACAAGAGGGCACAGTGGCACCTGTGGTGCACTTTTTGTTCTCTGCCTTTTTGAATTGTTGAGGGCAGGGTGATCTCAGAGCTCTGTTTACATGACATAAATAATTACCGTAACAGGGTTCATTAGTGGGAACAGTAAAAATTTAATTTTGTCAACTTAGAGTGGATTATTTACTAGAATTTTTTTTTTCTTTTTTGTTTGGTGGTGGCTCAAAGATAGATGTGATGACTGTGTCATATAAGGTCAATATGGCAATAAGCCCCACTGCAAGTTTGACAGAATTAATGTGGGCATCCAGGAAGAATGTACTGATTGTATTAGATAAGGTACAAAATGCACATTCCAGGCAGGTGTTTCTGCACTTTCCTCATCAATTCCACTGTTCTTGTATTGTGCTGATGGAAACGAATTCTGTGATTTCAGAAACAAAGGACGCTGATGCTGCTTTTCATCTTCTGCCCAAGGAGAACAAATGTTTGTGCAAACCTTTTTTCATGTGGCTGCCCAGAAATGACCCAAGTGAAGCCAAGGAGCTGAACATTAAGCAACCTCCCCCTGGTGATGCTGCTGAAACGAGAGGTCAGTGGTGAAAACTTTCTTCTGGAGGCGTTAATGGTGTAAATAGATATTTGTAAAGAAGTGGCACAGAAATAAGCAGGACCCTATCTCACGTTAGGTTGATGTTCAGAGGTCACAGTTGTCCTTCGATGTCTCGGTGGGGCAAACAACCTCCCTGTGCCACAGTCACCTGTCTGGGTGGGCGTTGTGGAGGGAGAGCTGGGGGAATAAGCCCAGCAAAGGGTTGCAAACAGCCTTTTTTGGGTTTTTAGTCACTGTTGCTGACACTCACAGGAGGTTACAGCCTGGGCCTTTACAATGGGAATTGTGGCTGAAACCTCTGAAGGCTATAATCCACGACATGACATTATTTCACAATTACAAATGAACATCCACCCCTTTATTTATTTTTTTTTTCAAAGAAGCCCTTGTCCTCAAGTCTCCCATACATGCTATTTGTAAACACTTCTCCTCCCATCCAAACCAGCCTCTGGGGGTTTCTCTCCCTCCCAGGAGTCAATCAACCCTGAGCCATCCACCGAGCCACGGAGGGAAGGTGCCTCACTGCAGCGCACGCAACAAAGTACAGAAACAAGATCATTAACATCTTAATATCCTGCCCTGACATCTCACAAATTATTTTAGACTTCATAGCCAATGTAAACAGGTTTGTTTTCAACTCCCCTAATTGCCTGCTAATTGAGAGCAGATGCAGGCCTTAACTTTCGGCAGATAAAGAGCAGCCTCTTCTCTGGGGCTCTGCATCCATCCCGCGGTCTCTGATGTGTGCTCTGAGCTTCCCTGGTTAGTGATGCCGAGGCAGAGGGGGATTGGAACGGCTCCTCTGGCCTGAACCTCAGCGAGACAGAAGGGAAGACGGAGCTGTGGGACTCATCAGTAACATCATCATCATTATTGTTTCATTTCGTACTCCACTGCACTTTCTGCAACAGCGCAGGTCTCCTTCTGGGGGGGAGTTCTCCGAATTATAGATGGGCTTCTCGTTACGATAGAAATCACTGGCTTTATGAAAAATGCATTGCTGTCATATTCCATTATCTACTTCCTCCCATGCTGCAATCCTGTAGCTTGCAAATCATTAGATTATTTTTCAGAGATCCTTTGAAATAATCCTTTCAAAAAACACTATTCATTGGGTATGACCCCAGAGAGATACTGTCTGGTACTAAAGCTCTCTTTTAGTTCTGCGAGGGAGACCTGTAACAACAAGATAAGTGCATGTATATTCCAAGTAATGTCTGGACTTTGCTGCCTCCCATTAAATGCAATAGGAGCTTGCAGTTCAAATGGTAGAATTTTGCTTTGTAAATGTAGGAGAAAATGGAGTTCAGATATATAGGTAAATTTGCATTTGGTAGTGATTTAGTGTTCCATGGTCTGTTTTAGCTCCAACTTAAATATTACATTAAAACCATCAATAAAGAAAAAAAGGAAAGGAAAAAAAAAACCCTAAAAACGTGCTAACTGCTGGGTTCAGAAGGAGTAGATGTGATTTTGTTCTTGCTGTCAGTGCGGCAGTGAGCTGCCTTTTACTTTCTCCTCTTCATTTAGCAAGTCAGCAGCAGCAGTTAAATGATAGCCCTCTGGTCTTTCTTCAGGACTGTTTTTGCAAATGAAAGCAGGAACTTCAAATCCTTGTGTTTTTCATATCACTTACAAGGTGTTTCGTGAATTTTAACATTTTTGCATTTATCTGTCAAACAGTGGAGGGGATGGAGGCATTTCTGAGTAAGAAGTGCCCTTTGTGCAGGGAGGCTGCATGGTTTTGTACCACTGGGTTCAGGAGGTCGTAAAGGGAAAATGAAGAGAAAATAACAGACAAAAATTAAGATCTTCGGTGGCTTGTGAATGATAAATGGGTTGAGAAAAGAGAAAAAGAGGAAGAATTAACATCTAACCAGTGTCTTTCAGAAATACCTAAAGCACCTGGTGTCTGGATTATGAAACATTATTCAGTCCCAGAACCACAAACTCTCCAGGTTTTCACTGTGATTTCTTCATGAAGCACTTTTTCTCTCCCAGGGCTGGCTCCAGGCCTCTCTGTGAACACAGAGTCACCCCTGCTCACATTATCCCTCTCTGGAAAATTGCCACAAACCTTGCAGAATCCAGTCCTGATCTACCAGCAATGTGAGGGGTTTAACAGGAGGGCAGGGGGCTTGCAGTCAGTAGCACAAGGCATAACAGACTAGAGCAGTGGTCCATTAAATCAGTGTGCTGGGGCCCAGGCATTTACAGTCACACAGTCAGATGTTTCCAGTAATTATTTCCCCACAGCATTTTTATTAGGTGCTCCATAAATAATATTCACTGCCATGCTCTTCTCACGGTCCTTTATAAAAAAAAAATACAGTAGGAGAGAAAAGGAGGGGAATTCACTCTACTTTCAGCTGGATTTTGAGGTAATTCTTTCTTTGAGCCCTACTGAAGCAAATACAAATTTGGAATATATGAGCAAATTACTTTCCTGCTGACCAAACATTGTGACCTAGAACAATCATTGGACCAGCTTAATGCAAGTCATAGAACCACCAAAGAATCACAGAATGGGTTGGATTGTGAGACCTTAAAACTCATCTTGTTCCACCCCCTGCCATGGGCAGGGACACCTCCCACTATCCCAGGGTGTTTCAAGCCCCATCCAGCCTGGCCTTGGACACTTCCATGGATGGAGCGCCTACAGCTTCTCTGGGGACCCTGTGCCAGGACTTCCTCACCCTCACAGGGAACAATTTCTTCCCTGTATCTAAACTAAAACTATTCCCTTTCATTCTGAAGCCATTCTCCCTTGTAAAAAGTCTCACTGGTAGATTTCTGTTTCAGATTTAGATTTGTCTTCTTGTCAGGGATCCCATGCAGACCTAGGATTGATAAGCAAGCCAGCCCTGGCATTGGAGTTTTCTATGTACTGTTTTTTTGTTGTTCATTTTTTTTGGTTGTATTGATGTAGCTCAAATTGAGGGTCATCACACCAACAAAAGGCACTCCTCTCCTCTGTGGAGGGACCTCTCAAAGCTCAGCACTCTCACTGTGTGTTTCATCTGCTCTGTACATGCAGCCCCTATTGCCAAGCACTGGCTTTTCCATGCAGGCTACTGTGCAAAGGCTTTTTCCAGGAAATATCACTGCCTTGTCTCAGTCACAGCACTAACATTAAGCAATACAGCTTCTTTCCTGGCACCAGAACTAGTGTTTAGCGAAGGGTTTTTACTCAGGTATTTAATTTTCAGCATCAATTTTCTGTCCAAAGTAAGATTCTTCAAACAAACTTAAGAATAAGAAAGGGACTTATTTTTGTTCTTACTGGGCTGCAATATTGTAACCAACCGAAGCAGAATTCCGAGGAGCAAGAGTGGAGTAAATATTCATGGTTCAGGTTGGCTACAAGGGTCATAAACTCTTCCACCTGTGTGTGCAAAACCTCTAAACAGCAGGAGGTGGGTATTTATTTACATCAACCCGCAAGTGCATGCACACTTCTGTCTCAGCTGAAAAGCTGAGTCAGGGGAGGCTTAGGCTGGATATCAGGAAAGAAATTTCCATCCAGTGAGTGAGCACTGGAACAGGCTCCCCAGGGCAGTGGTCATGGCCCTGAGCCTGAGCTCTAGAGCATTTGGACATGGCTCTCAGGCACAGGGTGGGATTCCTGGGCTGTCCTGTGCAGGGCCAGGAGCTGCACTGGAGGATCCTGATGGGTCCCTTCCGACTGTTCTATCATTCTAGGATGTGTGTGGATGTGAGCACAGAAACTGTTAATAGCTGGGCAGAAGGTGGAGCTTCAGGTGAAGAGGATGGGTTTGCTGTTGTGTCTGCCCAGGTGGGATGGCCTCCATCGGTGGGTGTCTCCAGGAGGGATCAGTGACTCATGGCTGACCCAAAGGAATGGGGTTTTTCGAGCAGGCCATTGTCAGTGGGCTGGAGGTGTCTTAGCAGCACTGGCTGATGGTTGAGATGTGTGGTGAAGACACTGGACCCAAGGCTAGGGTCAGATTTTACAGAACTCCCAGACCTTGTCTAAAAGAGCCGGGTGAGGGAGCTTCCTGCAGCCCTGTCACAGCTGGAGGTGGTCAGCTCCTGACCATGGCTGGAGCAGGGGCAGGGACATCCTGGCAGGAAGAAGAGGAGAGTCCTCTGCTCTTCAGAAAGTCTCACCTCCAGATTCATTTCTCAGTTCCTTTTGTTCTGTGTTTCACTTCTAGACTGGGAAAGTCACAGCTTGAAAATGAATAAGAACCCACTCAATTCAAATGTATGTGTCTGTCCCGTGCTATAGGAAGACTCAGTTCAGTGAACCCAGGCCATTGGTTTCATCATTTTCTCTTGCTCCAGCAGGTAAGGGATTTAACCCATTGCCATTCCTCTCCAAAGGAACAGACAAAAGTGTATATTCTGCAAAGACCATGATTAAAAAAAAAAAATCCATTGGGTTTTTAAAGAAATATTTTATTGGAACCATAAGGTTTCTTTTTTTTTGAGAGAGAGAAAATTTGAAATCCGGAGTTTATTTTTCCTTCAGTGTCTCTCCTAAGAACCAACAGGAATTGAGATATTTTTTTCTCTCTCTTGTGTTTGTGCCTACTTATTAAACACACATGTGGCCTGGATTCCTCGCATAGGTGCAAAGAGGTTCAGAAAAAAAAAGAAAAGGAAAAGAAAAAAAGGTGTAACCCAGTCCATTGACCTGTCTTTTTGCCCTTAGGACTCTTTCAAACAGCTGTGAGAAAAAGAAAAGGGGGGGGAGAGGTAAAAAAAAGAGGCAGTTTAACAAGCCAAATCCAGATGTTCATTTCATACACACACCCTGAACAGCTTTTGCATGGTTTATTTCGTTTTCTGAAACCATTTTTCACCAGCCTGTTTTCTCAGCTGGGAAACTTCTGGTGTAGTGTTTTCAAAAAAATATTGCATTTGGCATTACAAGAAAACAGAGCCTTTAAGACATTAAAAGGACAATATCCTTGTTTGACTTGGCCCAGGGAAGCAGGGCTATAGGAATTTTAGATTTTTGTACCACCCAAAGAATAGGTAAAAGAAATTTTCCACTCTTAAACTCAGTTTACATGGGAATTTGAGAGTTGATTTAGCTTGATTTTTTTTTTTTTTTTAGTGACTTCTCTGTGGACTTTGTGTTGTTGTAGATGGACTTTGTTAGTGGGAAGGAATAAGCAAAGTGAAAGCAATTTCATTCTAGACCATGAGTTTTGATTACTCAAACTGCAGACTGATTCTGAATGAACTCTACTTTTATTTTGTGTTATTCCCACCCATACCCACATAAGGTAGATAGACAAATCTGAAATTATTTTTCACTGGTACAGTCACATTTTATTTACCATTTATATCAACTGTGTGGACAGCACTGGTTGCAGGGAGAATGTGACAGAACAGGGTCTACACTGAGTTTAGAGGTACCCAAAGGCTGGGGGTGATGAGTGAAATTAGCTGCAAATGCAAATGCAAACCAGATACTGCTCTCACTTAGGCAATCAGGAGATATATTGCTCTTTAGAACACTCAGTGTAAAACTCCAACCCCACTGAAGCCAGTGGATGATTTGCAGTTTGCTGCCCTTCACAATTTAGGTAAAAAAAAACCCTAGTTTTTGTAAGCCTTGTGATCCTACAAGTGTCATTACTTTTTTAGAGAGACACTTGATCTAAATTCCTCCCTGTAAAGAAAGGTCTCTATCTTTGCAACAACTTTGAGAAATGCTTTGGTGATGCTTTTCTTTCACCAGTTATAAAGAATAAAAATTTGAAGATATTCTTATCAGAATTGTCACTATCCTGTACAGAACTCACCAGCTATGATATAAAGCAGATGATAAGAATTGTTAGCGAGAATTTGGAGACGTAAATTATGTTTAAATTAAATAGACAATGCAAAAGTAGGCATTGAACAATCCTGATTGATAAAACTGAAACATTATTTAAACAAGTAAATAGAAACGCTTAAAGCATTAAAGCATCCCACACCATGTTTTCCTTTTATTTGCTGCTACTAAACAAGGAAAAAATCACCAGGTCTCTCGCACACAGAGCATGGCAGGGTTTGGGGGGTGTGTGCCTGTCTGCCTGTGCATCCTTCAGCCTTTCAGCACCTGGGGTGGGAATATTGGCATTCTGATGTCAGAACACCACCAAATGGGCTAGAAATACTTGAACTAGTATTCTCTTTCTCAGAATTAAAAAAAAAATCAAGAAAAATTTAATTAAGATTTAAAATACATTAGGCAGGTAATTTTTCTGCTACAGAACTAGAGTGGAAATCTGCTGAGCAGTCCTAGTAAGATCTCTTGATCTTGGGGGTCTTTTTAAAGTCACTGACTTGGTACACAGATTGAATAATCCTAGAGAAAACACATATTGTCTGTCTGTCTCAGGAGACTGGAAATTTGTGATGTGAAACAGGGCCCTGATGTGCTTTTCCCTGCTCCTCTTTATCTGGAGTATGCAGTACAAACGTGTGTGTGTTTCTGTATTTATGTGCATGCATATTTACATGTGCATGGTTAGACACAGCTAAAAAAGATAATTACCTGATTAAAAAGAACAGTCTGTTTGTGTTAGTGTCAAGCCTAGAACCCAGGCACCTTCACACGACTTTGACTAATTAGACCTGCTAATATCTAATATCAGAGATTAATAAATCCATGAACTTCTGCACAGATATTGTCAATACTCTGTGTTTGGAATGACTCTGTCAGCCAGTGCATTTACAATGAACTTAGAAAATGTCATTTGAGAGACATCAGGCTATAAATTTGTACAAATGCCACCATATACATCTCTTCTGGAAGCATGGCACCATGGAAGTGGTGTCAAGGCTGCATCCTGTGCTTGCACAGCGTGTGGGGCCTTAGGCTGTGGAAGGAGCAGTTTATGTACTGCTCTAAGACAAGTCCATAAAGATGATTCAGGGACTGAGAAGAAAATGAGGAGGTAATGTTGTTGTATGAGGAAATTTGGGATGACACTGCCCTGTACTGTCAGCCTGGGTCCTTCCAGTCATGAAAAGGGATAAGACTAATTCTGGTGAAGTGTGAGGGCTCTTATCTCTTTCTGTCTTGCAGCAAAACAATGACCCAGCCCACATGGCCTCCCTTCTTCATTTAGACAAAAAATTGCACTCTGTATACATTTCCAACCACAGCACTGAAATGGTTGCATTTATCCCAACAGCCTGCCACAGAAGGTGGCTCTGTTCAGAGAGGGGCTGACAGTTCTGGGAGCACCATCAGCCGTGGTGAGGCATCCCAGCAGCAGTCTGGGGTCTCCTTTGGTGTCCCACAACACAGGACAAGCTCAGTGTTCCTCCCCTCACTCCACGCTCCATCTCCCTTGAGTTTCTCTGCAGCTTTAGCCCAACTTTGCCTAACATTTGGCCAAGTAGGTGGAAATATTTCCTGTTAAAATGATCAAGGGAAAATCAGTATACTCCTCTTTGCCTCTCCCTGATAAATTTGTTTTGATACCCCTTATTGTCACTGCAGGAAAGTTGTGTGTCACCCTTATCTGTCCTCTCCACAGACTCCTACCATTGGGCTCTGCCAGTGAGAAGAAATACAAGGCATTTCAAGGGAATTTTTTGCCAGTATTGCTGCACTGTTTTCTGGAGGCCTCTTTGCCATAGATGGTGATGATGATGATGATGCTCACAGAGAATTACAAACCCTGCCATGAAGGCACAAAGGGCAGGTGGTGCAGACTCTATTTCCAGCAAAGACTTTCTGGTTTATAGGAGTGAAAGAAAAAGTTTTCGTTTAGAGGAGCACAATAGGGTTGAGGTAAGAGATGGGGATTTCAGAAGGTAATTGTCTATATCAAGGCAGAAATTATAATTGGTACTCTCAGAATCATGGACTAGTTCAGATTGAAACTGGCATTTGTAGATCATCTTGCCCCTGCTTAAAAGAGGGCCAGCTTCAAAGGTAGCTAAGGTTTCTCAGGGCCATGTTCTGTCAAGTTTTAAAAATCTGCAAGGTTCAGTGTTTTACCATCTTTTTGTGCAACCTGTTCCAGAACTTAACTGTCCTCCTTTCAGTTTATTTTTTTAATGAAGTACGAACTTGTCTTGTTGCAACTTGTTATCATTGCCTTTCATCCTTTCATTGTATCTGAGAAAAGTTGGGCTCAATCTCCTGTGCAGCCATCTATCAGTAGGAGGAGGCACCAGTTAAAGTCCCTTCTTTAACTTTTAGATATTTCAGGCTGAACAAATTCACGTCTCTCATCCTTTCCTCATGTGTTTTGCTATCTTGATAGTCTAGTGCTGGACTCAATTTAATTTGTTGATGTTGTTCTTGCAGCGTAAGCAGAGAAAACCATCCAAAAGTGGAACTGGGCCTCAGTTGTGGCTAATATTTCATATTAATTCTCTACTCTGTTGACATCAGATGCTCAAGCCTTGGCCATAACAGTAATATAATGGCCCTCGTTCAAATGTTGGGAGTATCAGGGAGAACCTGCTAGGCCTGCTTGGAAGAGCCTCTCTGCTAAGACCCTGTACCCAGGTCATCCTGTCCCATTCCTTTGGCTCTCTGTGATAGCAATACAGTTAATTGCCTTTGTTCCCATTGCTGAGCTGACTGGTTTGCCCTGGAGATGCTGAGCTGGTTTTATTCTTTCTGCATGCACTCCTATGGACTTTTACAAAGGAATCAAGAAATGTCCAGGAAAAAAAAGTAGAAGGAGCAGAAAGCCCTCAATTTCTTCTTCTATGAATAATTTAGTGCCAAGTTAACTGAAACGTTTGAAAAAGGATTTTTGGTGCCCAGCTTCATTAAACTCTCTATCCCAAATGGATTCTCTATCAGTGTCAGCATCCAACACTTCATCTTGTCCCAGTCACTGCAAAGGCCTTGTGGAAATAAAATGCAGAGGAACGGAGAGGCAAAGCAGATTATTTCTGCCATTAGACATGTCTGTGTGTGTGCACATGTGCTCTAAAAACCCACAGTGAGGGCAAAAACAGGACCTGTATGAAAAGAAGGAATGAAGCCCCAAACCACATAATCCTTCCAAAACCCATCTCCTTTTTTGGGTGGGCCATGCTGTTAAAGAGCACTGTGCCACAGTCCAACCCCCCTTCTCTGGAAGTTTTAATCAGAGGATTCTGTTCTTGTCCACTGAGCTTTTCCCAGCACAGTGAGTGGGACCCCTTCTCTTGGCAGAGGTTTCTGTCAGTGATCTGTCTTCTGCAGCTATTTCTGTGGGAAGGCCCTCCATCTGCTGCTTGGCAGGGAAGGGAACTTTCCTCTCAAATATTTTCTCTCTCTCTCTCACCCTGTTTAAGGTATACCCTTTGGAAATCTTCAGCGTCCAAGATTTATTTTTGCATGGGGTACATACTTTGTTTTACGTGGTCTGGCTTTCTTTTCTTCTCACAAAACGCCACCCCTGTGCCCTGCTTATCCTGGCGGAGGGAGAAGAATGCTGTTTGCTTTAACATTACCTTGGGTCTCAGTATGCAACAGGTCAAAAGATGTGACAAGTACACATGCTAATCCCTCTCCCTTTCAGTTAATAGAATAACACAGATGGGAAAGTTTACATTGGGATCTGACGCTTGCTCTGAGCTGAAGTTAAAAAGGAGAGGGTTGGACATTACGTTTCAGATCAGAGCAGTTACTGCACCAACTCACCTTCCCACTCAGCATCCATTGCTCCTGTTATCCTAAACCCCATTTGCTCTGCTAAGAATGTCACCCTTCCCCTTCTACTCTCCTTTGGAGAGTACTATGGAGAGTTGGCTGTGTTTTGGAAAGCGTTTGTGGAATAAAATATTCCCCAAGAATACATGATGTTCAAGTGAAAAAATGTCAACATTTTCCACTGAAACACCACCATTGGTGACTTTTTAAACATTTGGCATTTCTGAGTGCTGAAATATCACATTAGAAAATCATTTCCACCAGATAGCAAACAGATACCTTCTTAGAAATATTAAACTGATTTCAATAAAATTCTATATTACCAGGGGTTTTTTCACATCTAATCTGACTGTTAATATTTCATTTGATTCTGTTTTATGTTTCTTTGTACCCTCCAGAATGTGTCCTCTGACAGTGTGTGACATAGCCCACTCGTAAATTTTCTTGCCTGAAGATTTGCCATTCTACTGCAGGGAACACGTAGAAGAATAAAAGATTTGCCACTCTACTGCAGGGAACACGTAGAAGAATAAAACCTGGGACTATGCCTCAGAGGGGAAAAGCTGCAGTGATGACTGACTTAAAGGGCTGGTCCACATCACACCAAATACCCTTTTCTTGGAACCAGGTATGTATCATTTCACAGTGTCTTTCATGAGAACCTTGTGACAGTGCCCCATGATCTCTGAAGATCAAGGTTCTTATTGAGAACTCCTTCAAATGAAGATTTTGATGGTATCCCTGTAATGAGAAGAATATCTAGATCTGTTCTTAGATGCATGCAGGCCTCAGATGATAAACATCAAGAAATTGTATTTCCTATAATTTTTTTTCTAAAAATCTGGATTCCATAAACAGAGCTATATGTTAATTATTTAAAATAAGATTAAATATGCAATTAAAAGCTTTTTTTTAAAACTGAAAAAGACATATGCATGTACTGAGCTTTGCAGCAATGACAGCACTCTATTTGTATCAGGAACTGTGCCTATACGGTTTGTATAACCACAAATATATTGTTCATGAGAAATACTCAGTGACCTGCTTTCTGATTAGAGAACTAACATTTGGGTTTGAGAGTCACTGCCTGCCTGTTTCATCTGGTTTCTTTGAAAATGTGCAGTTTCAGAACTGCTTTTTCACAGTGCTTTGTACACTTCTCCACAGATTTCATGGCAGAGAGGGCGTGTCCCTCTCTCAGCCTGGCACCTTCCTGTAACTGTGATAACTCACTAATGATTGAGAAATAAAGATCTCAAACCCCAAATTCAAGATCTTCCTCTCCAACCCGGCACCGGCTCTGAGGTCCATTCAAACACACCATGCAAGGGAGAGAAGAGGAAGCTCTGTTTGAAGATGCTCAAAGCCTCAAATTTTGGTGAAAGGTCCATCTGGGTCAGTGGAGAAGTGCTTTCCAAAATGGAGCATGAGGAAGACCAGCTTTTTATTTTAGGAAATAGGATGAGATGAGGGAGATCCTACAGTCAGGGCTGGTCTGCAGGGTGATGTAGATACACAGGCCAAGGTTCAGGGCACCTCAGATTGGGCAGTTTTCTGAGGTTTTAGCACTGATCTTTCTTTCTATTAACGTTTGAAATGGGCACCTTTGGGGAAGCTGTGTGTCCTTCCTACTTTGTAGAAAAACCCTGAAACAACAACTTATCCAATACCATTTGATGAAATGTGGATTGTGTGAGTCCAGGTGGCTTTTCCTACAGGGGGACCAGCATTCCCATTGGCTCTTTATTTGGGGAAAGGCACCTTAATGCTTTTGTCACCCTGACCTTTACTCTCTGTTATAATTTCACTTCTGACTTCTTGACCATGATCTCTCTCAGTGGAGAGCAATTAGTGCCCATCACAAGCAAAGCTTTTGCAACATGGGTGATTGCCCACAAGAAACACAGTTGAGACCACCAACAGTTTTATTTGTTTTTCTTCCAATTTCTGCTGATTGAGAAGCTCATGAGATACATCTCATTTCCCTGGAGGTCCCTAGGGAAAAAGTGGTCAGACAGTCCTTTTCCATCCTGCTTTGGGCAATGCTGGTGGTACAGCACTGCTAAATTCTGCCTAATTGATGCCTCATCGAGGCTATTGGCAGCTTATTTCAGCCACCAAACTCTTATTATTTGATGGTAAATACTTTAATTTACTCTTATTCAGAGCCTGATTTGGATGAGCTACGTAGAGGGAAATAATTTATTGCCCTGAGCTATAGAGAATTAGACTGAAATCTCCAATAATGATTTTGGTGCAAGAGGCTCCTTGCTGGGTTGGAACCACTGTCCTTTTTGAAAACAGCCTCTGCTTACAGCAATGGCAGATGGAGGTTCTCAGATCTATCTGCAGAACTAAGATAAAAAGTTTGAGATGTCTTTGGATTTTTCTGCACTAGGTGATCATAAATCACAGGATCCTAAAATACCCTGAGCTGGAAGGTACCCTCAAGCACCATCAATGTCCACCTTCTAGCCCTGAGCAGACAGCTCAGAAATCCCACCCTGTGCCTGGGAGCACTGTAAGTTGTGCCCACAGGTTTTGCCCAGTTCAATAGGTAACATCTAAACTGCATCATCCTTTTGCTAATTTGAGCAGGAATTTCAGTATCCCTTCAAATCCCTCTCCTCCCTGCTTCCTCCAGTTTGAGGGAGGCCAGTAATTTGCTGGTGGCTGTTTAACCTCAGGAGGCCTTTTTGCTTTCCTGTCTCCTACCCCACACAGCCTGAGATGCTCTTGCCAGCAAGCTGAGCTGAGGCTGGCCTCATTTCCTCCCCTGCAATTCCACTCTTGACTTGGATGAGAAAGGCACTGAATAGATTAAATTTACCCCTTCCTCTGTGGCTGGACTATCTGTGCTTCCTGTGTGTGGGAACAGACCAAGTCACATTGAGTTCTAGGAGTGACTCAGGTAGAGGCAGAGCCTTCACTTTAACTAGACCTTGCATGTGAATATTTCAAAGAATTGAAAAATTCTGTGTAAATGCAGAATGCCAACACTGGGCTGTACTTAAGACTTGCCTCTGCTGATGTTACTTGGAGTATTTCCACCAACTTTACTTTGGGCTGGGTTATCTTAGAAATAATTTTTGATGGTGTCATTTGTAGTTCTTTGCTGACTTTCTTAATTCAACTTATTTTCATATAAGAAATTTTGTAATAATTCAACCTATTTTCATACAAGAAAGATCTTTGCTTCCTAACACAGGAGGTGCAGCACAGGCCTGGGCCCTGTAACTTCCCAAGCCAGAAACTACTAAAAGATCATGTCCACTACAAGTCATAAAATCTTTTATTGAAATGTCTCAATCATCTAGAAAATGTGATTTCATGATGAGGCTAAGGCACAGCATGAATGCCATTTCATGTAAAGCATACAATTAAATATGTGTGTGTGTAGATTATAAAAACTTTGGGAAGAACAGCTCAAAGATAACCACCCAATGAGTTATTTGTCTGGCAAGATAGCCTATGCTTATTCTCATTCCAAAGATCCCATGTCTGATCAAACCAGATTTATAACAA
The DNA here is from genome assembly GCF_009819655.1 of Sylvia atricapilla. Classification (NCBI taxonomy): domain Eukaryota; kingdom Metazoa; phylum Chordata; class Aves; order Passeriformes; family Sylviidae; genus Sylvia; species Sylvia atricapilla. Next base: position 4,770,584 of record NC_089155.1, read on the forward strand.
AACATTCAAAATATAGGTTATTTTTGGACCAAGAGAATAAAGTTTTCCCCTGCCCATGATGCCTACAAAGGGAGCTGGCAATGCCAGGGAACACGATGTGCTGGGACTCCTGCTTGTCACAGTTGTTCTCTTTTAGATCTCTTTATTTCTTGTTTGTTTGTCTCTGTCTCTCTCTCGTCCTACATTTAGATATTAAGCTTCTTGGACAGAGCGTGATTTGGCATTCATTGTTCCAACAGTCAGAGATTTATTGCTGAGGAGCTCTTGATTTGGGACCAATTGATGATGATAATAGATACTGAGTGTAAGTCCCAAAAGAAAGCTCCACAGCTGAGCTTGATGCAAGGAGTGCAACATTAGGAAAGGTTCATGAAAAAGCATAGATTTTGCAGAATCTTGTTTAGTTCCTCTTTCCTCATCTGGTTCTGGATTTCAAGGAAGAGGTGACCACACGCAGCCAGCAGAGGCTCCTCCTGGTGACACCTCAGTGAGGACTTGGCCATGCCTGGGACAGGGCAGGGAGCATTGGGCAACGTTTGTGTTCCATGTGACTTTGCTATGAGTCACATCTCCTTTTGTCACCAAAGCATCCAATCCCATCTCCGCGCTCACTTTCTGAGAACTGAGTTGACTCATCACCCCCAGGTTTCTTTTCCCTTGCAAACATTCTCCTTCCCTTCACCTGATGCCAGTCCTGCCTTATTCCTTGGCACCACTGTGTGCGTTTATGCATTTGCAGAGCACAAATGTGCTGTTGGAACAGAGGTAGGAGAAGGAGGTAGGCTGGAGTGGCACCATTCCTGGAAGACCAGCAGGGGATGGAAAATGTCCATGAATTCACTGCTGTTTCCAGGCAGACTAAATTTTACCTATGTTCTCGTGCCTAATGTTATCCACAAGATATTCTGGACCTTCAGAGTTGCCAAACCAATAGGAAACTAAAGCTGCAGTAGGAGAATTAGATGGAATACAGCTGTTGGAGGCCACGTGAGTCTGTGCCCTTCACATGGAAATTATTGGTGCAGCCATGGCTGGGTTTATGTACTGACAATTCTGAAAACATGCAGCAGAATATTTGTGAAGAACTTCTGAGTGCATTCAAAAAAACTCTGTCTTTAAAAAGTGGGTGAACGAAAAAGCTGTCAGTTCCTTCTGGGGTTGAATGGGAAATTGAATTTAATTTTTGGTAACTTAATAGATTTTGTTAATTTATTTTTTTACCTTGAAATGTAAAAAAAAATCAATGTTTTTAACTGTTAATGAAAAATGTAGGTATTTCCTTCTGAAAACCTTGAAAACTAAACTTTTAAATGTTTTATAGTTTGCAAATTAAGATTTTTTGCAGCAACTTACACAGGGCTGAGGAACATTTTAGTTGATGAGAAATCTTTTTGGTTTAACAAATTCATCTTTTTGGTGAAATCTTTGCTTTAACACTTTGAGCAACTCTAAGCATCAATCTTGTCTCTTCTCCCTCTCTGAATATACAAAGACACTACCAAAGACAGGACATGGCTTCATTCTAGACCAGGGCTGTAAAATTCTTTGGTCCTAAGCTGACCTGTACAAATAGAAGAAAAGTGTCATAATCTCTGTTACTTGGAATTTTTAACATTTTTGGGGATTATAATGTGAAAGTGTCCATAGTTCTGCCAAGAAGGCAAAGGGTCTGAGGAAAAAAAGGGAATCTGTATGCGCTGAATTACTTGGGACAGAGTGGGGCTGACATTCCTGAGAAGAGCAGTTAAAGTGTTGGAAACAAAATTAATACTTGGACCTTTACTTGGAAGTGGGCCAGCAGAAAAGATATAAATGACCACACGGAGTGGAAGGTGAACAATTAGCATTTCTTTAGAACAAGGAGGCTGCTGGTCCTTCTCCAGGAAATCAGGGTCAAGTCCAGGTTCACACTCACTCTCAGGCTGTGTAAGTCACAAACTCATCTGGAGAAGTCATTCAGTGAAATAATTTGCCATTCACCTAGGATGACCCACAGATGTCCTGGGATGTCCAAGAATGCAATATTATTTCTTTAATAGGAGCAAAGAAGCACTGAACCAAGAGAGGCATGTTTGGTGTGTGTGATTCTCATGTGCAGTTCATATGTGATCTGTAAAAACCATGAAATATGGGGAAAAATGAACCTGTGTGTTTGGAAATCAGAAAGTCAGTGTCTGATAGACCTCAGTTGTGACTTGCATGACAGAGAACTTAAGCTGTGGTGCATCTGTGGTGAATCTCAGCTCCCAGTGCTCTACTGGGTTTTTTAATTTTTATTTTTTTTTAACTTCACACAAAATGAAGGGTTCTTTTCCATTTGAAGACTGAGGAAAACTTTTCTTGGAAAGTGTAGTACGAAAAGGTTAAACCAAGGAGTTTCTTTGACACCTTTCCCACTTCTTTTTTCCTGCCTAAAGTTTTATCTTACCTCTGTATGATAAAGATCCTGTGACTACCATCTTTCAATTATACCTACTACAGAATGTAAGCTCTCATCATGATGTGATAATATTTGGCAAGTGGTGACTTGTAAGGGTGTAGTTTTGAGTAAATAAAAAAAAAAAAAAAATCTGGGCAAGATTCAGCCTTCAGGAGAGCAAAGCTGTCTCTCTGCAGTGGTTATAGTGACAAATGTAAAACATTTGTACAAAGGGAATAGATTATTCACCAGCTGTTATTATAAGCCTTTCACATTATTTAATGACCAGAGTAGGCTTTAGGCAGCCAAGCAGGAGACTCTATGGCCCCTAAGTGCCTCTTACAGCCTTGTAAAACCAGGGCACGATCTTACCCTCTCTTATCTCTAATGCTACTTGTGAAACAAAACACACTGGTATTTGGCTTGCTAACCATAGATGCAAACCACTGCAGAGCTTAAGGGTGTTTCATTAGAACTCCATTAAAAATGAACAATCAATTTAAAAAAATAATCAGAATCCACAGAGCAAAGCATCACAATATGAAACTACCCAGTCCCCATTGCCTTTCCCATGAATATATGTGTGTTTTGCTCTCAATTTGTGACCCTTGCAACTTTTGGGAGTGGCAGAGTACTTTAGTTGATTTATCCATGTATTTAAAGAGAGTTTTAAAACCCTGCACGGATCTGGGCACAGGCTTGTGAAAGAGAGGTTGCAGAGGCTCGGCCTCGTGGTGTTTTGTTCTGCTTTTAGTGGCAATTTTATCCATTGCTGCAGCTGGCTGTTCTTGTTGTAACAGCCAGGCTCTCCAGGCCATGTGCCCGGGAGAGCTCACAAGTTGCCAGGTTAGCCAGGGATGATTGTGTCTGGCTGAAAGTCTCTTTGGGGTTGGTGGTAAAGGCAGAGCCTGTGCTGGGCTGTCAAATGCTACTGGAAATGTGAGACCTGGCTGGAGCCTTGTGCCCCTTATGATCCAAGGGACGGCGGTTCTGAAGTGACAGTCATCTTGATAGTGGTTTTAAAGTGTTTTCCCTTACAAGTGACAAGTCTGGTGGATATCTAATGCAAACTCTAAGAGAATCTAAGGCAGATAAACTCTGGAAGTTTGGTTTGGGGTTTTTTTCCACTCGAGATTATTCAGGTGATTATGAGGGTGATTAAATCTGAGAGCTTCTGTGATCTGTGTTAGCACCACTTACTAGTGAGATATCTACATGTTACTTGTGAGATATCTACATGTAGCTGCCAAAGATAGGTCAATACCGGGGTGACTAAAAGGAAAATAGACAATTGTTAACATCTGTTGTGAGACCAGCAAAGAGTTTTGGGAGTCCACACTCAGGAAGAAGAAGAAATGCAAGTGAGGTGCTGTACGTGGTGTCATTGAGACCTCGGGGAAGCAAGTGGCAGCAAGCACAAGTCATCAGAGAATCAAATTCAGAGCAATGGTTTGATACAGCACCCCTGTTCAACACAGGGAACTTCAGCCTTGCTCATTCATCAGCCTCAAAATAATTAAAAAGTTTCTTTCCTCACTAAGCTCCACTTTCACAGACTGCTCTGTCTCAGTCACACAGCATGGCATTGTCAGAGAGAAGGGGCAAACATTTACAATTCCTCTGCTCTCCCGAGCTGTCTTTGGAAAGCAGGTAAACACCAAAGTGTATAAACATTTGCAGTGCTGGGATCTTGGCATGGAGTGACTGAAACCATCTTTTTAGCGGTCTGTGTTTCATCAAGGTGAGTTGAGAATTCAGGAGCTCAAAATACTTGGCAAGCAGATAACTTCAGCATCTTTGGGCATAAACTGACTCAAATATACTCAAAAACTTTGTTTGATCTTTAGTCTCTAAGGTGCTATTTGTTTATGCATAGACGAATCCACATTTTGAAATTAAAAAGTTCATTGCACTAAGAGAAAACCTTGGCATTATGGTGCCTGTGTCTGTTAGCACTGTATTTAACTGGTGTTTGGCCTTTTTAATGACCATTTCCCGGGTTTGGGGAGCCTGGTGCTGGGGGAAGGAGCAGGATGTGCTGTGAGCTGGCTCACCCAGCGCTGGGCTGGGGCTCGTGCCGGTGGCCGAACACGCCGGCTTTGCACGGCACTGCTGATGAAGTGATCCTGTGCTGCTGGCTCTGAAGTGAAAACAATCACTCTGAAATCTCAAGGCTTCCTTAGAAATGTAAAAAAATGGGGTGGGAGCATAAGTTAATTGTGCTTTTACACACTGTTATACTTGTCAGCCTGCCAGGCTCTACATTTCTTCCAAGGGCGAAATGAAAACTCCAAATTCATGTGGTTATGAAACAATTTCAGTATGAGCACTCAGCAAAGAATTATAAAGTGGGAAAGACACAGTCCTGTGTCACAGCTGGTTGAGCAGAGTCTGCACTGATCAAGGCTTCTTCCAGCTTGGAAGAGCCTTTTGGAGTGTATTGAGCCCATTCTGTGTCTGTATGTTGAATGTACATAAGGTCCTACATAAAAACTGATCTGTTATGACACTGCTTTGATCAGGAGATGAGGCAACTGGCAGAAGGCAGCACCGTCATTCCAAGAAATCTTGTTTCTCTGGAGCTGGAGATTTAGGATAGCAATCTGTTTTGCCCTGATTTACACCACAATAAATTCATACATTGAAAACTGGGCACGGCAGAAACTGTGGGCACTGCAGGGGAGAAATAATGATTGCGGTGGGAGACCAAACACCATTTTCTCTGCTGCAGTAGTAGAGCCTGAGGTACCTCGAGTCCTTTGTAGGCTAAGCTGGGGGCAGGCCCTCTTTGTTTTAGTCCTGAAAAGGAGAGAATGAAGTCCCATCTTAAAACCACAGTATCAACCCTTGTGATTTTGTTGTGAATCTCATGTGCTTCACAGAGGCTGAATTTCCAAGGTCAGTGCTGATTTGCATCACCAAGAAGGGAGAACAGTCTCACATGAGTATCTCATTGGACAAACAGCATTTTGCTCATTTTTGTTATTTGAGTCAAGGGATAAAAAAATGCAGAAGGAGGGGGTCAAAATACCCCGAGGCTAAATCCAAACTGGAGCAAATCCATATTAAAAAAAACGAGCGTTCCTGAAATTAGCACATGCAAATCTACCCTTTTAGCTACATAAAACCTTAAAGCTGCGTTGTAGCCCAGCTCTCACTTGGATTCTTAACTCTCATTGATAACACCATGTGCTAATTCAGGCACCCAGGTTTCCGTGTACTGTTCTTACCGCGAAGAACAGTTGGTCTTGAGGGAAAACATTTACATAGATGACAGCTATTTTCAGGGAAATGAAAAGTACTGGGTGGAAAAGGAGGTTTTGACATTGTGTGAAATATGGGGTTTACACACAGTAGTTTTTGCTATGTGTGTATAAATTGGTGATTTACCATATATTGATTCACACACCATTTGTAAGTGTCTAATTTATTTATTTATAGAGATGTATGGAAACCATGGTTTGAAAAGCAGTTTGCATAACATCTGGTATGTCAACAATGTAACCTTTCAATTTACTTGTTGGCAAAAATGTCAATATAATGAACCTGAACTCAGCATTGGTTTACACAAATTTCCTGGCAGACAAAGCAGTAATGATTTGCATGTCAGTGTAAGTGACATGTGCCCTCCAGTTTTGAGTAGTTTACACAGCTAAGAGGGATAAAAAGGGTAGAGCACAGGGCTGGTTCCTCACATAATTAGGCTGGCACGACAAGTCTTGTGTATTTGTGTGGTGTGAAACGTTTCATCTCATTTTGACTTCTGATTTTTTCAGAAGCTGCCGTTGCATTTTCATTGAATCTATGCCTTTTTTTTTTTTCCTTTTCCCTTTTTTCTGATACATAGAAAAAAGATAAGAGAAAAAAGGCCTGAAGTTGGTATCAAGTACTTTCCCAATTTATGTATACTCTACAAAGTTTTTATACTGGGATGTGATAGAGGAATCCAGTGGATTCCAAAATAATCTTAATAATATGCCAACAGGAATGACAGCAATAATACATTGTTTACACCTTTTATATTACTGCCTGTTCAAGATGGATCACAGAAATCACATCCCTTTTTTTTTTTTTTTTTCACTCTGACTCACTGCCTGACAATTTTGAAGCAGAAGTGCTGTTATTGAATAGTAAATATAGAATAGTAAAAAGCTTTGCTTAAGTGTGGAATCAAAGTTCATGGATGGTGCTGAGTGTTCCTCTTCATTTTAGGGAGCACAGTCTTGCCCAGAGAAGCCATTGCCCAGCTCCTCCCAAGACATCACCTGTGTGAAAAGGCAGCAGACCTGGTGTTAGGAAAGTTATCTCCTTTCTCCTCTCCTGCCCTGGCTCTCCACCTTGAAGGTCTGCTTTGAAATTTGAATTTCCATCAAGTTACCAAAAAAAAAAAAAAAAGCCCAAAACCCCCTCCCAAAAAAAACAACAAAAAACAGAGGTGGAAAAGGGAAGGAGACAGTTACTTAAGCACTTGGAGTGTGATTTTTCTTCTTCTTCCTTTCTTTTGTGTTTGGTTTTACAGCACCAGATGCTATCTGCTTCCCATTGTTCTGCCCACACTATCCGGTTTGGATCTGATTTGGGGGTTGTATGTGTCAGGGAGAGGGTCACGGGGAAATCTTCGTGCATCTGTTATTATCTGATAGCTTAAAAAAATTTTAAACCATATTATGGGCCTACACTCAAAGCTAAGAAAAGGAAACTTTACCAGCTTTTCCACAGATTGAGTTCTATTTTTTTTTTTGTAAGAGATTTCTGATATCTCGATAAATACATATCCTGAGCCAATGCCAGCTGCTTGTAAGAGCTTCTGAGATTTCTCCAATCATTCTATTCTACTCACTACATACATTTTCTATTTGTCTATCATTAATATTTCCTTTAGACTGTTAAAAAAAGTACTGTAAATTGATATTTTATTCTCATTCCAGTTAGCCAAAGTCCATCGTGGGAGCCTGCAGCTCATCCAGGGGCCCTGGGATGTGAGCCCCAGCCCCTGCAGCTCCTGGATGGAAGTTGCTGCTGGAGCAGAGCTCTCCCTGACTCAGGTGTTAGTTAAGGAAACAGACCAGAAGGGGTCTGCAGTGACATCCCACAGGGATCTGCATGCAAGGCTGGCAGTGGGGCACCTTTTCTCTGCAGTCCAGCCACATCCTGAGGTACTCACAGATTTCATGGGATTTGATGATCTGATTTTTTTTAAAAAATTCTTTATTTAAAAATTTCAATATTAACTCTTTGTGTGACACTTCTGATTATAACCTTGTTTAGGCAGAGTTTTTAGTTAATACATGACAAGCTTTAAGCAAATGCCTTTTTTTGGCTGGAGCTTTTTTAAGAAAATGAACAAATTCAGTGTCTTATCCAGAAGATTAGATGTACCTGAAAGAATATATGAGAGAACCTCGAAAAAAGTTATGGGGAACAAAGGGAATGCTGGAGAATATCGGGCAGGGCAGGGCAGATCAGGATAAGGCAGGCAAAAAAACTATGCATTTATACAGAAATAATACTTAAAAGATCACTAATTACACAAAGGTAGCAGAGCTTAGGGTTTCACTGGCTGTTGGGGATTATTTTAATGTATTTTAATAACAAAACCACTACAAATATCTCAATGGGGCTGATTTTTTAATATCTATTTATTTATTTGCATGGGACTCCTGCAGTTTTCCCTCCAGCTGTGTCGACTCAGGACCCCATCTAGCTGGGACTCTGTGTAACATTCCAGACAGCACAGCATTATTTAGTGGCCTAGGCACACATCCCACCACATAAAAATCAGATTGAGTTCTCCCAGGTCATGTGGCTGGCCTGGCTGGTGCAGTCCTCTAAAGGTCTTTCCCCTTTCTCCCTTTTGTTGGACATTTGCTCTTTTTTTTTCATGATTTGTATTGGAAAATGAAGACACAACTGAGTTGAAGCTGAAATCCCATCAATTTTTTTTTTTTTTTGCTGTGTAACCAGAACCTGCTCAGCCCTCTTTCCCTCTCCTGTATTTGCCCTGTGATGTTAACTTTCTCTGCTCCTTATTTACACAGATGGAGGCAACACGTTCAGTTGCAAACCAAAAAGCACACCACTGCACCTCCAAACCTTCAGCACATACAAGTGGCCTCCTCCCCCTGACCTCTCATTTGTCAGCTTTGGATTAAATTCCAGATTTCAGCTTCTCAACTTCAGACTCCTGGAAGGACATGAAGCCCTCAAGCCTTTGAAAGATCTGAGCCACTTGACTACTCCTCTTCATTTTAATGCTTGTTTATCTGTTGTACCTTTTCATGCTCTGGGCTGTTAACAAGTCAAGGAGGTGCTTCTCAGGCCACACAAACACTGTCATATCTGCTGAGCTCTCCTGATGCACAGCAATCACCCAAGTGTGCACATCAGTGTTTGGGGGACACTGAGCCCAGTATTAAAGCCCATCAGTGCTCATCCATGGAGAACAGAGCTGCTTGATGATCTTGCATGATGAGGGCTGAAAGCAAAGCCACAGATTAATGTGCATTTGAAAGGAAAGGCTGAGTAGCCACCTCCAAACACCCTGAGAGACTCCTTATGCCATAAAGGAAAGAGGAGTGACTGGGGGAGAGTTTGACTTCACTGGGAGTGAAGGAAAGAGAAGAAGAGAATGACAACAACAACAGAAAAGTGTAGGGCAACAGTTTAGAGAAGAGGCTCACACAGGGCTGAGCTTCATTTTAAGGTTCTGATTTATCTGAGTTGAGCATGGCATCAGCTGAAATTCAGAATGAAACTAGGACACAAGCTTAATTGCAAAACCAGCTGAAACCACAGGATGCAGTCACAGAAAATTCTCACTCGTTTGAGGCTGGCATAGGGTTTCACTGAGCTTCAGCAGGAGGTTTTGGGGGCCCCAAAATAGATTCAGGGAGTTAAAATTCAGTTGCTTTCCCAATTTCAGCCCTGGCCTAGCAGAAGTAGAGAAGGGGATGATTACAGAGTATCCACACGAGGAGCAGTGACTGCTGGCTGGCACATTGCTTGTCCACCTAACAAAGGTGAGATTTGTAGGGGTTATGTTGTAACTGTTGGTGTAAATCGACACAGTCATCCTAAAATACCTCTATCCGAGGCCCTGGCAGTGAGGGACGCAGAAAACCGTAGGTCAACAGCTGTTTCTCTTGCAAGAAGAGTGAACCAAGAACCTCAGGGCTGCGGAGACAGGGCAGCCACAGGGCTCACACTGCTCTTCTAATTGTCATCTGCCCATGGCCGATTCCTGGAAATAAGCAGGGAGAGAGAGCTCTGTGCCTAACGTCAACACACTTGTGGTTTCACTGGAAAGCCAACACGACAGCTCAAAGCCAGTCATTCCTGCAGCATCGCTCCTTCGCCTGACACTCTCTCTCTGCTGCTCCCTCAGAGAATATTTTCTGCTACAGACATTTATCCCACTTTGGATTTCACTCCTCCTGCCGCTATTCTGGTTTTGTCTAGGAAGGCAGACTTTGTCTGGCTCTCAGCAGCCTGAAGTGTATTTTTTCCTGTATGGGATTCAGACAGGAATCCTGTTGGATGGGCTGAGGCTCAGGAAGGAGTTGCACAGAGGGGCTCCCTGTCGTGGGTGCTCACCCCGAGCTGTCAGGGAGTCCCTCCACCTTGCTGTGGCTCTTTGCCACAGGGGAAAGACACGCAGGGGAGGAGCTGCAGAGTTTTTAGTTCTCCATGGTATTCTGGAAAGCAAAAACTATTTGAGATATGGGAGACATGTTGCCTTCACCTATAAACTGTGCTTTCCTTGGTTCTCCTAAAGGCATGGGAACTTTGTGAGGCCTGATCCTGTGCACACTGGGGGAAGCTGAGGATCTGAAGCAAAGCCTGTTTATTCCAAAACAGCATCTCCTGCTAAGCTGAGTGGGGTTTTGGGCAGCAAAAATGTGAATCCCATTTCTGGGCTAGGTGAGCCGTTGAAACATGCAGGATTTTCTGCTGCCTTTGGCATTTGGAGTTAATGGGTGTGAAACTTCTTTTCACTTCTGCTTTTTGTGTGCATGCTTGGTGCGATGTACTTATGGTGTGGAGTTTTGCAATCAGGAGATTTCCCCATCAAGTTTGGGTTTGTTTCTCTGATTTTTACAAGGGATGAACAGGCTATCATTTCAGGGCAAAGCAGACATGTGTATCAGGGCAGGGAAGTCCAAGAGAAATAGTATCTGAATACTATTTGTGTTGCAAGCACATGTAGGCGTTTATTATTTCTGAGAGCTCTCTCGTCAGTCAGACACTGAACAATCGTGACATCTGTTGTAAGTTACTGTCCCCCAGAGTCGTTTCACACAGTTTGGAGTTTGCTTTTTCAAATCCACCACAAATAAAGACCAGAATTATCTCCCTGTCCCCACAAAGGCAAGTGGGAACCTCCTGGGGAAAAGCAAGGAGGTGGAGAGGTTTAGCAGAGGAGGCTGTTTGGGTCCTCTCTGCCTCACCATGGGTTGAGCAATGAATCCCCCCAGTTCACACCATCAGAGGGACCCCCCTGAGGTCCACAGGAGATGAGACAATGGCAAATTCATAAAAACAAAAACAAAGACCAAGTGCAAAAGCTGACCTGCAGCTCCAGACTTTCTGAGGCATCATCCCGCGCTGTGTTGGGGATCCCTGTGTTGGTGTTCACAGGTTTGCATGTTGTTGGTGCCTCCCACACTGCTGCTGGGAGCTGGGGAGGCCAGAGCCAAGGCAGCTTTCCCTTTCAGCCCATCTGCCTGTATCGGGGAAGAAATACTGTCTGTTTGTTTAGGTGAGATATTAGTCTGCCCCCGGAGCTCCAGGTCACTGTAAATGTAACACAAGCTCCATTTCCTGTTAGGAAAGGGGAAAAAATATGCCTGTGAATTGTCTCTGATGTTCTGCCAACTGTCAGGGAAGATTCAATTTGGTGGAGAACTACTGTGCTCTGAAGAGCTGCACCAGGGATGGAGATTTAGGGCAGCTATTCCTTCCAGAAATGGGAGATTGGTCTGATTTCCACAAATCCAGGACTGACTGGTAGCCAGTTGCCCACTCCACAGGCATGAATGGCTTGGAGGGGAGGCTGAAGCAGTGGGTCAGGTTAATGGGCCCGTACTGGGGCAAGGAGGGGACCCCTGTGCATGGCTGAAGCAGAGCTGGACAGGGATTTGGGGTGAGGCTGCCAGGTGCTGGGGTAAAGCTTTCTGCCACTGCTTCACTGTGGTAAAAGAAAAATGGTGTTTGCTTGCCACCTAGGCAAAAAGTCAGACTAAAAGAGGCAAGAATTTGCTCTGTGTGTGCGATGCACACATGTGTTCACTGCTAATCCAATAAAGGGGATATGTGACCTGTGGAATGACCCAAAGCTGCTACAATAAATAATGCTACAGATCACATGCATTCAGCTTTCTTTTGCATTTCCTAAGGCTAATTTCTGCTGTGATCTAAGCAGCCATGTATAGACAGGTAAACTGCAGACACCCGTTTGGCCTCTCCTGCAGTGGAAACCACCTTGCCCTTCCAAAACTGGCAAAAAAAAATGGGTTTCCCTCTTTTTTCATTATATTATTATCAGTTTCCTGTGGCAAAAAATACAAAAAAGCCTGTGGACATTGTCCCATGAAATTGCCCAGATGCTACCTGGATATCAGAGGTGCTTTGCAACCTGGCATTCTCCATGTGTCCCTGTGCCAGTTTGTTCTTTTCCACAAAAGAGAGTATCTAAATCATGTTAGCATTAGTGGCAGAATAATTGTTAACTAAAAGCTGTATAATCCATAAAAATAACCTTAAAGAGATTTAATTTTTATTCAGCTTACTACTGCAGCAAACAATAGCTTGGTTGGCAGGAGACCAGGAGAAATGAAGACAAGCAAATTCAAGGGATATATTTTTTTGCCATTTGGTTCCCTTTTTGCCAAGGTTCCTTTGGTTCCTAGTTTTACAGAGCTAGTGGGCCAACTGGGTGGGAGTGAGCTGGTGGCCAAGACTCTTTGTGTCCCCAGTGCTTGCAGGTACCAGCTCACTGTGGCCTCTATCTCCCAATCTCTGGGCGCTCTCCTGGTGCTGTCTGAGTATCTCTGAATCAGCCAGGGCACGCCCAGCATCAGCAAAATCATCTCCCTGAGGTCCTTGGAGATGGGGTAACTCCTGTGCTGCAGCCCAGGCTTCCAGACAATCCTGGGGAGGGAACATGTTCTCTCCAGCCGTTTTTGAAAGCCACCAAGGTTTTTCCTGGAGCGCTGGAGCTCGGCAGGGCGGGTGAGCCCTCAGCCACTGGGTTGCAGTGCAATCATCCACGATCCCGGGGCTGCCCCTGGGGACATTCCCAGCCCTTCCACTTGGTCCAGAGGTTCATTCTTCTATGGAAAATGCACAAACTGGTCCTGGTGTAAAAACAGATTTTTGTTCTCTTTCTTTGACTGTGCCTCTGCGTTTCAGAGTTATGTTGTTGGAGCAAAAATTAAAAAATGCAATGTCTTAGTCCATGAAAAGCTGCTTGGCAGAGACATGGGGTCAAAAGCCAGTGAGGGCTGCAGCCCAAACCAAGGCCTGTGGCTTCTCCATCAGCTGCTGCAAGTCCTGCATGGGGCCAGTCCCTCTCCCTGACCCTTTCTCAAACATTTGCTGAGCCCATTCTTGGCTCATGATAGTTGATGACTTCTCTCCTGCTCCTTCAGCCTTTCTCTCTCTGCCTCCTCCCTGCATTAGGCTCCTCCTGCTTTCCCTCTTTGCATCTCTGCAGCCATAAATATACGTAAAAATAACAACTATGTACATATTTTATATTTGTATACTGACATTTAGGGGAATAAGTGATTTGTAGTTTTGCACTAAATGAAGGTAGGAGGGTCATAACAAGAAATGTGTTAGGGAAGTCCCCTCTTTCCATCTCCCTTGCCCGTATTCTGAAATTTCCTTAAGAGACTGCTTCTTCTTTCCAGTTCTCCTAAATCCTATTAATCCTTTTTTTTTTTTTTTTTTTTTTTTTTTTTTAATTTTAGTCAATTGAAAAAAAAAAGCCGTTATTGCTAAGGAAGTTTGAGATCTACTTAGAAAGAGTAAAATGGATTTAATCTGGTTCTTGTGTCATAAATACATTTTAAGCTTCTTGGTCTGTCTGCACCAAAGATGTCAAAATGTAATCCTTTAAAATCAACGTGATAGATCCTTTAATACACTTTCTAGCCTACTGCTCTAAATTGCTTCCTACATTTAAAAATGTATGTTCACAGGAGACAAGTATTGTTTAGGACACAGGTGGGTACATCTGAAATACCCAGGCAAAAAGTGTCTGCTACTACAGTGCCTTGAACTGTTGGGAAAAATAGCTACTCCTCACTAAATCTAGTATCCAGTTCCTGGGGAAAAGGTATGTTCTCCTGGAAACACCTGCAGGGTGAAGTTTATTCTCCTTTTGTCAATCTGAGCAGCAAAGAAGGATGCTATAATAAATGATGGCAGGGGCTGAAAGAGATGTAAGAGGACAGAAAAGAAATCATTAATCCACTGCACCAACTCTGCTAATGGCCAGCAGATACCAGACTGCCAGCACATCTTTTATCTGTGGCTTTATCTCCTCTAGGGCACTGTTTGTTTTATTTGGGGGTTTTTGGGGCTTTGTTTGGTTTGGGTTCTTTTCCATCCAGCAGCTCTGAATCTTGTCCTCTCTGTGGAGATTCCCAGATGCACAGGAGTTCCCATCTTTATCTCCTGCAAAAGTATTTCCTACAATTCTGCCTCTGCTCCTGCCCTGGCTGCAATCAGCTGGGGCTCAGTCTGTAGCCCAGGGAGCACAGCTTAACAAGGTTACCACAGTGTCACTCTGAAAGTAGCCAGCAACTCCTTGCAGTTTATTATTCGTGCTGTTAAGTATGACCTGGAAATCTGTATGGTTGTATAACCAGATGTAAGTTCCTTCAATTCCTACAAAGCCACTCTTTTTCTCCCCTTCCCCCTCCCTCGCTGGCTATCCAGACATGAAGAGCCAACAGCGTGGGTTCATGCTCCTGACAAGATGAGCATTGTCAGGAATATACAAGCTGTGGTTTTTCCTTTCTGCATCTTGAAAGTGAAGAAAAATGACCTTTGATTTATCTAAAGTTCTGTTATTCTATTTTTCGTCTTTGAGCTAATAAAAGGTGTCATTATATTATCACACTTGTGTCCCTTCCATGTTTATCCTGGCCCATATTCCACTCTGCAACGGCAAGAACATAAAACATCCCATGAGAAACTCTAGGTTAAGTTTATTTGACTTATTTTTTCTAACCTATGTTGTAATCAGGATTGTTTTGCTAACTTAGTTCACCGAGGTAGTTTTTGGTAAAGGCTAAGATTTGCTTAAGTGGCCAGAAAGAAAATACATATGACTGGTTTATGCCTTGCCACCCTGAATTGTAATGTTTTTTTTATTGTGACTTTGGGCATGTTTTATTGGTGAGTGGAGAGGTCACAGCCTCGCATTTGAAACCTGTATTTGTGCTTTATGGGTTCTGGGATTTGAAACCACAGGCAGCCACTGAACTTCTTGGCTGCCTTAGGTAGCTGTGACCAAGTGGCCAGACCAGGTCCTCTCCTCTGTGGTCACCCTGCTGGGAGCACAAGTGTGACATTGGCCTGGGACAGGAGGTCTCCAAAAGGCTAAAATAACCCCACTGCAGTGAACTCTCCTCATTCCCAGCCTCTTGTCATTTTTAATATTCTTAAATTCTGAGCTTTCTAGTCAGTTCTGTTCTTTTGGAAATAGACGTGTTTGGAAAGAAATATGTGTTTATAACACCAAGTAAAAAATATGGCAAAGATACACCCAACTTCTGTAGTGGTGGATCCAGTTATAACAACTCAGTAGAAAAGACTCTTCATTCTACAAATGGAAAAATGGGTTTGGGATGTGTCCAATGCCTTGTACTTCCAAAGAATCCAGTGGTGGAACAAAGGTGCCTTCACTTCAAGGGTTTTAGCCTCAGATAGCTCAGTGGGAGCAGTAGCATTGCCAGGTAATACCTGGAGATGTGGCAAGCGTGGAAAGAGGTGAGGCCAATTTGCTTTAAATCTTTTTCAAGTAAGAGGGAGATTTTTCCATATAAAGGATTCAGTGAAGTCGGGGATGTTCAGGTGTGTGAAGTACAGTCACATGCTAATTGCATTGCTGTTTGATGTACAAGCTGAGCAATTGTGGTATAACACAAACATGTGGATTCGCTGATCTTACAGCTCTTTTCCAACTTAAACCACTCCATGATTCCACATTTTTACTGCAGTCAGTGGACTTGCAGGATTCCCCTCTGGATTCTCAGTATTCAGGATTTTTACTGCCAGATATTTCCTGTATTGCCTGTGTCAGGGGTGTCCAAAATGAGTCTGAGGCTTTCAAGGCCAGGCTGGGTGGAAGTTGGAGCCCCCTGGTCTAGTGAAGGTGTCCCTGCCAGGGGGGTTGGAAGGAAAAGGTCTTTAAGATCCTTTCAAACCCAAACAATTCTATATTTTTTTTCATTCTTCACATACATTGTCTGTCCATTGCAGATGCCAAATTCAAAGAAGCATCAAAGAAAAAATGGATTCTCTCCACCCTATTGGATTGTACCTTTTTTACAGTGGGGAAAAAAGTCCCCACTGTAAAAAGGTCCAGAGAATTCACTGAGTGCATTATGCACACAGGAACTTCCAGGATTATGATTTTCTGCCACTCTCTCCTAAATTCTATTCACCTGATGACATTTTATGCCACTAATACTGGGGGTACCAAAGTTTGTGTAGCTGTTCCCTCATGAAACAAACATTGCAGTGATGCTACTTTTGACCATCATTGACTGGTAAATTGCTTTTAGAAATTTCTGAATTCAGTATGTCCAGTTTTATCCCTCTGTTAGAAGACTCCTTTTATGAATTATCTTTTTGTTCAGGCTGCAGTGGGATGGTTAAAAAAGCTTCATTAGCCTGTAAAATCCCTCAGGGGAGATCTTGGTTCAGTCCTCACCTCCAGCCGTTTTAGGTAATATGGAATAAGCTGCTGAGGATTGGCTTCTGTCTTTTTTTGTCTTGAAGAGAGTAAACAAAGCACAATTTTCCTGCCTAAACTGAATGATGTCTTCAAATGTAGAACTAATATATCATAAATATGATGAAAATACACAACCTTCTTGCCAAAATATATATATCTTCTTCCACTGTCTGTGTTTTCTGGTGTTATTTTTGTCATGGCCATTTACTATATACATACATATATATATCATACATACATATATATACACATTCTTCTTATTTACTTCAGTACTTAGTCTCCATATTTCTTGCCATTTGTCCAGAAGTACACAAATAATTCATTGCTCATCCCTGAGAGCAAAGATGTGGCTGAAAGCCACCTGAGGGAAGGGATCACCCACAGACTCCATAGGGCAGATATTGATGAGCTGTCAGGGCTGGACACACTGGAGGGGTGTGTGATTGATAAGGAGAATAATGAGTCCTCCAGAAGATATTTACAGATCTTTGGTTCCAACAGCTTTACTGCTGGTCTCACAAATGCATCAAAAATAAGAACCCAGCAGTGTGCAGTCATACAGAATGTGAGCAGCCATGTATGAATGAATGAAGAAAATCTGGTTAAAAGCAGGACCCTGTCTCAGCACATGCCCTTCAAAGAGGGGAAGAGAGGAATCAGACATAAGGGCTGTTGTCTCCTCAGAAGATGTTTGGGATGCAAAGGAGACACAGTACAGTACTGTGTAGCAGTGAATGCTCTTTTTTTTTTTACAGATTGGGATATTTTTGCATTTGCTTCAGTTCTCTCTGTCTGACAATGGTCCCTTGCCTATCAGCCCGCAGTGGGAACTCTCTCTCCACCAGTCAGTGTACATTGGCAGTGATTCTGTTTCCCACTCTGAGAACATGCCACTCTGCTACCAGCAGAAGCTGTGAGAGCTTGGCTTTGTTTGTTTTCCTTGCCCCCACTCAGAGGAGGTTGTTCCCGAAAATGCTTATAGCTGATTCTCACCTCAGGTATATGTTCCTCCCCTGGGTTCTCAAACTGTGGCCTGTGGAGTATGAGCAGCATCATTCCTGCTGGTGCCCACAATGAAACAGTAGAAAATCATGCCAGGATTGGCATCTCAGGGGAGAAGTGACAGAATTGCCCTTGCTTTATCAAACTGAGTGCTGGAGCTCAGCTCTGCCCATTGTGTACGGCAGATCAATCACCACTGGGGCTCTCCCCCCTTTTATTTGTGCATACTTATTTATTCTAGCCTTTTTCCACTCCATTTTGGGCTTGATCCTGCCAGCAGCAGCTGACAGGGTTGTGCAATCCGCACGCCAGTGTCCAAAAGTGCATGTTCTTAGTGGCAGGGCAGCATCTGCCTCTGGGCCCAGCTGGGCTCTGGTTTCTCCCTGCTGCAGGGCACAGCTCTGAGCTGTGTGTGCCGTGCAAGGGATGACAGTTTGCTGGCCTGGGAGGGGACCAAGCCCTCGTCCCCTGGGTGAGCTGGCTCACACGGTGTGGAAACTTTCATTATTTACCAACTGGTCAAAATGACTTTGCTATTGACATGGCCTTCATTATGTCAGCCATTCCATTCTTTGAAAACGTGGGCAAAACAGAAAAAGAGTGATGGCAGGGAGGGGGAAATTCCATTTCTTCCTAAATTGAGTGGAAACATCTTCAGGAAAATTAAAGAAAAACCCGAGAGAAGAAGAGCAAAAGAAATAACTGTGGCCAAAGCCACTTTCCTTTCTCTTTTTCAATCTCCTTTCCAACACGCTCCTGGTAAAATCATTACAAAGGCCGTTTATTTTTAAAATTGAAAGATTGGGGAGAGTCATAATGAGATATTATGTGTAAAAGTTGCACATAAATTTCCTTCTGTCATATTTTGGGCTCGCCTAACGCATCCCCTTGGCAGGCCTGAGGGAAGCTGATCACTTTAGTATAGATTGTGTGTGCTTCAATAATATTGCCCAAGGACAGATCTACTGGGTGGCTGAGTTGGCTACATGCTGATTTAAAAATTAGCTGGGCTTTTATTGGCCACACTAAATTGCTATCTCAAAAAAAAAAAAAAAAAAAAAAAGGAAAATAAAAAAGTTTTGTGCTGAAATGAAGCAGCAGGTTTGGAGCAAGATCTTTGTTCTTTCCTTTCCTTTTTGGGGAATGCAAGTTTTTTACTCATTGGAGAGTTTTGTTGTTTGACACCTTTATGAAGAGCCATCAGAGAAAAGCAAAGGGACTGTGGTGTGTGATGTGTGATGAAGAGATAAGGCTAAGGTTCTGTGTTTGCTGCACAGATCTCATGGATCTGGAGATATCACACAGCATCCTGGTCCTGCTCTCAGCTCAAACACATCTGTTAGCCCTTTTTAAATGTAGTGACACAAGATGCTGTAAGTTTCTTACAGAAGACTGCTGAAATGCTTTTTAAAACTGCTTTTGTGATTAGGTGACTTTGAAATTTCATGTCACATCTGCAGCCTGGGGTCTGTGTCCCTTCTCTGAGCCTTCTCATGCCTGGTTCTTCTGTGGAATTTGGTGGGCTCTGATTTTATTTCTTTCTTTATATTTTGTTTTTATTTTCCCCATCTCTCTCTTTCTGAGGTTTTTGTGCTTCCAGGATCTCAGCTGAGGGATCTCCACAGTTGCCAAGGGCTGGGACATTTCCCTTTCCTACCCTTTCTTGGTTGAAACTAAAAACTGGTCTTCAAGGAGGCAAAGACCATCAAAGAGCATAAGAATAAATAGTAATTCATAGCAGTCTTCGCTAATATGCTTAATTTAGAGCTCTGGAGTCCAAGTCCTAGCCACATCGCCTCTGTATTCCATTTTCTATGAAACACTTAACCTATTTACTCACTTTTTGACCTAGCAGTCTAAGAAATAGAAGATGGAAAGGACATGACCAAAATGAGAGGTTTAAATAAACAGCTTTTAGTGTGGGAAGAGGCCAAATTTATTCTAAATGTAAACATATATTTTTAAAATCTGAGTACCCTCATACTTTGGGCAGATCTGAGTGAATCTGAACTTCACATCTAGCCTGTGTCTCAGTCCTGTGCCAAACAAAAACTGGAACTGGAATTTGGGAAGCCAATGCTTTAGCTCAGATTCAGGTAAACGTGCTCTGAACTAAACTTCCCAATCTTGTCCTGTTGGTAATTGTAATTAATTAAATTATGATTTCAGCCATTTTCACTGGTATCTTCATCCCTGGGTAGCAGGCTTGGGCAGGGTTGAAAGTGAAACTTGCTTCCTTTACTCCAAGGCAGCTTTGCCTAAAATCGACTCTGGAATCAAAAGCTCCATGGGCAGCTATTAAAGCTCCCTCACCACGAGCTGCTCTGCCAGCATTTCTGAGTGCGCCATTCCTGCAGGTATCCTGGTAAGCTTTCATCTTATGTGAACTGCAAAAGGAGGCATCGGGGTTTATTACAGAGTTTGTGCTGCTAACGTGTCATACATCATGCCATTAATTAAGAGAAATTCCTCTTTCCCCAGTTGGGTGGCTGCACAATGCTGCCAGCGTGTATAGATTACCCACCCTGGCCTAAACCAAACTCTGCATGACTGATTGTACCCCAGAGACGTTCCAGCCTCCTCAGGTAATTCCATTGCTGAGGCTCCAAACCCAAGGAATTAAAGAAACCTCTGCACTGGGCTCTGCTCCCCTTGTAATTAGTGCCAGAATGGAGAGTGGCGGGTCCATGTGTTCCCAATCACTGCCCACACAATGAAAATGTTTTCTTTCTGGGACAATCCGAAGAAACCTCATGGGGATCTGGGGGTTTTATGTAGATACATGTGCACGTAATAATAATAATTATCCTCATTAGGACGTTAGCCTCCAAAGCTTGGTGATGTGCTTTAAAAATTGGTGTGAGAGAGCTGGAGGATGTGCCGAGGAATCGCTGCCCACACACAGCCCTTCACATCACCCCAGAGTTGGGGAGTACTCCTGAGCCCCAGGAGCTGCTGCCTTCAGCAGGAGGCTGATGTTCCCCTGCCCACAGCTGGGGCTGGACAGGTGAGGTGGGCACATCCTTTGTCTGCCTCTTCTCCCACTGTGTGCACAGCTGCTTGTGTAGAATTTCTCCACCCAGCTTTGTTCCCACAGCAGTTGCAAAGGGTTTTATTTATCCAGCGGGGGGCAAAGAAGCAGCTACCTGCTTAGGGGACTCACCTAAGAGACACCCCAAACTTCTGTGCTTCTCACCAATGCTCCTCCCTCTAGGCTCCTGGGGATTAGGGACACGTGCTGGGATGCTGGATGGGGGATGCTGGATGGCTGCTTTACAGAGGATGACAATATCAGCCCTCAGACTGAGCCATAGAGTCTAATTACAGCTGATCAGGAATTTTGTCATTGCAAGTCTTTTGGTTAGAAAATGTCAGTTCTTTGAAACAATTTTTTACAATAAAGTGGGAGGTTTCTCGTGTCAAAGAGGAATAAATTCTAGAATAACCACTAGCCCTGGGTAAAGGAGAGCTGTGTTCCTGTCCCAGTGAAAGTGCAGGTTACTTACACACAACAACCAGCCCTGTATAACAGCAGTGAAGGATTCTGTGCTCTCCTGGTGCTCATGCAAACCATAAAGCAAGGGTTTGAAAGAGATCTACCCTGACTGAGCAGGGATTCTTGGTTATTTCCTCTATTTCAGGAAGCACACCAAGTTTAAGGACTTGATGTGTAGCTCTCAAAAATGAGAATGTTTCTTTAAAAGGCGATGTTGAAAAGCTGTGCAGAGGGATAACCTTCAGAAGAGCTCTTGCTGAAGTGACCCCACTGCTGGTGAGTGCAGGGCCATTCACAGAGGAGTAGAATCATTTAAGTTGGAGAAGAACTCTAAGATCATCAAGTCCAACACTTCTTTCAGCACTGCCAAGGTCACCACTTTCCATATTCCCATATTCCCAAGTGCCACTTCCACACATCTTTTAAATCCTTCAGGGATGGTTACTGCCTTGGGCAGCCTTTTCCAGTGCTTGACAACCTTAATATCCAACCTAAATCTCCCCTGGCACAATTTGTTAGGGGGAGACCGGAATCTCTGCAGTCACAGGCAGATCTGAATACCAAAAGCACCTTACAAGTGATTAATGAGCAACCTGGCACTGTCATTGCATTGCTGCCTCAGTTAGTACTGCCATTAACACCAATCCCACACACCACTAGGTAATAACAACATTTCACTCCATCATGAAGAAAAAAGGGTTTTTTTTGGACAAGGGATGCCTGACCTAACAAGCCATTATCCTGCAAACAACAGCTCTGAGGTGAGCATCACCCAGCACTCATTGCAGTCACCTAATCCTGCCCCAATGGGGCACCCACAGCAGCAGCTCCAGCATCCCAGCCACTCCTATCCTGGAGGAATATTCCTGTTGAGATTGCTCTGTGTCCTGGGCTGGATGGGGAAGCAAGGTGCTAGGAAAGCTGTTTGGAAGGCAAGTCAAGTTTCCAACCTCTGTGCATTAGAGGATATAACAAATTAACCAAAGGAGACAACCATGCACCATACCTCATTATGTTCACTGAGCTCACCTCCTGAGCTGTGCAGGAAAGAAAAGGCTTTTTCCATTATTTTAATAGAACGTTTTGCTATTGCTCAAGGACTTTGGTTTAATACATGATTGCTACTTCAGTGAAATCTACCCAATTCTCTGAGAAAGGCTGCCTTTTATGAACACTCAGGAATTTTGGACGAAATTACTGAACAAGGACTTCTCAACATTTTCATAAAGAAAGCTGTGTTTCTTTTTTGAAAATAGAATAGTTTTCCTTTAGATAGGAAATAGCCCAATTATGAAATAGTAACATTCTGAATCTTTAGATGTCTCTATTTGACCTAATGATATCATTGTGGTATGTATAATTTAAATTTCTTATGGCAAAAGGAAAAGGTTTCAGATAATTCCTTCTAAAACAAAAATCTGTTGAGAGAAGTGATTCAGAAATTTCAAGAAGTCTTGAATATAAGCAAATCTTTTCCCTCCTCTTTCAAGTACCATTTGCTTGGATGCCATTTAATGTTGGTTTTACATTTGGCTGTATTTCCTCTGTTTTAAAGATTTTTAGTTTGTATTTAAAAAAAACCAACAACCTTAGAATCCAAGTGGTGGCCACTGAGGACTTGCACTACTGGCAAACATTGCTACGAGCTGGAGATCCAAGAAATCAAACATACAAAATCTACTCCTAGAGACTGAGTATCAGGAAAGTTTTCACACTTAGGCTTTTTTTGACTCATACAGATTTTTGCTCTAAGTTTGACTCAGAAACAGAACTCAATAAACTCAAATCCCATCTGAAGGATCAGTCAGCTTCTGACTCAGAATCTCAGGCTGCAGCTGATACCTGTGACTGTGTCCAGCAATATTTCAAGACCAAACTGCAGCTCATACCTGAGCACCCTCTCCAGCACAGAACTACCATGAACTTTTTTTGCAATAAACCCTCAGTGCTCGGTTTAGAGCGGTATTTTCCAACTTGGAAACAAAATCACCCAACTTGCATTTTCACAGGCATAAAAAACGAGGCCTTTCATACACGCAACTTTATTTTCAGAAGCGTTTGTGCATTGGCCCACCCTGTTTTGTGAGGACTAGTGCAGGGAGGGCTGTGCAGATTGCCAGATCTGCAGTGCACAGCCCCTTTGGGAGCACATTAACTGCCTCTGAGCCTGTGGATTAGGTGCACTTTCCGTGTGCGCAGTTAACCACTCCAAAATTTTGATGACAAAGGAATCATTATGTTCCTGAAAAATGTTTATTATATAAATATTGTCCTTTCTGGTACATTGGTGTATTATTCTCACTCCTTTTTGCACAGCCATACAGCTTTCCCTGCCCTTGCTTTCCCAAACTGGTGTAACTGGCATGTGGAATGCAACAGCTGGTTAGGTCTGCAATGATCCAAGAGCAGCAGAAGACAAGGAGTGCAGAGGGGGCTGCTGTCTTCTGCCAAGTGTAGAACTAAGCAGCTGCTTTGTGTTTTCACATGAACAGAAATGTTTTGTTAACTGCCTCACTGCCGAGGCACACGGTGTGGGGAGCAGGGTGTAGCTGCTGCCCCTTGGTGTCCAGAGACTGAATGATTCTCCTGATCCAAGCAGTGTTTGACAGCGTCTCATACAAACCTGTCACAGATGGAATGACTGTAGGACAGTGTTCAAACAACTTCATCTTCTCTTTATTGCATTAAGGGTGCCCATATGCTCAAGAATTTCCCCTTAAAAGAACATTCTTATGATTGCAAATGCTCAAAAGCTGGGAAATGCAAATGGAAAATATGCTCTATGATCATCTTTAATTGGATAAAATAAAATTTATAATACAATGGGGTGGAAGAGGCTTTAAGATGTCATCTAGTTGTCCGTGACTCAAGGCAGGATTGGCTCCATCACCAAACCTGTTGTCAGACTTGTTCTTTAATGTCTCAAGTTCTCCTGATTTTTTCAAAAGAACAGTGCCTTTTTGTGATCCTAGGGAGGTTGCATTCAACCTGTCCAGAACTGAAGCTCTGCATCTTATTATGAAGATGGGAAGGTGATTGAGAAAAGTACTGTTAATTAAAAAAAAAATAAGGAGACTCCTCTGTTTTAAATAAGAGTATCAGAAGTGAGACTGAGAAGAGAGCATTTTACTCTTCAGAGAGAATACTGCCTGGAGAAACTGAGATAAGAGTTACAAGGGTAAAAGTTGAACCTTCTGTAGTATATTTACATCCATTGTTGCTCCCACTGTACTGATGCATAGGTGCTGGGCTAAAGGTAATTAGGAAGAGGCAAATCAAGAGTCTTAAATTGTGTCTGATGTGTGCTCATGTACAAATAAAAGAGATAGTGTAAGGGGGATTCAGTTGCAACCTCAAAAAGGGATTCTGGAGGAAGCACAAAAGATGCACAGCAAATATTCCTGCTCCAGGCTCCATCTACAAAAGGAACAAAGGTCATGGGACCGTGAAGTGCCAGAATCCAGCCCAGGGGTAAGGTGCTGGAAGGTGAAGCATGTGCAGCCTGCAGGTGTGGAAGAAGCACTGAACTACAGGCAACTCTCCTCCTCAGCAGCTGGGAAAGCTGGGACAAGGGTCCCTGATGGGGCACAGCATTGGGACCCTGAGTGGTGTGAAGAAAAAGTCTGTGGTCACTGTACTTGTGAAATTCAGTGGGAAATCAAATTATTCTAATTGGGCTGTGAAACAAGGTGTGTGTAACTTTTGGCTGTCTATGAGGTGGGGTGCTGAAAACATGACCTACAAAGCCAGAAGATTGCAGATGAGAAGGAAACATTTGCTTAAAATATGATGTGAGGAAATGGGGCAGCCTTCACCCCCATGGGCATGTGGCAGGGGATCATGAAACACCAGGTTTCAAACTGAGTATTTGCATTTATCTCCCAAACTTTGCCGTGTGCACTCTGATGTGCAGGGCAAGACCTGCTGGATTCTAGACAAAGACAAGGCAATTAGAGAGTGATCCAACCCTAAATGCCTGTTCTTTGTCTTCTGCTTATTCATAACCTTCTGCTTAAAGTCATCTTGGAGTTCAACTTGCTAAACAAACTTTTCTTATTCATAAGTCATCCATTCATAGGTCTTGAAGGATGGAGAGGGAATGAAGCAAGGTGAGACTGACAGAGTGAATTCTTTTGGTGAAGACAGTGTCTCTTTTCATAGAAACAGCAGCTTCTGGAGGAATATGAACCCAGGAATATTTTTGGGGAAACTAGGGGATGGAGAATAATAACAGCCAAGTCTGGGAAAGAGTGCCTTCCATCAGAATAAGGGGAGCCAATCATAGAGAAGTTCAGAGTGGACAGAGCCACATCCCATCAATGCCCAGTGAGTGGGCTGCAGCCAAAAGCATTACCAAGCGTCTGGGAGGACAAAGCCACATCCTCTCCCTGATAGTGTCACAAAGATCTGATTGAATAAGGCTGTGAAGAGCACGGGTGGGAAGTGGCTCTCCCAGAGGAGGCTGCAGGGTGCACTCCTGGACCAGCATCTGCCATGGAGCTCATTTTGTGCAGGTCTAAGAGGTTTGCAGAGCTCTGTGTCACTGGGTGCTGGGCCCTCACCTGCCTGGAGGTTTTGGAGCAGGGCCTTGAGCTGAGGAGTGCCACATCAGCTCTGAAAACAATTTGTCTCCCTCATCTCACCTTGGACACATCAAACTCACAAGGAATTGTCCTAGTCTCCATCCTTCAGGACCTCAGTGACTTGTCCTATTTTTCCTCCTTCAGGACCTCATTTTTTTCCATCCTCATCAGATTGCTCTGAGGAAACATCCGTGGGTGTTTGAGAAGCATTTGGATGCTGTCCTGATGAGCCTATTGAAAAGCCCATGAGGAAATGAATAATTCTGTACTTGATGAAGGGTTTGTAAGATGTGCCATATATAGAGCATGGAGCCCTGTGTTTAGGCAGGGGAAACATAGAATATGGAGGAGCTGCTCTTTCTGGGAGAGCATCTGACCTTTATCCTCAAAATACTGAGAGGGCTTTGGAGAAAACCCACGGGTGACCAGCTGTGCCCCTGTGTGCCCCAATGACTCAGGGTGCTGCTGTGGCTTCAGAAAAATGTTTTCCTGTAATTTCAGAAGAATGGCAAAGTGTGTTTATCTTTGCATACAATTAAAAGCTTCTCTGAGGCTTTCACTGCCATTAACTTCAGGTGAAGCACAAAGTGATCATTGCCAGCCTAAGGGAGTCACCACTGGTTTGGGGGGACTTAAGACATTGGCTTTGAAGCTTTGGTGAAACTTCAGATGTTTGTTTGTTAGAACTTGGCCCTCAGTTAAATCACAGCTCCAAGAAGCCTCTACAGAAGGCAGGACTTATCACATCCAAATCATGTCCCCAGCTGAATAGTTTAGAGATTATATCTGCAAAATCTGCTGTGTGGTTGCACTGGATTTTGAGACAGTTCTGGGTACTCAGTGCAAAAAAATCTCAGTTATGTATTACTAACTTATTTTATGACATGGCTTCAGGAAAATGAGGGGGAAATGACACTTGAAACATACATTTTTTAAAACAAATATCAGTTTCAAGAAAGCCTAGATAAATTATGGGTTGATTCTCCTTCAGCCATTTACTACTAGACATTTTTAGATAATATCTATTTATTTATCGTCCTCTGAGACCACTAGAGAGGAAGGAAAATGCAGTTAGTCCATCACTTCTGTGGATAAAGAGGGATGCAAACTCTTAATAAAGTCTCGATGGCACCCCAAGGGGACAAGAGGAGATTTGCATCCCAGTGGCCCAGCTGACAGAGCTGGTGACTTACTGCAGCAGCAGCCAGGCTCTGTCAGGGACAGCAGCATGTTAAAAGCAGAGGGAGCAAAACATGATTTGTACTGGCATGCAGTGAACAAGCTAAGCTGTGTAAAAATGAATACACGAAATTAGAAGGATTAACAGAACAAGTTAGTGCAGGGTAACAGGGAAAGTCCCCTGTCTAGGCATTTCTGCCAGGTTCCACCCAGACAGGTTATTTTTTTAAAAAACTGCTGTCTTTTGTAAGTGAAATTTCACCTGGAGAGCACCCCATAAACAAAATTCAATTCCTCCTTCCCAGTTCCACCTGGAGAAAGCCCTTTGAGCATTCATATTTGTCTTTTATTAAGAAAATCATGGTGGTTTTCACAGAAGCCTGAGATGTTGGCTTGATCTAAAGAAGGCTAATGGCATGTTAGCCATCAGAAATGATCCAATGAGTTCATTTGCATCGAATGCTCCTCTTAACCTCATGTTGTAAATCACTTTTAAATAGCCCTGCTGCTTCACCCCAGGGCTGGCTGCTGTTCAGGATGGAGAAGAGAAGTTTCTGCTTCTGCTGCAAAGGCCTTTGAAATCACTTATGATAAAGCTCTAGAGATGTAAGGATTTTACTATTTAAATCACAAAGCAGGGCCTAAATATTTTTCTACAATAATAGTTTGTAAGGATCACAGTCTGTTCCCTTCAAGCCAGTTCACTCTCACCACCTCTGAAGTTAAACTAAGCTCTGTGTGCTATAGTTGCAGCATTTGCCCCATTAGGTGGTTGGGCTTTGGTTTTTTTTTTTTTCTGTCCTGTACCTGGTTTTGGTCTTGCAAAAAGCAATTACAACAATCACAACATGACAGTCATCTCATGCAAGGGAAGGCTGACTAATTGAGGGAAAGAGATGATATTTGGGAATGAAAAACAAAGCTGTGACATGGAAAATTACATATAAAGCGAGCTCTTACCTTTTTCCTTATAAAATTCTCAACAAGTGAACTTCAGATGTCAGCATTAAAACACTGTCAAGTATTGCTTGTATTAGTGTAACATCTAGAGACTAACAGGGAAATGTCAGGTGTACACAGTCCTGACCTAGGGGGCTTGGTGTGCACTGAAGAGATGGAAAAGTCAGAAGAAGTGAAGAGCAGGAGATATTGGCACTATTTCAGCTCATCTATTTCTTCATTTAAGTATAACTTGTAACTTAAGTATAACATGTTTCAGCTGCCTGAGATTAATCAGAATTTAAGATGATGTAGAAGTTGGTGCCAGAGAAAGAGATTTAAAAAATCCTAACAATCCATGTTCTGCTAGGTAGGAAGGTGTGCCACTGAATAAGCTTAGGCAGCTTCAGTGCCAGCTGTTGTCATTTTTTCTCGGAGGTTTGAAGCTCCATGGACAGGTCTGCACCTCTGTGCTGCTCATTTTGGCAGGAGAACCATCATTGTCCTGCAGATCTCCCATCTTTGCCCACCACAGTCACTCCCCAGGGAGCCCTTGCTGTCTCTGTAGCTGTGATAGTTTGGGTCACAGCACTTTGAAAGGTGAAGCAGCTTCTCTGCTGGTCTGGGGAAAAGGTGGGAAGAGGCTCTGACAAGGCTGTGATCTTTTAATGGACTTTTTAAAATCTGTTTTCTATGGTTTATTGTTTTTTCTTGATCTAGAAGAAAACTTGAGTCAGGTTTGGAGGTCTCACTTCTCCTTGTGTCTTCAAAACAGACTGGTTTGTACCTGCTGGGGTTGTTCAGCCTGGAGAAAAGGAGACTCAGGGGTGACCTTATCACTCTCTACAACTCCCTGAAAGGTGGCTGTGCTCAGCTGGGGTTGGGCTCTTTCTCCAGGCAGCACTGACAGAACAAGAGGACACAGCCTCAGGCTGCACCAAGGGAAATACAGGCTGGATGTCAGGAAAAAGTTATTTACAGAAAGAGTGATAGAGTACTGGAATGATCTGCCCGGGGAGGTGGTGGAGTCATCATCCCTGGATGTGTTTAAGAGAAGTCTGGATGTGGCACTGAGTGCCAGGGTTTAGTTGAGATTAGGGCTGGGTTGGATTTGATGATCTTGAAGGTCTCTTCCAACCTACACACTCTGTGATTGTGTGATTCTGTGATACTAAAGGAGATTTATTGAACAGCTGGAGGATTTGTAAGCCTGATATTCCCAGAGTCCTGCCTCAGAGGTACTAGCCTGAAACCTTAGACAGATCTGGTGGGAATATTAGCTTTCCCCCTACTTAACCTGCCAAGGTTTTATTTAGAAATGCAAATCCTTCCTCCTCTCCTCATTACCTTTTTCCATGTTCATATGTCCTGGTGGGAGCCCAAACAAGCAAGGCCCTGCTTATGATGAGCTTCCCAGAAGGGTTGTCACACCTTCCTATCACCACTGGAAAATAGGGTGGCCAGTGTTCATCCCTGACTTTTGTCAGAAGAGAGCTCTTGGTCTGCATGGAAAAAATATTCCAGGAGTTATCCAACACAGCAAATGCTAACAACAGAGGAGCCCTGCTGCTAAGCATAATTAAACTAAGTTGGACATGGTCAGAAGGGTAATGGGGATCAGAGGGGGAAGAAGAAAAATAGATATCTTCAAAAATAATATTTTGCTTAGATTGTTGAATTGTGGTCAAGGGGATGGAAAAGGGGAGAGGGCTGCTGCTGGGAGTTTCCCTGTGACAGGGAATGTATGTGCAGGAGGATCTGGTATGCTTGGTCCTAACGCTCCAGTTCCTTTACCATATCCTGCCCAGTACTGCTGAAGTAAACCAGGTGTAAGTGGTTTCAACAGAACAGCCAAAACCACATCTTACTCACAGAAATCGTGTCTTGAACATGAAGGCTTTGTTCCCCAGGGCCAGAGCTCCTCTCTCTGACTGGTAGTCCATGGAAGTGTTTACAGAGGCCAGAAGCCCAAAGGAATTAAATTCAGGATCTTGAAAGCTTTGGCCTTCACAAAATAAACCTTCAAAGCAGATTTAAAACTATCAGCAACAAAATACTTTCTATTCTCATCCACGACAGCCCCCTCCGTTCCTGTCCCATGTTTATTTAACAATTTAAAAAATAAATCCATTGCTTTGAGCTCAGGCAATTGATATTTTTAAGGTCTGTGGTGTTATTTTTCCATGTACACTTTCCATAATATTCTATATTTTCTTTTTCTTTTTGTTATTTTACTTTAACCATCTTTTGCTTTTGCTGGCAATTACAGCCCTTGCTTTTTCCTTACACTGGTAAAAAGATAGGTGAGGTGAGGAAATGCTGATGACAAAACCTCCTACACTCCTCCTCTTTACCTGAGAGGTCCCAATTGATGTCTCTTTTCCACATGGGAGGATTGGCTTAAAATAGACCCCAAATGCCATATTTTCAAACATCAGCACTAAGGCTGTTTCTGCAGTGCCTGTTCCCTGTGTTAGCACAGTTCAATGTGAGCTTCACCAAGGGTGTCATCAGGAGGCTGTAGAAGTTTCATTAAAAAATAACTAAATCCCAGTTCCTGGGATCTACTTAATTGCTCCTTAACTGGACAAACACCAGAGCAAATCTGAACTATTTGCTCCAAATTACTCTTTTGAGTTTAGCTCATTCCTTTCTTACGGAATGGTTCAGAAATCAGACCAAACATACAGAACAGACCTACAATCCCAGAAAAAAGTCATGGAGCTTTATTACTGCATCCAAGTAGTTGGATTTGATTATTATTGTCTGATGAGACTGATTGCCAATATCACATTATGTTGTTTCTATTCTCTCCTTGTGTGGCTGAAGCATTCCAAATGGGAGGTAGGGAGGAGGGGGAAACAAAAACCAAGAGCAATTAAAAGCAAACAAAAAATCCATCATGACCTTTTTAAGCATATTTTGAAAGGGAGTTCCAGCCTGATGTTTTAACTGTGTCTCCTCTCTAACAAACTGCATTCTTTTTGCTATGTGCCTTTTCTCTTTTATTTTAATGAATCCATAACAGAAAGGCCCCTGCATTACTTGGTTTTTCTTCCATGCCCATAAGTGGTTACAGTCAGTCATAAACACCAGAGCACCTTAAAGATGGAAACCAAGAGGAAAAAAAAGACCAATTCAAATATCTACCTGACTGGTTCTCATGCCAGCCAAGCCACACTGGAGCTGATTCCCAGCAGCTTTCCAACTACATGTAAAAGGAGAAGAAAGCTTTAAGTTGTCCTATCATCAGGGCTTAACTCACTTCTCTCACTCAGCAACGATTAGCTGGTGATCAAGTGTTAATAATCCAGCTCTGTGCATGAGCTATACAAGTTTTCAGTCTGGAAAAGTCCCAGCAGGAAAAACTTCTCTAATTGAGAGCATCTTCTGTAACTGGGAGCATCTTCTCCTGCCATTTCCCAGGGCAGAGGCCAATGCCTTTGGCAAGGCTGCAGGTTTCAGTGGAAGACAAGGCAGCAGTGGAAGATCAGACCTCACCAAACCCCTGTGTAGGGTGAGGACACACAGGGCCTCAGTGGAGAATTAGCAAACCCCTTCACCCAAAGGTATTCATTTGAAGGAGATGATGTCCATTGTGTCAGCTGAGAGGAGATTAGTGCCCCAGAAGACATGGGGACACATCAAGAGGCTGAGCAATGTCCCTGTGCACGAGGCAGAGCTGGAATGTGAACTCACCTGGCACATTCAAAGGCCAGTGGCTCCTGCAGCACTGAGCACTGCACACCTCAACTGCACCAGGGTTTGGCCCTGACAGAGGTCAGATTTTCAGAGTTCTTTCCATTTTTACTGATCTGACAGCAGGAGGAGACTGTAGTAGAGAAAATTAGGAGGAAAAAATCTGTACTGATTAACTTTACTTTTCTCAGCACAGCCACATCATCAGGACTGCAAGTCAAAACTACTGACTAGGAAAAAAAAATACATTAAAAACACAGGATGGGAAAAGAAGAGAAGGATGTTCTATGCATCAGTGTAGTTCTTACAGTTCATACTCCCCTTGTCCACCTCCTTAAAACTAGTTTTACATGGGAGCTGTGCAGGTTGGCCCCATGAGGAGGATGCCTCATGCACCTTGAGGCTGAACGTGTAGGAGGCTCCTGACTGCAGAACATCCGTGGGTCCTGTGCAGGGCTGAACATTTCACACAGGGCAACTGATTCTCCAACCAGTTCACATGCCATTGCTTGTGCAAAACACGTGTCCAGCCACCAGGCTTGCATAAATTGGCTGTAAATAGTTAATTAAATGCATTTGTACCCCACCACCTGATTTGCATGCAGAATTGTCAAAACAGCCTGCTAAGATTAGACACAATGTACTCCCCGAACACAATTGTACCACTGAAGCGGTCTGAAAATCTGGCGCATTGAGTTAAATTTTCACATTGTGCCTTCTTGTGTAATAACAATAATCTCCTCTGCCTTGGAGTATAATCGCAATAAAGAGCTTTTTGTGATTCATTCAGTGTTTATTCACTCAGTAAACAGCCCTTTATTGCTTTTTATACTACAAAGCAAATGAGATTATTGCTTAAATTGTCCGGTAGCGACTAGCTTCTGTCCTCTGGCTTGCTTATTCAGTTTGTTTTTGTGTTGTGGTTTTGGAAAAGAAAACTTGTTTAAAATTAGCTCCCCAATAAATCACAGTAACAATGAAGTGAGAGTTTCTGCAGTGTGACAGATTTGTAGCTTTTTATGTTTGTAATGATGATGATATGTTTTCTATCTTATTTATTCCCTTCTGCCTTTATTCTCCCAAACTCTAAAGTCTGCTGCTGTGAAGAAAACTCTAAGATGCTGGAGTTTGGGAAGGGGGCACTTGCAGTGCTTGGACTGCACAGCTGCCTTTGCAGTACTCCCAGGAGGGAAAAGTGAAGGAAAGAAGCAAAGAAAGTAAACAGGCAGGAGTCTGGAGCTCAGAGTCCAGAGGCATCAACACTAATTCACATCCTACCCTGTTCCTAAAAGCTTCAGCGAGTTCTTTCCCTATATAATAAGGCTGGTGATGTTATCTGCTTTGAAAAGTGCCCCAAGACCTTTGGATGGTTAGCAATAAACATTTCTGTTATTCAGTGACTCTCTGGGAGCAGCTGTTCTTAGCACACCATCTCCCCATGAAGGTGTGTGGTGGAGCAGCCCTGCAGGCCCTGAAGGCTGGGAACTCTGCAATGTTCATCACAGAGAACGAGTCAGCTGTAGCCAACATTTGTTCATTCTCTCCTTTTCTGAGTGTGCAAATGGAGCAGCCCATAATTATTCCTCATCACGAGGCCAAGTGGAGTATTCATCAAGAGAAGGGGAAAGACTATTTCTCTCTTTCAGGCAGCAGCACGTAAATGGCATTTCTTATTTCAGTCCTGCCAGCTTTGAGACGTTAGCAAAGCATTTCCCTGATAATTATTGATCTTCTGTATTTATAGAAAGCTGGAACTCAGTACAATTCAATATTCAGGAGATGCCAATTTTCTATGAATACCTGAGAATGACTTGGTCATTTTCCATTTCTGTAATTGCTTCTGTATTGCTGGGGCATGAATTGCATTCTTTAAATCCACCTAAAATGGAACATGGGCAAGGAAACTCTGCATGGTTTTCTTTCTCCTCACTGAAGCCAAGCACATTGTTTTCAATTTGGGCATTTCAAGTATTAATGTCCAACTTCATTTACTCACATCTACTGCCAGCTTCCACACTCAAATGGATACCTTAAATTAATTGATCTGGAATTGCAAATTGGGCCTCTCAACCTGTTAAATATGCAACTGGATCTGTATTTCCTCTAATGGACTCTATATTTTCCACAGGAGTCTTTGAATTTAGCTGGTCTTGACAGCTTTTGAGTGACCATATTTCTCCTCTGGGTAATAGTGTTTCCTAGATTCAGCTTTTTTTCCATCTTCTGTTATGCTGTTCTTCTGAATGTTGTTATGTTCAGTTGTCTTATTAGTTTATAGCACCTTTTTTTAGCATAACCTGAACAGTGATATGGTTCTTGAAATGCAGAGGGCAAGTCTCAGCTCCACTGAAGTCCCCAGCATAATCTTTGCCCATTGGCACCAGAAATGAGAAGGTGCATTCCTTATTCCCTTGAGCTTGCAGTGTGATTCCATAGCAGAGAGCCAAAGGCCTTGATCTGCTTGTTCCAAGGATGAATCTGATGTGTGAGCTGGTACCTGTCCTGTGCCTGAAATTGCTCTCTGTGCTGGCTGGGGAATTATCTACGGCAGAGCTTTAGCTCACTGGTTAAATGGATATCTCCCAGTGCTTGAAGCTGGGAGCAAGGCCTGGAGTACCATGGTTTCACAGTTTTGACTGTGAGAAAAACCTCCAGAGGTTTCTCCTTGGGGCTGTTACTGTATAAAAGCTATCCTGACCCCGGGCACAAGAAAATTATTTAAACCACCCATATATCTCTGATGATAAAATAACAATTAATTGTCAAACACTGCATAACATCACCTCTATGTGCATTAAAGGGGAGATGTCAGAGCAGTATTGACAGTGAAGCAGTGTCCTCCTTTTGGGAATGAAAGGCAGGCTCCAAAGTGTCAGAGAGGCTGTTGGACCTGTCCCCTCTGTTCACCCCATGCCAGTGGCTACTGCACAGGACGCAGCCTGGAGCAGTGCACCCTTTTACAGGTCTCAGCCCTGTGTTTTCCAGCTCTGCTCTGGGAAATGCTGTGCAGTGTGTGCATTCCCCTGTGCCTCCAGCAAGAAGTTTCCTTATGAGACTTCTGCCAGTCCCGGCACAGGCTCCCCTGTGGAAGTGACAGGTTTGGTTTCCCTGGGTAGGAACACACCCTGCTGCATAGTTGCCATGCATAAGAAACTTGCTAAGTGCACGGCCTCATCTATGATTAGATTTTTCTTTCACAGGGCAGCAGTGATTTATGGAGCATATTTTCATGTGGTGACCAGAAAAATGTTTCCATTTAATGATTGGGCAGTGTACTTTCCTTTATCAAACCTGGTTGAAAACCTTTTATTGTTTTAAGAATCTATTTTCATGGGAGTTTTGCTGCTTTGACTAGATTTCTTTTTAAAAGACCTCTGCTCTGGTTAGCTGAAGCTTCCAGGTTACTGATAAATGTGTGGTTTCTTGGACCAATGTGAGGAAACCCAAGCTGATGGTCAATATACCACACAGGAACTTACAAGAGTTTCTTCAATTAGTAGCCCTGACACTGAGATTTTGGGTGCCCTTGATCATGTCACTTTGCTGCCTTGCCTGTCAGCTCCTCACCTGAAAAAGAAGAACAGACCATTTCATTTTCCCTTGCAGTCCCTCAGCCTGTTCATCCCTCCAGACTCCTCATCAGAGGCTCTGGTTCTCACTGGGGCTTGCTGGTTGCCCAGCATGGTGAGAGTTTGCAGTCCCGGCTGTCACAGGATATTAATTAATCATTCAGATAAACCATGTCAAAGAAATATTAATTAATCATTGCTCCAGAAAAGATCTCACCACAGCCACTCTCCGTGGGCCCTCAGTGCAGCCTCGGAGCTGCTGGAAGTTCACTGCCTTTCAAACAGGGCCCATGGACATGATTAAAAGAACCGCCTCAAATCATCCCAACTTTCTCACTATTAAACAGCAGCTGCAGCTCCTTCTCTTTTTGATTTTCGTTTCTTATTCTTTTTTTTTTTTTTTTTTTTTTTTTTGAACCTGGCAGCCTTAGTCAATAAGCCATAAGCACCGAGCTAAGAAGAACTGCTGTCATCAGACAAAAAGGCCTCCAAGTCCACATCCCTAACAACCTATTTTAATAACAAGAGCAATAACGGGATTTATTATGCATGCGGCTTTCTGCAATCATTTCTGAAGAGAAAATTAGTTTGAAGCCTCAGGCGACAGTTGAACTCTCAGAGGCGCCTAAAATAAAATAAGGAGCAGGGGGGGAGGGGTTGGGAGGGGGCTGAAAAAATAATAACTGGGGGAAAAAAGTGTGATGGGAAAAGTTATTGGAGCAAGAATGTCGGCAAACTTTATCTGTGGTCTTGTTGTGTCCCTCCAGAGGGAGGAGGTGGTGGCTGGGAACTGTTCAGGTTTGTTGGGCAGGGCTGCTGGGGACACAGGTGACCTGAGGGATGGCAGAGCGTGGTCCAGCCTGGAGCACCAGAGCCCTAGTGTGCAGTGGAGTGGTGATAAATTCCAGAGGGGCTCTGTGCCAGGGAGTTTAACTCAGCTCAGGCAGGGGCTTAAAAGGAAAAGAACCCCCAAAAAACACCAAAACAAAACTAAACTAAGAAAAAAAGGAAAGAAGAAGATAGCATGGGCCAGGTGAGCTGCTGGAGGCACAGGTGTGAGGGGCTGGCTGCAGGTTAGGGGCAGGGAGGCAGGAACACTCCCAGGATTGCTTGTCCTGCATCGACATCTGCCCCCAGGAGCCGCAGGCACCACGCCCACACCTGCCCCTTCACAGCCACCAGAAAGTGCCTCTCTTCCCAACCAGCTTCAGGTCCAGCTTGAAATAGAGGTTTTTATGCGCTGGCATCAGCCTGCCCTGAAAGTCCTGCACCATCCTCTGCTGAATGTAGGGAGGGGGAATGAAGTTTGGGAATGGGAGTAGGAACCGTCCTGATTCCCAACACTGACTCTGCTTTCCTCTAACCAAGAAAAGGTCAAACTACAAACTGGTTCCTCTCGGATGTGCTGGATTTTTCCCCAGTTTGCAGAGACTGCAGAGCCCTGACCCCACCTCAGCCTGTTCCTGTGGGAACATGAGGCGTGTGAGGGGCTGGAGGTAGATGATGTTTGGGAGTTGAGGTGGCTGAGACAACCTCAAACACAGAATTTACTTCAGCAGCATGGTGCTGGCAGCTGCTTCCTGAGGGGTATTCCATGCAGCAAACCACTGTGCAGGATGGTGTCTGTCTCCAGCAGAAATCCAGGTATCCCTGTGGTATTTCAGGGACAAAGGCCTGTGGGTGACTCCCCTTCATCAGAGAGAGAAAGCCAGCCCTGATGGACTCAAGTGCTGCAGCTGACCCAGGGCCAGGTGCCCCCAAACCAAACCATGCAACCATACCAACCATACCAACCATACCAACCCCTACCCAAATCCTCTCTCCCCCACACATCCAGGGCAGGTTTGCTTTGCCCTGCCTCTGAAATCCCCATTTCAGACCAATCTTTGGCAGAGCAGCAGGACTGGATGCTGATCAGCTCACAATTGTTCCTTCTAAAATCTAAAATAAAAGCAACATCAAGGGAAAAGAGTGTGTTTGTATTTATGTGTGTCCTCTTCAAAGAAAGATAAAGCCAATCACTTTTGTGTATGTAGGACTTCTTTCAATTAATGGGAATTTCTTTTCCCCCTTCCTGAGGCAATGCCTGAACTTCACTGCTGGAAATGCTGCAGCCCCAGCTGAGACCAAGCATCTCAAACCTGCCATTAGATTTCTTCTTGCTTTTGGGGCTCTGGTTTGAGGACTCATTACTTTACCTCAACTCTGGAGTCTGAGGCCTCCCCTTTTGGACTGTAAGAGGCGGCCAAAGAAAATAACATGTGGTTATTGTTTAAAAAGTCATCGTACCAGGAAAGTATATGATCACTTAAAGGCAACATCAGAGAGTGGGGTCTTCTGCTGGCTTCATCCAGGGCCTTGGCTAACCAGATAATTCCACAGTGATATTTATGGCTTGTATATAAAAAAGAAAATGGTCCGAAATCCTGTGGCTGCTTGGTACCATGTCTTTAATGTCTAACTGCTTATTCATTCTAAAAAGTGGGATTTAATAAGACAGTTATTGTATGTTATTTAAATACCAATTGATTATTAAAAACATCTTTATTTATAACTGCAAATTATAAAGTACTTGAGGAAGTGCAGCCAATCAAATCAGTGGACTGCCTGATGAATATCCTTTTCTAACCCCATCATTTTATATATAGAAAAGAGGTTGACTTATGCAGCAGGAATAAAACTAACTTAACTGCCTTTATGGGTCATTTCTTTCTTTGATGAATACTTGTAACTCCCTGTAACTGTAATAGGACCTTTGCTTTCCAACTGAGCAGAAAATAAACAGTTCTCACTGTAGGGGCTCTACTGCCTTTTGGGGGGCTCTGAGCAGGGGTAAGCAGAGGCAGATGAAATGTTCTCTGCTTTAACACTGCTTGCCAAAAATGCTCCTGAATAAGATCCCCTTTCCCCATTTCCTGGCAAATGCTGCCCAGAGGATCCTGCCAGTGCCTGAAAAGGAAAAAGAAAATTGTACTCCACTGCTTGGTAGTCCCACTAGAAAGCTGGGCTGATAATGGATAGATCTTCTCAAGACTTTTTTCACAGCTGTTTTTAAGGTTCTTCTGTCTAACATACGTTCTGATCATTGGTGGCTTTTTCACCTGAGAGAAAAGAGACACATTGTAAGCTAGAAGAAATGAGAAGTGCTCATCCTATCCCTCCCTTCCCTTTGGTTTGGTTTCCTGATTTGTTTTACCTTTTTTTAAAATTTTTTTCTCCTGGTTAAGCTACAAGATTAATGAAAGGTTGGGAGGGTTAAAAAAAAAAAAAAATGTAGGTCTTTGCTGCCTCCTTTTCTAAATGCAAAGTGCAGCTGCTGTTGCAGAGACAGGTTCTGCAACTCCAGCAGCACTCACAGCACAGCAGGCCTGACTCGCAGCCAAGAAAGGGAAAATCTGATATGGTATTTATGTCTCTGTTTAGGGAAATTAGCCCAAAACAAGGTGGTAGCTGAGAAAGGAGACAATGAAACAGGAGAGAGGAAACTTGTTCTCTAAGAAAATAAAATAAAAGAGAAAAGAAAAAGGAATCCGGTTTAAGTGGGCTCCTAAATGAATAACAAACCCTTTGAAATCCTGTATCCTGGTGGCTTTACAAATTAACTTTGCAAGGAAAATGGCTTGTTTTTCCTCTGTGAGCCTCGTTAACATCTGAGGGTTGCACACCCAGGTGTTGTATCACCAGCAGGTATCAACCAGCACAACCCTCCTAAAATCAGTGTAACTACACCCACTTACACAAGATCCTGGCCCAGGAGCAGCAGGCACATCCCTGGGAGGAGTTAAAGCCAGGGCAAGCACCAGACCTGCTGCATCAATGTGCTTTTCATCCCACAGGTCTCACTTTTTACCTTATTTATTCTTTTAACTTACTGATGACATTTTCCAGAATGCATTTTAATTCACTATTACAAATTATTTACAATTAACAGATCTATTGACTCAATCATTGTTCTATTGCATGTCTTTCCTTTTTAGTGTAGTGAAAAAAAAAATCCATTCTTAAACAAGACCTTTAAAAAGATCTTCATTATATTTCAATAGCAATCTTGCTTTCATTGAAAGAAAATACATCTGCTTATTAATTAAGAGGAATTTGCCTAAGTTAGTTCCACTGAACAAACACTTTGTTTTGCCACATGAGGCCAAATACTTGGAATTTTCCTGTGCTGTGAAGCTCTGCTGTCACTGAACTGAATGCTCTGTAACTTGCAGCAATAGCAAGAGTGGGCCAAGTCCTGCAGATTTTATGGACATCTCTATAACCTTCCAAGTATTTCTAAGATGCCCATTCACACCAGCAACTGAGCTCCAGATGAATCAGTTATTATGAACACTTGGCCTGTTAAACCCCCTTTTCTCTGCCCACAGTCAGCAAAAAAAATGTGTTATCGTCTTGCACTTTGCTCAAAATTTCATGCTAACAAATTTCAGTCTGGCCAAACCCCCATTTTTTTTCCAAGTTGTTGGCATTTATATAGCATAATGTGCAATTGGTAGTATAGATCATTAATGTCATTTCCCATCTGTGCCACAGCACAAGGAAGGCTGGGATGAGCCCTCTGCAGAGGTCTCACTGCACTTCTAACTTTTTTGGAGTGAGACAAGTGAGAGAATGTCACCCCCAAACTAGTCCAAGTATCATCTCAGGATTTTCCCCTGCAGTGAAGAGAAAGAGTTTCTGCCCAATCCATAATTATTTGATAAGTTTTGTCCTCATTTTGCTGAAAGAGGCTGGTGTCAGAACGGGCTGGAGGAGAAGCTGCCCATCCTGCCAGTAATGTGGTAGCTTTAACAGATCCTCAGAGAAAAAGAAAAAAAAAATAGTGCACACTGTGCCTGGAAGCAGAGCCCTTGTTCTAGCAGGTTTGTTGCCCTTGAAAGACAAGGTCCCAGCTAGAACAGGACTTGGACCTTGACCCAAGCCCTGCATCCAGCCAGGCTGGCCTTCAGCAGTGCTGGAGGATGGCAGGATTTAGAGCTGGGGCTGGGTTTTATAGCTCTGGTTTGACTGCAGGTTTGCCTGTGAGAAAGGCTCTGGATGGATTGATATTGCCCCTCTGTGAGTCCCAGCATCACAGTGTGGGGGGCTCTGCACAGGCACACTGTGCTCAGCCAGATGATGCTCTGGCTGCTTTATGGGCCAGGAAAATCCACCTGAGTGCTGGGGCAGGCATTCAGATGTGTGTTTTTGGACAGCTAACCCACACCTAAATGCCATTTACACTTATTAGCAGCAGCACAATGACATCTGGTACAGTAACTCTGGAGGATTTTGTGAGGCAAAGAGTGAAATAACTTCACCAAAAGGCAAAAGCTGAAGTGTTCCCTTTTGTATATTGAACATTCCTGTAGGCTCTCTGCCTCCTCTTTTCAGACAATGCTTTCTTGGCTGGCTGGATTATTGTATATCAACTCTCTAACCTGCTGTATTAATTTCCATTGACTGTGAAAAGAACTTGTCAAATAAGGAGGAAAAAGGAGGGGGGAGTCTTTTAATCCATAAGGCACAGTTCTTAAAAGCACCTTGTTGTGTAGTAGCTGCACACAAGTGAAGAATTTGTCAAGAATACAGGGCTGCTGTTAATTGTCTGAATAAATTACAGCTTTGGAGCCTGGAAGCCACAAATCATGTCATTGTAGCACTAAGCCATTCCTTTATGGAATTGGTCTTTTACAACCTGGAAAAAAACTTTTTAGAAAACTGCCCTGCAGAAAAAATTAGAGAGAGAGAGAGAGAGAGAAACTCTGTGTGTGTGTGTGTGCCCATGGGGATGTGAGCAGGGCAGCTCTGCAGTTCCCAGCAGCCTGCTCTTTCAACCAGGGCTCCCAATCTGCTCACCTTTTACACCAAGCCACCTGAAGTTGCCAGGCCACAGGAGAAACTCTTTGGAGTGCTGGAGAAATAAGAGAATTTTTCTGTCCATGGAAGGGTGGCTGGTGGTCACTTCAGCAGGAGGGATGTCAGCTCGTTCCTCCTTGGATCATCAGGGCAATCCAGCCTCCAAAAAAATATTAAAATACGTACAGCAAAGCACATGCTACAGATTCATATGACATTCACTTTGTTGCAGAGGACTTGCAAAAAGCACTATTGATTATTTTATCCATTAAGATTTAATTTTGTTTTCACAAGTGTGGAGCAACAGGTTCATGTTGCCCTTGTAGTGCAGACACTTGGCCGTTCTGATATTTCCTTCCAGCTTTAGCTACAGTATCATAAAAAGGAATAAAGGATTTTATTTTATTCTCATTTTCTTCTGAAGTATCTGGTTTCAGTCTGTGGGCTGAGCTGTGCTCTCACTGTTGTCATTTGAAAGACTCCTCCTGGGTTCAGTAGTCTCTGGATGCAGGCAGGTCCATGTGCAGTAATCCAGAGTGGCACGATCTTTAAAGGGGAGTTCAGTTCTGTGCAAAGAATGACTCCTCAGGATAATTCCCAGTTCATACTGTGAACTAGACAATAAAGTGGAAAGTGCTCCCTGGAATTTCCTTAAGGCAACCTGAAGCTGCTCAGGCTCTTTCCCAGTTTATTAGTAGTGTTTGGCAAAGTACCTCGGGCTCCTTTGCAGACCACAGTAATTGGTTACCAGACACTGGAGGACAAGCTGCCTGATAAAATTCAAAGCCTGTAAGGAGGCAGACAGGCATGATAACACAGCAATAAATCACAGCCATTGGGGCATATTCTGGGATGGCTGGCACAGGGGTTTCAATCAGAAGTCAAGAAGGCTCCATGTCATACTCCCCTTCGTGGTCAAATCTTCCCCTGGATCCTTTCCAGGTGTCAGGCCAAAGGCAGTACTGAGGAACTAACTACAGCTGAAATGCCAGACAGGAGGTGTGCTCAGACTTGTTCTACAGAGGATGCACTAAAACAAAATAGTTATTATTATATACTTCAGGAAGTTTAGTTCCTAGACCAACTATCCATTAGTGCACTACATGAATAATTAATTGCAATCCTGGTACTTGCCTGGGATCATTCTCTGCACGAGCCAAAAGTGACATGGGATAAACACACAGTGCTGATTCAATAAGTTGAGGAAATGCTCAGGAAAGCTGATGGAAAAGTCTCAATCTCATCAGTGGTCCCAAATCCTCAATATTTGCTTGGGACAAGCAGTTTGGGGACAGGGAGTTTGCCCCAGCAGCTGCTCTTCCCACACATATCCCCACCCTTCCCTGCTTCAGTAACCTCCGTGGGTAGGCTAATCCATGTGCCAAAGGTAATTAATGAGAAGAAAGCCTTTCTTCTTCTAAAACCACACAAACCCTTAGCTTTAATGCAGAACAACTTGTTTAGTGGTACTGTTCATCAGGACATGCCTTTCCATGCCAAAACTCCTTCTTAAACAATAATCCTGTCCCCAAATCTGGCAAATCATAGAAGATTTCTCCATCACTGCTTGTTTATAGAGTTTCTTCAACCTTCTTTAGAAAAACTGGGTAGGCAAAATGCTGACATGGCTGAGCTGCAATGAAGAGCAAATGTGACCATTCAGACAGAGGAGAGGCAGATGGCTGCATCCAAACGGCCCAGACTCACATATAAAGGCCCCAAACTCAACTCCCATTCTTGGGTTCTGTACTTTGACTTTCAAAGCATGGAAAACTCTCTGTTTGAGAGCAATCTTCAGGCACTTACAGACACTTTTGGATGTGCAGTGCAGAGCAGTCCCTGGAGAAGCCAGGAGCCAATAGGCTCATTCACTTTTATTGCTGAAATTACAGGATGAGTTGAGCCTAGCCTCTGATGATGCCAATATTGTTTAATGTTCTGTATTATGGATTTACCTGAAGGTGAGTGATAGCCTGCTCAATTTCTAGTGTGTTTTCTTTGATGTTCAATGTTTTCTTGATGTTAATCATCACAGACTTTACACAAGGTATGGCTTTACAAGAAAGGAGCTCAGTGAGGAGTATCTGCACCAAGGATTTGCACCCACCTGTGAGGCAGGCAGCAGAGTTTCAGGCTATCTGGAGCCCTGGATGTAAGCAGGGCGCTGAAGCAAGTCCAGAGGAAGCCATGAAGATGCTCCATG
This sequence comes from Sylvia atricapilla, assembly GCF_009819655.1. Taxonomy (NCBI): domain Eukaryota; kingdom Metazoa; phylum Chordata; class Aves; order Passeriformes; family Sylviidae; genus Sylvia; species Sylvia atricapilla. The sequence continues at coordinate 4,813,486 of NC_089155.1, forward strand.
AGCTGGAGCACCTCTCCTATAAGGAAAAGCTGAGAGAGTTGGATTCAGCCTGGAGAAGAAAAGGCTCTGGGGAGATTTATAGCACGTTCCAGTACCTAAAGGTGCTCCAAGAGAAGGGGGGAAAGGCTGGATGTGGGTATGTAGAGATAGAACAAGTTTTCAACTGAAAGTGAGTAGGATTAGATCAGATACTAGGAAGAAATTCTTCCCTGTGAGGGTGGGCAGGCCCTGGCACAGGGTGCCCAGAGAAGCTATGGCTGCTCCTGGATCCCTGGAAATGTCCAAGGCCAGGCTGGACACTGCTTGGAACAACCTGGGACAGTGGAAGGTGTCCCTGCCCATGCAAGTAGTTGCTGATAGATGACCTTTAAGGTCCCTCCAACCCAAACCATCCTGTGTCTCTTTGATTCTATAAGCTTCCTATACACCCTCAGTGAATTCAGGTCTCTCCACACTCTTGTGCACCGGGGTGAGCTGCTCTGACACCATGCAGGGACACTGAACCCACACAGCACTCCTGCACCTTTGGGCATCTTTATGGAATTTTTACTGTGAGATGTAATGGTGTCCTTATCTCTGGTCTCAGTTTGGTGCAGCACAAACTAATTCTTTTGGCAGTTTTTTCCACTGTCAGTGGGGGTTTGTATGGTACATTATCAATGCTCCTCGCCCTGATGATGCATAGCACTAATCCATCATTAGAGCAAGAGTGTGCTCTGATGATGGATTAAAATAATTTATCATAAGAACAAGGGGCTATAATGTAACACCGTCAAAAGATGGCACCATGCAGAGACAAACAGATCAACGAGGAAATTCAGTAATGCTCATCCAATCAAATGGATCTGCTGCCAAGAGGCTCTTCTACAGCAAAAGTTTGGCAACCTGCAAAAATACCATTATTCTCCTTGCTGAAACAACTTCTTGCAGTTATGGCAGTGATTTAAGGATTTTCCTTTCTGAACAATGAAGGCAGCCCTCCCATTGCTAGCCACCCATTTTGGGACTGAATATTCCAGGTAAAATTACAGATCCTTTTTGCCCTCTGCAAGTCCTAATTTTTCACCTAATGAAATGCAAATATAACAGCTATTTAAGCCATCAGTCCAAAGTAGGCTTGCTGCAGCATGGTTAAGTGACTGAGAGAGGATTTAAAGCTCAGGAGACATGGTTATAGTCTTAGCTTTCTCTTGGAAGCACTACATCTGTAATTCAGCACTTCATTCCTGTCTAGTGCACATATGCTTAACTGTAGCCATATGTTTACGTGGATTCTTCAGAACTCTGTTAAATTAAGGATTAACTGAAACACCTATTTAAATGCTTTCCTGGACATAAGTTTCTGGAATCTGGACTAAAAGCAAACATTGTAGTAAAGGTTTAAGAAAAACTCAAAAGAATCTATTTCACTGCCCATGGACAACCATATTTTGAGCTGCTGCTAAGAAATGGGTTGTCAAAGGTCCTCTATCAGGTGAAATGCAATAGAAAATGGATCTGCTGAAAGAACAGAACCAATAATTCACAGAATCATAGAATAAATCAGGTTGTAGAGGGCCTAGGGATGTCATTCACTATATTTCTGTCTGGAAACCCGACAGCATAAGGATAAATGAAATAAAATAATAAAAAACAGAGTGATCTGAAACTTTCCTTGTGATTCCAGAGTATGTGCATCTAATGAAGGAGGCACTCCATAGAATGAATAAAAGTACTTCTGTGCAACATTGATTTTCCAGTCTGAATGACAGTGGTTGCCAGTCTTCCTATTACTGTAATTGCTGCCTAAATGAACTATAATTGTATTAAGTGGTAAGTCTGAAATATGTATGTACTGTAAAAAGGAGCTCAGGCATTGCAGGCATAAAAATTTGATTTGCAGTATTTGGAATAAGTTCCGAGGGGAGGTTGGTTTTACAGAAACTGGTGCAAGAAAGTGACTTAGAGGGGTCTGGGTTTGTGGAGGGGAATATGGAGAAGGATGTCAACAGGCACCATTTCCCTCACCAAAAACTGTAATTACTGACATAATATTGAACAAAATCACAGTGGATTACAGGGTGCTTAAGATTCTTGATGCCTCTTTCTGCTTCTTTCCCCGTTGCCACTCTTTTTCATAATGAAAGAATTACAGTAGTTTCAATATGACTTTTCATCTTGATATGAGAAGTAATTATAGTAATATTTTTAAAAGTCAGACTGAACTGTTTTCACTTATCCAAATCAATTCCTGAAGCAGTTGGGTTTGTTAAAATTTGACATTTCAGAATCTTTTTTTTTTTTTTTCCTTATTTCAGATAGAAAAATTGTTTCCTTCCTGGGCAATTTAGAATATATTTGGGAATATTTGTGGATGCTGTGCTTTGGAATGTGACTGAAAAGAATATTAGTGAGACTGAAAACATAACAGAAAGTGATCAAAATGCTGCCCATGAAAATTCTGTTGAGAAATCCCATAAAACGGTAATAACAGTCTCATGAAAAGTTTTCTGAGTAAAACCCCATAAAATGTCATCTCTTCTCCTGTTAGTCTCACGCAATAGTGGGTAACCACATTCCTTGCCCAGGAGGATTTGCTGCCAGTTTTTCCAGCAACAGTGCAACAATACACATTATTTCCAGAATGGAAAGAAAAATGGACCTTTGTGGAGAAATGCAGCAGAATTCCAGCAGCCATGAAGGGAAGGGCAGCCTGGCCATTGTTCTCAGGGATCTTGGCTGAGTCCTTGACACAGTTGCTGAAAATCTCACAGTAACATTATTGTAAGCAGCGGGGAAAAATAATCTACCCTCAAAATCTTGCTCACAGTTCCTATTTCACCAGCAGCAAATTGATTGCTTGGCAGGAGAAATATCCCCCTCTTTCCTTGTCTGGGGGCACTGGGAGGAGCTCCCTGCTCTGCTCAGGGCACGAGGGGCTCCCAGTCTGAGCCACCCTCACAGGAGCATCCAGGGCAGGGCTGGACCCAAATCTGAGGCTGTGCAGCCAAAGCATTCTTAAGGCGGGGCAGTCCTGTTCCTGGGAAACAGCCCATTAGGGCCACTGGAGCAGAGATGCCAATTAAAGCAGTCCTCAGGGTGACCTCAACCTCCCAGGCAAATGCCAGCCCAGCACCAGGAATGCCAGGCCAAGGGAGAGAAAAATGGAGCAGCCAGCTCCAGGGTGAATTGCACTTGGGCAGCTGAGGGATCTGCAGGAGCTGAAACTATCCCCAGAGACTGCTGCAATAAAGACATTTTCTCACTGCCTTAAAAACTGTTTTACCTGAACGTGGTGGAAAATTTATTTCACCATGTTCCGGGATGCTTGAGGATGTTAAAACGGCTTTTTCAATCCACCATAAGGATCTTTTCAGGATCCAAATCTAATCCCTTAGCAGTAAAGAGACTGGACATATTTTACTATTTGTACATTGATATTGAGCTTGTTTATCTGAACTTCCAGTCCAGGCAATGCCTAGGCAATGTGGATGGATGGATGGATGGATGGATGGATGGATGGATGGATGGATGGATGGATATTCAGGAGGAACAAAATTCTCCAAATGAACTGCAAACAAAGATTTTAAGTGATGTCCCTCCCTCCCTCCCTTCCCCCTACCTCTTCTTAGTGTTTAATTGAGTCATCTGTAAGCATTTTGGTAGGTCAGGAATGCAATTAAATAGCCTGTCTATCGTAAAATATTTGAGCAGTAATACCTGATAAAATCATCATTATCTTGGAGTAATTGACCACATCAGATAATTAAGGTTCCTGAGGCAAAGCTTCACCCCCAAAGGAAGTTCAGTGATATTAGAGCAGAGTCAAGACTGTGTTAGTGTTTCCACTATAAGCCTTATATTTTAGAGCTGTGTAATTCTATCAGTAAAAGGGTTGTAGTCTGTGAGTGTACTCATGATTTGATCTTTTTTTTTAATAGCATAGTAAGAAGAATGCAAAGTATGCTGACCTGAGAGACTGAAAAAATCCTGCTGAAAAATGAAGTTTGAATAAGACTCTGCTTAAAAACAGAACACCCCACCCCATTCCCCACCTCATCCCCTGAGAATGGCAAAATTACGCCCTATCTACAGCCTGGTGAATATTCAGCCTAAGATGGGTAAAATAATTAGCCCAGCAGCTCTCCAGTGCTGTGAATGCCTTCATAGTTTGAGAGAAAGGTAATTTTGACCTTCATGCTTCCACAGTTGTAAGTATTTTTTTTTTTTCCCAAGTACAATCAGAAGAAGTTGTAAGAAATAAAACAAAACACAACAGAAGCCTCTGGTCTCAGCTGCAAAAGTAGGATGAGTATTTCCCTCTCTTCAGACGTGATGTAAGCAATAGCTTTGTCACAGAATTAGTCACAAATGAGACATATCTTAAACTTCATTCCACTGTGTGGAGTGGCAACTTTTCATTACCTAGTAATTAACCATTTAGGGATATCTTCAGCTAGAAAACACCTTTGGATCAGAAGGGTTCCTGTAAAAAAATCACCACTTGTGTCTCAATCTCTACTTTCAAATTCAAAAAGGTGGAAAAGCTCCAAGTGCTGGAATTTGAAGGCTGTTACATCCTGCATCTGTACTGCCAAGTTAAAGCACCAAGGCATGAACACAAAGCCTGGATTCTTACAGTCTAGGATAATCCTGCTTGAGCAGGGCGTTTGGACCACATGACCCACTGTGCTCCCCTCCAACCTTACCCATCTTACAGTTCTGTGACTCACCCTTTTTTTTTTTTTTTTCCCAAACAAAGGGCCAGGATATTCCACTGTGATTTAAAATAGTTTTTCCTACTAAGAATTGGGAGTTCAGAGCAGGATGCTGTGTGTATTGGAGCCTTTACATTTCTGTGCAATCATTGGTGGTGCTGCTATTTTGTGCTTTGCAGTTTCTTTTCTCTGGAGTCACTCTCAGACCTCTTTGATTTTTTTCTCTCAGTACCCTACAGGAATATTTTTTTGCTGCACTTGCGTTCTGATCTTTTTTTTTTTTTTTTTTTTTTTCTGAGAAGTGACTTAATGAAAAATACGTACCAGAATGCTCCGTGTGAGTAGCCTCCAATGCTGAAGATCAATAACAGTTTATTTGATCACTGACAGCAAATGCTCTTTCAATTAAGCAGGTCACATAAATAACTTTCTGGTTCCAACATTATTTGGAAAGGTTGAGTGTAAAATAAATGGGATTGGGTCGGTGCAGACGTCCCTCAAAAGGACTGGAGTGAAAAAGCCACCTAAGTACTTGGATGCTGATCCTTGCTTTATCAGGCAGTCCTGAGACAGACAAACTGAATTTAAATCTCTGCATAGGCTACACTTTTGCACAGATTGTCATCACTTTGCTGATTTTGAGAAAGATGGAGGGTTCTTTAAGAAAAACTTTTCATCCGGTTTTCTCAGTTACTTCTTTCAGCAAGAAACACCATTTATCACACCCCAAAATTAAATTGCAGACGTGTGCACATGTTTTTACCCCTCTTTCTTTAATATAACTCCAAAAAATTGTCTCTTTCTGCCTCTGGGAGTTGTTTAACCCCTATAGGTTTCTCTCATTCCTTTGGACACACCTGACTCTGTTTTCCAGCCTGGGAAAGAGTTTATACTCGCAGCAACACAATTTCATTTTGTGTAACTATGGACAGACCAACATTAAAAATGCCAGGCCATGTCCAGTCATACTTCACTGGAATCAGACTGTGTTGTGCAAGTGAGGTCAGCATCCTTAGAATAAAATAGAGCAACACATGGAAAAAACACTGAGAAAGAGGGAAAGCTACAAATGACATTTTCGTGTTGAAAGCTTGGAAAAATAGAGTCTGCACACAAGAAATAACAAGAAATCTGTATTTCACAGTGGAGACCTGAACTAAACAGTGGGGATTAATGATCTGTGGGAGTGTCCAATATTCAAATCAAAATCCAGACCCAACTTTTGCACTTATCCTTAATTCACAAATATTATAAGCCCAAAACTTCATCAAAGCTCTTTTGGATATTTGATTGTCCACAAAGCAATAGGGATGATCTTTGCTTCAATTGAGTTGGCTCTGTAAATGGTGCTGCTGTCCTTCCCCCTTTAATTTTTCCAATACCTGGTTTCTGTGGAACAAGTTGTGGGGGGAGAAACAGATTCTGCAGCTGCTGAGAAAAAGATCAGAGGCACCAACCTTGTTTAAAAATTCCACAATCAATTTAGGAAAAAAACAGTAAAACCCCAGGAAACTTTCCAACTTCACTAAGAAGTCCTCAGTTCAAAGATAGCCGTACTAGGAGGAATCCACAGGATCTGCCTGTCAATAGGTTTCTTAGAGGAAGAAATGTTGAGGGTGGTTTTATTTTTTTCTTCTTTCTCTGCCATTGAGAAACAACTTTATAACTGCAGAACAAGGTGAAACTAGTAACAGGGGCTGGTGGGAGAGAAGGAAGGGCAGATCTTGTCCTGAGGATGACTTGCCTCTGTGAACGGCTGCTGTTAATCTCGCAGCTGCTGAAAGTCAGAGGGAATAAAATTTTTCCACATCTTAGGGTCCGTATCTGGAGGGTCTGAGCACCCCCAGGTTGTATGAAGCAGCTTACTGTGCTTTGACACGGAACTCTTGGTGGTTGTAAATATGACTTTAATGTCATCCCAAGAAATTCTAAATGGCTTTAACTCTGCACAGTCAATACACTAACAGATGTATGTGAGAGTAGTTGGTTTCCAAAGCAGCCCCTGGAAGAGCTCCATGAAAATGCAGAGCTGATACATCCCTATGATTTATTTTATTGCCTTACTTGCAAAAATACCCCTCAGTATTAGAGCACCTACAGCTTCAAATTCCCCAAACTGCTGTGGTGGGCACTGGGGTTTGGCTGTCATCACCCCAGGGAGTGGGGCAAACTCCAACCTGGGCACCTTGTCCAGCTGCACCAGTGTGAAATGGTGGTCCTGTGCCCAGTGCTGCCTTGCACATGGCAGAGGAAAGTCAGCATGAGCAAGGCAACCTGGGGGTGTTGATCGCCTCAGCACACCCTCCCCACTTCTGCTCATTTGCAGTCAGCAAAAATAATGTTTAATGGTCACTGCTGTGTTTGTCCTCTGGGATTTAAATCACTTTCTAAACCAACTGGTATTTTTGAACATGAGTTTCACTCCTCAATAATCCACTGCATGAACCAAAACTTTTTTTTTTTTTTCCCCCCTTTAATTTCAACTCTTATGAGTAACAGTGAGTAATCCAGCTATGACTAGGATTCATTAGTATGGCAGGACTGCTTGGAATATGAGGAAACCAGTCTTGAATCCTCTTTTGAGAGGCACTTATCCCAAAAGGCTTTATTGTTCATGAAAAACCAACGCTGAATGGCAATGCACAGAGACAACACTTAACTTTCCGGCACAGGAGTGTGATCTTCTTTGCACAAATGCATGTGGGATGAGTGCTGAATAGAAGCAAAATGAGCATGCAAATCACCCCATGCACCAACTGGTGTTTCAATGCCTGCAGAGCTGGGTGTTCACACAGGATCCTGCTTGCATGCCTATCTCCAGGGAATTTGAATGCTGAAACTGGCTCGGTGCCAAAGTACATATTCACTTTTGCACATGCCCTTCAGGAAAAAAAAAAAAAAAAAAAAAACCAAAATCAAAAAAGCCAACCTTCCTGAGGATCAGCCTGGTGTGCTGAATAGCACACCTGGCCATCAGACAGGAGGCAGGAGGTTGACTCCAAGCTCAGTCACTCATGGAAACTCTGTCGCCTCAGTTTCCCTCCTTCTCTGCTCTGTTTTTTCTAGTTAGACTGTAAATTATTTTGAGCTGGTGCAATGTCTTTTTATGTGTTCACACTACCCTAATCCAAATCATAATGATGACAATTGTATTCAATTGATGGGCTTTTCTGAAATTTCCCTATCACTAACTTTTATACTACCCATCACAGCTGCAAATTCCTGAGGTGACAGCACCTATTGCCCTGCCATTATTATGCACAATAATAATTTAACTAAAATAGCATCAGAAGACGTGCATTACACAAAATGAATTTAAATTGATTTTTTTTCTCCTTTCTCAAATCTTATTACTAATTGGTATTTTTAGAGCAGAGATTCATTTTCATACACTAAAATTAATGGGCCATATCAGCGGGTGTGAATCAGGATAGCTCCATTGAATTCAAGGGGTCCTTTATCATTTACTCCAGCAGAGAATCTCACCTACCATTCCAAAGAGCATTTGCTTTTTCGTAACTCACAAAGTAATTGCATTTTCAGCCTTATGTCTTGATCCAGCAAATAATTGTGCACGACATTAAGTTTATGTAGATAAGAAGTGCTGCTGATGGCACTGCAGCTCCTCATGTGAAGTTATGATTTTGCAGGATCAGACCTTAAAATGCAAATGAAAACACAGAAAAAATCCAATGTGGTCCCTGTAATATTTTAAGAATGACAGCACATAATATGTAGCCCATTCTAATACCTAAAATTAATGCAAATTATGTTGTACAATAAAAGGGCAGAAATTAGATTATTTAGGTGGTTTTACACTTTTTGTTTACTACAGAAGAAAGTCCAATCTTTTTCTCCTGGAAGCTCTATATCCCACACTGTCTGCAGCAAGTCTTTGAAATTCAGCAGGGGGACAACTCTTGGATTAAAGATGTGTTTTTCTCCTTAGCCCCCAAGAAATTCCAACTATAGTTTTGCTGAGACAAAGTGTTTTGAAATAGCCAATTCACTTCTCGCTAGAAAATTTGGCAATGAGTGCTGATTGAAATAGGAATTTGGAAGACTTGCTCTTTTCTTCCCCCCTTTCCAAGAAAAAAATCCTTTGCTGCTGGGTGTCCTGGATCTCAAATGTGATGTGTGTTAGCTGATGTGCTAACAGTGCAAGCCTAAAGGCTGCTGATGGTGCAAAAAGAACAGGTTACCACAAGTTCTTTGCACAACAAGAAAGCAGCCCTTTTGAGGGGTGAATAAGAAAGTTTTATGTCACAAAATTAGGCAAACAAAATATAAGAATTAATAGGAATTCAGGATCCTTTATTAGCTGGCCAGCTTACAACAATACTGCACACACCATCTTCAATACCAGGGTCACACCTACTCCTTCTTCTCAACACTGGTGAAATACTGAGTGTCTGATGAGCACAATTAACATGGAATAGGCTTGAATTTACCATGGAGACAACACTTTTCCCTCCCCAGTTTTTGTATGTAATATATACATTACCATGTACTTTTCTTCTGCTTTAAGGCAAATTGAGTTTGACATTTATACAAGAAGCAATAAAACTGATGCAGTCAAAGTATATTCCTAAAACAAGTTCAGTAATGTCTCTTCCAAACTACATTTGAGTTAGTGGAATAAATGCCTTTTCATGTTTGCAGTTGAAGCACAGGCCAATTCTGCCAAATGGTTTTTGGAAAATTGCCTTCAGAATTGACTTTCCCTGGGGAAGATTTGCTTCTATGGAAAGAGGAGATACTGGGAAAATTTGAAAGAGAGAGAAAGCAAAAGGGAAGGCAGAGGGAATAGGTTAAAGGCTAACTTTAAACAGGTGGCTCTAGTTTTTCTTTGCCCAAATTGTTCTGTAATTTTTTATCCTAACACTTTTTAGTTAACTATAACAAATTTCATTTTAGCAAGAGCAGTTCTATGCTAATCCACCTTTGCTCTTACCTCAGCTCAGGTTGGGTGTTTTGCTGTCTGGGCTTCCCAGTTCTCAGGAGCAAGTTCAAGTTTGGGAGTCCTGTAATTCCAATTTAGTTTACCTATCTGGGAGTCCTAAATCATTTAGGATCCCGTGGATTTGCTTTGTCTCATTTAAAAAGGGGGAAGATGAGGACTTCTTTCAAGACTTCTTTTCAAGCAAGCAGTTGGTGTTAGCTGGCTTGAACAGAGATGTTGGTTTGGACTCCCATTGATCACTCAATTTCCTCCCACATCTGAATATGTGTGAAATGGGTGTCCTTTTCTCCAGTTATCATAATCTATTTTGCTACCTGAAAGAGGATGTCTGCATAAGACAGTGCAGTAGCTACTGAAGGATGGTTTAGTTCATATATAGCCCTTCTGGGCTACTTTACAAGTTGGCAAGCTTTGGGGATCAGCAAATAGTCATCGTTCAGGGGAGGAATCTGCTCTATTTCATGTGTGTTAAATGCTATTTCCTAGTCCATCTATGGATGACCTGACTGAAGGAAACATATTGCAAATGTATGTGTCATATCTAATCAAGCCCAATAAATATCTCTGGTAATACATAGCATTTTCCATCTTACATTTTGGAGGTGAAGCATGAGCAGAATAATTCTGCACACATTGCAACACGATGTCTGCAACTCGATGGGGAGAGCTACAGCAAAGAACATTCCAGTGAGAATTCCTAATGTCAGTGTCATTATGTATGTACAGAATAATTTCTGCTCTGCTGTCTTGGGTCCATCCAGTGCCCAGCTGAAGGGTTTGCCAGTTGCACTGTTTGCACTTGCAGTTCCTGAGCACACAGAGGCTGCTGTGACTGCAGCTCCAAACTCCTGGACATTTCCTCTGAGGTGTCAAGGCACATCTGCCTCCTGCTCTTCAGATCCCCCAGAGGGGACTGTGCCCACCCTTGGACTCTGACCCTCTGCACTTGACATCTCAGGTTTGGGTTGGCTCCCATGAAACTGATCCCAGCAGCTTGGAAAGGAGAAGGGAGTTTATTTTTAAGTTGCACCAGGAAAACAGCTGCAGCATTTTCTCCATGGCAGAAGAAGCTCTCACAGGACAGAGGCAGGGTTGTCTTATTGCCTCCAAATTTCTCCCCTCCAAAGAGTTTCAACCTTTCAAGATTCCCCCTGTGCAAACCTCCAGATCGTGTGTGCTGGTGAGCGTAACTCTAGAGTGTCGTGGAGGAAACCAGCACTATTTTTATTTTTGCTTGAGTAAACATTTAGCATTTAACAGTCAGGTGTTTATTTCACTTCCCAAGCTGCCTCCAGTTCCAGCAATGCTTAGCATGATCCTTTTCTCAGGGAGGGGGAGAAGAAAGGAGATTGAGTTAAATGCTCTCAAAATGGAGAGGTCTGAGGAATCACAAACTTGTATCCACTGCCACACATCCCACCTCAGCCCCCCCTCCTTCCTTGCTCCAGCCCTCCTTGGAAGGAACCTGACAGGAAATATTTTAGAGGTAGAGAATTTTCAGTGAAAATATTATTTCTCCATCTGCCCACGCTTCCGCCCTCGCAGGTTGTATGGCTAAGTGACATTTAGGAATGTGTATCCTGCAGGCCACTCAGTCCCCTGCCTGCTCACATGTTGCCTTCCCATCAGAGGCACATCCAGGCACCAGGTCCTCCTCAGTGTCACAGGAGACACTTGACCTTCCGGAGTTTTTCGGGTTTATTTCTACCCTCAGTGTGATTGAAGGGGCTGAGCCCCTCTCCCCACAGCCTTCCTGGGAGGTGCAGGGAAGGGTGGGGTCCACCACTGCTTCAGAGCTCTGGGATAAAAAACCCCAAAGCCATGAAACCTACAGAAAGTTGGCTGATCTTACATGTGTGGAGCTATTCAAACCAGATGCTCGCATGCCTTCCTGCCCACGCTACCTTACCCACACTGATCCATTCCTAGCCCGACAGGAAGCTTCAGCTTTTTGTACCTTGAGCCATTTTCAACAAAAGTCATAAGAGGAGAGGGACACACGTGTGCTGCAATGACCTGCAAGGGGCTGCAGTCAGCAGGAGACTTGTCTGCTCCTCCATCCAAGGGCTGCCATGTTGCACTGTTTTCTTGGGCAGGATAAATTTATCCCAGATGGTTGGGAAGTGTTAAGGCAACATGGTCTGACAAATAGCGTGTGTCTAAGAGGGAAGGGGAAAATGGCTGAGGTTAATTTGTGCTGGGAATTAACACTGGGGAAAAAATGAACATTATTTTGACACATTTCAGCTGTCCCATCTTCCTCTTTTTGAACTGATTAATAGAAAGGAAAGCTCCCGTGTCTACTTCTGTCTTGCTCTTCAGCCATGTTTCTCTGGTCAGAACTACTCTGTGCTCTGCTTCAAATCTCCTGTGTTTAATCCTCTCATTCTTAAATCTTGGCTTTAAACCATCATTCTTATTCCTGTTTCTAGCTTATTCCAGTCAAATCCTAGCAGTGGTTCTAACAGGGACAAGCCAATTTTAATACACATAGGCCTCTCAGAGCAGTGGTCACAAGAAAGTTGTAGCAGATTAGGGAGGAACTCCTTGCCCAAAACCCAACTGAATCCAGCCAGTCTTGGCAAGAGGAAGGGCAGGTCCAGAAGTATTTTTTGCCTTGTTACTAGAATAAAAATAAGAGTCAAGTTCAGAAATTTAAAAAGGATTTCACTGAGGCAATTTTTTTTTTTTCTTTTTAAGCTGAGCATCTCAAACTATACATAAATGGGTTGATTTTTGAAGAGTTCTGAACATGTCCTGGAAATAATGAAATCTGCAAGGTTCAGCTATCAAGTATAAATGTGCAGCTAAGGGCCAACAAGACAAGGATCCTAATGAGGCAAAGAATTTGGGCTACCATTTTGATAAGCTCCAGGAAGGCAGGAATTATTGAGCCCAGACTTGCTAAATAATAATCACTTTGCCAATGTTTCTGTTTATTTTTCCTTTAACTGCCGATTGCATTTTTTAGCCATTTATTGCCACTTCTCCCCAAGTCCCTTGGCAAGTACTATCCTACCAATCGAGCCTGGTCACACTCACACCTGACTTGACAACATTAAAATGGTGTGAAAACTGCTAATAGAGGAGTTAACAAAACATTTTAGAAGTCCCCACCCCTCAAATTACTAATTAATTATATATGAGACTCAAATCCAAAGCCTTATGTTAGCATAATACCATGGGTTTTCACTGGTCAGATAAACCAGTAAGGTCGGAGTTGGTGTTCCATACACAGAATTTAAAGCTTCCATGACACTTTTCCATCGGCAGTGAGTTCACTGCTGCCTGTGCCTGCCCTGAGTGCGTGGTGCAGCTGCTGTGCTGTACACTGGACCACTGACATTATTTTGGTTGGAAAAAAACAAGAGAAGGGTTGGTTGTTTGCACCCCACAGGCTGATGCAGCTGCACAAAGAAGCAGAAATAGCTGTGGCAGAAGGGATGGGACCAGAGGAGGGGTCCTGGGGGAGCTTTTCACCCCATATCTAGGCTGTGGTACTTTGCCACTGTGCCTGGCTCTTTCACACCCAGAAAACATGAACCAGTGTAATTAAAGGTACAGGAAAAACACATGTTAACAATTTTCTTGCTGCAGACTTGTCAGGTTTTTATTTATTACTTTTTACTCCCCGTGAAACGTGATTATTCATTGGTGAGATTTTGAAGCTCCTCGTAATGAGTAAGGAAGAGAAAACTCCCTTTGGTTTGCTACACAAGTTCATCAGAAAGGTGATCAGCCCCATAAACACATACCCCTCCACCCCTTCCCATACCCATGCATTAGCTCACAGCTGTGTGGATACAGGCTTTGAGAGCTGAATAACCCATTAATCTCCATGTGGAAAATCAATAAATTGAAAATAATTAGCTGGGTATGAGAAGAAGCAAAGAATCAGACAGCTGTTATTTAAAGCATGACTTAGGCATGTAGAAACAAGGTATAACAAGACATACAGGGAACAGAGAAGGGAGGGAGGGAGGGGAAAGGACAGGAGGATTTGAAAGAAAGAATGGAGTGGTGAATTCAGAGGTGCTGAAATGTGTGTTTATGTACAACCCATGTTGTGCACTGAGGGCTGTGCAGGGACCAGCAGGACTTTGGGAAAACGCAACCCCCAGGATGAAACCCCTCATTGACAGGCCTGGAAAGGCTCCAGGATAAGGGAACAAATTCCCAGACAGTGCCAACAGGCATGGTCATGATTTCATTCATCTCCAAGCAGGCAGGCAGGGGGCTGCAGTGGGAGTGCAGGAGCAGCAGCAGGGTGGGCACAGGAATGGAGCCCAGGCACCCTGGGCAGTGCAGACACCGAGAGGGGCAGGCACAACGTGTCCCTCTCCTCCCTCCTGTTCCCTGTCACACTGACGTGGTGACAACTGCTGAATAAAAACACTCTGAGAGAAACAAATTAGGAGGACGAGAAGAATGTGGCTCACCAGTGGGGAGACAAAAACAACAGCACACTGAGACAGATCAGCAATGTACCAAACTGCTCCAAGCTCAGCTATGACAGATGGTCTCACGAAGGGATATTCCAGCTGAGCTCTTGAGTGCATTATTTTTAGGCTGAGATTTAACACCCATGTCCCTGGCCAAACCAAGGATTCTAGGCACAGTTTTGAGTACTGAAGCACCAGAAACTTTACAATTTTTTTTTTTTTTTTTTTTTTTTTTTGTATTTTGTTTATGGTGGAAGTTTCATGGGATTCATTATGAGAAAATATATACAGCGCCCAAACTAGAAAACTGCTAGACAAGGTACAGCTCCTAGAGAGAAATCAACACAGAGAAAATTCCTTGTGGAGGGAGTGATTGTTTTGAGGGAGAGATTTAAGCAGAAGCACCCCAGGATGCCCTGAGATGGATAAATGTTACCTGGAATATAGAATTTCATTTGTTTGAAGACAAAAAGTATCTCACTTTCCTGCAAGCTGCTGATCAGAGTATGAAGCAGGTCATCACATCTGCCAGAAGCCTGAAACAACACCTTTGAGGGCATTATGAATTTAATTATCATTTAGTTAGGATTAAATTTAGATTAAACTTCTCCAGAAAAGCCTTCCAACACTTCTATCAGTCCACCAGAGATGATGCAGCAGTGATGAAGCTCTGCCTGTCTTCAAGGGGGCTCCTGTGGTCAGCCAGCACCATTCTCTGTGCCTGGAGGGATTTAACATGTAAGGGGATTCCCAATTTCTATATCCAGCTAAGCATGAATATGACAGCTGCTATAAAACTGTGAAGCATGAAGGATAGAAAAGGCATCTACTTCCAAGGCTGCTCAAAACTCAAGAGTTTCTGTCTTGAGCCTGATACATCTTTGGGCTCAGATTTCTAGCTTTGAGCGTCTAGCTGGAGGCTGGATACAAAATGAGGCTGTTTCCTTTCCCTCTTTGTGTCTTCCAGCGCTGGTGAGCAAGTTCTACCACATGCAGACTCATTAATTTGTTTAGATGAAGGTCAGGAAAGGACCCACCCAGCTCTGGGGTGACTGGAGCTGTGCTTGAGGAAAATATCTAGAAGAAGATGTCTAAAAATTAGTAACTGTCCCAAGAAATTGAGGGAGCCAAGTTTTCCTGTCCTGGTATTGATATATCCATAGAGTAGGCTGGATTTAATGCAAATTGCCTTGTTAAATTGGAGTTGCTTTACTCATCTCCATGCTCTGCTTTCTCAGAGTAACAGTGCTTTTCTCCTTTATTAATCTCACTGTTCAAAGCTTGAAATTTTTCTTCCAGAGCACTTCAAACCTCTGAAAATCAGTCTAGTTCTTGCAGAACTAGCATTACGTTATCTAGGACTGTGAAGACTAATCCCTTCTGTTCAACCTAATGAAAAGTTTTCTAAATATAACCGCTACCTTCTCGTTACTCTACACTATCAACTTCTCTTTCCAGATTTAATGACACATCTATGCCATTTCTTCTCATTTATAGGAACAATCTTGGGGCCTTATCAAAATGTGTTCACTACAGGGCACAAATCAGGTTTACAATTCTTCAAGTGCAGAATTCTTGCCTTTAGGTATAGGCTAATGATGGGGGGAGAGAGGCAGCAATGGCATAGTTCAGATCGATTTGCAAAATCTGGGATGTTAGGATGGGGTTTTTTCCAATCACTTCAGCCACCCAGACAAGGAGAGGATTCCCATTCCAGGTTGTGGGTTAACACTTATTCTGGGGCTGTTCTAGACAGCAAGAAGAAGGAGAGGTGTTTCATCACCTCCACTTTCTAAATACAGTGTTTCCCAGGTTTTTTCATTTTATTAGGTAAGATGACAGTTCATTCTGCCTATCTTTTGATATCCAAAGCTAACGTATTTGCCCTTCTCACTCAAGTCTGTATGACTGCACTCGTGTTAAGGGAACAGATAAAAACCTTGAATACTTCTACTCTGAAAAGGCTGCTTTTAATAGTTTGGATGGATCTATATGACTAACTACAGAGAACAGGACAAAAAAGATTGGGTTACAATAGGAAATAAAAAGACTTGTCAGGGAAGAAGAGGATAAAAAGGCAGCTGAATTATAAGGACGAAGGCTGTGCTTGTAGGAAACTCAGACTCTGTGCTGTAGGAAATCAGAAAAAATGCAGAAAGAAATCCAACAGGCTACAGAGAGTAAATAAACCTGTCTGTGATATGTGAGCCTCATCAAACATAAAAAACAAGGACTCAGAAAGAGGGGCTTGTAATAACGACTAAGATGATTCAGGCAAGTAGAAGAATGACAGCAAAGGCTGTATCAGGTTGAAGAAGAAATCTGGCCAACACCAGTCAGCTAAAAAAATTGTCCCTCAGCCCTCCTCCCTGCCTGAAGAGAGGCTGCCTGGGGGCCAAAGCAAACCTGAGGTTGGGAAGGCTCCAGCATCTCTGCTTGGAGCAATAACCATGTCCAGGATTATCCTTTTACTGTGTTTCTACTTCACTGACACTTCAAGCCACCAAGAAAAAATAAAATAGAATTAAACTACATGAGGAAAAAAAGCCTGGGCTGGAGCAGATCACCAGACTTCTGCTTCTGAAAAGCTTCAAACTCCCCCAGTGCAGCTGTGTCTGGGTGACAGAGCCCAGGACATGGTGAAAAGTGCTCCTTGGGAGTACAAGTCCAGACAGCTTTGCCAAGCCTGAGGAGCAACAACTGCACTCCCTGAGCAAGGCAGAGCCCAGCAGTTTCTCAAACAGCAGCCGGTGTGAGGCTGTTCCTGAACGTACCCTGTTCCAGCCTCCAGCCCCTGGGCAGCAGCAGGGCTGCAAGTAAAGTCTTGTGGTGGAGGGAAGAGAGAGACAGGAGAGCTCCCAGACTGACAAGCAGGTTCTGCGGTTTTGTTTAAGGTGCTGAATCAGAGTTTCACCTGGAGGGGGGCAGAAGGGGATGGCTCATGGTTGGCAGGTGCCTGCAGGAGCACAGGGGCTGGCCTATCTCAGGGGCTGGCATACAGCCCTGCTTGGCTGGTTTCTGGGGCTCTGAAGGGAGTGAACATCACCGTCAGACCCGAGCGTGCCGGTTCTTGTCGTGTGGCCCTACCAACAAGGGAAGGCTCCTTTGAACAAATCCACAGCAATTTGGAGATAATGAAATTCAGCATCCACCCAGGCTGCTAAGCATACTGAATTGTGAAAGGTTCAGAGCTTAGTTTTGTCCTGCCAAAGTGTCCCTTTCTGCCTCCAAGAGCAGCTTCTTGGTGTTGATGTCACAGCCCAGGTCCTGGCAGTCACTTTTGTGGATGAACTGTTCCTCTGCATGACCACAAATAGTACAAACACAAGCAGCAGTTCTTGGTCATTGAATGCAGAGTGGAAGAGTGTCAGACAAGCCTGTTACCAGCTCAGAAACAACTGTGCCATAGTCACAGAATACACTGAACATCCAAAATGGGGATGGGCTGGACCTCCATCAGAAGCACATCCATATTCTGCCCACTGCAGGGAGCACTGGTAAACTTCTCCCCATCTGGCAGCACCTCAGTTACTGACTGCAGTGAGCTGGTCTGTAATTTTCTGCCTTTGCCATGGCTCATTCTCGTCGGTCCAGTCCTGTTACACCATCAGGGCTGTAGCTGTGCCTCCTGCCCTGTGCTGCAGGGCCAGCTCACTAGAGGGTGTGCAACTCTGCCGGGGCTAAGGAAACAAACAGCAACACACTGAGAAAAGGAAGTAGAAATAAGATGGCTTAGCTCAAGGAGGAGAAGGTAAGAGCAGGAGCAATGCCTTCAGGTCAAGGTCAGGTGCAGGAGCAGAGCTGATGGAGGAAAGCCTTCATAGCTCCCAGTGACCATATTACACCAAATTTATACCAAGCTTCTCATGCCCTCACTTCCCCATGTATTAAAATTCACCAGGAAGATAAATAGTTACTTCATTGCCATCTGGTTTTATTCTGCTAGATAATGTAATCAAGGCTATTCTATACACAAGAAATATCGCTTAACTAAATATCATCCAAAACACAACCTACAGAATTTTGAAAGTCACCATTATTTGTTGACATTTGAGACTGAAGCAGTTGGACCAAGACAGGGCAGGTTACAAACCAGGCATTTCTCTGCCCTTTCACTATTGCTTGAAAACTTCCATGAAAGTTCTTTTTTTTTCCTAAAAAAAAAAAAAAAAAAAAAAAAAAAAAAAAAAAAAAAAAAAAAAAAGAGAGAGAGAGAGAGAAAATATAGCTGCTGAAATAGAAATTTCTTTTTCTGCATTTTCTTTGAGAAGCTGCAGTTTGCATTAAGCCATGATTTATTTTCCATATTTCGGGAAACTAAAAAAAAAAAAAAAAAGAAAAGAAAAGAGAAAAAAAAATCTGTTTGGGTAAAACCTTGCTTTTTTTAATGTAACATCTCCTCCCTGCAAAAATAAGGCACAAATACTGCAAATACTTTTTGCGCTGGCTGAAATTTTTGTTAGAAACTAACAAACACATAAATGAACACGTTCTCAATCAAGTGCAGTGACTTGTCCAAAGCCACAAGGACAAAAAAGAGCAAAGCAAAGCACCAAGCACTGAGATCCAAACCCCACACTCTGCTCTGGCCATTGGGCCTGGTAGATCCCAATTAGCAACAAGGACACGAGATCCACCAAAGATAAGTGGGCCCAGCTCAGAGCCTGACTCTGCCTCAGAGTGGTTATGTGGGTGGTGCAGAATTTGTCAAACAAGATGTTCGCAAAGATCTCCCCAAGCACAGCCAAGAAAAAAATGAAGACAACCCTACCATAAAGTGACACATAATTCACATAAAGTGAAACACACTCATACAACAGCAGAGAATAACTCATTCCCCTTAGGCAAAACTCATCCAAAAAGCTCATAATGAAAACTGGAGGACTCCAAACCATTATTTTTGCTTTGCAGGCCAGCAGCAGGGATAGCTTATGTGGTTAGCAGCTGACTCTGGAGTTTTGTTCTGGTTTCCACCACTAAGTCCCTGACTGATCTTGCAGCATCACTGTCCTGGGCCTCAGTTTACTGATCAGTGGGATGTGGGTGTAGGTTGATTACAGAATATTTAAGTCACACATGCAAAATATCCAGGATGAATACAGGTGGTGGGTCTGGATCGTTGAGGCACATGCTTTTGTACCTGTTTTTCAGACAGATCCTTGAAATTGTAAAGTAACTCACATGCTTCATGCTTCTGCAAGGAAAAGGAATGAAGGCACCTGCAAATATGCAGGATGCAGAGCTCAGATACGCTGGTGTCAGTGGTTATGACTCAGAAACCATGGGAAAGAGGTCAATGCCTTCACAATGACCCATTTTAACATGCACTCTGCTCTGTAGCTTGGGAATGGAATACAAATGCAACTCTTTCTTGGAAGGTCATTGAATTGAGCTGAACTAACCCAACCAGTTACTATTGGCTTGTGGAAAACCGTGGACAGCAATATTTATGGTGATTACCCTGACAGGCTGAATAATTGCATTGTAGCTAAAATGCTAAAAGCAATGGAGCTGGGTTTTCAAAAGAAGTGTTTCATCAGAGTTTCCTAAATAAAATAATTGTGGGAAGTAACTGGAAAATGGAGCTGGTGGCTGGATTTGTGTTAATATACATGTGTGTATATATGCATACATCTGTAAAGTGGTGCAGATCAGGAACGAGAATAAAGCAATCACTTCAGACTGAAGATTCTTCATTAATGTGTTTAATGCTACTACTGCCACCAGAATTATTATTTCAGTGGTAATAAACATATTTTCAGGGACCAAAAAATGTAAAAAATCAGATAAGCAATCCATGGGATAGAGTACTCAGTGTAGACTATAGAATGGAATCACAGCTTTTAATATATACTATAAGAGTTAATGAATAATAAAAGTAATGCCATTTTTTTTCCCTGAAGTGTTTGGGGCTAAAGTAAGAATCTGTGCTTTTAGATCAGTTTCCCTGATGGTTATGACCCCCACAATGTTACTGTACCTTTTAACCTCAGCGACTTCTCACATCCAACACACTAAAAGTTTGCACTGGAGAACTAAGAAGGTGAACTATTGCAGCAAGTCATCAGCTAAACATTTCTTGTGTGAGGATAAAACCTAGAAAGGACCATTCCTATACACTCATGCTGTGAAAAAATCCCTACTTATGAGTTACCAGGTTATCTTTGCTAAGTGAGTTTCAGCTCCTCTTGTTTCTCAAATGAGCTGAGACATTTTTAAAATAGGCCATGTTGGACAAGTGCTGATTGGAAGCTGGTTCATGAAGTTGAATTCTTTGGTTAATGGATCTTCAAGACGTTTAGATGTTGAAGTTCCTAAATTGCCATGTTCATATAGGAACCACAAATGTCCGTGCAATAGTGGAAAATGTGCGTGTGAATGCTGAGATGTGGAAACCACTTCTACAGCACGTGTGTATCAACGTGAACACCTTCATGAAAATGTGATCCTCCAGGCCCAGCCAGTTTCAATAATCAACAGCCATCTTCATCCTTCAGGTGTCTCTTTAATGCAATGGCTAAGAATTTACCACAGCCTCTTATTATTGCAAACCCAAAGCTCAGTCGTGTCCGATCACACTGAACTGCAGCAGCCCTCCAAGGAGCACTTCTTTTTTACAGAGGGATTTCCTTCAGTGCTGGTTCACAGACCTGTCTTTGCTATGCTTTAGAGCCACTCTCCTCAGCAGCTACAGCAGCAGTTCTACAATCACTGCTCAGGAAATAACCATTGTCTGAGTTTTGGGACAAGAACCACTTCTGTGTATTTATGAATGCCGCAAAACCACTAAGTAGTCAAGTTAAACTTGGATACTTTGGACACACTTGTGAGCCAGACTCTATGTATTTTTGGGGTTATTTTTGCAGGTTTTGGATTTGAGAGTCACCTAGGTTACTAAAGTTTGCTATCCCAAACTCTGCTCTGGTCCTTGGCGTTGAATGTCATGCCCAGCTTCCTGGGCACTTGCAGAACACAGAGGAAAAATATTCCTCTGATGGATTTGGCAGGAACCTGTTTTATCAAAGACAACAGAGGTGGGGGGATAAAGGTAGAGCTTTCCAAATTTGGGTCCAGAAGGACCCAGCAAATCTGCTGTGCTCTCAGAGATGGAAATACAGAAACTTCCATGGGTGGTGAGTAAATGGGACAAGAGCTCGGGATGACTTCATCCTTTTTCCCCATTATTACCAGGTATTCTGTAATAGCACTTGCAGGCTATAACTAAGACTGGGACCTGCTGTGCTTGCACGTGTATGGACAAGCAAGTAGACATTGCTCTTGCCATGAAAGGTTTAGACAGAGATCATGAAAGCAAAAAAGATTTCAGGCTGAAGGACAGTACGACAGACAAAAAGCAGCAGAAGAGGTTAGTGAAGCATCTTGCTCAATGTGAGGAATACTTTGGAAGTCTTCTTCTGTCTGTTCTGCTGGTTTAGACACTCATAGGCTGTCTCAGATAAACAGCACATCAAAATGGAAGTCAGTGGAATTAGAAGCAGAAGCTCCTGTGATCACTCATAGACCACAGAGTTCCTAGATATCACCTACTGTTCTTTATTAATCACAATTTTAGGATTGATTTTTCTTAGTATCTCTCTGACCTCCTGCTACATCCCTTGTGGAGAAATCACACATTTGGAAAACTGTAATCTAAGTAGCAATATTACTCCATATCCTGGAAGTGATTTTGATGTATCTGCATGTTTTTTCTCTCTGTCTCTATCATGACACCTGAGAGCATTTGCAAATCAGTCAAGAGCATCATCCCATATCAGATATGAATAACGATGAGTTCCTTCTCACGCATCCCCATCCCCGCTGGAGGCTTCCTCTTCCCCAGGCAGATTTCTCAGGAGGAATCTCAGCTGATAGCCAGCCTCTCTGGATGCTTTGAAGGGCAATACAGATTAACTTTGCCAAATCATTAGGGAAAGCAAGGTGTTGCCTAAGCTGAAGGTCCTGATTAGGAAATGCCTTCCCCCACCAAGGTACACGCCAACCCCACCCACACACAGAGTTCAGATCACTCAGATGCAAGATTGCAGTTGATCTCAGCATCTGCAGAGATGAAAGGAGCTGCAGCATCCAAACCATGCTGGGCTTCGTTTGGGGAGATCCAAACTGGGAATTTGGATTTCATTGCAACAGGAAACAAGCTGGTAACCAGTCCAGCCTGCCAAGCAATGCAGCAATTAATGAATGCTCTCATAACCTCCCTGATAGGTTATTCCAGCAGAGTGCTTTGCAGCTTGCTAAGGTTTCTTTCGGGAAACTTAAACAGCACCAGCTTGACACAGTCCCAGTCTAGAGTCCTGGGGAAAATAAAATACACCCCTGAACAGCCACTAAAAAGTAACGTTTCCTCAGTTGCAAGTGTGTACTTCAACCTGAAAAAAGTCTTCAGGTGATGTAGAGTGGAGGGACAGACAGAGGGAGGCTTGGAAAAACCTTCCATGGGACTCACTTGCCTCTGCCATCACCACCACCATCTCCCTACACATCAGCTACATCCCTACACATCCCAGAGCAAGTGGGATTCTCAACTTCCCACTGACTGAACTGCTGGCTGCTAATCACTGTGGTGATTATTTCACTTCAGCTACTCTGAGGCTAAACTCCACCTTATAAAATACTTTGTCCTTTAAATGCTCAGTGCTCTTCAGGAATCACCTCAGTGTCTGGCCACCTCGACACATTTTTCCAGGCTTTTCATGCCGTCACAACCCTTGACATTCCCTATAAAATGTGACCCACATTTATGGATCTTACTTACAGACTCTAGGACACTGTGTTCCCTCTCATCCTGAAACTCTTGACTTGGTGCATTCTGAAGTTGGCAGCTGATTCATTTTCCCAGTTCTGAGGGGTGCTGAGAAATGAAGGGCCAAAATAAAGAGGCACCTCACTGCAGCAAACCGAGAGGGTTCCCCTGACTGCAAATTTCTTAACAGAAAAATGTCTGTTTTTCTGGGCAGGCCATCAGGAGAGGCAAAGAAAAAACACTTCTCCTTCTCATCCCACTCACTTCTGTGAAGGAATTTGGTCTGTACTTTTTGAGGTCCTGAAGGATTTAGAAACCTTTCTTGCTATTATATTTTGGACTGAGAATATCCCTTGATTCTTCTCTATTTCTTTCAACAGAATTCTTCCTGTTTACATAAATTAAGGATCTGGCCCCTGGTTTCCAACTCAACCAAGGAGGACTCAAGTACAATGAGACAGATTGTCCTCGCAGGATTTCGAGCTGTGTAGAGAATCCAAAGTGCCAGAAACCTTGTGGGAAGGACTGTTTTCAGGGAAATTCCATCCCATAGTTTCCATACGTGTTATATAAGTAATGTCACCCCAGACTATAAACCTTCTGAAATCAGCCTGCTGCATTCAATACTGCTGGTTTATTTTTTTAAATATATATATATATATATATTTCCCTTTCAACTTTAAAGTGCCTCACTTAAAATGAAATTGTGGCACTTGTGCCACCAACATTTCCCATTTCTGCTGGAAGTGTGGAAGGACAGGATTCATCTGAATTTCACCTGAAGCTGGTGAAAAAAGTGTCACTGAAACCTGTTGTAGTTGTGGCCTGTGGTGTGGTACAGCCAAATGACAGTGAGGTGCTCTCAGCTAAACTCTGACACTTCAACTGGCTCAGACCAGCAGGAAGCTGGAGGCTGAGCTTCATTTCTGGATCTGTCCTGGCTGCAAACTCTGAGCCATCAGTGGTGACTTTGATCAGATGAATTCCTCCCATCAGGAAGAAAGGCGGTGTATGCTGGTACTTTAATTTCATTTCAATTTGCTTTAGCAGAGATTTATAATTATTATAAGGAACGATTTTATAATGTAATTCAGTGTTGTCAGAGTAGGTTAGCTTTATGACCTGCTTTAAAAAATAAATGCGGCTTTAATTAAAACAAAACCAAAGAGAAAAGTACAGTCTTGTACCAACATGTTGCTGTCAGCACCCTGCTAACTGTCTGAATTGAGCTGCAAGCCTCCGCTCAGGGGCTCCTGTGCCAAAAACAGAGCTCATGGCACATTTAAAGGTACCGCTGGCTTATTTTTAATTTACAGCTCAACTCGCTGTTGCCGGAGGTTTTCTAATAACAGCCATGATGACTGCAAAAACTGAGACGCAAAAGAGCAGCCCCATTTGGTCGATGACAGCCCTTGCAGAAGTGAGGCTGGATGCAGCTGTAAGCCTGACCCTGTTTTGCTCAGCAGTATGCCGCATTTCCATTACCTGACATGGAGCCTCTTTTGGTTTAACCCAGCCTGAGATCAGAGTCCCAGTCATTAAATTTAGCCCTCCAAGCTGCCATCTTTCATGAGGTAACACGATTTTGCTTCTACATAATGAATGTCACAGAGCTCATCTTCGGTACGTGCTCACACTACTTGTAATTTTCTGTATTTGCATTGCCTGACATGAGACAATATTAATGCCATATCACACTGAAGGCTCTCTGACATCAGCAAATAGAGCTACCAGGCAAACCAGAGCCTCTCCAGCAACACACACAGCCCCCTTTCTATCCTTGTGCCTCTTTCACAAGGTCAGTGATATTAGGCTGACATGTTAAGACATTTTAGCATCACTTTATCAGAATTCTTCATGTCTTAGAGTTCACCACACATTAGGATCCAGAGAGCTGTTGCACGGCTGGCACTAAATGGCTTGGTTAGGTGGTTATATAATATTCTGGAGGGTAAGATTTCAATCCCTAGAAGTCAGTGGAGATGTTGATTTCACTAATTTTAGTTTTAACTTTAATAATTCTATCAGTTTCCTTCTTATTGGCTTCAGAGTTAGAGAATTATCTAGTTCATAAACAACATTTTGGTATAGGTATTTATTTTTGAATTATTTTCACTTTTGATAAAATGACTCAGAAATCATTTTGATAAAATGACTCAGAAAATATCACGATGATAATGCAAATAGCAGGTCTGAGGAGAACAGCAGAAAGCAGAACCAAACAGGTGAGGGACAGATTGCAATCTTTACCTCCCTCCCCTCTGTCTTATCCTGGTGCTGGGGTCCACATGAGAGTCCTCCAGCACGGATTTTCCAACAGGGGGTCTCAAGGAAGGGATCTGCTGTAGCTGTCAATATTAATTGAGGCCATGTGTGGAACTGTAAAGTCAAATGTTTGAGGGATAATTTATAGCAAGTGAAATGTCTTCTCTAGTGTGCATAAAAAAAAAAAAAAAAAAAAATCTGTGGAATACCTGGGTGAAAAGAGTGATAAAGAGGTAACACTGTAAGATGCAGTTCTTAAGAAGCTCTTCTGGGGGAAAACTATACTTTTCAGAAAAGCTGTATTTTCAGCTAAGATTGTCTAGTCTGGCATTAGGACAGACAGCATCAGGTATCATAAAGCTTCCTTTAAAATTCCTTTTACTAATTGCCTCAGTTTTCTTCTTGCAATATGGATGCACTGAAGTCTTCTGTCTTGGTATGAGCTGGGTAGTGTCAACTTCTGTGCCAGATCTAAGCTGGATTTGAGAAGTCACACATCCTAAATGCTTTGTTCCATTAGAGAGCTGGTAAATCACTCCCTCTAAACATTTTAATATGTTTCTAGTCTTGACACTTTATGAGTCATCAAATCGGCGAATACTCTAAAAACGTTTCCAGAAAAAAACATTTGTAAAATGTTTTTGTTACCATTTTTCTGTCTGATAACTAAGCATATCTGGTAATAGGGCCAGGATTTAAAAAGTGTTCCTTTTTTCAAGCCTGGTCAACTTTAATGCCCAAATTTTCAGGAGAGCTCAGTGTATGTACAGTGTCTGACTCTCTTGAGCTGCTCATGGCTTTGGACACCCTTGGACAGGTGCCACATTTCTGCTCTGTGTTATTCTGTCAAGCACTGATTCACAACTTTATTTCAGGCAGTTTCATGCAGCAAATAACACTGATCATTAGCAGCTGTACCTACCCCCTGAGGCACTAAACCGGGTCAGCAGAGATACAGAGTGGGTTCTAAGAGCTTTAATAACCCCTGGAACATTTCTCAAACACTTTTTTATCACCACACACCTAAGATAGGTTTGGAGTTGTGAAATCCCACCAGGATCCATTTGGGATGTCTTTTCCCTGCCAGGAGGGAGAAGCCTCTCCGTGAGCACAGGCTCGCACGCAGCACACGTCACACGTGCCACAGCAGAGAGCCTGGTGCTCCTCTCACCTTCATCAGCCTGCTAAAACATCAAAAAACAAAAATAAAATCTGCATTGTGTATGACCGTAGTCTTTGTCTGGCAAGCAGCTTTGCTCTGGAAAACATGACAAGTGCCTAAACCAAAAGATATTAAACTTCATCAAGTACCAGGCTTGTTAATGTTCCCTGGGGCTTGCAGGAATATTGTTTGCAATATGGACAAGGAGGAATGGTCCTGGTCCTGTTTGAGTAACAGCTGAGACACAGTTCCCCAGATAAGGCTATTCTCCCTTTTTGTCACAACAGAGAAACCCATTTTCCCTTCCTCCCACCTTGGGTTTTAGTGTATATAAGAGGTCAGCAATGATGAATTTGCCTTAATTAAACTGATTAGCTTAATATAATATGTGTAATAGGTAAATATCCATTTTCTCATATGGGGTCATGTAGGAGAATAACTCAATAGGAAAAAAATGCTTTCACTCTTGTTTCACAGGCCTGTCCAATTGTCTCAGTGGTTCAGAGATTAAAGAACAAAATAAACTCAGTTTTGTTCCGGACCTTGTTGGGCATGCACAGTAAAAGAGAATCCTTAGACCCCACATGAGAACTGGTACAAAAAAAAGCAGTTTGAAGCTCAATCTCCTTGTTGATTTATGCTGGATTCAATTTTCTGTAAACATACAAAAAAATGCTGGCTTAATTTCCAAAGGAGCAAGGAGTCTTCCTCTCATTGTAGTCAGTCACAGTGATGTGGACTCAGCAGTGAACAGGGTGGGAATGATGCTGGGATAAGGGGAAGAAAAAAGCCTTTTGGTGTCCTATTAATGTTGTTTGTCCATTTTTTTTTCAAAAGCAAAAGTAGTTGAAATGCCCACATTCAAAAATCTCAGCCAGCTGAACTCCTTTCAGTTAAATAAAAACAATTTAACGATATCTTTGTGTTTGAAAAGACAAAAGGAAGAAAACAAGGTGCTGATATTTTTCCTGTCTAAATTTAAGCGAAAGAAAACGCCCTCCTGTTTTCCCATTCGAGCTAACACGAGATATTGAAGAAATTACTCCTCCCCTCCTGCCCCCAGAGCTCTGTCTATATTGAAACACAGGGAAAACAAGTGCTAACACAAGTAGACTTTGTGCTGTGTGAACAACTTCTCCTGTATTAGCAAAGCAGACTGCTAATATGATATGATGGGACATTATTAATGCAACAGAGTGCAGCTAATGCAAACAAAATATGTTGGAGTGCCTGGTTGAACTGAATAGAGAATTTGTTTGTCTGGGACCCAGAATCTGAAAATCAAAGCAAATGCCTCAGAAATAAATCTTACAGACAACTCAATAAACACACAGAGCCCATCAGGTGCACCAAGGTGTCTGTGGGTGCTGGAGGTACAGAGAGACCCATGAACCTCATTCCCACATGGACTTTGGAAGGCAGTTGGGTGCTTGGGTGTCCTTGGCACTTTGAAAAAAAAAAATCTCTTCTTGTATAAATAATATATGATGCTAATTTACATTGACATAATAACTAAGTGCATGTGATTATCAGTAAAGGCTGGAAAACTGCTGTTCAAGGCTTGGGGAGCACTGCTGTCATTGAACCAGAGCTGAGTCTCCAACAGGAATTGTAGTGACAGGACAAGGGGGAATGGCTTCAGGCTGAAAGGGAATAGGTTGAGATTAAATTTGAAGAAGAAATCCCTGTGAGGGTGCTGAGGCCCTGGCACAGGATGCCCAGAGGAGCTGTGGCTGCCCCTGGATCCCTGGAAGTGTCTAAGGCCAGGCTGGACAGGGCTTGGAGCAGCCTGGGACAGTGGAAGGTGGGACAGGATGGTCTTTAGGGTACCTCCTGACCCAAATTATTTTGTTATTCTATAGCAAGTTCAACTCTGAGAAATAAATATTTATAATGCACTTTAAAATCTTAACAGTGATTTTTTAATTTTTTTTGCCTCCTTCCCCTACTCCCACTCTCCGCTGTTAATGAAGATATTGTCTGCTGTAAATGGATAGGTCTGAGCAAATGAGAGAATCTCATCCCCAGTTTCAGCTGAGGGTAGTATCTCCCACAGCAAAGGGTCTGCTTAGGCTTTGATGCATTTCCCTCCAAAGGCCAGCTATTAAATGGAATCCTTGTGTTCTCTCACAGCCTCCAGGGCCCTGCTCTGCACTGGGAGCTGCTTTTGCAGCCAGGAGCAACCAGTCACAATTTGTTATTAAAACTGCAGCTCCCCACTGCTTGCTGCTGCTGACTACCATGAGGCTGGAGTCTGCTCAAGAAACGCAGAGAAAGCAGAAACCGAGAATATTCCCAAGCTCACCTTTTAATGAAGGCATATGGCATTCAGGATATTGTTATTCATGTAGTAATTGGCAACGGCATACACATATTTATGGTACCGCTCATCATGCTTAGGAAATTTTGGAATTGCTCCATTTTAATGGGCCATAAACACTTACCTGAAGTTAAGGTATATAGCAAATACAAAGAAACATGAATAATTCTTTATAATTACACTCATATATTTATGTACACACACACACACACACGTAGCCATCAGGCAAGGCAATTTATTCTTTTAATAATTATTACTGAGGTAGAGCAAACTGCGCCTCAACTGTTCTAAATCTAGATTAGCAAATTTAATCAAGTCAAGTGAAAAACAAATGCAAGGTCGTGAGACTTTTCCTAGGTATTTGGGGCCACGGAAAAGGAGTGTAAGAAACAAGACAAATTGTCAGCAATTATCTGCAGAACTAGATATCGATGTTTGCAGTAAAATTGGGGCTTGACAAAAACCCTCACTTTATATAGGAAAAGAAACACCACTTTGTAGTCCTCTTTCTACTGAAATATTAGAAAGAGGTGGAGATTTTGTTGATTTTTTCAGTGTAATAAGTAGCTGGAGTTTTCTCTGATCACTATGGAGAGAGGTGAGTGTGTAGTTTATATCCTTACTAAACGAAAAATTATAATCTGTAATTGTAGAATTAAACTTCTCCTGCTATACCTGTGAGCTACCTACATGGATATTCAAGCTCTATTTTTATTTCAGAATTTTTTAAAATTAATTTGACATATTTGAACCAGAATTAAAAAAAACAGTTCATGCAGAAGAAAAAGTTTCATAAGGAGATATAAGGAACAAGAATTGTTTAACCCACAGATTCAGATTTTTGCTACTGCTAAGTTTCATCAGTTTGACAGTAGACTCACTGAAAAGAAAGGGCTTGCTTAGAGGAGGGCACTAAAAGAAAATTCTTTGTGTCAGCATTGGAATCCTGTGTCTATATGGTTTAAAGGATGTAATTTTAAAACAATTTTTTAAATAAAAAAGTATATTTGTTTGTTTCAAATTCCCCAAAACTCACCCAACAGTTCCCACAGAGATGTTTAAGATGCATTTTCAGGAGGGTGCTCAGTTGAACAGCGTACCCATGTTCTGTGTACAGGAGTTAAGACCTCAGTGCTGATTTGGATAATGATCTGCAGCCACAGACCTTGTGATTCCCACCCTTAGTGTTTAGAAATGGGTGTCTGAGATTCTTCTTTCTTCCTCACACAGTCTGAAATTGAAGTACCTTATTCCCGGCTTAATACTTGAAAAATAATGCTTTCAGAGACCACTCCAGTGGGGCTGGATTTTGTATTTCTCCATTAGAGCCACAACTCCCCTCGATCTTTCTGCTTCAACATCTGGTGTTGCAGGTAGGATACTCTGGCTCACAGCATCTGGGCTGAGAGATGTTTTCTCTCCTCAGAGTCCCAGACACTTCACAAAAACCCTTCAGAAGCCATTTATCAGACTCAGCACTGAAATGTTCAGTAAAATTTACAGTGCACCACCTTCTTCCCCTGCCGGCACAGTTGCCCCAGACTCTCCCCAGCAGAGCAGTTGTTAACAATTTGGTTAATTGCTGGTGCTTTGCTGATGTTTGCTGTTCTGAATCAGGGACGGCAAACCCTATTCATACCGATCTGGAAATTTCCTTAACCTATTGTTCAAAACTAAAACGGGATTTGTTTTCAAGTTTTAGAATGTCTCAAACAATTATTTCTTCTGGTAACTGACTCTCAGCATCCATACTGATGCTTCTTCATTAGCAGAAAGAGGAAATGAAGAGTTTTATCAATAATGTGCTGGCTGGCATCTCAGAAGAACTGCTGCAGTCCCTGGCTCTGTCACGAATCTCAGTCATGATCTTGGACAAGTTCTGTCATCTCCCCATGGGACTGGAGTGATGTTACTTCATTTCCTGCCTTTGAAGATGTTGTATTCATCTAGATTGGAACCCCTTCTTGAGACCTTTGTAGGATTGGATGGAACCTGCCTCAGTGTACCCTCATTAACATCACAGAATTAGATGATGCAATAATAGTCATGAAAGTAATTAATGGAGGTAACAAAGAGATAGCAAGCAAAGGGGTGATCTTGCAACCTGCGACTGAAATCACACATTTCAGAAATCTTGTGAAACAGCTTGTGCCTCAGAGTTCACTACTCGAAGTTTTTCAAGCAGCAGTATTTCAATTGTTTGGCTAAAGCTGGAGAAATACCCAAACTTTTGGGTGCTGACGGGAAACCTCCAAACTTTCTGAGGTTTCTCTGTCACTGACATAAACCATGGTCTGTGGCTTTCAGCAATAACATGTGTGCTGATTTTAGCAATTTGAATCCAGATGCAGCAACTGAGCTTGTCAAAA
The DNA here is from genome assembly GCF_009819655.1 of Sylvia atricapilla. Lineage (NCBI taxonomy): Eukaryota > Metazoa > Chordata > Aves > Passeriformes > Sylviidae > Sylvia > Sylvia atricapilla. The sequence continues at coordinate 4,844,465 of NC_089155.1, forward strand.
CAGAGGAGCCACAGACCACTCCTCTCTATGTGAATGTGCTGTCATTTTTGGTAACTGATTATCTACACAATCACAGACAACCAAACACCCATCTGGTTCCTCTGATCTGCAGGAACAGCATCACTACCATGACAGTCCACAGGGGATATAAATAATCTGGAAGCCTTTGCTATGGAGTATTTTACTTGTATATCTAGCTAGACTGACTTCGACATGTAGCTGTGTGCTTTTATAGGTTTTAGTGACACAAATTCTCTGCTGGAAAACAACATCACTCCTAAAAATTTAACTTGCCAGAGGGTCAATGAGCATCTTCCAAAAACGCCCATAGGATAGCAACTGGTAGAGCAACGGCAAATGCAATGTTTTAAAGAACTGCAGCTTTCTAAGCTCATCTAAATGCAGCACTTGCTTTTCCAGGGCAAAACATTTACTACTGAAGGGATTGTGTGTAGACCCCGTCAGCACCTTCTGGCAGGTGCCAGAGTTGCTCAGCAAAGCAGCAAAGCTCTAATCCCCTTTGTCCAAGAGTCAGGAATCAGCAGCAGGTCTGTATGGATGGGCTGAGTAGAAAGCACATCCCATCAGCACCTCTGAGGTTGCCCCCAGTCCTCAGATGTGAGATGATGTTGAGGTCTGCAAGGGAAAGTATAACAATAATTGACTTAACTGAAGTTTTGATTCAACTTTATGAGCATGAGAGAGGCAATTCACACTCCTTACCCAGAAGTGACACTCACACCAGGGAGCTGGAAGGAGGTATTCAATTAGGAGTATCGCTTCCCCAGGGAAAATTATACCTGGAGTGAGAGAAGAAATGGGAAATTTCAGTGGGAGCTGTGTTTTCCTTGGGGGAGTTCAAAGGAGAGTTTATTTTGGTAGCCAAGCTCCTAATGGAAAAATAACTTCATCCTTAAATCTCAAGTGATTTCTGCCAATTCATAACAATTTACACCTACAGGGCATCAGCAAATTAAGTCCAAATACATCACTGGTATATGAAGAAGTATTGGGGACATTGGAGCATGGAAGGACTGACTTATGGAGTGACATATGTTAAAGAAAAGAAATACAATTCAGGAGTCCCAGCTCCCAGTCACCTGCTGTAATCACTGTAACTTGTTTTTCAATACTCTTCCACTCTGGAAATAAATGAATTATTTACATTCTGCCTGACCATTTTTCTTTTCCCTTTCTTAGTATTTGATGCCTCAGCTTTAATTCATTCCCAGTATTTTTTCCATTTGAGTTTCTAGCAATAACATTATTAAATTTCATGTCTGCTTCCGTTTTTATTTCCATCTTTCACCAAAAAGATATAAAGTGAAATGAATCCAAATGAGAGAGCTTTTCTCCTCAAACTGCTCTGGGTATCATCATTTCCTTAATTAAGTAATCGAAGCTCTCCCAACACACACAACGTCATTCAATCCACTGTGGTCTCTCATATACCCTGGCATTTACTCTGGTTCCTACAGGAGACTTTTTCCAGTCCATCACTCTCTTCTGCATCTTTCTAATAACCTCTCAGGCCTGCTCCTCCTGGTACCCCCTGCTGCACAGGGACCATGACCTTAAAGGAGGAAACAACATAAAGAGAGGATATTTTTAATCATTCCTAAGGGTCAATATTCCAGGTCTTGCATGGGACCAATCTTGATAGGCCTGACATCCTCATATTTCTGTTGAACAGAGAAATTACTTGCATTAGTTTCATGTTTGTGCCCTCAGATTTTTCTTTCAAAATTTGAATTCTTTCCTTAGAAAAGCAAAACAAAACAAAAATTAATTAATAATTTTACACTATAAATTATTAATTTCCTCCTTTTTACACCTTAGGGTGTCCAAACACTCTTTTGGCTTTTTGCTGAGCAGTTGCTGCCTTCCCTGGATTCTGGAATGCTGTTTTCTATGCTGGAAATCTAAGCCAGAATTGTTTCCAGAACAGAAATACGTTTTTAAAGGATGAGCAATACACAGGCCGTGCTAAAACTTGATAGATGCATTCATTCTTGAATAGGTATGGGTGTTGGGCATTACAGACTTTTTTTTTTTACTGTTGAAAATTTCTCAATGAAAATTGAGATTCTGTTTCACTATATTTTCCAGGAAAAGGATCCCCTCAAGAGCTTAGATGATATCCTGAAGGCTGAAGAGAAGGAAGAGCAGCTAATGCTGTGTTCCTTCTCTTCTGGGGACATTGGATCTTCTGTTCTCACTCCCCTTGCATCCTTGCACTGCCAGTGCTCCTTAGAGCTGAGGAGATAATGTCACTAACTGTGCTCTTCCCCATGAATTTAGGGATGATAAAGCAGCTCCTATTGTTTTCAAGGTTGGGAAGAGGTGTAAAGTAGCCCTGGAGAGGGCAGGGAATGAGACTGAACTGAGGCTATGGTGTAACAAAGCTAAGCAATGGCTGGGACATATTTGCATTAGAATTCTCTGCACAGGTGAGAGGGTAGGAAAGCAAATGAGTGAACTCAGATTGAGGGTTTGGAGAGCAAGAGCTAGAGAGGGTTGTATTTGTCCATTAGACACAAGAGCACTTAACTGTGTTCCAGCCTTAAAGTCTCACACTAAATGGCTCAATAGGGTTGTTTAGACCCCTTGGTCTCAGAGCCTGGACACAAAGATCCTGAAGCCTAACATCCAAACTCATTTTTCTGTGAACATCCTCACTGCTTCTCCCTGAAGTCCTCATTGTCCCAAATAGGCCTAGCACGGGCTGTGTATCTGAATTACTTTTGTTCCATAATTTTATCAGGTTATAGCTGCGACAATCTGAACATGGAGTGTAGATCCAGATCCACTTAGAAGAAATAATTCCTGATGTAATCCATGAATGTGGGGGTTGTGATATCAGCAGGAATTCGTTTCACTCTTTCCTTGCTGGGAGTTTTGCAGGGTGGATTTGTGTGATGTTTTGTAGGCTGAGGATCCCTAAACCTGACCTGTTACAGTTCAGCTCATGACACGTCTGGTGAGTGAGTGCCCTCCCAGCTTATGGCCACTAAAGCAGAGGAATTTCACCATCGATCTGGAGAAGCACTTGAGACAATGGTAGTAACAGGGCAATAAAGATTGCAATATATCACAGACTCAGCTGCTGGCTTGTATAGATCAGAGCTGCATTAAGACCATTACAGGCTGCCTGTGACTGATCTAGAGAGAGAAAGCCAGCCCTAGGAAGGCAAAGAGCAGCTGATACAGAAACAAAACCAAACTAACTAATGAATTTTAAAAAAAAAAAAAGTTCGACATGACAAAACTTCTTTCGCCAGCCCAGACAAATGCCTTTGAATTCCCATTGTGTCGCTGATCAGAAAGTCTGGGATGCATAGTCAGAAAAAAGGAAACGTTTGCTGCACTCTGAACTGAAAAAAAGTAAATAAAGTAAATCCCACCAGCCTAAATCTGCCTACATTTACAGCTGTGGAAATGCAGCTGAGGGTTGGCCCAGCAGGTATTTAGTTTTCCAGGGCACATGTTTGTCCCCTGGGCATTTTCTTCTTGCCATGCCCCTGCAGATCACCTGCGTTGTCTGGAGCTTTTCCTGTGTAGCAGATCCACCGATAACCTGTAAAGGAGCCAAAGAAGGAGCAAAAGGGATTGCAAAAACCCCGTCACACACGGTGGCTCCTTATCACTGCAGAGGAGTCTAACAACAAATGCCCTTTTCTGGCCCCTGATCTTTCATTGTTAAGAAATTTGCTGACATTATCACCTTCCAATGGAAGTAAAAGATGGAATTTGACACTTTGAGAGGAACAAAAAAAATCTCTGCGAACAGAGGAGCGAAAGGAAGAGGGTCTTTCACCCGTGTGTCCCCAAGCTGTCCCAAGTCACTTCCATTTGGGTTTGCCAGCGCCCATTGGACATTTTTAACAGGGATACACCTGAGCATCTCCGTGCAGCGCCTTGAGCCGGCTGTGCTGAGCCGGGGAATCACACCGGGGAGCCTTCATCCTCCTGAGCAGAGCGAAACCTCCCTGCAGATCAAACCTGGCCTGGCTCGTTCCGGAGGGAGCTGGTGACACGGCTGCAGCCCCTCGCCCCGTTGCCCCTTAGGAAAACGCGGCCCCGGGGGCAGAGAGCGGAGTGCCGATCAAAGGCAGAGCTGGCTGCTGCCGGCCCCGCGGGGAGAGCGACGGGAGGGAAACACGGATCTCGGGCAGACACGGGCTTTGGGGCTCTGCCACCGCCTAGGAGTGGTTTGGCCTTGGGAGGGGACCTTGTTTCTTCCCACTCCTTTGGCACGGTGGAGCCCAGGTGTGGCCCTGGGAATCCCTAGGCTTTTAACTCGCTTAGGAGTCATAACCAGTGGATGGTGGTTTCCACCTGCACGACTCGTCGGTAAATCTTGCACTTGCCACTTCATTTCGCCTCTACAGAACCCCTCGCTCCTTCCCTTTATGCCCCCTTCCCCAGAACACAAAAAACAGATGTCCTCTTCAAGAGCTTTTGTCATATTCCTTTTCCCCTTTGGCTTTGGAGTATAGGGAGGGAGGAGTGCAAAAGGGCAAACTTCCTCGAAGTTTCAAAGCAGAGCTAGGAAAGAAAAATGATTCCCCAAAAAACGCATGCAGCAGTGCCGGAGTGGGAGCAGGCTGGCCAAGTTCTGCACTTTCTCCTCTGAGCAAGTGTGGCTGCCTTGGGACAGGGTCCAGCTAATTATCTACTTGCAGGAGTTTTGGAGGGTGAGCAAATAGCCTCAGACACTGGAGAGTGTTGGTAAAAGCACATTTTTCATCTGGCTTTTTAAGGCAAGCTGAATGGAGATTTATCTGTTAAAGAGCCTGCATGAACTTGAAGGCTAAACTCCAACATATTCACATTACCTGTTCTCCTGCGGCAGAGTTGGCAACTTACAGGTTTCCAGCACAGATTTGTGCTGTCATCCCAAGAATCGGACACAGGGAGCCCACAGAGAGCCAAAGGGCAGCTGTGGAGCAAACAAGGATTGTTTAATTAGTGCTGCTGCAGCCCACTGAGATGGGGAAGGCTGGATAGAGGGGGAGAGGGTGTAGGAGTGGGTTTTGCCTTCACACTGGGGATCAATCTGCCCCTGGGACTGACCTGTTGCTGGTGGTCAGATTTTGAAAATGAAATTGTTGAGTAAAAAGCATGTCTAGCCCTGGGCAGCCCTGCTGTTCTCTAGGAAAGGGACACGGTGCAGTGCCCTCTGCCAAGACCAATTGATTCAGGAGCAGAACATGCTAGCCCCTCTAACAGTCTGTGTCATGCATTTCCAGGAGGAAATCCAGTTTTTCCAGGGCCAGCTGAGCAGGACTCTGGGACATGGCTTCTCTGCTGCTCCTTTGGGTAGCCCAGCATTCCTGCTGCTTCCAGCATGGAGCTGGTCTTGAATGTGAATACAAGGAGTGGAGTTGAGTAATGACCTTTTGGGAAGCCCTCTGGAGTTTCTAGCAGTCCAGACCACAGCCAGGAACAACCAGGCTTTTGCTTTGTAAAAATTCATCATCTGCCCATTAGCATTTTAGCCATCCCTTGTGTTGTCTGACTTTCATCCACCTTCTACATAGGAAACACTATAATTTGTGATTTTTGAACCCTCAGACTGGAAGTTACAAATAGGAATTTCCAAGGAGGTAAGTGGTTATTAATAATAAATAAAAACAACCCCTTACATGTATGGAGCACCTCTCCCAGAAAGAAATAAATCCCAAGGTGTTATTCAGACATGTTTCTGCTTTTAGGAATCACTCTGATATGGATTTACAGCATAGAGACATTTAATGCTCTACCAAAGAAAAATCACATTATCCATCACTGAAAGCAGCTGTCTCAGGGGCTGAATGAAACTGATATTTTCCAGAATTAGCAGTTAATAGTGATTATGACTAGTTTTGCATATTTTTATGAATATGCTTCAATCTCATCCAATACTTGGAGTCTGGTTTTATGTTTGTCGTGATGAGCTCTATGTCTAAAACTTGGTTTGAGCCCAGATTCCACTTTTATTAAAGCACTCCAACAGGCACAACCTTTTAGCCTTCCCTGGTGAGAACAATATTTGCTTTCTGATAGGCTGGATTTCCATACTTTTTCTTTCAGTGTGTGCGCGCGTGTCACGGTGAGAAGTTTTAAAACAAACGGAGTTATCCCCAGCTGCTAAGTTCTGACATGCACTTTAAACAAGTGAAGCCAGGGATGTGGCAGGCTGTGAAGGAAGGGAGAGCAAAACTGGCTCATGTGTCGCACTGATCACAGAATTATCATCTGCTATCACCCAGTTTACCATTAGACCCAGCTGCTGCCAACCTGACCGGCGCATTTCTTCAAGCTAAGCTAACAAAGCACTTATTTGTTATCCAGGGAACTACCTCTAATAGACTTCCAGTGAAATAATATTTGCTTTCCAACCCTACTTTGAATCCCACTCACTTTGTTAAAAAGATTGCCTCTGGCTGTCTCCGCTGGTCTAATCTAATAGTTTCTAGTTTGTACAAGCAAAGCGCTTTCAGCCAACTATATAAATAACTTAAAGAGAAGAAGACACTTTTACAGCGCTCTGTGCCGGGTGCTATAGAACATGACAGATTAGTAAATGACGCCTCAGTGGAGCTCATCTGGGAACCTCTGTCAGTTGAATATGAGCAATTACAATATTGTATTTGGGCTGAAAGGGTTGTCTGTCTTCTTACAAAAAGGCTAACAAGAAAAATAATTCCTGTCTTGCTTCTCCTGTGCATGAAACTGATCTAAGTGGCTCTCGTCCCTTTTCCCTTCCCTCCCATTGCCGGCACAGCAGCAGGAGGGGAAAGGGGGGAGAGGCAAGTGAGGAGAGAAAAGAGAGTTATTTTCTTTCTGTTTTCACTTTTGGTTTGAATTGAGAATGAAGAAAGAATAATATTAGGAGATGGGGCTCCCTGAGGTTTGAGAGGGGACGTTATATCATTATATCAAAGCTCATTCCCTGCCTCCCACCCCTGCCCCAGCAGCCCCGAGTGAGCCTGAAGAGAGAGTGCCCCGAGCCCCTTGGAGCTGCTCCATTTATCCCAGCTCACCTGCTAAGATCACCAAGGGCCTAGAGTTTCAAAGAGTTGCCCAAGGTTTATCCATGCTATTCCCACTGTTGAATGTTTTTTAAATAGAAATGCTGAGGGTGAGCACCATGCAACAGAGAATTTACCATCCACGCTGTGATTTCCAATGGAAAAATTTTCACATCCTGTGGAAACTTCCTTGAGGCTCTTTTGAAATTGCCTTGTAGGACTGAAGGGTCAATACCACATGGGCTCCTCCAGGATCAGTGAGGTTACACCAAGTCTTTGTGATCACTTGATGAAGGATTTTGCAAACACTTACAACCAAAGCTTTTTACCTTTTTTTTTTTTTTTTTCCCTGAAGAACTGCCCCAATACCAGCAATTTCTTTTGTTTACATCTCTTTTTTTTCTCACCATAGCCTGTTACTGTGACTCTTTCCAGCCCCATGAGTAACTGCATGCAACTGCAAGCCCATGAATGTGCACCAACAGAAAATCGTGCTCTGATTAAATCAAGGGCTCATGCTACAGAGAAGAAAACAGTGTCATTCCAGCTCCATTCTGCTGTCAAAGAAATCACTGTGTGCCATGTCCTGGGCCACCTGAGGGTGACTATGGGCTGTATCTGCAGGTATATGGGGAGGTTTGGAACAGGATGAAGCCACACAGGTCTGACCATTAAGTCACTCACTGCTGTGTCAAACAGGCCCTGGCATTCCTGGCACAGAAATTACTTTCTGAAGTCCAGTAGCTTCTCTGGAAGAAAATAGAGTCATGTTGAGAAGTGACCAAGAAACTGCCATTCATGGAGAGCAAGTCGTGATCCCTGGATGAGAAAATAGGCTCAAAACACCATATTTCACTAGAGGTAATGCCAGGAATAATATAATCTAAAACCTGGACAAAAATCCATCTAGAAAAAAACTAGTACAAGCCATCCAGATCTAAAATCTGCCTTTGGTTATGTCCATGCTGCTGCACCTGATGGCAGTGCTGACTGTGTGCTGGCAGAGCGTGACCCAGAGATTTCCCCACACCAGGTAACCAAACTGTGCCAGTGCTGACAATATCCCTGAAAACAGATATATGAAACTGAGATCATCTCAAGAAAGTCAACCAGTTTTCATCCTGAGATGTGCATGATGCCACAGGTCCCATTCATGGCTCATGGGCAGTTACAGGGGTCACAGAGTCACTGCAGCCCCTGAGAGATGAGAGGTGCAGCCATCCCCTCCTGGTGCTTACACAGTGTTTAACAGGATTTTAGTATCTGATTTCCTCCTCATTTTGCTTTGTTTGATCCCAGCTGATTTAATCACAGATTATCTTTTGGGAGATAGGAAGTACCTGAGTGATGAAACAACAGTACTGAGTGCAACTGCTACCTCCTGAACAATACAGCCTCATGGAAAGTTAGAAAACATGACAGGAGAGCATGGAATCAATGGAGAGATGGATGGAAGGAGTGGACCAGCAGTGCTGAATCAAAGGACCCGGTCTGCAGTCACAGACTGGGCCACCAAGTTCATGTTTGATCTTGGACACGATCTTTTATCTCTCTTTGGTCTGTCTAAACTGTGAACTCCATGGGACAGGGTTTGTCACTCTTGCTGTGTAGTATGCAGAACATGGAATGTGCTTTTAGATTGCATCTGGCTTTGCATTTAAAAATAGGAGGGCAACCTCTTGCTTCTGCATGAAAAAGTACAAAATAATTTTCAGAACACAGTCACTCACATCTTCAGTTCTAAAACCTAAATCTGGTAATGTTTTTATGTTTTCAAAATGCTGATTTCCATATTGACTGCTTTTTTTCCAGCCTTGGACATCATATTTTCAAATGTAGGTGACTACAGTTTTTTAAAACTCTGAAAAGCACATTTTATAAAGGAAACTTTGTGGGAAGTCTCCTGTTCCTGTGGGAAGTGAAAAAGGCAGAATTTGGCAGCCTTGGTAGATTTAGGATTGTGCTGAAGGGACTAATCTGTTTCAGACTGGATGCTTTACACATTTTGCATGCTGGAGGGGAGGGAGCAGGGTAGGGACTGCCAGAGCTAAAGAAGGACAGTGCAATGCCCAATGAGTTCATGAGTGTGCTGCCAGAAGTGCCACGAGAAAGGGCAGGGGCAGCATCTGAGAATCATGAGCATATTTTTCCCTTCAAACCTTCCTAAAATGAATGGTTAGATCTTCAAACTGCTACAGGGTTTAGCCAAGCCAGGGCCCAGACTCATAATGCAGGAATTCTCTCGTAGCTGTACCCAGTCAAGGCCAACCATCTGCCTGCCCACAACTCAGCCCATGCACCTCTCCATGGAGCAATTCAGCCTCCAAGACGTGCATTTCTCAAACTCAGGGTGGGATGAAAATAGCATCTATATATCTTTCACATCCTTAATTGTAAAGTTGTTAACCTTGCATTTAGTGCTTGAATACTCTTGTGATGGGCATTGGAGATAAACCTCAGAGAGCCAGACATTGAAATAACATTGTGAACATTTTTTTATCCCAGAGAGCTATTATTGACAGGGTGTCAGCTGCTGATGAAGGGCCCTGAAATATTTTATGGGATGTGACAGCTAATAAAACAGGTTGTTGTTTTTAATTGTTTGGCAGGTTGCAGTGAATTGTGAACAGATGTGAACTGGGTACAGAGGAGTCTGTAGGTTTCCCTGAATTTTTTCCACCTTTCACTGCCACCACCGACACTGAACATTGAAAATATTAGTTTCCTTGTTTTCACCCTGTGCCTTGCTGCTTTGGCCATATTTGAAAATTTCACATTGTAACCAAAAATACTCTGCCAAATGCCTGGGTCCCAATCAGCAAAGGCAGGGTTTCAGTACAGGGGGATATGGAAGGGCCATAATTTTCCACATAAAGTTTAGCAAATGATCCTGTCACAGCTGATCTGCCACTTGCACAGATGGCGTGACTCTGCTGCACTGAGGAACACTGAAAAATGTCCTGAGACCTGTGTCCTCCTGAGGCTGCCCCAGCTCTGAGTTACCTGCATTGCACTGTGGATGTGCAGGGCCAGAGGAGACCTGGAGGGTTTGCATCCTGCTGTGCAAAGCTTCCAGAGCGGCTCGGGGCACACAGCTTACCCTTGGTTTCAGCAGGGTGCCCTGGCTCCTTCAGCCTGCTGCATCGTTAGCTGCTGACACTTTCCATAGCTCACTGTGCTTTTAGGAGGCTCCAAAGAGCCTCGTTTAAGAGACCCAGAGGGACTGTATATGGCTTGCATTGCCTGAAATGAAAGATGTCTTACCAGGTTACATCTTTTAGCTCCTATCTGAATAAGCATGCTGATAAGTGGTGCTTTTTCTTCCTCCATCTCCCCACTCCCTTTCTCTCTAACATAATCTTTGCCAGATCTAGTCAAAGCAGAATAGCTACAGGGGATTCATTAATCCTAGTTTGGAGGTAACCAGCACCACCACTGAACCGTGAAAATAAAGATTTGAAGCACCCAAGTTTATTATTCATATACTTTAGGTCCAGCCTTTTTTTCCTGCTCCCAGTGGAGCACACATTCCCCCTCCCTGTGTTGGGACCCCTCCAGTCACTCCATCCTCTCCCCCTGATGCTCTGTGAAACAGTTATCAATTCCTGAGGGAGACCTGGGATGAAATGACACTCCTCCCATGTGCTGAGAGCTGCCAGGGTTGTGTACCCTGGCACAAGTACAACAGAAACTAAGCCTTGGCCTCCAGCAATGTAACACCCAGATAAACAAGTCTGCCAGAAAGAGGCCGGGCTGAGGCTCTGCAGCACTGGGGAGAGGCTGATCCAAACACTCCAGAGCTGCAGATAGCTGCAAGACAGGGTGTATCCAGGAAACCTGGGCTCTTACAGCCTTCCTGGCAGCAGCCCAGTGCATCCCCCACAGCCATCCTCCCCACACCACGCTTGCCGATAATGCAGGGCAAAAGACACCGTGCAGGGCTGGGCAGGGGAATCCTTCTGCTTTGTGGCTTCCATGTATCTGACCATGAGAACATGCTCTGGGTGGGGAGAAGGGAATCACTGCCTTGCCCAAAGCCTTGGCTGAAAGTGCACCCATGGCTGGTGAAGCCTGGGGATAGTGGGGACAGACCCCAGCTGTGTTCAAAGTTCAGGAGCAAGAGTGAAGGAATAGCAAAAACCCGTTCTCTCCTCTACAACCTGAGATTATTTCTGCCTTTCTTAGAGCTGGGCTCTAGAAGAACCACCTGCCTGCTGCCACAAAGCCTCTCCTCCACTCCTGGGCACTGGTACCTGGAAGGAAAGCCCTTCCTGCAAGGGGAGTTAGTGGAAGAGGTCTGGGATAGCAGAGCATCCTCCACAGAAGGAATGGGCTTTTTGCATACAAGTCAAAGTGATGGCCTGTCTCTGGGTCATGTGGGCCATCTCTTAGTTCCTGTCTTCAGAGTTACATACTGTAAATCAAATTATTTTTGAGTAGAATCGTGATATCTAGATGTCTGAGCAGGGGACCCCTGTCTGCTTCTCCCAGTGAGAGCAGGCAGAGCCAGAAGATGCTCTCCATTTTCTACCTATCCATCTCTGACCTGTTCAAGTTGCTCTCCTTTTGCTTTTCCATGGCCTTTGGAAAGACTTGCAAGGGTCATGTGCCCAAGGAACAAAGATCAGAAGTGCCCCAGCAGCCATAGGCCCTTCCCACCCCCAGTCCTCCCCATCAGGGCTGGTTTGGCTTGTTCAGGGAGGGCAGGGCTGCACCACAGTCCCTCCTTCACCTGAACAGAGCAGTGGCTGCAGCTCCAGCCACAGAGCTGCTGGCACCTCACACACAGCCCAGGTGTGGCTGCTGCTGTCCACTGCGGCTTAGATTTCATTAGGGTTTGGATGGATCAGAGGCCAACAAGGACAGGCTGCTTTAGGCACCCTCTTCTCCCTGCTAAAGGCAGCTGCAGACAGCCAGGACATGCCACAAGCCTCAGCAGTGCCATCACCATCCCCTTCCACCCAGCACACCAACTGTGGGAAGCATTGGAGACCCTGGAGGGTGGTTCCATTAATATCAAGGCACTTTCTGGAATAGGAGTTCTCCTCTCCTGCCATCAGAAATGACCTGCTTTATGGAAAGCCACGAGCAGCAGTGAGCTTGCAAGGCTCAGGGTGTGGAAAACCTCTGACTGAGGGATGCACAGAGCAGAGGTGTTTGTTAACTAAACTGGACTGCTTTCAGTGAGGAGAGAAAATACATTCAACTAAAAATATTCAATCAGTTCAGAGGCTTATGCACAAAACCAGCAAAGACCAATCTTGTTTGCAGTGGAGACTGGTAATTTTATACTAAGAAATACATGGGGTGCCTTTTACATCATGTATATTCAAGGAATCATCTTGCAGAAGCGTGAAGGAACTCTGTTCATAGACCCCATTACAGAGGACTTCATCTTCCTTCTGAAGCCTGTTGCCAGTACCAGGTAACAAAACCACCAAGCCAGTTCTTCTATGAAGAGTTTTCTTCTGTCTTCAAACTGGAGAGGGTGACTAAGTTGAGAAGGGCACTTTAAATCAGAAAGAATGGTACAGCCCTGCTTGACTTCATTTGGGGGGATTTAAAACTGATTAATGACTCAGGAAAAAAGTTTCTGCAAACCTAGACTCTGATTTCATCAGCTGAGGGACAAAACCCTGTCAGCTCTGCTGCAGACTCTGGCTGGAGCAGTCACATGCTGCAGATATGAGAGGGAGGCAAGCTGCCGTGAAACTGAGAGATAATTGGTACCTAATAAGTTTAAGTGCTATCAGTGGTATTGTTAAATACAGTTAAATGCAGTTTATCCACCTCTAATTCAGTATTGATCCACTTCCACTGCACACCAAGGAGGCCAAAATCAAGTGCTTGACTTTCAGTGCATCACTTCAGCATCACTGACTGCCCTGCAACCTGTGGGACCTTTTGGAAACTGTGGCTGACCTCAGCAATGCCCACTCAAGATTAGCTTAATGCAAGTCCAGTGATAACTGCACTTTCATTAGTAAAGCTCCAGCTCCCTGAGTCATTAAACTCTATGAAGAACTCTTTTACTCATTGTTTCTTTAAACATTTATAACCTCCATCATGACACTGAAAAAGGCACCAAAGCCTGAGCTCTAAAATCTCAGGACCTAAAAATAATAATTTAAAAGAGGCTTTGACAATTATTATTCCCTAAAGCCACGTGCTTGCAGTGAAACCCTTTGCCTTTTGCAGCCTGACTCAGGCTGCCCAGTTGCCTGGAGCTGGCAGTTCTCCTTCCTGCCCCCTTCCCAGTGCTCCTGTGGGCTCCTGGATGCAGAGGGGAGAAGATGTGCGGGAGACAGAGGTGCAGAGGCTGAGCTGCAGTGCCCCAGCACTGCCTGCAGCCCTAGAGCAAGCAGGTTAAAGCTGCACCAGGCAGTGCAGGTGCTCACTGCAGAGGGCTTGCATTCCCCATTGCCAGGACTCTCCTGGCGAGCCTCAGGAGCAGAGAAGAGCCAGTTTTCCCTTAGTCCCCTGTGCAATTTGAAGCATCATCCCTGCCAACTCTCGCAGTGCAGGCTGCTGGGGGACGTGTCAGACTGCTCATGATGCAGAGATCTCCCAGGGCAGCACCGTGGGCATGGCATCATCACACCCTTGCACCTTCCTGGCTTCCCTTTGGAATCCATGTCCCAAACCAGGGCAGAGGAGAGCAGCAGATGTGCAAGGGATCCATCCTGCAGCATGCCAAGCCCCCTCCTCTCCCTGCTGCTCCCACTGCCAGCACCCTGCAGGATCAGACCCTCTGTGATGAACTGTCAAGTCATTATCGTCTTTCCCCGTTTGGCATTTAACGCCTCTTGGCAAAAGATTAATGAATTGACTGGCTTTCAACAGGTTTTATGAAGCAAGACAAGAGCATGCCAGCACAGACAGAATTAAACAAAAAAAAAAGGGACTAGGCAGGGAAGCCTCTGCTGCCTGGTGTGTCTGTGCAGCCCATGGCTGTGTGCAGGCACAAAGGGCTCCCAAAGATCTGTTGGCTCCCGGTGCCAAGTAAGGGGGAAAATTGTAATAAAACCAACATGTGGCCTTTAGTTTGCTGCTTTACCTCGGGTGAACCTTTATTAAAACCGCTCCCAGACTTCTGATTTCACACTAACCTCCCCTTCCCCCCCCCCCACACACACACACCATGAAGACTATTGTTTTATATATATGATGGAAAGATGTGATTTAGGGACTGGGGGATTTAAAGCAGCGTTTATATCTCTGTGGTTATTTCACCCTCCCAGCCATGCTGTCAGCGTTTGGGTGCACAGGATTGCTCTGTCACCTGCTGCAGAGGGCAGAGCTGTCTGCACAGGTGAGGGAGGAGAGAGGAGTGAGAGGTGCCTGCGTGATTCATACGGGGATAGCTCAGCCAAAGGGCTCTGGTGACTTCAAAAAACCTTTGGAGCAAAGACCTCCCCAAAACAGATTTCACGCCATGTAGCATGTCCTTCAATATTTTTTATAGTTTTTAAAATATATGGATTGAGTGTTGATGTAGGTCTTTAAAACAAATGAACCATTTTATTCAAGTAATATCTGTGTTAGCACGGACTGAAACTATTGCAGTGATTATTTGCACATGAGAGTAAAGTAATGGAATTTCAGGCCTGATGAGATTGAGCCAAAATGCTCCTAAGTGCTAGAGAAATTTCCTGCTTTGAACTCCATGACTCACATCCCAGACCTAGATTTTTAATCCTCTGTAGTAACTGAAAATCTGTGGCACAGAATATCTGTTTCAGGGAATTTTAAAAGAAAGCCATAGCCCATTGTTCTGGTGTTAGAAGGTCCTGACACTACAAAGTGCTGAGAGCTGCAAGGAATTTCTGATTCCCATGGATGTAAGTGCTACATAAATTTGGTCAGCATCTCACAGGTCTGGATTTATTAAGAATATTGGACTCATGTGATGGTTTATCAATTGTTGCCCCTCCCCATAAAACATTTCATGGTCATTGTTTGAATAGAAGCTAACAGTGCTGATCCCCAGCTGGAGTTTGATGGACTAGATCCATGGGAAACCAAGGATGAGACTTGCTACAATATCTCTACAGCCATGCAGGATTTGTAAACCTCTCTAGGTCCTTGGCCTAGACCTGAAACCCCTGCTCAAATAACCAAGAAAAGCAGTTCACAGGCAGGAGCTTCCTTGGAAAGCACCTGGGAGAGCCGATGGATCCAAAAAGGGTTCAGCCACTCTGAGAGGGGTACCAAAAGGTGTAGGACCTGTGATGACATTTGAAATGACCCACATGAGTGAGCTGTGGCATGCCAGGACGGTGTGGTGAGGGTTCCTGGAGCAGCCCTGCTCCTGTCACACCAGCTGCCCCAGGGCTGGCTCCTGGTGGCTGAGCAACACTGCCCTTCTCCAGCTGCAGCACTGGAGAGCCTTTGCAGCCACACAGGGCATCTGTGACTGCAGAATTAACATCAGGGCTCCTCTCCAGCACAGGCAGACAAGAGAGAAACGTCAGAGATCTCATGCCATGTTCTTCCTTAACAGCCCATGTGGAGATTTATGGCACACGGCATGTTAAGCAGGCAAACATTTCCACTCACGTTTCCTGCACAGGGAGGTTATCCCACACTGCCACTCCTGCCAGCAGCATAAATGACTGGAAGGCTGGGGAAGGTCCTTTTCAGGTGGCAACACTCTGCAGTAAAAATTAGAGACATTCTGCTTCTTTTGGTGTTAATAATAAAATGTGCCCGCATGGGTTGGAGCCTGGTTTGCAGGAGTTGCTCCTCTCTGGCTGTGCTCCTGAGACAGATGTGGGGCTCTGAATGCAGGATAAACACGGGCAGCACTGGGGATCCTCCTTGGCAATTTTACAGGGGATAGTTTTACATCAGTGTAGAAGCTAAAAGACATTTTGCTCTCCACATGGGCCGGAATGAGGCAGTGTCATCATGTGAGGGTCCCTCCCTTGCAGCAGGCAGGTGTGGGAATGCAGGCTGCCACAGGGAAATTCAGATACAGGCACACACAAACCTTCCTGTTCCCTTGCACAGAGTTCACCTGACAGTCATTTTGCAGGCGGCTCTCTTTGATACGACATCGTGACCAGCATGTTCTGACTGGAACAGTGACATGGCTCCACACCTTGAACCACCCACATGTATATCAAAACAGCCTCAGCAGATGGAAGATCCCTGTAGAGGCAGGAGTTTCCCAGGAGAAAAATAAAATTAAATTCAAAAACCTGACTGCACCTCATTAAGGAGCTTGCAACACTGAGTTTTCTATTGTAGCTTTGACATTTTCTGCCATTTCTGCTGTGGACATGAAGTGAAGACTTTAAAGGCACAGAAATGATGAATACAGGACACCCTAGAAAGGGATTGTAAGAAACTTCCACCTGCAAGAAGAAGAAAGGACATGAGTTACAGCTTCTGTAATGTCCCATTTTTCCAAGGACCAGCTCTCCACACTCACCCTAAACCTGTATTTTTTTACATAGATGCATTTAAGGCTGCATTAGGGCAGTCTTCATGCTGTTTTCATGCTGACACCAGCACCAGGGTACACATACCCACAGAGAGACTTCTAAGCTTTTGTCTTCTGGAGTTTTGACTTCAGAGAGCTTTTCCTGCTCAGAAATGGGAGACACTTACAATGCATATTCAATTGCAGCTTATGGCTCATTTATTTATTTATTTGTTCATTTATTTTCCATCAGCATGCTTCCTTGAGGCTCTTTAGCACAAGGCCTGGCACTCACAGCTTGCACACGCCAGCAGGTGCTGGTGACCACATTGCTCTGTAACATCAAAGCACAATTTCAATACCCAGGAAGGTTGGATTTTTCTGCTCAGGGGGAAAATCTGCAGGCATTTATTTACATGTAAAATCCTCTCCGTGCATTTTGTGTGGGCAAACGATGGGGCAAACCTACTGCTCCCCGTTGTCTGCCTGCAAAAATATTCACTTTGTGAGCCACCGTTGAGTCTGCATGAAGTGGGTGTGAGCACAGGTGCTGCCACACCTGTCCAGTGGAAGCTGAGGTCCCTGCCAGCCCCCTGTGTCCCCTGCCACTGTCCCACTCTGTGTCTGACCTCTGGAGCTGCTGGGTGCCCACGCCACTGAGAATGCACAGGAGGTGTCACTGCACAACAAGTGAAACGGGAATTCATTTCCCAAGCAAAAGCAGAGGGGAAGAGATGTAATTGCCCCGTTTCCACATGCACACGTATCTGTGTTAGTGTTTTAAAGGCACAGTGTAAGGGCATGTGTCATCTCTGCTGCCAAATGAATGGCTGGTCTCAGCCAGGCAGGCTCAGGTACCTGTGCAGGTGGCAGATTTATGTGCCATTGCTCTGAGAGATAAACCCACAGTGCAAATACAGCTCACAGACCCTGTGTGGGGCAGTTCTATGTCCTGGCTCACACCCATCCACTCCAGGCTCACTGTTGTCCCCACAGTGCTCACCTTCACAGCCCCATCTACAGCATATCAACCTCATTTTTACTGAGGTGGGATGTGAAACTCTTCCTGTCTGTAATTTCCATCCCCACCAAACCCCTACCTGACATACCCTGGGCATGGCCCAGCCCCCAGAGCCCAGGTAACAGTAGTAACATTGCAGCAGTAACACTTCTGAGATAACAACAGCTGCCCTCAGATGTTGCCCCAAAGGCCCAAAGGAAGGGTCGTGGTGACCGGCTGACCCAGGGAAGAGGCAGGAAGCCACCTCAGGCAAAGGGAATTTCATCCTCACCTACACAGTCCCATTCACCACCCTCAATGGGAAAGGCTTCTTGCTGTTCACTATGATGCTTGAAAAGAAGGGCTACTCCTCATTGTGAAATCTCTGCAGGTTTGCATTAGGTCAACTGACTCAACTGCTTGCTGGAACATGAATGACCATCCTCAAGCATCCTGTCAAAGCTTTGTGCAAAGCAAGACTTGAGCCAATTTCTAAAGTTTCTGAGAAACCAAACTAACCTCAGGGTGGGGAGGGGACTGTAGCCAAAGGACTTGCTGAACTATTTTCAAGAGTATTCCTTGAAAACATAAGACCAGGAGAGTGTGTGTGTCTATGTGTGTACACATACACATACATCTCTTTCCTTCCCTTCCAACAGCTTTTCCTGCTCATCCCCTCCCTTAATTGAGATTTTTTAGTTCTGACAGTGGATCACAGCATTAATTATTTTCTTGATCTCTTGCCACACACTCTCTTTCATCTAAACTATTTCACCCACTCACTTTTGTGCAACTAAATGAGACACAGCAAACACGTGAGTTGTGCATTCATGCAGCAGAGGAAAATTCAAATTGGGGCAGCAGGGCTGTCTATAGCCTTGCAGGACTCCATGGAAAGTGCCTTTGGGACTTTACATGGTTTCTTCTCCAACTGTAATTTTTTTCCCCTCTGTTCTAAGGCCTGTTTCCAACCCTCATCATTACAGAACTCCTCATGACACTTAGAAATGACCCTAGATATGCTGTTAAAATTATTGGAAGGACATCAGAAGAACTCCTGACCTCTGGAGCTTGATATAGACCTCTCCTGGTATTTTTCTTGTTTCTTTAACCTGATTAATCTGTCCAAAATAACTGCCATTGATTCATTTTTATTTTCAGCAAAACACAGGTTGGGTTCTCTCTGGCAGAAAAATATTTTGTCAGAAATATTTTGACTGTATTTCCAAACTGCGAAGTGCCTGCTAGTTCCTTTCTGTAATTATTATGCGTTTTTTACATGTCAGAGAGAACACTGAAATGAAAGGGATGCGCTGCTCTTGGCAAACCTGATCTCCCTTGCTCATTGTTTCCTTTCCATAGCTTAGGGAGGAATATATCATTTTGTGCAAGAGGGGAGAGCTCCTGCTATTCTCAGTGCTGTGAATGCTGCGAGTTCGATGACATGCAGCCACTGCGCCTGCCAATGCAACGGGACACCAGCTCAGCTGTGCTCTTGGCTCAGCCCTGTGCTTTCCAGGAACCATTTCACAGCACCACCACCACGGCTGAGGAGCACCAGGGAAGGGGCAGAGTCCTCCTGATGCAACACCCCATCCTGGCTTTTTCCACCTGCACTGAGCAGACTTCTGACAAAGCAGTGGAACACCGCTCGCAGCTTGAGGAGCGCGTTGGCAGCTCAGAGGGAGGAAACAGAGCCCTGCTTCATGTGGAGGGTGTAGCAGAGATCCCATCTGGGCTGCCTTGCAGCTCCTGGCTCTGCTCCTGCACGCTGGAGCTGGCACTGTGGGCTCCAGCTCCTGACACCTGTGCGTGCCAACACTTGTGCTGCTCCTGGGAGCAGCTCAACACCTGCAGCGTGCTCAGACATCGCCCTCTGAAAACCCCTCTGGAGGGCTGCTGGGGCTGTTGGAGGGTTTTCTTCCTCCCTTCCGCTTCGTGTCCCCTGTGAGTGGCAATGACAGAAGGCAGAGTGGAGTTTGAGCCTTCTATGTTCTGCTTTTCAGCTGTGGATTTCTTGAACGTGGCTGGTAACAACCCAAACTCCAGCTCCACAGAGCTGCTACCAGGCTTCTCCAGCAGCAACTCCGTGGAAATGTGGGAACTTTTCACCAGCAGTTGTTCCTTCACCAGCAGTCACTGAATACTACCTGCAATGAGAAAGCAACAGGTCTGACAGCTGGGCTTAGGTTGATGTGTATTATCACCTTCCTCTTTATCTGGAGGCATTTTTGTTATCTAGGAAAAGAAGAAAAACAAACTCGCCCCAAATAGGTGCACATTAAAAGAAAAAGCCTGACAATTTAGAAGATGAAGATACAGTAAACTTCTTACAGACATTAAAAGTTGTCATTCTGGACATTTTTCTGGATGATTTTTTAGTTTCCTGTATTTTACTCAGTAATAGGCTAGTCCATATGGAGACCACAAGAAGATTAAGTCTGTGATTTTAAGGATTCTCAGAGAATGCTCTGGGAGGGAATTTAAGGTAGGCTGTTTAAGCCACAATTGTAAGTGAACCCAGAATGCTTCAAATTTTCCTTAATATCATAAATTGACTTTTACAGAACCATAAATATCAGGCCAGACAGTGCTGGCAGTTGTGCCAGTGGCAGTGCTGACCATCTGCCAGGTGTGAGAGCTTCTAGAAACTGCATCCTGCAAAATGACTGACAATGGGATAGAAAAACCAGGTGAGGATCCAGACTCACAAACAACATCACCTTTGCGCTGGCATGCTGGCATGGCTAAAGGAAATTAATTATCCTTCATTGCTGTTATACTGTAACTAAACAGGTTATTAAGGTAAAAGGGAAATGAGCTGTACTATTAAAAAGGGGTTTTTGAGATGCTAGAACCATTATTTACCTTAGTATAACCTTTCTGGGAAAGTAAAGCACCTTCCTGAACAATAAAATCCCAACAGGAAAAAGAATGAGCAAAATTAAAAGGTGAGAGGTGATGGTTATTTCATTCAGTGGTTTCTCCACTTCCAGGTCCAGCATCATGATACCAGACCAGGTGTCAAACTCCTCAGCAGACATGGAGGAAATAGAAAAGTAAGAGACTGTCTGTGAAGCTGTAGAAAAGGTATTTGTAGGGTTTCTAAAAAAAAAAACCAAAACCCTACAACTCTAAATATGGAGTTTCTTGGGATGAATTAAACCAATCCAGTGTCACAGTAGCCCAGGTGAACATTTACAAAACTGCTTACTTAAAAAAAACAGATTCTGCCCTACACACTGAGGTGCAAAGGCAGGAAGGAGGACTTACCCTGCTGAAAAGAAAAGTCATTTTCCCTGAGTGCATGTGCTTAGCCCGGGCTGGAGCCATCTGTTCCGAGGAGTGTGTCGCCTTACAGTGAGCCAGTGTGTGTACACAGGAGCGTGTGTTTGCTGCTCCCTGACCCAGAATCCTGCTGTTATATAAACCCTGGGATTATCAATAACCTCACATTACAAACCAGCTCCTGTTCGACTCATTAAAGATTGTGTCTCTGCCTGGTCTGACTCATTTAGCCTCTTTGGCATTCTTTCTGTTAACAAAGATAGCAACTCATTACTCTGCACGGGCTGAAACACCCATAGGTTAACTTGGTGCTCCCTTTTGAAACTCTCCTTTTCCAAGGATATTGCAGCAGTTCCTCCTGCCCTGGCAAGGCAGGCACCAGGCCAGCCAGCAGCTGGATATTCTGACCTCAAATACACGGTCTGAAATCATGGCTGGATGTATCTGAAGGAGCCAGACCTGGGTGATCCAGCAAACTTTCTCCACTCTTGTCTCGAGCTCAGGTTCATCACGTGCAACATCACATTGTCTCCTTGGAATGAAACAAGTAATGAAGAACACAAAAGCTGGCTCTCTCTGGGGCATTGGGAAGAAGCAGTTTTCAGGGAGAAGCTGAGATATGACCTTGTTTCTTTAAACGTTTGCCATATTGAGTTAACTTGTCTGTAAGTAGTTTTGTAACCCTGTCCTTTTTTCTTTCAACCAGCTCTACAGTTTAACCAGGACAATGGGATCAGCAAAAAATTCTTTCTTGGAAATCCTAGAATTTGCTGCCCTGGTTCTTCTGGGCCAGAGCTCTTGTGTAATCTGCTGTCTTGCATGGAGCCTTGCTCTTCTTCCCCTCCAGCAGCACATCCCACACAATCCACTGCAAACGCTTTACAGACTGAAAGGCTCCTTCATTTCTGATTAATTGGCTTTGCGGGATTTGACTCTAAACCCAAATCATCAGCCAAACTTGAAGGTGTAAAATTCTTCAATGTTGGCCAGTGCTGTGAGTTTAAATCCCAGTCCAGTCAGGATAGACTTAAAGGTGCTCCCAGCCTGAAAGTGATGTCTCTGTATGGCCAGTGCCACCTGAAAATACACCAGAGACACTTGTGAACGAAAGCATTTTACTGGCTGAATGAATGAAAAAAAAAAAAAAAAAGGTTACTTTTTGATGGAATAACCTGGATGAAACCAGGTAAAGAAAAAAAACCAACCCAAATCCTTCAGAAATCACAGAAAGTTAGTGGGCAAAGTGGTTGGAACTTCAGCAAAATAAAGCAAAGAGGGGAAAAAAAAGGAGAAGAGAAGAGAAGAGAAGAGAAGAGAAGAGAAGAGAAGAGAAGAGAAGAGAAGAGAAGAGAAGAGAAGAGAAGAGAAGAGAAGAGAAGAGAAGAGAAGAGAAGAGAAGAGAAGAGATTAAAATTAGGAGGAAGCTAATTTTTCTTTTTAAGAAAAACTGCAGGACTACAGGCAAAACCAAGGAAAAATATGTTGCTCTTCCTGTGGAAAAGTTATGAAATTCCAATTGAGAGAGTGTTCTGATCCATCTGAGGCTGGCATTTTAATGGGGCTGGTTTCTCCAAGGCAGCCCATTACAGCCCCATTCAATAGTTCTAACCATTGTGGAAAAATGCCATGTGCCAACAGCTATTTTCCACAATTTTCTTCAGAAAATCTGAAAGAAATGCAGAAAATTGATTTGAAGCCCTGGCAGAGAGATGGAGAAACAGTAGCACAAGGCTACAGGCCAGTAATTTATGTTTTGAATGTCACTGAATGCTCTGCCTATAATTTCAGGGGAGAATGATAATAATTAAAAGCACAAACTCTCCAGACGTTTCTTACAAAGGGAAAAGTTGAATGTAGTAAGTGTAGGGATTTCTTTAAGTGCTTAACTTTTCCAGTGGAGTTTCAAAAATTAAATATGGTAATAATATCTGTCTTCCAAAGTGATCCAAATGAGCTTTCCAATGTGGGGAGGGGAAGCACTCCATCAAGAAAACGCAGACACTGTTGGATGAAATGTGGGGCTGTTTGACAGCAGAGAGCTCCCCATGACCCCTCAGATGGGGCCAGCACCAAATGCTCCCCTGGGACATGCAGAAACTACCCCTGGTGTCACTGGGAGGGCTCAGCCATTCCAGCATGTCCCTGCCCAGCCCTCTGAAGGCTGGTGAGAAGTCATGAAACCATAGAATAGTCTGAGTTGGAAGGGATTGTAAATATCACCTCATTCCCCACCCTGCCATGGGCAGGGACCTTCCAGCAAACCAGGCTGCTCCAAGCCCAATCCAACCTGGCCTGGAACACTTCCAGGGATGGGGCAGCCACAGCTGCAACCTGTGCCAGGGCCTCAGCACCCTCCAAGGAAAGAACTTTCTAGAGAAGGTCTGGCACCATGAGTAGCCATGGGGATGATCTAATTTGTGTCAGGACTTGCTCATTTGGATTTAGCTTGGGATCCCTTGGATCCGCACCAAATGAGCAGTTCCTGGGGAAAAAGCCTGAGGCAAACCTGAACACAGAGCCAAGAAAGGCAGGCAGGTTATCAGAGCAACCAGCTCTGCTTCTGGCTTAGTGTCCTTGAGGTGTCCAAGGTGACCTCTATAGACAGCATGGCCCCAGTGTGGTGCCTGCAGTGGTTGCTGGAGTGTGTGGCCACTGTGCAGAGGTTCCAAAGGAGGTGTTTATTTGGGTCTACACCAAGCCCAGGCCTCTTCTGGGGTGGTTCTGCAGTGCCTGGGATGTTATTGCCAGGTTCTCACTGACCTCAAGGTGCAGGGTACTCACTGCAGGTGCACCCAGGGCCCTCACACTCTCCCTGGCTACAGACTGCCAAACTGCAAACCAACATGTGCCACAGCCAGCTCTCCACAGGGGTATCCCATGGGAATGTCTGAAGGTGGTCTTTCACCCTGCAGATACAATGTGGTGTCCATACCAGTGGGAGCAGAGCCCCAAAGAGCTGCTGAAATTGCAAAGGATGAACAGGAGCAACCAGAGAGTTTCCACCCCCTTGGTAAAGTCAGCAGGAATTACATATAGGCACCTAAGAGCAAACTTTCCGTTCTGCAAACATGGATCATCTCCTCTATTAACTTTGCCAATGGCTTTAATCTATACAGGAAAAAAAGGCGCTTTGAACTTTTCACATCCATTCTGACAACCATAGCGACATTTCTCAAGGCATTTATTACATTCATTGAGGAAAAATTAGACCTGGAAGTAGTACTTTACATACTTAAGAAAACTAAAGGACTAGTCATATTTCAGTAGATGCTGTTAAATGTACAGCAAAAATTAATTTACCTATGAAAACAATAAAGTCAATAAATAGAAGAGAGATCAAAGAAAAATTCTGAACTGAGGAGATATTTCTATTTTTCAAGAATGTGTCCACTGTATTAATACTACATTTTCCCTAGATTTTTTCAAAGAAAGTAAATCATAGAATCTTTTTGGATGCAGGCAGTGTCATTGCAGAGATAGATGGCTCTCAGGTATTAGTTTCTAACTGGGTAAATACTGACCCTTTGACCATTGACCATTTGTCCATAAATCAAAATACTTAATGAAATACAAAGGAGATGTATGTACTGATACATATAGTCATCTTTATATTCAGCAGAAAGTCCTCCTGGCAGTATCTCATATTGATTATGAATAGAACTTGAATTAGGACAAATACAGAAAATTTGTTTACCAGTGGTGCCTCCAAATGCTCTCTCATCCCCCAGAATATAAATATTCATTAAAAAAGGAAATAAATAAATAAATAAACATCTTCTATTAAGTAAAAGATTAAGTATGTCTTTTATAGGAGGAACATTTTGGAAAACTGCATGGCTGTGAATGACATAAGCTATGCCTGCCTGAGTTTGAAGACTACCTGAAGAAAGGTGTAAATACCTAAATCTTGTATTCATCTCTGTCAGGTATTAACTTATTTTTCTTCTTAGCAACACACGTCAGAAGGCAGAGGGTGATCTCACAATTTGCTCTGCCAACTTGTTAGAAATTCCCAGTGGAAACATTCAGAAGGAAAATTATCCCTCAGAGATATCACTGGAGCTATCACTGACAGCTTTGAAGCTCCCTGCAGCTTCCCTGGATACATTTAGCCTTGTAGAGGGCTCCCAGCAGCAAGAAAGCCCAGAGGAATGCTAATTCCATGGAACAGGATACTCAAACATCCCCACTAGAGTGGCTGTGTGCTTTGCTGGACACAGTAATCCCATCTCAAGCCAGAAATACAAAAAACAGCTGATCCTACCCTGGGCAAGGCTTTTGCCCATTGTTGGGATGGGAATGCTGAGAAGTGGCCTTTAGCTCCAGTTGATGACTGCACCAACAGAATCAAGCTCTTTGCTGATTTAACTGAGGGCAGAACTTCACCCTCAGTCCTCATTAGCTCCACTCCGTGTCAGAGACACTTCAACCACCAGACCTGTGTTCCAAACCTTATTATGGTATGTTATCATATAATAAATATGTGATTAATGATAACTGAGCACCACTTAATGAAAGGTTTTCTTGCTTTTTCTATTTATACTACTGCACGTAATCTGAACCTCTCTGATAATTAAACGTTACATAAAATATTCCAAGACTACCAATCCCGGGAGCATCTTTCTGAACACTTGGCAACCTTGTAATGGTTTGTCATTAAAACAAGCATGCCCTAATGTGACATTCCACTTCAGAAGCCTCTCTGAAAAGGTTTTTTTTATTCTTTTTTTTTTCCCCATTGCAGCAAGGAGCTGAAGGCTGAGTTATCCAGCAGAAGAAGCAGGTGTTGCAGTGCTGCTCCCTGTGGAGGTTATTTCAATACCCAGACGTCATTAGCACTGAGCTACAGGACGTTGTAGTGCAGTAAATGCGTCACGTTGCACTGGCTGCCGTGGTCCTCTGGTGCATCCTGCCATGGATCATCCCAGGATCCTGTCAGCAAAGGTTGTTTGAAAGGGAGGGACTGGTTCCCGTGAGCAGGAACTGCAGAGCAATGAGCAAGATTGCAATCTATTTATTTCCCCCCCTTTTATAGACACAGTCTTCCTTGCACACACTTGGCACTGAAATAAGGGAAAAATACTGCAAATTCAGGGATCATGGAATGGTTTGGGTTGGAAGGGACCTTTAAAGGTCATCTTGTCCAACCTCCCTCAATAAGCAGGGATAGTCAATGGGTCCAGTTTAATATAAACATGAATATTAGCAGAAAAAATAACATTATAAATAATACTGAGTTACCACAATGTCCCTGATGGTGCACCAGTGCTCCAGTGGTTTCACCAGGAAAGGGCTTTGCTTTGCACTGGGGTTGATTCATGATCCCATTTCTGAACGGGGAACATCTTGCCAAGGAGGACATGGATGGAATATGGATGTAGCTGTCCATGCAACATCTTGCTTGCCATGTTGGAGAGGGTCTACTCATTCTGGGGACCTGCAGGTCCCTTCAGCTCCTTGTCCCAGGAAAACTTACCCCAGTTTAACAAGACAGGTGCCTGCCTTAGAATGACAGAATAATTCAAGTTTGAGAGGACCTCAGGAGGGCCTGTTAGATCAGACCAGGTTATTGAGGGCTTTATCCACTCTTGCCTTGGCTAGGAAAAACAGGGGATTCTCTCCACTAAATAAAGCTGTTTTTTTGTAGTTTTGTATCAAGTCTGGACTGATTTAGCAGAATCTGATGTGAGCAATATGAGGAACTGGGTAGTCTTGTTGTGCATGGTGGGATAGGAAGTGATTGCTAACACAGAGAGGATGAAAACACAGACCTCTGGCACATGGAAATAAAACCATGTAGAAACAGGTACTGACTGAAACAGTTCAGAGCAAGATGCTGCTTGAGCTCTATAACTATAAATCCCAAGTGAGAGCAGGGCCCTGCAGACACCCAGCCAGCTGATGGCGAGATCTGAAGTCACTCCAACCAACATCTGCTTCAGCAGGAGCAGAACTTGCCCCGGTGCTGTTAGCACAAGCCCCAGTTTACACAGCAGGAAGTGTTTCCATTTCAGAGTGAGGTTTGCACTGAAAGCCTGTCTCTGGGAATGGAAGAGGATAATTTTATCTAAACCAATTTTCCCACTCCTAAGCATTTTACCCAGCAGGTCTCAGGTGCCAAGTGGAGCTTCACTAGTGGCTCTGCCTGTGTATTCACAGAAGAAAGGTTATTTAATTCTTTAGCAATTCCTTTGTTAGTGGAGGATGGGAATGAAGGGCTGGCTGAATGAAGGGAGGCATGACCCCGGAGTCTTAATAAAATAAAATCCTCTGGGGTTGGCCCAGAGGTTATACTTCCATTGCTATGGGAGAGACCTGGCTTAATTCCTGCCCTGGTCCTTTGCTCCGAGGCTCAGCAGCAGCAGTGCAGGGTGTTGCAGGGGTTTTGGCCAGCAATACTCAGCAATGACCTTTCCGACTGATTGCAGGGCAGGGTGATGAGCCCCTGGGGCACCCAGCCCTCCTCAGCTGGACAGGAACACCAGAGGGGAGTGGAACAGATGACAGCCCAGGTTAAGGAAGGGGACTCAGGGCTCTTCTGGGGGCAAAGGACTTGTCCTCAGGTTTAAAAATGTAAAAGAAAAAAAAAGCAAAGGCAGAGAGGGACACACCCCACTGCCACAGCTAGGCAAGACGTGGGATATTCAACAACATATTATTTGCTGGAAAGAAAATGTAGGGTTTTTTATTTAAAATGTGGCTCTCAGTGAAAACCACATTTATAAAATTTCAAACAATGTATGTTTTGTGGTTGTTGGGACTGAGCGCAGCACTCCTCACGGAGCTTTAAATCATTTCATATGAATGCGAAAGCGCTCGCTGCTTTGCTGAATCGAGAGATCTCCAAAAGAGCCTGAATGTGAAAAGAAAAGTAACAGCTGAAAATTCCAACCAGCAGGCTCGAGTTTTCCAAGGCCTGTTTGCTTTGGCCTGCCTCTGCCATTCCTTTCTTTCTTTCTTTAGAAGTGTGAAACTGGTTGGTCGCTGGTATTTGTTCTGTGGTCTGCACTAACTGTTCCATCTGTGTAAACTCCGGCTTGCCAGCCTGGGAGTTTAACAACACTTTCCCTTCAGCTGGAAGGAAAATGAAAGTCCCGTTAAGTGGCACTTTGAAGCTTTGCAAAACACACTGCACTGGGTTTGAACACAGAGCAGGAAGGTCAGCTCCTGCCCCAGCCATCAGCACAGGAGCCATCACAACCTGGAGCCCGTGGGGCAACCCCAGAGCTGCTCATGGCACAGTCAGGAGCAAAGGGAACTGCTGAAACCTGGTCACACGCAGGGAGACACACAGCCAAGCCAGCTCCATTTTTATTAGGGGTATCTCTTTGTCAGTGGCCATCAAGATTCTGACCTAGGGAAGTATTCAGGTTCTAAAATCATCTCTTAGGCTTCCAAATAGGAGTTAAATCCCCAAATATATCACTGGGTTTGGTTTCCAGCTCATGTCACACATCAGACTTGCAGATTTTGTTTTCTTTGATGCCCAGCTCAATCCTAAAAGAAGTCCACTTCCCCTCTGAAGAATGAGTTCAGCTGTGCCCAACATGACCAAATCTTTGACTGCCGCTGATTCAGAAGACTGAAGATATTTCTACAGTGCTATTGTCATGCCAGGTCACTACAATAACTGGTATTTTTTCTTAGGGTTGTGATTCAAATTTGATTCCAGCTTAAAAGTTCTGTATCATTGACCAAATCCTGAGGAGTGTAGGCTGAGGAGCAACCAGCACCAGCACCCTTTGATGGAGGAGGGACTGGCTCTGCCTTGTGCCAGACTGACTTTGATGAAGGGCTGATCCCACCCTGGCAGGACTCTGATGGCGCCTCTCCACTCCTAGGCCAGCTCCCATCTAGAGTTTAAACCTGCCTCAGCTCTTCTTCAAATAGGAAATATTAAAAAAAGACCCCAACCCTGATTAAATCCACTCTCAGTCTTTTATTTACACAGAAAAGATGAGTGAAATGCTGTTTTGCCTCTTCTCTCCACACTGGTTGTCTCCTGCCCCATGATGTATATTTGTCCTCCCCAGGGTTGAGCCCTCCCTAGATTGTACTCCAGAGCCCCAGGCATAAGGCTGCTTTTCTCCCTTCCTCTTTTTCATGTTTTTTTTTTCTTCTTTTTGTTTCCTGACTGTGTGCTTAGCAAGGGTATATTTTTAAAGCTGTGTAGGGGTTTTAGCTGCCTGAATTCAGTGATGGCTAACAGAGAAGCTGTGCTGTTATTACACAAGAAATACTTTGAAAATGTGTAGTAAAATTCAGGATAAGTTACTATCAACGTAGGAGAGGGATATATCAGCTCAGAAAAAAATCATTGCTGCTGAGAAAGCAGAATTCATCAGATTTTTCTAAAATAATGTTTCTGAACATTCGTATGAACTCCCAACAGCTGTTGAGTTCAATCGTGTTTCCTCCTAATCAAAATATATACTCTTGGGTTTTTTCACTAAAAATTTAGAGGAGGAGAGAGAGGATTGCAAGTGTTTTAAAGAAAACTACAAGTGACACTGGAAGTAAATGTGTTTTTGAAGATGACTTTCAATAAATAACCAGCTTACCGAAAAAAGCCTTTTCCTGAAACTCAAACCAAAAAAAAAACCACTAAACATTTTTCAGATTTGTCTTTCCCCTGCTACCTTTTTCTGTCTAAAACCTGATTCTTTTCAAAGACATTTTCGTTCAGCTGCGACATCTTATTTCAGCTGAAAATAAACTCCTATTGAAGAGTCCAAGAAGCTTTTCTCTGCAAGGATTTGGAGATCTCGCTTCAAGAACTGTTCACAAAATATTCCATCACGTAGCCTTTGCTGTAGGTAACCAGAGATATTTGTTCTCTGAAGAAAACTCCATTGCATAATGCAGACACCTTTTCATTTTTTCTGCACTCCAACGCCTGTACCTGCCAACCTACTTCAACTGAAGAAAGGTCAGTTGTACATTTGCATAAAACTGCATGCATTTGCATAAATCAAGCTGCAGCTTTATGTATTACATTGATCTGGAATGCATATTGTGTTTTCTCGTGGTGGCAGGCAATGAGAGGCAGCAACAGCCAGTTACAGGAGTGTGTGCCTTGGGCTCAGCCCTGCCCTGGAGTGAGCAGAGATCAATCCCTGAGTCCACCTGAACGCTCACAGATGTCAATAACACCACAGCAGACAGTCAGTTCTGCTTCTGTTCAGCTCACCAGAGCATGAGAGATTATTTTCCCCCCATTTTTTATCTGTTGTGCTTTCCTGAAGTCGTGGAATCAAACCTATGGGCATCAGAGGTCTGTGTAGGCTGAAAATTCAGATTAAACTATCCAAAATTAGGCTTTGCCAAGATCGTCAATAAATTGATATACCCAACGTTTCTATACAATAAGTTTTAGTTCATTTGAGTTTATTCAAGACCATTATATATTTGGATCCAATTTTTTGTCTGATTTGATGAAAATGGCAGAGAAAATCTAGACTCTCCTGACTTTTAGGAACTTAAGGCTTCACATTAATTTCAAATTCCAGGAAATATCTAATAAAACCACTGCAGCTGGCACTGTTCAAATTGCCAATATATTCAAAAGCAACTCAGAAGTGCCAAAGTGATGACGTGACAGGAGAGCTTCTGCTCCTGCTCTGAGTCCACAGTGGCATCAAATCCTGTCGTGGAAAGCCAAAGGCCCAGGCCACCTGCTCTCTGTGCTGACCTCTGGCAAAGAAACCACCTGAGCAGCTCCAGACTGGCCTATCAGATAAATTATGTCAGTGCTTTCATCCTTAAATCCACCTAAGCAGGAGATCTGCACAAGGATGGATCTCAAAACCAGACTTCTGCAAGGCATTTTTTGTTTGTTTGGAAAGGAATAATTTCATATCAGAACCAAAAATTACTTTCAAACACCACACCTGGGCTGTGTAAGGCAGGCAGGCAGGATTAGCCCTTTAAAGAAAAAACTTTTTTTAAACAACTCAGAGAATTGAGGCAGTGTCTGAGCCTGTCACCAGCGTGGGGGTTGGGAGAGGCATGGCCAGCAGTGAAGGGTTTGATTTACCTGAGTGCTGACCAGTCTGCTCTGCTGCTCTGAGTAGAAATCAGATTGTTTATCCAACCCCTCTCCTCTGATCTGCACTTTTGGGATCATGCTCAAAAGCAAAACATGCAGCAGCCAGGTCAACAGCCTCAGACAGCAAAGGTCACCGAGCCTGGGCACTAAAATAAGACACAAAAAGGTGTCCAGCTGAGCCCCACACTAACCCCAGCACACCATTCATTACCAACAGTGGTTATAGCTAATTAAGAGTGCAAGCTAGGATCCCCAGGCAGCTGATCAGAATCAGGAGACACCACATAATGATAAGTGGAATTGGCTAAAAGATCAGCAAGGAAAAAGGCCTTGTGTTCCTTTTATTGGCCCCAACCCTCCTCCCCTCACCTTCCCTTTGCTTTCAAAGTCAGCAGCCAGACACTTGGTCTCCCTCCCAGAGTCAGTGGTGGGTGGGAGGCTGTCCCTGGGTGCAGTGGCACAGGGACAAGTTGGGCTGCCCCTGCTCTCTGCCTCCCCTTGAGCAGCCCCTGCCCTGGGGGCTCTCAGCTGCTCTGAGCTGCTCCACCAGGCACGGCTCCATGGAAGGTTTCCACAGGCACAGGACTGTGATGGTGCTGAGGGGACAAATGCAAGCAAAAGCATCCCTTGGCCTGGGCACAGGAGCTTTTACCTGCAGCTGTTTTTACCTGCAGCTGTTTTTACCTGCAGCTGTGATGGGCTTCAGAGAACACTCTGTGGTGAACAGCTCAGCTTGCAGGGCTGTGGAGCATGAGCTGTCCACAGGAGGAGAGCAGGGACTGTGTGTGCCAGGATCTGAGCTTCCTCTCGTCCTGGAGGTAATCAAGAGAAGCTCTGTCAGGTCCATGGAGAGCTTGGCTCTAGAAATGTTTCTCTTGCATGGAAAAGTTCTTGGGATTTAACCCATCCACCACAAATAAAGCAATAATGCTGTCAGAAGGTGATGCCTTTGGTGCCATCACCCAGACTAATTTCTGCTCCAATATTCAACAGGAGTTCTTGGAAAGGCAAGAAAATGACTTGGGAATTGCAGCTGGCCTTTGCATAGTGCACTGAATTTTTTATCAAGACTAGCTGAGAATGTGACACATATAAACCAGTCAAGTGTATTTGTCTTACTATAATCTCATAATACCAGCAATGACCTCAGTGAGGGGACTTTCCTGAGCACTAGAGATTAGCTGGGGTTAACAGTCCCCTGAATGCTGATCTCTCCAAGGCAGGGATGGAGCCATGGATCGTTTTAAAAGGATCCATTCCTGGCTGCTGGAGTCTCCACGAAACAGCCCCAAAAGGCCTTGGCATGGTTTGTGACAAAGCAGCTGTGGCCCCCATCACCCCAGGCGTTGCCTCCTAGCCAAAACTGCTTCCCTCTGGCATTTTTTGCAGCGTGGCTGTTCTCATTGCAGATTTGTTTCCTCTGTGGTTTTGCAGCCTGTTGCCTTCCATGCTGGTAGGGCCAACATAAGGGGAAGTAGGTGGGGAAATGCCCCTCCTGTTCCTGAGCCAAAAGCAGGGGAAAGCTCTGCCTTCTATCTTTGGCTGGAGGGGGGAAGCAGCATTCCCTCGTGCTTCCCTTTCCTGCCCCTCTGTGCAGCCAGGGCTCCCTGGATGCTCCCTCTGGATGTGGGAGGCGTTGGTGCTGTTCTCAGCTTGGACACTCTCCTCAGAGTGCCTGTCCCTGCCCTGCTGAGCCTCAGGGCCTCTGCACCAAGGGCACACCAAAGAGTCAGCCCAGGGCAAGCACACACACGATTTCATTAGAAGAAAAAAACCTGCCTTTCCAAAATGATTGCTAACCAGAGGCCATTTAAAAAGTGTTGCCAAGACTTTGAAAGTGTCAAGTACGCTTTGGAAGCTCTGCTGACCGTGGTGTATTTCTTGAGTCACTGTGTGATGTTTTAGCTCCTGGCTAGATAATAATCAGACAGATATCCCATAATGCAGAAACATCAAGTCATTATCAGAGCCTGGAATAAAAAAGTAAAATCAAGCTAAGTACAAGATAAAGCAATGTCCTATGAACAAGTGATTTGTCTGATACCATTTTACTGAAGGCATCTTCACTGAGTTCCAGTGACAGCAGATGAAAGGCAGGACACAGACAGGACTTCTTGGAGCTCATGCAAAAGTTGCTTTTAACTACAATTACAAAGTCAATTAGAAAGTCATTTCAGCACTAATGAAACAAAGGATGATTGATGCTTAATGATTCTGGCAGGAAATACAGCTTGGTAAATACAGCTGACCAGGAAGAAGCAATTCAAAGTTACATCAAAAGTTCAGGGGTTTTGTGTGTGTATATATGTATATGAAAATGCAAATTTACAAAATCAAAATGCTTCAGTTTGGGGGTGCAAATCAACATCTTGAACCAAACAGGGTTCATACTCCCAGTCATTCTGGTGTAACCTATAATATGCTCAAGCTGACAAGTGTGTTTCCAGATCCCAGGCTGGACAGAAGGAACTTCACTGCCTAGGTCAGGTGTCAGCTGGTCATTTCACCTCGTGTCCAGTGTGCCTTGGGCAGAAGCAGAGGTGAAGAAGGCATAAATCCAGCTATATATTATATATAACACACAATATATTATGTATTGTATGTATTAAATATAGATATATTTCTCTCTAAGTATAGACACGTACAGATGTAGATATATTTCCAGATACTCCTGCCTTGAAAAGGCAATAGATCAATGCATTATCCTGTTCTCTTTCCTGTGGCTTCTATTGCTTTCACTGGGTTTAAAATCAATATTGATGTTGTGATGCCTTGGCCTACAAATTTAATCCCAGGTGGGATTAGAAATTCTCTCTGTAGCAGGAAGAGAACCCCAGGAGATGATTCAGACTAAATCCAGCTGCTGAGATAGAGAGAGGTTTCTGAGCTCTGTCCAAACTGAGAATCTCAAATTTCAGTCCTTGCAGTAGACCAGCAGCAGAGAGCTGTGTCTCTGCAGGGCACTCCAGCAGGAGCAGGGGCACATGCCCAAAGCTGATGCAACACGCAAGAATCAGGGAAAATGCTGCAGCACAAACTACTTGAGCAAAACCTCTTCAATGTAGTTACACGCTATACCACATCCACACACAGACCTGGTCTAAAACTTACTCCTGGAGCAGTAAAACTTACTGGTCTAAAACTTACTGCTGGAGCAGAGCTGCTGGTGTGTTATGGTTGTGTCATAGAGGCTTGATCAAGCAAGAGAAATTTCCTGACTTTTCCTGTAATCCTCATGAAAGCTGGTTGCAGGAAGGAAAGTGAGCATTCTGGGGAAGGTCAGGGCATGGTGGCAGTTGCAGCACTGTGGGTAGCTGGACATGGTAAAACTCTGCCTCCCCACACAGCCTGTGCTGTGCTCAGCTGGCCGGGGAGAAACTCCAGGGTCTTTCCCTGTGAGAGTTGCCTGGATGTCCGGATCAGAGGCTGGTACCTTTGGACACTCTTGCAGCCATTGCCTGAAAGGGCCTGACTACTCATTTTAACCATACCTAATGCTTCCCATCTGAGGGTTTGGATGTACTTTAAAGGTGTGTTCAAGGTGCTTGATCCACTCTGAGGCAAACACTTGCTCGAGGTCTTGGCTTCAGACATCTGACAGCTCTGTGAGTGTGTGGGCACCATCTCTGCCCACACTGTGCTCCTCCCATCCCTCCCGTGCCCTTTCTCTGAGCACTTACACAGAAAGGTGCAATGTAAGTGCAGGAGAACAGCAGTGCACGGAGCAATTGGCCAGACTGAAACATTTACCTAAGGCCATTTGTTTATAGCATCCTTGCACTCACCACGAGATCTTTTTTTCCTTGTTTCAATCCAGGCACGTGGGTGCTGCATCTTGCAGTTGTTACAGGCTTGAGGTGCCCTGTGAGCAACCACTTTCCTTCTCCTGGGACCTGTGAGCTTGTCTCATGGTGTGTTTGCTCTGTCTCTAGAGAGGCTGCTGTAAAATGATTGCTGAACCCATCTCCAGTTCACTCCTGCTAATTAAACACTTCTGGTTCAGGGCTTGTTCTCTTCTTTATTTTCCCCCTTTCCCCCTTTTTTTGTCTTTTTTGGCTAGTTCCAAGAGGATATTATTTTTAGCTCAGAAGGGTTAAAGGGGAAGGGAATTGTGCCAGAAGCAGGTTGTTAGGAGATGGGGAGAGAGGAAAAAAAATGCTGGGGGTGTGGGGAGATCTGCAGTGATTAAAATTCCATCTAATAATAAGACAGAAAGCTGTGGTGCACAGGCCCAGCCTAAATTAAGCTCCTGAATTAGAAGCACTTTCCAAAATTCCTCTCTAGGCAATTTAATTGGGCAACAGGTATTTCCACAGTTACACAGTGGTTCTGCTTGGCAGTAAATAAAGGGTCCAAGAATTCTTACCCCAGAATCCAGTGAAGAAAGCAAAACAAAACTTCCAGCAGGACCCAGAGCAGCTCCCCTCCTCCCCATCACACCATTCCCAGCTCTGGAAATAGATGGTGCACGAGCACAATCCTGATTAGGGGCCAGGAGGTTAATCTGCAGCCTGCTCTCTGATAAAGTCCATATCCAGGCACTGCACTCCACAGCCCATCCATAATCTTGGGTTTGCTCTGGCAGGGTGTCTGTGCAGCACTGAGGTGTGCAGCCCTCAGTCCTGGCACAAGCCATGCTATCCATCCACGTCAGCTCTGCTCTTTCCTTGGGCTGTTCCCCCAGCCTCTTCCCACCCCTCTCTGGAGCAGTGGTTAAGGGATGTTGGATCCCCCAGCCCCTCTCTGGCAGCCCAGAGCACTGGGGAGAGGAGATGCTCTCATCTCAGGCAGCTTGGAGCAAGGGAGAAAGAGGTACTTGAAAGTTTTTTCCTCCCCAAAACCATCATCACACTATATTTACCATTTATAGTTAATAATCAAAATAATGAAAAAAATATAGTCAATTATTTCTTTTTATTATATAAATGCTCTTTGTGGCCAATGAAAGCAAAGATTATTTCCTTCCCTCCAAAAAGTCATAGAGTAATTGAGTGGTTTGGATTGAAAGGGACCTTAAAGATCCTATCATTCCAAACCCCTGCCATGGGCAGGGACATCTTTCATTAAACCAGGTTGCTCCAAGGCCTGTCCAGCCTATCCTGGAACACTTTCACAAGGATGTACTCACAGCTCCTCTGGGCAAATCTACCCCTGCTATGCTGAAGAATTCAGAGTACCAAAACAAAGGGCATGCATTACTTTTACCTGAAATGTGCCTTTGTTTAACACACTGCCTTTATTTAAAACACAAGTGTAACAATGGAGGCCATGCACTGATAGCAACAATGGGAATTTCTACAATTCCCAGAACTATTCCTTCTCTCAGCACTGTTTTTCTCATCATTCTTTCTACTGGCTTGTCTTGTATAAATCTTCCTTAATTCCTCTCCCAAATATTTGATGCTGCCTTAACATTTTCTTGGAAACGCTACATCTGTGAAAATATTTAGATTTCCTTGGGGTGAAAACTAGAGAAATTAAAAGCAAGGCTTATCAACAAAGTGTCAGTCATAGGCACCAAGCTCCCATGGAATATCTGCTTGTGTGACATCCTTTAAGTGACTTCACCAGTCCCTCTTGGAGGGTCGTGTCTTTACCAGCAGATTTCCCAGGGTCAAGGGCTGCATGGGCAGATAGGCTGGACAACCTAAAATCAAATTAAGGACTCAGAAGGAGTGAAAATTTGGAAAAATTTTAAGGATTTTTAGTGTGTCAGAGTTCACTCATTGGAAGAGTGCTTTTTACTTATACATATGTTCCAACCTTCAGCAAACACTGCCTCTGGTAACTACCAGCTATTGCCAGGAAGAATTGCCTAATTCTTCAGGAAATGGCATGAATTTGCATTCTTTCAACCTCTGAGCAGTCCTCTGCCTTTTTATTGAGTGGGTGTCTGAGTGGCCAGGTTAGAAGGAGGTTGGGGATGAAGCATCAATTTTTGCACCATGTTGGAAGAGAAGAGAGTATTTCAATTCATCCTTGTTTATAGAAAACTTTGAAATTAGTCAGAAGTATCTGTGTTCTCATTTAACCTGTAATAATGATTTCATTTATTCTGAAGAGATTCTTCTAACTGCAAGAGTTCTTACACCATGTTAAT
Source organism: Sylvia atricapilla (assembly GCF_009819655.1). NCBI lineage: Eukaryota > Metazoa > Chordata > Aves > Passeriformes > Sylviidae > Sylvia > Sylvia atricapilla. The sequence continues at coordinate 4,881,344 of NC_089155.1, forward strand.
GAAATATCCATTGATTACTAAAACAAAGGAAAACACTTGTGCTTATTGAGATTTTACTGCGATATTCAATATAATATGGTTCTATTGTATGGTTTAGTCCTCTACAAACTCACCTTTAATAAGGAACAGCTAATATAGAGAGAGTTTAATTAAGAAAATATAATCAGATAGCAAAAGAATCATTGTAAATGACAAAAAGGTGAACTGATTTTTACTCTGTTTGGGGTTTTTCTTTGGCAAATACATAGTTGGAAATTCTAAAATAAAAATTTTTAATCAAACTTGATTTCAGTTTAGTCCACAAGATAAACATTGAGGTCTCATGTACTTATGCACCTAAGACATTTTAAAGTGCTATTTAAAAAACAGCTACTAATCTGAGAGTCAAGGCGGGAAAACATTAGCCTGGAAATTCTTTTTATTATGGACTTGATGTTCCATGTTCTGAAATCATTGCCTGAAAAAAGCCAAAAAAGAAAGAGGAAGAAAAAAAGAGAAAAAAACCCTCTCAGCTCTCACACCTAAATTATAGCTTCAAAATTTGTCCCCCATATTCACCATATGCAATGCTCTTTATCCATGTGTTGGGTTTCCCATGGTGCTGCCAATCTGGAGGGTCAAATATTAGGGCATGTAAAAAACAATGAATCATGACCATTAATTGTATTTTTGGTTTGGTTTTTTTTCATTTGGTTCCTGCCTAACACAACATCTCCCATCTGAGAAAATCATTAGCACGGGGAAGATGGGCACTGAATAAGCATTTTGCTGGAAATGGGACATGTTTGCTTTCTTTGGAAGGTGAAAGCAGTGGAAGAAGTAGAATGTGACAATAGGGTGAAACTGAAAAAAAAAAGAAAAAAAAAAAGAGGGTGGGAGGTGCATTTTTAAAGCAGAAAGAATGTTTCTTACCATTCAGAATTGCACTTGGATTTTTGGGCATGTACACACTCCTACACCTTAACAGCTGCTTCAAAATACCCCTGTCCTGGTAATAACACTATGGATTCACAGCCTGTGAGCTTGTTGCCATATGACACCATCATTTGGGTTGTGTAGCTAAATTTGGCTTTAATGTAAAGCTAAAGAAGAGCCCTGCAGAGAGCAGAAAGCCCCAGAGGCAGCCCCATGCAGGCAGGGCTGTGCAGCCTGGCCCACACAGCTCTGCAGGGCCCCTCAGGGATGATCTTCCACACATTTCCCATATTCCAATCTAATTCTGGTCCTGCATTTCAGATTTGGCCAGGCCAGCCCCTGCTTAGGCCTTGGTGATGCTGTATGAGGTGAAAAAACCCTGCAGACTTGGCTCAGGAATCAGTTTGAGTTGCATGAGCTGCACTCACACCTTTTCTCAGTGTCATGCCATGCAAATATTTGAGGTAATTGACTTCCACTTGCACGGAACCAGGTAAACTATGAACTACAAGTGGCTGCATTCAAAAGTCACTTGGATTATCATTTTTTTGGAAGAGCATCAGGAGATGGAAGCCTGGAATAAATTGGGGTTTTCCCATGACCTTGTCAAGGGGTATTTGGAAATCTCTTTTCTTATGTAGTGACCATTTGCAAAAAAAGAACAGGAAGGAAGCTTGGGAGATTGTCTGGGCCATGGGTTGACCATAAAGTGACATTAACTCAGTGGATGTCTTTCCTGACAAGTGATGATTTAACCCATTCATAGCAGTCCCTGGCACTGGGGAATCAGCAGCTACACCTTTCCATGCACTGCAGAGAAGGAACTCTCTGTCCCTCCCATGACCTCCACATGTCCATGATTTTTGAACTAGAGACAGATTTCAAGGACCTGGAGGAATGGTTTTGGTGTAAAATTCCTCAGACAACACTTAGTGTCTCCTTTAGTCACAATTCTTGTGTGTGTTTTTGTTTCCACCAGGCTGAAGAAATTTTGCTGTTGGCTTGTAGTAACAGCAAAGCAATGAATCCTTTCCACTGTGGCTGAGAACATGCTGGTTGGACAGCAAAAAGGTAAATCCAAGATTTGGCTGTATCCTGTATGTTCCTTCTCTTGCCCTCGGTTTCCATTCTGCAATTTTGAAAGATTTGGAACTAGTTAGGACATACAAAGATTAAAAGGGCCTTTCTGTCTCTCTGCTGCAGACCACTGTCTGAGATATGGAAGGAAAGAAAGTTAAATATAAACTCTACGCACAGCCAGCAAATTTCAGGAAGGCTGATTTTTCCTCTAGGATGCTCCAAGTTGCTAACTCCCCTAACCTGTTTATCAGATCCTAGTCCTTTAGTGTCTGTAGCACTGACAAATTCTGATTTTCTTCCTGGCTTGCAAGATCTGTAGCTGTCACTTGCAGAGGAGAAATGATGCTGTGTGATCCATGTGACCAAGTCATTAGCTAAATCAGACCATATTTTGCATACTGAACAGCATGTCCTCACAGAGAATTGTTTGTAATCAGTCAATATTATTTATTTTTAAAAGTGCAAAAGATACCATTGAGTAAATTTGAATAAGAAACAAATTTGGAGAAATTGTAATCAGCCTGTGAACATTTTGCAAGCAAGGAGAAAAAGAAACAGGCTAAATTAATTGATTAAATTACTTGCAGCAAGTTCCTCCCTCTGTGCTGATCCTTTTCCCAATGCCTTCAGTATTTTGGGTGTGTACCTCAAGCCTGACCTGAATCAAACTCTGCTTTTCCAATCAGAGCTCTTTCTTCAGGGGGATTGCCAGTCATACTCCATTAAGTGATGGGTTTGCATTGTCAGCAAACGATCATTAAAGGAGCAGGCTGAGAACATAAATCTCATTTTCACTCGTAAACCCAGGCCTGTCTTTAGGTGCAGTAGACACTGATCTATTTCCCCTTTGCCTTGCTTTTTTTTTTTTTTTTTTTTTTTTTTTTTTTTTCTTTTTGGCTTCCCACCTTTGAGATGCGATGCTGTTTTCAGGAGGGACTTCTCCACACTCAGTAAAAACCTCTTGTTTTCCACCTACAGAGGAAGGGCCAGTAACATCTGATCAGCTATAGCCTCACATCCAAGGATGATCCTGCAATGCAGGGAGATTCCTGAGGATAATAACAGATGGGGGCTTCCGTTTGAGCCAGAATAGCACTAAGGGCTGGAAGACTTGTTGATCTCAGCACGGAACCTCCCACACTGCAAAGCACTCACTGAGATGCTCACCAGACTGAAGTGTACGTGCCAGAGGCCTCATCCACTCAAACTTCCTGATCTTTCCATGTTTTTAAGCTCAGCTTAACTGCCAGGAATCCCCAGGAAGGAAGGAAGGAAGGAGGGAAAGCAGAATATCCTCCTGCTCCTCAATACGCCCTTATATTACAACTCAGCACTCTGCTCTGATGCTTTGCTCTAAGAAATCCTTGGCCTAGCACTAGGAGGTATCAAGAGACAGTCACAGCACTCATTCTCCTTCACATCTCTGCTGGATAAGGAGGCTCTGGAGCTTTCCAATTCCTGTCTTTTGCAACTGGAAGATGAAATTTCCAGAGTAAGGGAGCCTGGACACTGCAGCAAGAGCCTGAACTGTGCAGAAGCCCATGCTAGCACAGCAATCTGTACTCACAACACTCTCTTTGATCCATGGATCCTGAGGACTCAGCATGAGTTTGGGTAACTGCACACTGAATGGGGGAGATAGGAGGGACTGTAGAGGGGGAAAATAAAATGTTGAAAGAAGTTTGATGCTGGCAATTCTGACCCCAACATCTGTGCACAGAGGGCAGCAGCAGTATTGCTATAAAGAAACAAAGCAACATCTGGCAAGGCTTTGACCCAGCCAGAGGGGATGCTGATGGGCAAAGGGAAGAGGGTGAATCTGCAGTTTCAAATACAAAATGAAGAGTGGGGGCAGTTCACACAGAGGGGGTGCACTGCAAGTGCTGCTCTATTCCCCTCCTGCTGCCCGTGTGAGGGGGAGGACAGGAGCAGTGAGCCTGCTGCAACCTGCAGGGATGGTTTGATTTGGTTCATTGAGCCAGTGAACCTCAGAAAGAGTGAATTATGGGCAGTTCTGTGTAAACCACTTCAGGTGGAGAAGGAGGCGGTTGTGATTGATGCCAAGAATTCACTGAGCTGAGGTGAAAAGTGTTTGTGTATTTCAATGTGGCGTGACATATAAGCCCTTCCAGTTACAAGGCCCTACCCAGCACAAGGGCTGCTTTTTCGTAATGCTAACCAGTGATGATGAAAGTTTCAGGCTCATGTAAAGTCTCTTACTTGAATTTTTCATCCTCTTTCCCAGCAGGGCTCTGTTCCTCATTCTTGGAATGCAAGAATGGTGGTAAACAGCCATAGTCTGTCTTCAGCTGGGTATAGGCTTGGGAATTCCTGCAAAACACTGCCCAGCATGGCTTTTCCAAACCATGCACCTCCCAAAACTATCTGCACTTACCCCTAAGCACTGTAGCAGTCCCACAGACTTATCCAGCTGTGTCCATGTCCTTTCCCAGCTCTGAGCCACAGGCAGAGGTGGACCCCCTTCAGTCAGGACAACTCTAGGGAGTTCCTGGTTGTGTTCCTCCACTGAGAGGGAAACTAGCAGAGCTTGGTGGAAAAACAAGCCCAGAAAAGGAACCTGCCTTTTTTCTTACTCTGGATGCAAGAAATCTGTGGATTTGTTTTATCAGCACAACACAAAAACAGCTGACACTGAGGCTTTGGGTACCCAGGCCAAGGGGCAGAGGATATCAGTGCAAAGGAGGAACAGCAGAGCTGTGAGCCACGTTAATAGAGTGTGCTAGAGCACACACGTCCTTACAAACAGGCTGAAATTTTCCAAACTGTCCTTCTAGCATGTCATTTGAAGGCTAAAGACTTTAAAATGGAAAGTTAAAAAATATTAAAGAGAAAAATATAGATTTATTTTATCTCTATATATGGGAATACATAGTCATAAATGGCCCTACACAAGGCATTCTAGTTAACAGGGGTTCAGTAATGAGTCCAGTGTAATGTACACCAAGTCCTCAGATTTATAGTCTTTTGTTAACCCATGGGAGAGACAAATGCTTTAATGTGCATCTGAATGATGAATTTCAGCTTCAGCCACGAGTGCAGAAGACTAATTCCTTGGATGTCTTCCTCAGCAGATGCAGTTCACAGCATCATTTTTAGATGTACCTAAAAAAAATAAAATAGACTATTATATATTTGTCCCTCTCAAACAAAAAAAACTCTTTTCCTTTGATGCAAATAGAGATTCACTTTCTCAAACATGTTGTGTTTACACTCCTTTTGAAAATAACTCAAATTTCACAGGACACAGATTCACAAGTTTTGCTTGATGGTCTTCTAAAGACATGCGAAGTATTACACACAGCTGAGAATTACAATTCTCCCATCAGCTTCCCAGCTTAAGCTAGGAGAATCTCAAGTTGTAAAATGAGTTATTTTCTGACAGGTAACATCTATGAACACTGGTAGATTTTTTTAGTTGTCCTTTGAACTGCTATTAAAATATTAATATCTGATATCACAGATTACTGCTCTGGAAACATATTGGTGTTTCAGACACATGACAAACTGTATCTGCCTCTGTAACAGAGTTAGACAATACAAAGACTCATTTTTTAAGTACTTTCATTCAAGCTGCTTCCACTTTCATTTTGTCCATTCTTTTTGCTACTTTTGTATGTATAAATTCAGTTGGCTTTGGCCAAACTCTGCTTGTGGCGCTGTAGAGAACAACAAATGTTATTTCCTGAAAGGACTGAGCCACTCTGCAGAAAAAAACTTCACCATTCTTTGTTCAAGGATGTTGTCCCAGGGAAGGCAGTTCTAGTTTTGCTGAGAAATTTGCTTCAGGATAAGTAAATGGATAGACATAAACTGGGTTCCATTGCATCTCCAGACCTTTCTGCCCTTCTGCCTCCCTCACTGATAATAAATGTTAATTTTCACTGTGCTGATGCTGGTCTGAGCAGTCATGAACACTTGTGTGCCTGCAGAGGCCAGAATCTAACAATGAACAAAGCCTGTGAGTACAGAACATTAAAACATGGATTTTCACTCCTCTGCAAAGGCATCTGTAGTAGTCATGCACAAAATTAAACATGTCATAAATTAGGACGCTTATTGGATATCAATGCCTCTCGTAAAAGTGTATCTGTCCCCAAAAGGGGGAAACCTATTTATTTGATCTCATATGATATTTCCATTGGACTCTGTGGAGCAGCACTGGTGGAACTCATGCATATGATTAAAACCAGCTTTCCTGGTAGAGTATTTAGTGTAAATAGTGTTTCTAAAATCACAATTATCCTTAAGGAGAGGAAAAAAGAAGCATTCTACCATAGCGGTCAAGGTGAAAGAAGTTTTTCTTCATATTTGAGGAGGAGATTTTGAATACATGAATGTGTGAATGGAGGACAAGAGCCCCTCACAGACTTACCAGAGCTAGAGGTCATGCCATAAGTTATTGGAAAGGTTATTTTCTTTAGAGATGTAATATGGTTTTGAATTTGACCTATGACTTCTTAGTTGCCACCCATGACCCCAAATAATCCAACTTCAGCTTCTTGAAGGCCATTAAGAGTAGAAGGTCATGCCATGTACTTCTACATTTACAAGGTAAAGTGTTAGGCTGAATTACAGGCTACTCAGAAAATCTGTAGAAAATAAGCTGGTGAATAAAGTATTTCTTTATGTTTCCCACCTAGTAATATGTGCTTTCAGATTTACCTGTGCTTGAACAAGCCTTTAGCAGATTCTGCTTTGTTATTTTTTTCCTGAAGAGAAGAAAGAGATGTTAATTAGCTACTAACTGTTGTAATTTTTAGCATTCAATTATTTTTTATAAGAAAAAATGTTCCTGTCACCTGTGCTGATACAAATACCCTGATTTTTCTACTTTTTGTGTTATTTAGGAAAAGTTGAGATTCATTTTTTCCAAACTTTTGCTGCAGATAAAATAGAAATGTCTAAACACCTCCATATGAGTCAGCTGTGTAAGTTCTCCTACAGGCTATGGTGAACAGTTAACAGTTCTGAAGAACAATTCATTTGTCTTGATGTGCTTGACAAAAATTGGTCATTAATCATGATTTACAAATCCCTACTTCTCTCCATTGACTCAGCCATAAATGAATCATGGATGACTGGATCACACCATTGCCCACACTAGAGTTGTCTGGAGCCAGGTGAGTTGAAACCTTTTATAGGCTTCTAAAGAGATCCAGAGACCTTCCAAGGGAAGTCTGGGACAGATTTTTAAATTTTTAAATGGAAGATTTTTAAACGTTCACCTTTTCTCTCTTCTGTTAATTGCCTGTATTGTGATTTTTCTTCAGCAATTTATTTGTAAAGACATACTAGACTTTTTTCAGCTTTTGCTCCCTTTGTGGTCTAATAATTTACATAATGATTTTATTCTTAAAGAATGCTGAAGAATATCTGCCTCGAATACTCATGGTACACTACAGCATCAGGCAAGCATAAACATTTCCTATTTTTCACGTGAGTTTCAGCCAGGAGAGACTGAACCATATTGTTGGGAGTGAATGAAGCACAAAAAAACAACCCAGTCCTTCAGAACAATTTGTTCGTAACAAGACTCAACAATTTGTTATTCTGTTAAATGAAAAGATGGAAAACTAAAACACCTTTTCTGAAAACCAAGTCCCCCTGCAGGTCTCAGAAATACGCACTGGAAACGGATAAGATTTCAAAATCTTAAACATCATTGCCTTTGAATTCTCTGTTCTGTTCACTGGGATTTATCAAACTTATTTTGTTTTCTCCACATTCTCCATTCCTTTAACTCCTCTTATCCCACTTCCCAAGAGCCCACATACTTAGTTTAATAAAAGCAATGATGACTTCCATCTATTTCTCCTCCAGGCAAGACGCTTCAAATGCACCACATTTTTGGAAACTCTGTTGTCTGGGAAGGAAAATGCACGTGAGAGCTGAAACATGCCTGTCCCTCCATGTGACTTCTGAGTAACTGAGGCAAGTGAACAGAGATGTGAAACTTTGAGGAAAGGGGAAAAAGAGGAGCAGTTAAATGCTGAATGAGTGGCTCATGTTGCCTCATCCTTGCTCTCTCGTTGCCCTCTGATGACTCAGCATCACAAGGGGAATAGTGACTCTGCAGTTCTTGTAAGCCTTGTCTAGTAGTTCCTTCCACATATCAAGTTGAGGTGGAGTTTTCTTCAAAAGCAGCTAAAACTTGTTTGATATCTGCCTTTGAATCCTGCTTGTGAGCTGCCCACAGTTTGTGTTGCTCTCCTACAATATGGAGTGAAATGTAGAATACACCAGAATGTAGATTTTTTTTTTTCTGGGTGCTCTGGGGAGAAAACAAAAAACAAAAAACAAAAAACAAAAAAACAAAAAACAAAAACAAACAAACAAACAAACAAAACAACAACAAAACAAAAACCTGCAAAAATTAACTCTTTACCATGGTGGCTTTGCAATGTAAGTAAGGCAGATATACTAAGCCATACCATGTTGAGGAATAGCTTTATACTATGTTGTTGGAAACATTTCTCCATAGAGAAAAGGATGAACTCTCCTGGGGAAGTCAGGACAGTTTAAATACATGGTGCAGCTCTCACATGGCAACTGATACAACTTCTCAAAACCCCTGGTAGTGCCAAGAGCAGAGTCAGCAGAAATGGTGTACAACCAGAACACCCTCAGCTTCAAAGTTGAACAACCTCTGAAATGCACTGCTCAAGTGTGCCTTGGGAATGTTTTTATTGTCCTGTTAGTTTTGACCATGGCCAGAAATATGGTGATGTGTCTGATACAGAGCTTGGAAATGTTGCAGACTTCTGCTGAGAGGTGGCTTGGAGAATGTGCTCCTGCACATGCCTTGTAGGCAGCACTGCTGTCCAGCAAATCATCTCTGCAGGGACGTTTCCAAGTCATCTGGAGCCAAAAGGTTCAACGACAGGACATGCCCTAAAGCTGAGCCAAGTAATGTACTCTAAGCTGCTCCATCAGCTCCTGATATTATCCTTTTCTTTCCTTACAGCCTGACTTTCTCTGAGGGATGTGGCTTTTTCCTGTGCAAAACTTCTTCTTTCACACCACCACATGAACCCCTCCAGGAAGGTACATCTCTTCTTGTGTTAAGATGTGCTCTTCTCTTCTGGGCTGCTGACTCACCCAGCTAGGACAGTAAAGGTGGTCCCTTCCTAGAAGGAGAGTACATCTGAGCTAATATGCTTTATCTAAAAGAGAGAATAAATGGGAAGTTTTATTTCTGATGAAAATGAGAAAAGAGCCCCCTCAAGCAGCATTGCACTAAAATAGAAAGGGAAGGTTCTTCTACCCTCATCCCTTAGGTGCTTTTGAGGTTAGTCTCCATCCACTACCAGATTTCCCTTCAGAAGGTGTCCTGTCCTGCCACAATTGTAAGATAAAATGGGATGTATAATAGTTGTTCCCTGTTTCTGCAGATGTGCCTTCACTATTAAAGGCCTCATTTTTAACTTGAATCCAAATCCCTGAGTGATAAGAACAAAGTTGGAGGCTCGTAGGAAATTATTTTACTTAACTACTCTTTTCCTTCTGCTGTGAGTAGATGGACAGAAGTAATAAAACAAGGAGTTTCAGCTGTCCCAGAGTGCAGTGCTCCCAAAACTCCAGCTTCAATTAGTGCTCAAGCAGTGGGACACAGCAGCATGAACCCAACATGATGTCCCTGGCTGTGATGGTGCTGTTTGGGGCAGCACTGGGGGTCCAGAGCCACACACAGATCACAGATCCAGGTGTTAAAACCTTAAACAAGCAGAGGAATCTGAGGGCTCTGCTGGGGAATAAAGAGAATAGTGGGAAAACACCAAGAGATTATTAGCTCAGCCAAAGATTACGCATTTGCACTAGTAATTAAAGTATTTTGCATTGGATGCAGGCTTTGGCAAGTGCCACCAACAAAAGATTTCACACATGCATGCGTGACTACAAGTCCACAAGAGCTTTCTGTCTGTCTCTCTCTCTCACACACACACACACAGGCAAACAGAAAGAATGAAATAAGCCATTAAGAAATATTTCCGCATAATGCAATTATTACAGCTGTATAATTGAATGGGGAAACCATTGATCTGTAGTAGAAAGGAAATTGCTCTTTTCATTGTGTTCCTATGAATATGGGAACATTAATCTCAATCTATAATCAACGTTCATTTCAAATCTGATTGCGTGCCACTAAACACCCGTAGCTCTGCTAACATTATGTTAATACGGTTCAACATCATAGCTCCCAGCTTCACAGCACAAATATTTTTCTTTGGCAATCAATAGTAATTTCAGCTGAGTGGATGGAAGTCACGTTTTAATGGTAATCTTTCCTCCAAGCCTCCAAGTGGAAACTCGACTGGTACCTTAACACGGCCACAGTGCATTGCATGTAATCAGATAAATTAACCTAAAAGAGAGAGAGAGAAAACACAGATCAGGAATAAAAAGCGGCGCCAAGAAGCTCTACATTTTCCTGATGGATTAAAGTGCTCATTATCATGAGAGAGAGAGAGTGGATTTCAAGAGTGGAGCTGAATTCCCTTGGCTTTGAGCCGTGGCTGGAGAGGCAGCAGGTCACAATACGCTCAGGGATGCCTCTGAGGAGGGGGAAGCCAAGCAATTCAGCCAGGGCTGAGCTGGACTCTGCTGCTGAGAGCCCAGCTGGCCTCGGGGCACCAGTGTTTGTCCAGGAATAAGGAGTCTCAGTTTTAATCCTGCAGTGCACTGCAGGCTTCCTGTTGGATCTCTGGTAAAGGGCTTATTCTACTTGTGCTCCACTCCCCTGGTTCTGAAAAAGGACATAACAGTGCTCCACTGTCCCCTGGGGATGCTGTGAAGGTTTGGGGTGATCAGTTCCTGGGAATGGGACCTACCGAACTAGGATGCATTAGTTAGATCTCTCTTGGCATTGCTGTTTCATGGAGGTAAAGCTGCCTTTGCTTTATTTCCTTAATGGCATCTATTTTTAGGTATTTCCAAAGCCTTTTTTTTTTTCCCCTGCATTTGAGGGGCCAAGTTGCTGGACTGAGTCGCTTAAAATCTTGCTGCTTTTTAAAGTAGAATAAAACTGTGAGCATTGCTAAATCTAGAAAGAAATTGCCAGGTACAAACCAATGCCATCTTCACAGTTATCAGGAACTCTATAAATCCCTACCTCCATAAAGGTGTTCAGACATATGAACATCAGGATGGGAAAACATCTGCACTGATTAAGACCAAGGCTTGCTTAGCCCCGTATCTTCTCCTTTAAAGCAGATGGATAGCAGGAGTTTAAGGGAGCATGGGAGAACTGATCAGACACATGGAGATACCTCCCCACAGAATTCTCTTGGGATATGATAACTCAGGTGCTTCTTTAGCTATAAATGTTATCTTTATCTACTGTAAAGAGTTTTATTTATATATTTTTTTTAATTGTTGGGTATGTATTTCCAAAAAATAGCAAGGGGTATTTTTGTCCAAGAGGTTTTCCAACCCCTCTTTGAACACTTTCAAGCCCTTTGCACCTTCAGTTTCCTCTAGCAAGAACTTCCTCAGATCTTTTGTGTACGGGAGTGAATTGCTTTGGATTCTGCTGATCTTAAAAAAGCTTTTTCAATAGCAGATATAGACTGTAGGTTGCCTTGGTAGTACCTGCTTTGCGTCATTTTATTTTTATTTCCTACCTTGAGGCAGCTTTTAAAGAACCTAATATGTAAATCTATTATCCTTAAATCTGCTTCTTCTTGGAAGTTGGGTCCCTCCTGTGTTCCTTAACAGATTGAGGTGTCTTGACTTGTGTACCCCAGAAGACTCTCCAAAACAGTGAGTCACTTAAAAAATCTTATCTCTGTTATTTTACTTAGTGCTGGATAAATTCCCATTAATCCAGGGTTGCTGCAAAAATGTTCTCTATGGGAGCCCGTCTTCTCTGTTGTTACTCCAGGGTCCTGATCATGGTTTAGGAGAGGTCCTTGGGACTTTGTTCCCATCCCAAATGCCTCACTGTTTTAGTAGACTTGTTTTAGGGGAACAGAGACCTCCTGAATGGCTTTCATGTCTAATTTTGCAGATTGTTTTATCAGACTTTTCTCTTTTCTAGTTCCCTCAAAGGTTTGGGCTTTCAGCAACCTGCTCAAATTCATCAGGGAGGAAACCAGAAGCAGAAAGACAAGCTCTAAACTGTCTTCAGGTTCCACATGAACAGGCTCCTTTTGTCAGAGTGCACCAGTTTTACATGCTTTGGGCCAAAGCAGGGATCCCTCAAACTATTCCATCTTTGCAACTTAAACACATTGAATTTTCACTCTGTGTGATACCAGAAATTCTGAGTAGTGTCACTCCTACCCACTGGGGTTCTCCATAAGAAATGTGCAACCACCAGATAAATTTGTGTTACTAAAGGTGTCCACCCAGGCTGTTTTGGTCCAACTGTGCATTTCCACTGCCTGAGTGGGAAGTGTGTTAAAATACGGAACTTAAATCCATCTTGGCTAACTTGGATGTATCTTAGGCAGCCCCTCAAAAACCATGTTACTTCAAAATTACCAGAACTTACTTGTGTGTGTGTAAGGAGTGAGGTTACAGCAAAAAAGCAGTCCCTTCCCTCCTCTAAAGCTGAACCAGTTTCAGCTGGCCTCTGGCTTTCCCCAAGATCAGGAAGTTGAAAATGTGACTGAGAGCCAACCCTGTCCCTTCTCCTATTTGATTTCTGTGCCCAAGCCACTGTGGATCTGACCCCAGGACCTCCTGGCTCTAAAAATGGATTTTGTACTGCCCAAGTGGCTCCTGTAAAGTGCAGAATTGGAAATGCAGTGTTTGTAGTTGTAATGATTTGCAGAAGAGGTGGGCCTTTGGAAACAGGGGAAATCGGCTGCCATCACCTCAGTGACTTCTTAATGTTGTCCAAAGAAAGGAGAACCATTATCTCCTATTTGCTGCAGATTATTCAAGCCGTCTAGCAAATGGGCTAAACTCCCATTGGTGTAAACTGGATTAGCTCCACTGGAGACAATGGGGCTGAGCTGTTTCTCCCCCTGTCTTAGGATTTCTCCTGTTATCTTGCATGGCAAGAATAAAAGTTGCAGCATTACAAATAAAGTCCCTCCTATGCTGTGGATGATAATCCGTGTCTTTCACTGTCCCCATGAAGCTGAGTTGTCTCAAGATTATGAGCCTTGGATGTTTAGAGCAATTTTGACTGGATCAGAGGTTATAGCCTCTGCTTTTTAACATTCTGCTTTTATTTTCAGGCTATGAAGTGTAATAGTTCACCATTTTGGTTTAAGTATCACAATAAAAGTCAGTGAGATGGAACAGGCAATAAGCAGCCGTTTTACATCAGTGCTGCTGAGACAGAGTGCTTAAGTCTTCATTAACCTACAGAGGAAGGAGCTACAGAAAAGACACTTGAAATAAAATACCAGGGATGAGGCTCAGATCATTCCTGGATCTGCACAGGCAGGCAGTGTGGAAGGCTGATCTCTGGTGGGAATGTGTCTTCATGCCTGTGCTCTCATGCAATAAATAGTAGGGTAAGGAAACCCCATACTGGTGTGTCAGGGGCTGTGTCACCTGGTGGACATCAGACAGGCTGTACTGCAGGGACTTCATAGCTCAGGGATGGCATTTCTGCATTTGCAACATCTCTTTGTTCTTCATTAGGCCCTTTATTAAAATTCTGAGACTGCTGGGTCTCTTCTGACATGTGGTACTCTGTTAAGGGTCCACAAATAGTCCAGGAGAAGGTGGGGAATACAGTGCTAAGTGGAAAAATTTCAACTATCCCTCAACTTTTCCTCAGAGAAGAGAGGCTCCAGGCCTCAGAAGGTCTCCATGGTCTCCTCTGGATTCACTCCAGCAGGTCCATGTCTCTCCGGCACTGTACCTGCTCCCTGCTGGGGCATATTTGAAGATGCCTTGTGTGAGATTTCAGACTCATTTGGTGAAGGAGAAATAACACTTCCCCTGCAGCCCAGAAACAGGAGAGCTCAGATGAAGGTTTTGCTGCTTTCCCTCTTGCTGAACTGAGCCTTCTCCCTGATCCCAAAGGTGCAGAATCCCAGCCCTGCTTTACACAACATTTTGATGCTGCTTCTGTAAAAGGTCTCCTTGAGATTGTCTCTATTTACTCTTCAGTATAATGAAGACAGTTTCCCTTGCCTAGGGGAAGAAGTAGAAATGCTGAAAATTTACTGTTCTGGTTTATTGCTTAAAAGATTTTGCTGTGCCATGAGTGAGTGTCTGCCTTTGCCATGTCAGAGCACTTCCAGCATCTTTTGCAATCTCTGTTTCCTGGGCTTCTGTTTGAAACTCAGCACAACTATGACAAACTTTCCAAGAAAACAGCCACTCAGTGTTTTTGATTCCCGTTTCCCCCATTTTCATCCTAAATTTGCACCTTTTCCAGGCAAGTAAAATACCCCCTCCTGAATGCTGAATAAAGAATGATGATATGTGTTTTGGGTTTCTTTCCTAAGATAAAACAAGGAAGAAAAAAAACACAAGGAAAACATTTGTCTTAAATTTGACAGATATACCTGTCTGTCACAAGTGAAGACTTGTGCTGCTGCAAGAAAACACGATAAAATGAACCAGTACAGGGTGAAAGACAAGGTTTAGAGTTTGTTCTGTTTTCACCTTTGTTAGAGGCTTCTTAACTTGCTTACTTAAATAATTCAGAGATATTTATTTACCAGTTATCTAAAGTCTTCAAATTCACATTACATGAAAATGTCAGGTTACATGGAATTTTGTTTTCAGCTGGAATTAGAGGTACTGATGTCCTGAAGTACACCTGCTTTGTCAGTCTGCCTTGCCAAGGGGAGATTTGCAGCAAGGTGGAAATGAAATGAAGCAGTATTTTCACATCACTGTAGGTGAACCTGGGCCATTCACCTACAGGTGGATATTCAAATCATGGCCTCAAGTCCCTTGTCTTATCAAGGGCAGAAAAGTACTTTATTTGCATGAGAAAAGCAATATATTAAGGATAAGGAAGAGTCAGGATAAATACTCTAAAGACTATGAGGCATTTTGATGCTACCAGGGTGAATATAATGCAACTAACTGAGATAAATGGCTGGTTGGGAATAAGTAATAAAATAAATAAAAGTAGATAAGTAAGTTCTTTATAAAACTCTGCTGTTGCTTCAGAGGACAGTGAGCTTTCCTGATGCCCTAAGATTGGAAGGACGTGTGTGATCTTAGTAGTTACCAAAATTCACCTTAGAAAGTGAGCAAATCACAAAGGTTTTGCTTAATTTTTATTTGTGTTTTTAGGTCTGCATTCCTGAATGTCCTTGCCCTGAGAGACAAGGACATGCTAAAGCTGTGCTGAAGCCTGCATGGTTTTGAACACAGACTAAATGAAGCACTTTCAACAAGGGAGCCAGGGACTCAGTGTAAATCTTGTACATTGCTTGGAGATAGCATCTGAAATAAAAGTGCTTCTTTCCTCTTTTTCTTCACGGCTGATGTTGTCCTATGAGAAAGGGCTCTCTGTGTATTTAAACATTGATGAACTCTTAAGTAAAGAATCAAAACAAAGAGAAAAAAATAGTCCCCAGGAGTGTGTGAACAGCAAGGGCTTCTCTGCCTTTGCCCTGATTCTTTTCCTCCTTCGAACAGCTGTAAATCTTCATGATCTCTCTCCTTGTCCACTGGCTCTGCTAGAGGCAAATGAGCAGGGACAGGCACAAATATTCAAGCCTAGAGAGAGAGAATGCTAAAGTAATCCCTCTCTTCTCCTACCCCCCATTTACTCACTCCCCTCTCTGAGCAGCCACACCAATGCTGAGGTGTGTCAGCACATGCAGGGGTTTGTCAGATGCCATTTTAGATCTCTGCTAGTTCCTTGCAGGACTTAAGCAAGTCCAAATTTTATAATGGTCTGATTAAAGATGAATGGAAATCTCCTCTTATTCCCATCTCAGTCTCCTGAACAGCAGCATCTCTTTCTATCCTTCAGGGTCTAGAAAAGGGGCACTCCCTTTCCCAGAATCCTTTTTCTTCCCCCTATTTTTTTTCTCTCAATAATTAAAATGAACAAACAAACAAGATAAAATCCCTAGGAAGTGCATAGCAACTATTTTTGCTAAAAACATCCTATTTTTGCCTGGGAGCCCTGTGGAGGTGCCAACACATCCCATTCACAGCGAGCTGGGAAACACCACTGGGATGTCACATTTATCCCGCCCAGGGATGTGGCTGAGATATCCCTGTGCTCCTCTCTGCTCCCAGGGATGTTGGCTGTACAGACCGGAGGCAAACGCAGTGCTGCAATGACATATCTGCTGCAAACCACATCTCTAACTACAAGGACTTTCATGTAAATAGAAACAAACAGCAGCTGAATGAACTTTTTAAATCAAGAATTGAGACTCCAGAGGACTCGGACTATGTGGCTTTGTTGTTTTTGTGACAAGGTTACTCTCAAAGGGAATTTTATCATTGCCTTTTAAAGAAGTGTAAGTTCAAACAATATTAAGATGTTCTTCTCTTTAACCCTCTTTGTCTTTTCTATACAAAGTACAACAAGAGGTAATATGTCATAGAAAGAAAAAAGGGATTAAGACCTGGTATTTTTCCATCATAACAGAGGCCATGAAGACATCACCTAGATGTGCATTATGCTAAAACTTCTAAAGTTGGTTCAATTTCTGACATTTAGCACCTGGGGTCCTGGTGGTTGGGCCTCAGTGGTGGATTTGAACAGAGAGCAGGCCGGACACTGGGGTGACTCCAGATGGCCTCTAATGCAGTGATATTGAAATGAAAAATCCCTTATTAGCTGCTGAGTACATGGTGTGTTTTTTAGTCACCAGTTAGATGGTCTGTGCACTGAGCACTGCCAGAATATCCTTTTATTTCTCTATGAGAGAGCTCTTGTGCCTTTAACTGAGTGTGACAGTTCCTTAACCACTGTGCCCCTCGCCAGAGGTTCATTTTCTTCCCCTGGGACATCACTCAGAGTAATTGTCCCCAGTAATAATCAATAAATCCAAATTATCTTGAATAAAGCCAGATTTATTTAACACAGTGTAACAAATAGAAAACCAGAAAGAAAATCCATGTAAATACAATTTAAAGAGAACAGGCTTGTCTGAGACTATGGGCTATGTAGTAAGCACTCCAGCTGGCCAAGATATTTTACACCATTGTGTAGAGACCAGCACATTAACCCTTTAGATTAAAAGAAGCAGATTTTTGACTTGGGAAAACTTCAGGCTGCACAGGACCTTCTTTTCTAAAAGACTTTTCCTTAAATATTTTTTTCTTAGCTCTCCACCTTGTTAACCTGCTGAGTAAATAAGAAATACTAAAGATGGAGGCATTTTTTAATATGGAAAGTCTTTTTTTTTTTTTTTTTTTTTTTTTTTTTTTTTTAATAATGCCCCTCTGGAACTTTTTGTGGAAGTGCCTTAAATATTTTTCATTTTCTTCCCTTAGATGGGAGGCTGTCAGAATGTTCTCTAGAATCATCTAGTGGCCATACAGCTTTGGATTCTAATCTGGGATCAAATTCACACAAAACAAATTTTTACATCACATTTCTTTCCCGTAACTTAGAAATCAAATGCCATTCCCGATCATTTCATCAGCTGTTTTTCATCTCCCTTTTCCTAGAAGTCAAGTTCTCAGAGGCTGTGGTTTCAAAGTGCCATTTTCCTGGGACTGCTGCGTTCCAGTACTACTTCTCAGTTTCTGTGGTGACAGAAGTTTCTCCTGGAGCAACACCCCAGAGGCTTTTTCCCCAGCTAATTAAAATTTACACCTACAAATTACCTCTACTGTTTGGTCCTTGCCTCAATCCCTGAACACATTCATGGTGGTGCAAGTGAGATTTCTCCTGCCCTGGACTACTCCTTCAGTTGCTTTTCCGCCTGAATGTCCTCTACTGCTTACTTCACCATGTGGTGAGACTCTGCACCATTCAGAAATTTATAAGAGATTTTGGCTAGAGATGCATTTGTGACTTTGTTCTTTCAAAGAACAAAGTTTTTAGAAGCTGATTTTCCTAGTCACCCATGTAAGAAAACTGTGTTATGGTGCCATCTTTGAAGGAGCCCCTGTTGACATGTCACAGATCAATTACTATAAATCTGTCTTTGAAATTTTGATGATGGCAACTTGGTTAAAAAGGAGCCTTCCAACTCTAGTGGTTTAAATGTGATTTTGTTGTTGTTGTTGTTGTTCTTGTTATAATTTACTGTAGTGTTCAAGCAAGTAATTTCACCAACTTTGGGAAATTGGTTTAATTTTATGCCCCCATGTTGAAGTCCCACAAGAATTCAACGCTGAGGTATCAGGCAAACAGCAGCCTTTCTCTTTCCTCTGAAGGCCTTCAGGACCTTCATAACTTTGAGAATTGTTCCTCTGTCAAAGACAGTTAAAATTAGCCAACTGTTTCAAAAATTTGATGTGCTTATGCACATGCCCAGAGCATGAGGGAAAGAGCAAAGCTTATTCCCGCAGAGAGCAGAGATAAAAGGAAATTTGCCACTATAATTGAAATTGATAAAAGTGTTCAAGGTTTTTAATGCAGCAATTCAAGACTACTCTTATCACATCCTTCCTTCTCTGCAAAAATTTGTAGTGACCCACATCCTCATATTTGTTTATGTCACTGAATGCAGGATTGTGATAAGTAAAAAATATGCAGTGTACCCCAAAATAACTGCGGATGTAGATAATTGCCCCTCTGCAAACCTTGTTTGACCAGATTATTGTGCAGTTCTCCATGTGTGTATTTAGAATCTGTGGGCAGCTTTTAGCATGCACACAATTCTCTTCAGACACATTCCTTCTCACGCCTGACCTCCGTTTTACATGATTTTAAGCTGTTTTCCTCTTAACGTGAAGCTATTCCCAGTGCATTTCAACAACATATTTAGCATGCCATTAATTTTTTTCCCCTTCAAATCTCATTCCATCTGATAGCCTGGCAGCTCTGACTATAACCAGTTTCCTTCTCATTACCAGCCCTTTAAAAAGGAGGGAGAAGACATTTTCAGGGTTTCCTTACCTTTCTTCATTCCCGTTCTGAATTTCCTACTTTCTCAAAAAAACCACGGAGATTGTTGTTCACAGTATGCATCCCACTGACAGAGAAATAATAAAACCATAATGCTCAAACTAAATCAACTGCTGTCATTGTGTTGCAGGTAATTGAGAATATTTTTAGAGTCCTCCTCTGTGGAGGTTTTGGGGTTTTTTTTCTGTTAAGTCATCCTTTATCCAGGCGTTTTTATTTGGGGGTGGTACTTTTTTTCTTTGCTCTGCTTCTGAAGCACCAAGGACACAAACGCTACCACAATTCTACTACAGCATTAACTGCTTTTCTTGGGGTTTAACAAGTTACTACAAGGAAGCTCTGGTCTCATCTTTACCCAAGTGTTAGTATCAGCAGAGCCTTAACAATCAGTGTAACAACTGTTAAACACTTTTTCCTTGGTTTCCTTCCCCAAGAAGAGGTGCAGTTTGGCTTCTTGGCTCCCTTCTTATCTTTTCACAGTGGCCCTTGGAAGTGGAGTCAGGAATGAAGTCTCATCATACTTGGCACAGGAGAGGCTGATTCATTAAAATCAACCTTGTCTAAGCAAAAGGGTGAATTTGAGTTTAATTTTTTAATTTTAGGCGTTTCCCAAGGATTTACTTTAATTGCCAAAACCTCCATTCTGTCTGAATTTTTAACCGAAAATATTCTGAATATGGTACCAAAGTGATTCTTTGCATTTTCAGAATTGCTTTTCATTTTCAGTAGAAGATTTTACATGTTCATTGGCCAGATTCTGCATTAGAGCAGACTTCTGTTTGTAAAAGTACAGAAGAGAGTTGTTTTTATATTGTCGTCCTAGTTTTGGATAGGAAAATATTTCAAAGTACAAAATCTGATGGCATGGAAAACACTTTCCTTCCACTTCACTTTTTTGAATAACTGCCTCTGTTGAAATACTATTCTACTTCTTTCACTTTTTCCTAGTGCCCATCAATAATTCATTACATTATTAGGAAATGGATAAAGATGGAATAAATCATTTAATATAGTATTTTCCAAATTCATATGGATGTGAGTTTGAGTGTGTGTGATACAAGAAGGTGATTACCATTTCCAGCAAGTAAAAGAAGCAGATGAACTGTACAAAATACTCAGAAAATGCAGTATGCTTGGCAATGCAACTTTCTGGCTCCCTCGATATGGCACAACCCAAATCACTAAAACCTCTGAACATACAAACCCAGGCACTGTCTGATGTGGCTGTGCATGGCCAGGCTGTGAATTACTAAAGGATTTAAAGATTGTTCAGGACTGATAGTTGCCTTTTCCCTGAAATTTTGAGTGCAGCCTCTGAGGTTGTACATTGTCATCTAAAGCAAGAGGGTTTCTGCCCCTCACACCTTTCACCTCACATACACGGAGATTTTTGATAGAGCTCCTGTTGTACACCTTTGTAAGTCCCACAGTCAGCAGTATCAATCAGATGAATGGAATTGTGCATGTGCTGAAATGCTTTGCTGACGGGGAAATGCAGGCGGCAACAGCTTACAACCTGCACAGACCTAAACTGGGACCTGAACGTGAAAACCACTGTAACATCGTCTCTCCCAGATCATTTCCCCACCTTTCAGCCTTCATGAAGAAAGGCTGCAAATCCTCCCAAACTAAGGAGACTCTGCCCAGAAAGCTGATCAGTCCTCAGCCAGTGCTCACAGATTTCACGGGAGCAGGGAGCAGCACGTGGTGCCTTCCTGGTCATTTAGGAATTGCAGAAGGAGCTAAGCTGAGACTGGCTACTGAACCTGAGGTCAAGTTTAATTGCTCTAAAGTAGTGCCATGGGAAGGAGGGGTTTAGTTAGTTTCTCCAATGGAGCTTTCAGAAAAGCAGCCACTGACTCAGCTTATTTAAAACTGCCTTAGGAACATGTGGTCTACAGGGCAGAGGGGCACACTTTAAAATACTTTGGCCAGGGATGTCCATTCCTGCTTCATTTCTAGGAATGTGAAACAGGTCGTTGTCCGACAAACCAGAACGCATCCATCCCCTGCTCTTTCCCCAGCTCATAAGCCATGCTAATGCTATTAATCAGGATTAATGGAAGCTTGAGAGAATTAGGAAAGCATCCTGTATGTCAGTCCTTCAGCAAAGCCACATCTTAAGGTTTATTACATTTACAAATAAATCTCACAGGAAAAAAAAAAAAAAAAAAAAAAAAAAAAGAACCCAAAACCCCTCCTGCAAACTCAGAGCTGGTGGAAAGGAGGTGGAGGAGCCTGCAGCCAGGCAGAGAGGAGGAGAAGGGCAGCTGTGGGAGCAGAGGAGCTGGCAGGGCTGGCTCAGCCCCGGTGCCAGCGCCGCGCTCTGACCGTGAGCCAGCTGGCAAAGGGGAGCTGCAGAAACCCTGCTCTCTTGCTCAGCAGATCTGCTCTTAATTACCTGCCTGTAAATCAGGATTCATTTAATAAGTCTGTGGAGCTGGACACTCTGTAGGCTACAGTACCTGCAAGCCGAATTTCTCCACCCTGGGTATGTGCAGGGTTCAGCTGCTACTGTGAACATCCTTTCTCAAAAATTCTACATTGTGCTTCTCAATCCAGAACTGAAACTGTCTTAAAACATAAAGCTGAGTTGGGATAATGGTTTGTACCACAAACGAGAGGTTTCCAGCTGCAGCAGCAGGGCAAAGGCACCGGCTCCCAGCTGCACTGCAGGGCCAGATGCTGCCCTCAAGTCCCCAGTGCTGAGGCACCAAAATGAGCAGGAATGAAATAGTGGAGTAGTCTGTGCATATGAGAAATACAAATGAGGAGAGTTTTACTGAACGAAAGAAAAACAAACCCCAGACCTGATAAACAAATGTTTTAAAAGGCCCTTGACACAGGTCTAGGCATGAACAGTCCCTGGAAAAAGGGGCTTAGATGGGACAAGCCAGAGGTGCTGATTCCAGCTGAAAACTCTGCTGAGTGCTTTGGGTACCTTGTGTTGCTTTTGCATTGTTTTTCAGAGTTGTAGGATGGCATATTTTATTTCAGAAGACCTGGATATCAAGACCCTCTTTTGGTGATTTAAGAAATGTGTTTATATCAGAAAACTACCTCCTTCCTTCTCCATTACTTTCTGAACCCTCTTAAAAGTAACCCATTCAGCTTTTGACTGCAGAGTTTATCCAGTTTTAGGCCACTGTATCCTTCCAAGAGCTTTATAGAAGCATTGGCTTCTATAAAGGATGAGTGACTGGCTGTCTATCACAAAAAATGAGCTTTTTCCATCACTGTCTTCATTTCTAATTTGCATTCACTGGCACTTTCAGTTATATTCCTAATTTTTGTCTCCTGAGAAGGAAGCTTTTCATATATCTATTGTTAAGCAGAATCACCAGGAATTTACAGAATAAGGAGGGAAAGAGAAGAAAGAAAAAAAGCAACCTTCTTTTCCTTTTTTTTTTTTTTTTTTTTTTTTGTACTCCAGCCAGATGGAATTAGGGCAATTGTTCACTTGAAGTACTATAGAGATTAATGAGGTCCAGAGGCAGAGCCATGAGAAAATAGAAATGTGAAAAAGTGAAGTTTCCAAAAATACAGCCTCCACGATACCATAGGGATGGATCAGATTGAATGTTTCATCTTATAGCCTGACTGGGCAGGCTGCCTCATGTTCTTAGCTTATTAAAAACCTGAACCCTTTTTTACCCTCTCAGGCCAACCCTGGTGAAAACAGAGCTGATGCTCATGACTTGCATGTCTGTAGCCAAAGAGTCATGGCCCTCACTCGGCCAAATATTTAAGAATACATTTGAACTCATCTAAAGGTTTTCGACTGCTCTATTTGCATTTCTTTGGTGAGCTGACTTTGAATTAGCTTGGAGTGTGTGCTGTGTTCTGAATTCTGTGAGAGATGGAGGGAGCACTGGGAGGCTGCTGGGATTAAACTGGGGGTCAGAGTTAGATCTGGGCTTGGACCACTTCACTGAGGTACCCTGAGAGCCCAGCAGGACACACAGGGACTCAACTCCTCCTCCTGCAGTCACAGGCTCTTTGGTGAGATGCTTACAATTGATATGTCTGAAACTCCAAAGGGTCAAGCCTTTCTCATCTTCTTTACCAAGGTCAAAATGACTGTAACCTGCAAATGCCAGGATTGCACCCTCAATCGTTATGCCTGCATGCGCTGGGAAGCTTCCCCAGGCAGGGGGTGAGGCTAAAAAGCTGTCCTGCAAAGGGCTTGTGCCACAGTCTAGCTTTGCAAAGCGATTTCAAAGCAGCAGAGGTGATGTGCAAAGGAAAACAGCAGCGACCCACCTGCCCGTGGTCTATCCAGAGAGGTGTGAGAGGTCTCTAGCTGTGTGCTTGCACACACAAAACAGCCCTGATGGGAAAGGTTTGGAGGCAATTGCTGCCCACTTGAAGCTCCTGAATACCCGAGAGTCTGTTACATCAAGCCATTGGCACAAGAACATCTGCACAAGAGTCACTCACATTGTGGGTCCAGCTTTCCTACACAGCCATGGTCAGCAGAGCATCTGAGTCTGAAAGTTGTGTGTGGAGAAGGAGCAGGGAGAGGGGCTTAAGAAATAAGACATTGATTTTCATGCCTCATTCCTTTCAGGTGTCCTTTTAAACAGTTCCTATTCTGCTGGTAAATCAAAGACAGTCTTTATTAGAGCAAGAAATACTGTTTTAAAAGTGTTGCTTTAAACCATTAGATGTGGTTTGAAACTTGCTGTGTTAACAAAGCATGGGGAGGAAAACTCACAAAGCAGTTACTGAAAAATTTTCAATACTCAATACACGGGACAGTTAAATTTAAAGCAGCTTAAATGACTCCTGTGTTTTACCTGCTGTTGCTGCCACACACAGATCTTGTCACTTTAAATCTTCATTTGGCAATTTTCTGTTCCATAACTGTAGGGTATATACTTGGATCCACAGAAGTATAATATTCTGACAGCTGTTTCCTTTGCTAGCAGTTTATTTAAGCACATTATTTGGTGCAATTTAGACCTCATTCAGAACTACTTCAAAAACTTAAAAAGACTCATTTCTCCCCCTGCTTGTCTGTCTGTCTGATACCACTCCAGTCATCAGAGCTTCCAGTTCACAGTATCATTTCAGCCATAGTTAATCAAACTCAAAGAGGAAAGGCATATGCTTTCAGGCTAGATTTAACCTTTATATGGGTGCCAGAAAATCTCTGCATGTAGAAAGAAATAAGAAGAAAATGCTTCTGCTGAGAATATCAGGAGGGTATCACTTCCATTTATAAAAGCTGCTCCAGAACTTGGATTATATGAAATGAATTAGCTGCTTTGAAGGAAATATGATTTGGGTTTAAGACTCTATAGGAAATTCTTGTTCTTTATGCACTAGGCCCTGGAGCTCAGACATACTCTCAAACCTGAAGATACCCTTGGTCCATAACTCCTGCTGAAAATAGTGGGAATTCATTTCCTCAGCACGGAGAATAAGGAGAGTTTTTGGAGTGAAGTGGTTGCATAGGAGCAGAAGGAAAGAGAGGAGTTATCTAGAAGATGTGGCAGAGGTTTGTGTGATAGGAGGGGTGGCAGAGGTGTCCCTGGCCTTGCTGCCCAGGGCCTGGCAGGGAGCAGGGTGCCTAAGCTGGCTCCCGAAATGGCACAGCACCCAGAAGTGGGGAAGGCACAGCTGCTTTCTGCAGGGAGCAGTACATACGTGCAGGTGAACAAAGACCCAACTCAGCCTGGACTCATGCCCAAGGTTTCCTGAGGCCTGAATAAGCGTTGTGTCTTTGAGCCTCTCTGCTGCGCTGGGAGCAACCAGGAGCTTTTGGAGCCATGGCACTGGAATCATTTTGCAAACCGTGCCAAAGGAGAGCCACGCTGTGTTCCCAATCTGCCCCCACCCCAAAGCTTTGCATGGGACAGAGAAGTCCAAGTCTGTGCCTTGAGATCCGAGTTTCCAACCCGTTCCCTGGCGGATGGCGGATGCTGCACGCTGTCCTGCCTCCCTCCTGCAGCCTCCAGCCCCTCTGGCTGCAGCCTGCGCCTCCTCCTGCCCCAACCTGCGTGTGCCGCAGGAGGGGCTGACATCAGCCTTACTAATGTGGCCCCACAGCCAGAGATACCCATCTCCAGGCAGTAATTAAACTAACCAGATTTACGCAGGCTTTCACCACACACTTTGGTTTTTCCAGAGGGCTGCCAGGATGTGGGGCTGAGCCGCGTGCTGGGAGAGGCAGGAAGGTGGATGGGGAGCTGGAGATGTCCAAGGTGAGCACAGCACGGAGGAGATGCCTTTGTCCACTGCCTCAAAGGCAGGTTTGCCTCTCCCTGGCACCTGGCAAAGGGCTGTGGAGTTTTGGGAGGAGGCCTGCCCCACTGCAGATCTCACGGCAATTCCTGGCTGGGGAACAGGTCCTTCCAGGTTCTGTGTGCTCCTGGCCTCAGGCTGTCAGGCTGTGTCCGATGTGGGAACTCTCCCTCAGTTATAAACCCATTTGTAGCGGGCAGCGGAGTGTTTGGTGTTTGGAGTGAGGGAAGGGAGGCACATCCCTGCTTCCACCGGCGGATCCAGGCCTTTCAGCGGCCCACCGCCCGGCCCAGCAGATTAAACCCGCCAATCCCCCGCTAATGTCTCTATTAGCTCATTTTAAAGTTAGTTTAAGCCGATCTAATCTGCAGTTCGGTCACGGTGTGCAGTGCGCACACAGTCATTTATTCAGTGCCACATCTTTCTCTCCTTAGTAATTCCCCCCGAGCCGCTGGCCGTGAGGACACTAATTGCCTGGATGAGGTGCCTGAGATTTAGCCAATGCTTCAAGTATTTGGGCAAGTCGTGTTAAAAGCCCGATGACTCAGTTTATCCGTCTGTGTAATGGGGCATTCCCTTTGTCTCAGCGCTGTTGAAAGGCGTAATGAGATCTCGGCGAGATGCTGGGCCGCAGGTATTCGGCGTCTCCCAGGGTTTGGTCATTAGCTCTTGATGAAGCCAACCTTGCTCATGAAAGGAGAGGCAGAGATTTCCAAGAGTCCAGCAGGACTGCTCGGATGAGGAAGTGCTGCAGAAGTTGCCTTGTGAAGTTCTTTGAAGGTCTTTGGAGAGCAACAACTAAATCGTGAAAATTCTCGCCCTTGTCAATTTTAATGAAATATGACCAAGTTTGTTGTAGTGGGGTTTACTTCAAAATGTCCTTTTGTGTCTGAAGAAGGCAAAGTGGCTTTGTCAGTTTTGCTTGTGAGGTAGCAAAAGCACTCCGCTTGAAATGGAGCTGCAAAAGGAGCAGTCTTTTAATTTAGTGGCATTTGGCATCATTCAAAAAATGATAGACTAACAGCAGTTAGTGTTTGTCTCAGAATTTCCCAGGCAGATTTCTCCAGTCTTGGGGGGAAAAAAACGACAGTGAAGAATAAAGTTCAGGAGTATTGAAACCAAAAATGCCCTTACAGAAATCCCTTCTGCAACAATTGTACAAATGCAGAGCATGTGGACGGTGGATGCTTGCCCTGGAGAGGTGGGTTACTGCTCTCAGTTCTCCCAGGGGCAGGGACAGCTCTGGTCTAATTCTGTGTGTGTGTGTTTCTTCTGTCTGTTTCTACTTCGTCTTTTTTATGACAAGTGCTGCAGTGAAGGCCTGCTTCCCTTTGCTCATTTTCCACAGCTTTCCATAGTTCCTGGCCCAGTTTACTCTGGCCTTGTTTGGACATGCTTCTCTTACTGCAGCTCCGATTTTCACCATGGAGCTGGAAAATCAGATGGTTTCAAATGGCTGTCAGACAGGTGGGGATCAGCTTGGTGCCTCAGTCAGAGTGTTTGGGATCACTGAACACCTTTCCTTTTAGTGTCGTTATGGGATAACATTTCTACCCTTATAAATGCCAGGTATGAGACCAGGGCTGTTTTCTCAGGGAAAAGGTATTAGTCTGTCCAAGGAAACTGATACAGATGCTGAACAACACAAATTCCTAAAGGACAAGGAAAACGCCTCTTCTGGCATCTTTTTTTCATTCACCCAGTTCTCCACCTGGCAATGGATGTGCTCACTTTGCAAATGTCACTTTGTTGTAACACTTTGTCCTTTGCTGTCTACTAAATTTCATGCAATGACAGTCATGGTGAACTGAAGTTTTAAAGTCCTGAGGGCTAGTTCCATTCTCACATGAGATTCTACCTAGTCTTTCCTGAATATTTTAATTCAGCTCCACGTCTTGAATAACTCAGCACTTCTTGGCTTACAAAATCTCAGGATTTATACTAGGAAAGGGAAGAAAACAAGTAGCACTTTACATTGCTCACACTCAAATAATAACTGTGATGGGAAAGTGCAGTCTATCAGCATCCTGGCCCCACTTGTTGGATTATCCCTCTTCCTATTGCATGTCTACACACTGTGACAGCAAATAAGCATGCACATCTGGCTTTCTGTCCCCATTAGCCTCTCCATTTCTTCTGACCTTCCAATCTCTTCAGTCCAGGTGTACCAGCAGGTTACCAGCCAGTGACTTAATGACAAATGAGCCCCTTCACCTGAGCTGTCCTTGTGTCCCCTGTGCTTCTGCGGTTGATGGAACACAGCTCAGGATCTGTTGCAAATTGTTTATTTTATATTGCTCTATCAAGCACCATTTTGTATGGCCAGGATTAATCTGCTGCCCAGGCAGAGCACTGGAGAGGAAAACAAATACTCAGCTTCTGAATAGAAAGGTGACTGGGAGAGACTGTGAGAGTTCACTGAGTGTTACTCTTATGAAACATCTGTGCTGTTTTACAGGATTGTGCAGATAACCAGAATGAAATGGCTGGCCCAGAATGATGGGTGAGAATATTCAAGATATTTCTATATCTCTCAGACTCAGGATGCTGTACCTCAACCACCAATATATCTTTGGGGATTTCCCTTCCTGACCATAATATCAAAGCTAAAAACAGATCAGAAAAATGCCTGGTTTAAAACAAGATCTATTTTGTGGGTTGAGAGAAAACCACTGAAAAATCCCAGATCATTCTGCCAAGCCTATGAATTACAAATAGCAGACATGCTGGCTCAAGCAAATCCTGAGTTGCCAAACGCTCACTGTTATCTCCTTTGTGATGCTCCTTGCAGGTGTCAAGCTGCCGTGAGCTTAGCAGACACCACAGATTTCCTTGGACAGGCTAATTCCTTTCCTGAGAGACATCTGTAGTCAGGACACAGCTGGAAACAAATGTGTCCATGTCTTCTCTGTCATAACTCATCTTTCCAGGGAGGCTCATGGAAGGACTCTGTGCTACAGCTCTTTTCTTGTTTAAGGCAGGAGAAAGCACCATCCAGTGCTGAGGCCTTTCAGCTTTTCCAAGTCCTGGCCTGTAGCATTTCCCTCCTCATCTGGAATGTAGAATTTCTCCTTCTCCCTGGCTGCCTGTTGGCTGTTCCTTGGTGCTGAAGGGGATTTGTTCTTGGTTTCATGGTCAGACCTCTGCCCTCACTTCTGCAACATGTGGCTGCCACAAGCACCAGGCTTTGTTCCCTCGTGCTAGATTGAGAAGGATGATTGTGGGAATTTGGTGCTCTGCACTTTCAGCAGTACCTCTTGTTACATTCATACCTAAGGGTCTTTATGATCACATATTCCACAAGTGGCTGAACTGGCTGCTGGTTCATGGGTCTCTTTTCTCTCCATCTGGGCTTCCCCTGCCAAAGCTCTCAGCTCTGGGATCTGCTGATGGACACTCACCCCCTCTGTTCCACTGCTCTGTGTTCTCCTGCAGGGAATGCTGATGCATCAACTTCAGAGTGGGATCCTCTACAAGAAGAAATCTTGCACTTAAAAATCCCCTGTTAACAACATTCAAAATATGATCCGTTAATCAAAAGCACATTGCTAAAAATACTCCCAGTGCTTCTCGTACTAATTCCAATAAAGAATAAACTTTCACGGCAATCTGTAAGGCGAGAGAGTTTTCAGTAAAAGTATACACAAAGAAAAGAAAATCTATAACTTTCAAGTATTTTAATCGAAAAGATACATTTACAACTTGCCAAGTATATTTTGGGAATGTTGTTAAACTAATGAATTCTGAGGAATGACACCACTTAGATTCAACATGATAATAAGCACAGAGACATCCCTTGTTGATCTCAACTTCTTCCCACTGGGAGCCTTATTAAGCCTGGCAGTGAGTCTCAGAAACTTTTTGCTAGGAATGGGCTGTAAAGACCAAAGGAATACTGTGCCATTAGAGGTGGAAACAGGCAAAATATTGGGGATAAGCAAGAACATTTTGAGTAAGTTGGGAAATCTTGAAAAGAAAATAGTTCCTTTTGAAGGAAAATCAGAGGAATTCTTAGCAGTAAAATCGCCTTTGTTCCATGTTTTGTTCAGCCAGTCTAATAAACAGAGAAATCATATAACTTTAGTGACCAGTCACATGTTTCAGTGGAGAGTTCTTGAGCAGAGTCCTGCTGTGATCATGTCATGACCAACTGTGCACAACTTGTTTGCACCATTTCCTTGCTGAAGAGATCCTCTAGAAAGGAGAAATCATTTAAAAAATCATGATATGTTCATGTAAAATCTTTGAGTAACAAAACTAAGAAGATATATTCCTCTGTAAGAAAAAGTTCATAATGAATAATTCAACCTGCTATACTAGTTACTTCAAGTCCTGCCCTAGTTAGCCAGGCTGCAGAGTGCTGAGTTAATGAAGGCTACTGCTCTGACAGGGAAGAGAAAGAGCATTGTTTCAGCAGACTTACAAATACTTCTCTCTATCTATATTTTAAACTTCATTAAGTGGAGTTAATAAAACTATAAAAGCATATCCTTAGTGTGCAGTACATGAGTGCTCCCATTAATTCAACTGTTGTTCCTTATGTTTAGAGTTAAGCAAGTGCTTTTAATGATTTGCTAAATCAAATCTCTGCTCCATGCACTGGAAGTTACCTTTGCATTTGCAGTGCCCAAACAGTCAAGAAATGATAAAGGAACAAATCCTGAAATTATTAAGAGCTTGACCTGTCTGCATAATACTCATAATAATAACTCTTTTGTCATCAAAGAGATTCTCACTGAAGCCTGGGAGGGTGTAATTTTCTCGGGGGCCATTGTGCGTGTGATCCACAACGCTGTCTCATCAAATAATCAAGCGCTGTGCTGCCGCTGGGATGTGTCAAGTTACACAAAGAAAATTATGCTTTTTGTGTGTCCATAAAACGAGAGTTCAGGGAGGCTTTTTGGGGAAGTATTAAAAAAGAAGAAGAAGAAGAAGAAGAAATGTTTTCTATCTCCAAATGCACAGCAAAAGAAGAAAAAAAATCTTTTTCCTTTCTCCTTAAATCTTTCTCCTTAAACAACAATGATCACAAGCAGCAGATTGTTGTGACAAAAGAGCAGAAAAAAGCACTTAAATGCATAGCTCCAAAACAGACAAAGGATAATTACAAGGTAGACATGACATAGGTGAAGTGGCTTCTGCTTTTAAGGAAAACAAGATTAAGGAAAGTAGCATGGTTCTTTTTTTTTTTTTATCCACCCAATCTAATCCCAACTCCAAGCAAGGAGTGGCACAGAGGCATCACAGTTTGGCACTGTGACCTCAGCTGAAGAAATTGCCAGAGCAAATGTTTGTGTGCCATTAGTGTGTTGCGCTAGATGCTCAACATGAGCTTTGAGGGCTTTGCTGAATTTAGGGATTTGGAGATTTTAAGCAGTGCTTGTTTAGAGCTGGATGTTTTTAATACTGTTAGCTATTTGCAGTTAGAAAGAGGTTTGCATCAGTAAAACATGCTCTTAGCTGTGTGCATGCTACTCTGGTCCTTAACACTGTCACTCTCAACTTACTATGTTTCTCTTTTTAATATGGACAGTATTTCAATTGTTGCTTTTGTCTTCTGTTAGAATTCAAGCTCTTGGCTTAGGGAATGTGTAGGTCCTATCTGCAGTTATTTCTTAGTTATAGTCATTGAGGTGGAATTTCCAAAGCATTCAGCTCCAGACCAGCTCTGCTGTGCTGGAGTCAGTGGGAGCTTCCCCATTGGTAGGGTGGGTGGGACAAGTAGGGTAGATCTTGGTGTTCCAGGAAATTTCCTCCACCACTACAAACAACTCAGCAAGTCAATTTGGCAATGGTCAAATATGTTTCATAGGGTTTTTTGACCATGTTGAGTTACTGAAAATCTTGCTTTGACAGAATCCAGGATTAGATGTTTGCATTTTTAGAGCTCTCAGATTTAGCTCTTGTTCCCGGTGCACAGGCAGAGACTCTTTACTGTAAAATCTGCAACTTTGGTGTGTGTCAGATCATCTTACCCTGCTGAGAAGAGTTTGCTGCAGTGGGTGGCTTGAGAACCTGCCTCTTCAGAGGCAGATCAGAGGTCACTTCTCCAGCCACAAGCTGAAAAATCACTACAGCTGGGCAAATATTGCAAAAAGCATTTATCTAGGAGAGGCCACGTGCTTGCCTCAGTGACACTTCCTTTCTGCAAACATTCATGTAAGCAACCTTTTGTTTGCACAGTAAAACAAAATATTGCAGAGACCATACTGTAACTGTGCTCACTTTTCTGTTTGGAGAGGTCCTCCAAAGGTCTGGACTATGAAATTATATATGGACTAACAGAATAAAAACATTCAATTATCATGAATCTTCCTTGACCACCAGAAATGGAAAAGAAAATCTCCAAGTATTGGAGGATTTGTGATAGAATTATGACAGCTGGTAACTAAATTTAATATCTTTATGCTTTTTGATCTTTGTAAAATGGAGATAATACTTCCTTAATGCAAAAGGGCTGAATATGAGGATGAAATAATTTAAAACTTTGAGGTTCTCAGCTTCGGAACTAGAAAGGGCCGTTTAATAGGTAGACAGATTAAAAAATTGATCAATTAATGGACACACCAATTAATGGATAAGTTGTTCATAGAATAAAAGAGAAAAAATTTGAGTGAAATTGAGTTTGTATGATTGGATTGAAGTGCTGGTGTCCAGCATTCTCAGTCACAGCTTCATTCTACCCCTGAAGAATGTATCTCCTTTACCTGTGGAGGATTTTTTTATTATCACCTCACATCCTATTCTCAATCACCATTTTGCAGAAAAACAACCCCACGTGTCCTTTCCCTAGCTGTTTACACTAGAAGTTGTTCTTGCCATTTCTCCAGTTGTGCAGGGATGGCTGTTATCCTGCCTGTCTTTAACTCTGTCTCCTCACATGTGGTCTCCCTCTGCTTCCCTCACAGTTCTGTGTGTCCTGAGGACGTGCACACTTCACTTTCCATCCCCCTCTCGGGTGGGTCACTGATGCATGAACAAGCCCCCACCTCTGCTCCCAGAGGCACTCCACTTCTCACCTCTCACCGTTACCCCATCTGTATCCATTTATCACCACTTTCCAACTTGTCTAACCTCGGTTACTGAGCCATTCTTTTTTGTAGCCAATTGAGAATTTCACTATCAATGCCAGACTTATTAACCCTAAGTCTTTTATGCGGTATTGTACGGAGAAAAAAAAAAGAAAAAAAAAGCCTTGTGGAAGTCCAAGTCAATTATGTCTGCTGCTTCAGCCCTGTCAGCTCTCATCGTCACCTCCACTCCAAGGAGTTAATCATATTTGCTGAGGATGACCTACTCTTCATAAATGGATTCTGCTGGCTGCCCTTGCTTAGCTTCCCATTGCAAGAGCCCGTGTGGCATCTCTAATCTTTCCCAACACTGGGGGTTATGGGATAATAACTCTCTAATTTTGTCATTCCTCCAGCCAACTGCCCCCACATACCGTAACTTTAGTCACCAGCAGGAGCTTGAGAGTGATTTCTCCCTGAAAGGACTGTACCAAAATGACAGCCCCTGTAATGGGCACGAGCACACAGCAGAAGGTGGCAGCTGATGAGCTGCTGGACTTGCAGAGAGAAAGAGTGGAGGGAATTTTTAGACACCCAGAGTGAGTGAGAAGACACTGGGCCGTGTCCCTGCCACGGGCCAGGAGCAGAGCTGGATCAGAGCTGCCTTTTCTGGTGTCCTTGGGCCTTGCTCTGACTATTTTTATCTGGGAGCCTCTTGGCACTGGTGTCCTGCAGCACAGGAGCAAAAGGTACTCGTCTCCCTGTGTGCCAGTGGGGTGTTCCTGCTAACAAAGGCTAATGGGGCAGCAGATTGGAAAAGCTGAGCTGACACGCGTGATGAATGCACGGTGGGGCAGAGCCTGATCGTATGTAATGAAATATGTCCATTCAAGTCATAACAAAGCAGCGAAGGGAAGGGCTGACAGGGAGGGTGGGATCCCCCTCAGTGAGGGTGAGCTGTCTGTGCCTGTGCCCACAGGCTGCTCCTGGTGTCAGGGCAAGGGGACACGAGTCCCCAGAGGATGACCCGCCACCTGTCACAGGCACACAGCTTGGGGTGACCTGTCCTCCAAAGGGACACGTCTTCACCTTCTCCTGACCAAGCAGCTCTGGTAGCTGGGGTTTTTTGGGGTTTTTTTTGGTGGCATTCTAATGTTAGGAGAAGGCAGAAAGGCTTTTCCAATTGTCTGGCTGGATGTAGTTAAACGCTCTTTTGGATTTCACAGAGTAGCTAAAGGCCCCCTTCTCCTCCCACCCCACAGCACCACATAGGACAAAATGTGATCCCAAGGCTCCTCAGGTAAGGAAGAGAACAGTGTTGCCTGTGGATTATGATTATTGCATCAGGGGAGGTGCTAGACTGAGCTTTGTTTTTTTACTCCCATAGTCCCAGACAGTGCACTAAGGCCCTGGCCTTGAGGAACAGGGAATTCCTACTCAGCCACAGCATCCAGCAAACAAGAAAACCAACCTGGAACTCCTACAATGAGAGTCTCTTCAGTAGTAACTGAATAAATGCTTTGGAGAGTCATCTTGAAAAGAGGTGAGGCTCATTGTCATATAGATAGACACCAGGTGGAGGTTATATTTTTTAGACTGCAGTCTGAAAGATGGGGGGTTTATGCTTATTATCTCTAATTATTTTTCAGAATTGCAGTCAAATCCACATTGTGGTACAGCAACAATAACTGCAGCCTGAAAAGTCATATCAACAGAAACTGATCTTAAATTCCCTCCAAAAAGGAAAAACAAAAAAGAGTTCTAATGATAATCCTTGCACATCTTTGACTTCAATGAGTATTTTTTTATATCAAAACACTTACACTCATTCTGACAAAAAAAGACTGATAAATGTCTTTAACTTCTTGGTAGTTAGTCATGAAGCTGTCTTTAATATGAGCAGGTATTTCAAGTACTGCAGAAATGTCACTCCTCCAACAAAACTTCTCTTGTGTATCTGGACTTGAATCTAATTTTTACATTGTACCAGTAGCAGCATAATAATTAGATTCTTACTATAAAATAAGGGAAAGATCACTGTAATTCGTGGGATCAGATCTAAATAAAATACTCTAATTTTCTTGAAAATAGCATGGATCCACTTGCTCTGTGTCAACTATGATCCTGAAACCGCAAAAGATCTTCACTGAGTACATGAAATCTGGGCTTCACAACTTCTCTGTTCCTAATGACACAAATCAGGAGGCTTGTGTTTAAAACTTTTGTGTTGGTTTTCGTTTCTATATCTACTCTTCTCCACTCCTAGTAACTGAATTCTAAGTAAAACTCTTTTTTCCTTTTCCTTTTTCTCCCCCCTCAGTTCTCCATCTGCCTGTAGTTAAATGTAGAAGCCGTATGAAATCTGTGCTGCCTTTCCTGTGTTTTCACAGCAGACTGTTACTGCAAGGGAAGCTTCCATGAGGAGCCAGGGACCATGCACTGCATTAGCATCTGAGCAGGCAGTGCAAAAAATCAGATCTGATTCTGCCTGTGGAAGATAAATGAGCCAGAGTCCCCAATGCCCAAGATTTGGTCATCTCTTTATGAGTTCTGAAGTACCTATTAGCAGCTTTGATGAGTGCTAGGGGAGATGAAGTCTACCTTGAACAATGTTAGAAAGCTGAATCAAATAACTTGAAATCTCCCAGAGGGAGAAACAGCCTGAACTGGTTATAGGTTTATATGAACACTCTGATAGTGGGGGAAAAAAGCGAGCAGTTTTTTTTCTTGAAGAAAAACCTCCCAAGGATTTACTCTTATCTATAAGAGCTGCTTCTCCATCTACATTTTATACATGTGGTTAGGCAGATTTGCTGAAGATTTTATCCCCGTTCTGTGTCTTTTCCACAGGGAGATGCAACCTGCTAAGACGAAGCAGGCAAAAATGAACTTCTCTTGTGCTCTGCTAAGGCCTGTTCAGGGTGGCCCTGAGGAATATTTCAGGACAGTATGTCATTCCAAAGCACTACACAGGCAAGGAATGTGGATCCTGTGCTCAAGTGTGGGTTGCTGGACACAAAAGAATATGAGCACACAGTTAAAACTGAGTTACTCTGACTTAGCAAGTCACTGTGTGTCAGTGCAGCCACAAGAACAGCTTTTGGATATGTTTTTAGCAAAGCAGGACTGCTGAAAGTGATTTCAGGCTTCCAGCTGGGATTCTGCTTATTCCTCATTAGAAATGAGCTCATATTCACCAATAATAGACCTTAAAAGCCATTTACATACCTGTGCCTAAACCTCTCTGTGCCAGGCACTTTAGAATTGGAGTTCAGCACTCCTAAAGTTTGTTGGAGTCTTTTATCTGTTTCTGATAAACTGACCTCAGACATTTTTTACCAGTCTTTGGCAGAGTTGGCTGTGGCAGAAAAGTGACAACACAGAGGCAAGGACAGTCACTCTGTGTCCTGCCTTAGGATGCAGGGGTGAGGGCACACATCTCTCCAGCATTTTCCTGCTCCCCTTTCCATTGCAGGACTGGGAAGAGCAAGATCCTCTTAGCTTGAGCCCACAGACTGGGTGGAAGAGAGGAAGAACTGCTACATCTTTTTTTTGTGGGAGGAATGGAGCCATGGTGGTCCTACCACTTGACCACTGTCACTGCAGAAGCCTGTGGTGCAGCCAGGCAGTATTTTCCATTCCCAGGAAAGTAGGACCAGAGGAGAGGGAATCCTTCCTTCTGCAAGGAGTTGTCTCCATGGCTGTCCCTGTACTTGGTTTGAAAGAAAGGCCAAAACAAATGAGCTGGAGGAGTTAATGTTTTTAGAGTGGTTGAAGATATGGAGCACACTACTATCAATGCCCTAACTCTGTTTGCATCAGGGATGCTCCAAATCCAGCCAATTTGCTGGCAGATAACAACTCTCTCATCCCCCTCTATTACAGCTTGCATAGCCACTTGAGGCCTTTCCTTAAAATCTTGGTCTGGGAGTATGAACTGAGATCCAGCTGAACTCAGTTCATTTTCTTTTTAATGCATTCAGTGGATGCTCTGAAGCAGATTTTGATGCCAGACATCTGTGCTGCTTGCACGCACACAGGAAAGGCTTGTTCCGTCATGACAGAGCTTAGAGCAGGATTATTTGTGTCTGATAGTGATGCTTGGTAGCAACTCCTGAAGCCTTGAACATTGCAGAGCATCAGAGGCTGTCACTGTCAGTGCTTTCTTCACTGCAGGGAGCAATGTAAGTAATGTTCAGCCTAATTTAGAAGAAAAATGAGTTGCATTTGCAGCAAGAGTGATTTTTCTGCAGTAGCCAGTGAAGTGGAACCCCAGGCAGCGGTGAGGAGATCCCATGTGGGGCTGTGGGTGGTGACTGAGGGGCTTAGGAGGAAGAGTGTTGTACCTACAGGGCAGTCAAAGGACGGGTGATGGCAGAACTGTGCAGCAGATCCCTTGGCAGCAGCTCAGCCCCTGCTTTGTGCCTCTGGAGTCAGGACTGTGCATGTGAAATAGTTCATTAAGTTATTTATTTATTAATGGGTGAGGATAGTTCTTCTAAAAGCTATTACACTAAATCCCTTAGAAGGTCTTTGGGCTTCTCCTTAGCTCAGTGTTTTCATAACAGGTGCTTGCTTGTGCCCTCCCTCTGGATTGGGGTGGAACATGTGACAAGTTGAGTGCTGACACCATAACACTGTGAGTCTGTTTTGACTTGAAGAAAAAGAACTAGCCAATGAAAAGAGATTTCAGCTTCAGAGGATACCAGCTTTGGCTTCCCCAGTTCTTCTCCCCTCATTGCATGGAGCAAATGGCCAGTGATGAGTTGAACTTTAAACTCAGACCAAGAATTTCAGGTATATAAAATTATTTTAATGGAAAGCTTGGGATCCTCATTGCTCCACTTCCCCCGGAAACAAAAGAACTTTAGAAGCACGAGGGGAAACCAGAAAAGCTTAGTTAAGCCCTAATGATTGCTGAAGGAAACCAGTAAAACTAAAAAAGGAAACAAGCCCCAGTATAAACCTACCCACTGGCCCTGACCTGAGGAGGTTACTTTGTGGGCTGTGGTTTTGGATGCCTACAGTTCACAAAGACCCCCTCCTCCTCTTCTGCCCTCACACCCGTGGTGGTGGAGGGTTTGCAGGGCAGAGGAACTGCTCAGCAGGAAAGGAATTTTCCCACTAGGCATTAACCAGGGGAGAAAACTGATCACAGGGTTTCCCACAAGGGAGGCAATGCAAAACAAGTAACACAAACATCCTAAACCATTCAAAATCATGGTCCTTTCATGGCACCTGCTGCCTGCACAGGATGTCCCTCAAAACTGAGGCCCCAGCTCTTTATCCCTGTGAGAACTTAGAGGCAATGTCACATAGTCACTGGCAAAACCCAGCCCAGGGATGTATCGGTGGAGAGCAGCAGGCACTCTGATGCTGTGAAAGGAAGCACAGCCTGGTGGGAGTCAGTAGAAGGTAGTAGGCCCTATCCAGCTGGAGCAGTGTCTATCCAGTTGAAGAAGTGTGAGCCCTTTCTTGGACTGTAATACTACTTAGCATGTCTAGCAACCCCGGATTGCAGTGCTTGCCCCAGGACCAGAAAGCTCCCTCATAGTACAAAGCCACCTGGGGCTGCTTGACTGTGCCCTGTGTCACCTACCCTGATGTCCCATCCACTGCTCAGCACTCACCACAGGCTCATCTCACTTGTCCTGAAGGGCTGATGGATGGGTTCTCTTCCTTTTCTTCTTTGTCTGCATTTGCCTGAAGAGTGATGAAGGCAAGAAAATTCTGCAGATACTCTAAACATGTACTACATAGGAGAGTGCAGGAGAGAAAAGCTTTATGGCTGCAGTGGTAGATGTCTAATCCTCTACAGCATTTTTCCACAGAAAAGCCACTGGGGTCCCTAAACTTCTGAGCTGCCTCACGCAGCTTTTATCAGCCCTCCTTTGCCTGCTTGGCTCACGTGTAGTCCAGATGTTGGTTTGAAGGCTATAGGGAGGCTGCTAATTCCTGAGCCTGGTGGTGTGGGGTCTCTCCATCCACCACTGCCAGGCATATTTAACTGTTGCCTTGAGTTCCTCAACTGCTGTTGGGATTAAACTGTTGTTAAACTGTGTGCTCTATGAATGTCTTCCCAGAAACTTGGTCAGAAGACATCTCATGTACCTTTTTCACAGTATGTTTTTCCATACTGTGGTTATCCCAGCATTCAGAATTCCTCCAGGACAGAACACTGATGAGTAGCTCTAGATCAACATCCAGCAGCCTTCCCTAAATCAGAGTGTAATAACAAGTTCAGGTAGATCCCACTCATCCTTGTGTTATTGTAACTCCTCACAGTGTTATCCCAGCTTTGTTATCATTAAGGTAAAGCTGCAGATTTTGCAGGTAGATGATGCCTTAGGCGTGGTACCAGCAGCCAGAGGATTTTAGTAAAGTAAAGAAGTACAGATCTTATTTAGCTGCTCTAAATAAGAGTTATGATCCTTTGGGCTCCTCAGACACAAGCAACTCAATGCTCCATTGGGTTTTTTTCACCTGGGCCTCCCTAAGACAAGAGAATTCTTGGAATAAATGCAGTTTGTCTGACATACAGAGAAAGAGCTTTAGGGAAATTATTTCTCTGCTACATTATTCAGGGTATAAGGCTTATACTTGAAACTTACTAGTATTAGCAAAAACCCTGAGCAACAGGGGCTTGTTTTTGTATTAAAAAAATGCTTGCTTTCCTTTTTCCTCCCCTCCTTCTGTTTCTCACTCTTTCTGCCTTCTCCCTTTGTTTCTTTGTTTTTTTATTTTTGATCCACTCTCTCTCTCGTTTTAGTTGATAAACAGAAAAGGCAACAGCACTGGAACAGTCAGTGCATTGTCAGGGGGCCTGCCTCAATCCCCTGAAGTCCCTGAGGAATAGAAGGGCTGTGTTAAGTGGACTTCAAAGGCAAGAGGTGGAATGAGGTGTGATAGGAAACCAGCTCTTACTAACTGGTTCACTTCAGGCTAGCTTTAAATAAATTGCAGCTCTGAGCTGCTTGGACATTGACAAGAGGGCTGTGATATTTGTGGCTGCACTACAGAGAATTTCAGCCTTTTAAAGCAGGAATGGGAATAACCTGAAAGGACTTAAAGCTGTGAAATTGTAAAGCAGATAAACAAAACAAGCCTCTCAGCGCGGAGGCTCCCTGGGCTTGTTTCTGGATTACTTCTCTCATAGACAAACTTTACCTGTCTCTTAAGAAAACACATCCTGCATTCCTTGTTATTTCCTCTTGGTTTGGGCAGTGGCTGAGCTCTTTGGCAGCAGCTTTGGGAAGTGCCACAGATGTATTTTCCGGAAGAACTCGGGATAATGGGAACTGAGTTTTGGAGAAACTGCTATTTAGCAGTAATTCAGAGTTACCAGAATATGACTCTGAAAAAAACCCCAACTGACCCCCACACTGGGTGCTGTGAAGTGAAACTCTCAGTCCTAGAGTGCAAACTGAGCACTGCCAGAGCAGGATGTGAAACCTTTAGGGATCATTGGGGTCTCCTCATCAGCTCCCATTGCCACCAAGGATATTTGTGGGTGTAAAACTGTGCCCAGTTTATCTGAGCCTGTCAGACCAGCCTGTGGCCTCATTTTTTGTCCATTCAAGCTAAGTCAAATCTTAAGTACAGCTTATTCCCAGCAGACTCCTAAGAGCATGGATCAGGCTCCCACTCTCCAGGTTTTCAGTCACAGTTTGAGTATTAGATTTTCTCTTATATGCTCCCAGCTGCTTTTCCATCCTTAATCATCACCAGTCGAGGTGCAGATTATTACAGATGTTGGCACAATTGCTGGACCACTGATATAAATCAACAGACAGAGCAATGGGATGGTGTAGATTTATATCAGACAAGGCTATTTTATGAAGGTGACAGTTCAGAATCAAAGTTCATTCACAGCTTCTATGTATGTAGAGGTCTGGAATGGAGAAAATAATTTTATTTAGTTAAATAGCATTTGTGTTGGAATATCTTAATTTTTAATAAATTTGACTTAGAAATATGTTGATGGAGGTGAAGAGCTCTCCTCCACATAGGTAAAGGTGGCTTGGTAGCCATTCATTTTGGTGATAAGTGCTCTATATTGCATTTTCCTGGCTCTGCTTGGAGGAATATGGATGATGGGGAGCCTTTGAGAGGAGCTGCACCCACATCTGCTCCAACAAGATCTGCAGAAACAGGTCTGTCAACACCATTCATGCAAAGTATATCTGACCCTCAGTCTCCATCAGCATTTGTTTAGGATGAAGTAATAAAATCCTCATAGGAGGAGTAGGAATAATCACCTTAAATGATGGTGGAAACAACCTAAATTGCTACCACAGTTTGGAAGGGTGGAATATGGTTTTAGCTGTAAGGCAGCTTTTCATTGCTCTGATAGGATAAAGGGGCCTTAAGGTAAATACAGTCGTAACTTCTGTCTCCTCAAGGGCTGATTTGCATTCAAAATGGTGCAAATAAGCTGGCTTGGGTGATTGACAAGCCAGTTTCTACCCAGTGAAGAGCACTATGTAATTTGTGCACACTCATCTCCCCAACCACAGCCACCCTTCAGTTTGGCAGCGTCCCTTTAGGGGCCACTCTGAGCCAGCACTGGGCAAAGCAAACCCCAGCACACACAGAGCCTGGGCACCAGGGGAAGGGCAGGGATGAGAGCAGTGAGCTGAGCAAACACCACGGGGCAGAATGCAAACCCCAGGCAGGGATTCCTGCTGGCTTCTCACAAGATGTGGTGTCCTGTCCTGAGCATCCGCTGCGCTTCCCGTCACGGCTGGCCTCCCTCACCTACAGGGCACTGTCAGCAGGGCCAGGGCTCAGAGGGAGGTGAAGCCACACCAGGGGTCAACCAGAGACCAGCAGGAGTCAGTGACAACAGGCTGGCAAGCCCAGCCCTGCCAGGAAAGCCAAGCTCACCTCTTGCAGGGCCAGGCTCCGTGAAAAGCTCAGGACTCCTGGCTAGGTCTCCTTTCTACTGCAGGACTGGTCTTTTTTCCACAGCTCTTCACACATCCCTGTTTTCCCAGCTGGCTGTGCTGTGGGAATGCTGCTGGGAGGGGTGAGTGCAGCTTGTTGAGCAGCATCCACTCATACCATTCCCAAGAAGATGGGGCAGGAGGCTCCCAGATGGCAGAGCTGGCTGAAAGGACAAAGCCAAGTTCAGTCGTGTGCCATGTGCAGTTCCTCACAGGATCCAAGATTGGAGGACACCCTCCAAAATACTCTAATTAAAAAGTAGCTTCAAATGACTAGGAAAAGTTTCAATTTTCATGAGTGTGTTGGGGTTTTTTTGAGAGAAAACAAGAATATCTATCCATCTATCTATCTATCTATCTATCTATCTATCTATCTATCATCTATCCATCCATCCATCCATCTCCATGGATATATATGTAGATACATAGTTATACAGATGAATGTACATCTGGTATTTTGTGAACACACCAAAGATTGAACTACCCAGCTGTTGCTGAACCTACAGCTCCAAGGAGAAGCGTAGGCTGTGGGAGTGGTGGCCAGCTCAGACCCACAGGGATGAGGAAACCAAAGGAGATGAAAGTCAGAGCTGCAGGGAAATGCTGCCAGGGGAGGGGGCAGATAAGGATGGGCCATGATCCTGCCAGTCCTAGTCCATGCCCTGTTCTGTCCCTGGGGAAATGCAGATGGATGTCATCCCATTCAGGTCAAATTGCAAGGTATAACCAATCCCAAAGGCAGCCCCTACCTCAGGGCTGTACCTGCTCATTGCCTGCCTCTCAAACCCTGAGTCAGCCCTGCTGCTGGAGGGGTGGGAATGCAAATGACAAAGAGAAGCAAAGTCACAGAGCTGTTGGAGCCCACTGTGCTATCAGTGTGGATGGATCCTTCCTGCCTGCATGCTGCCAGCTGGCAGAGCTCCATCCCCCAGGGATGGCCTTGCAATTATGCAATAGTGTGGCCTTGCAAATGTGCCTGCTGGCCCTGCTGAAAGCTGCTAAGGCAGTCACTGACCAAGACAAGAGCAGCAAAATTGTGACTCTCTCATAGAGCCCTTGGTGGTAATTCCCACTGATTTTGTGCTAACCATTCCAAGTTTTCAATATCTTATAAAAAAAACGAAACAAGAAAGGATCCCAGGATAAATGGATGGATAGAAATCCAATATGCCAAACGCCCCACTGACATTTAAAATATTACCTAATCTAACCCAAATATTCATACTTAGGGTGACAAATGTGCAGATGATGACAGCTGCAGTGAAAGGGGGCAGTTACCAACACTGCCCCCATGACACTGGAAGCCTAAATGGTATCAAGAGCAATTCCAGCTGAGGCCAGTTTCAGATGGATAAAAGAGTTTTCTCTTTTCAGCCTTTTCCAAAACTTCCTGTCTCTTGAAACCAAGTCATTGAAAGATACACTTCAGAAAGCCACAGAAGCATTTATTCCCTCGAGAATGCAACTGGAAATTTAACTTTGGAAACAGACTGACCCAGCTCACTCCAATTCACAAGCAGGGTGTTTGGCTCCCACTGCCTTCACCAACACACAGGAGGGGCTTCTATCTTTTGGTCCTTTCAGCTTACACTGGTAGAGCAGGATGGATGTGGGTTAATGACCAAGCCTCTCTGCCTGCAGACAAGTTCTTGGTGCTGGATCTTGGGCAAATCGTTGACATTTCCACAGCTCAGACTGGGAAAGTTCCTCCATTAACTGGGAGCATTAGCAGTTTCCAAACAAAGAACTTCTTGGAGGTTAATGACACCACATGCTGTGGTCAGGGAAGGTCCTTCTACCTTTTGCCTGTGGAGTAATTATTGTGTTTAATTTTCCAAGCTTTTAATCTTTTTAATCTTGGGCTAAGAGGTTGAACTTTCTGCTGTTGAAGTCAGTGGCAGTTTTGTGATGGACTGGAATGAAGCCTGAGTCAGGACCAGAATTACCTTTAGGTCAAGGGTTGGATAATGCTGTAAGTGATAAAGAACATGAATGGGAAAGAGAAATGTTGATGGGTCGGCTGAACATTTCCTATACAGGTTTGTTTCATGCTTTTGAAATTGCAAAGGTCTTACTTTGCATAAACCACAAGTCGTTTCCCATTTGGATGTATAAAATTTATTAGTCCTTAAAAACAGATCCGAAATTGATCATAGAGCTCTCTCTCCATTCATAATAAATCCATTTTCACTAAGATTGAAGTGATGGGGAAAGCAATCACCCTGTGTCCATTTTTAGTTATTTAGTTCCTAGACTAATCAGCGGCAACTTGAGAGTTTAAGGTTTATGACATAACAAAAATTAAACATATCCTTTTCCCAGACAATTGTTCTGGAGAGGGTAATTACACAAATACAGCCTAAGCTTATTATCTTTCTCTTTTTTTTTTTTTTTTCCTTGTGCTATCTTCCCTCCTCCTCTTCCTTTTTACAGTACTACGTTTCCTATGTGTTTAGTGAAGCTGAAAATGATATTTTGATAATGGGCACACAATGAACATGTAAGAGGACTGCCTGACAATGTGAGACTTTGTTAAGGAAAAGAGGATACAATGAATAGCTATAATTGGAGTCATTAATGAAGGGTCTGCTTTTTTTTTTTTTTTTTTTTTTTTTTTTTTTTTTTTTTTTTTTTTTTTTTTTTTTTTTTCCTGAGGAAAGCTGAATCTTAATGCTTCTCAGGTTTCCTTCTCTATTTATACAACACTGGAGGTCAAACCTAAAGTTAGGTCTTTCCTGGTGATGTGCAATGAAACTTAGGTCACTAAAGAATTTGTTGAACACCTTTTATCCTACTGTATACTGTCTGAAAGAGATTCTGTCTTGCTTTTTATGGGTGTTCTCCTCCATTCTAAAATTTGCAAATGAAAAATCATATAAAAGTATCAAAAATGCTTGCATATTGCTGGCTAATATCATTTGTATTCCAGTAATATCTAGGAGTCTTGTTCTGGGGCAGTGCTGGACAAAAAGCTGTATAAACACATAAATACAGATAATTCCCATCTGCAGGAGTTTGCAATCTATTTCTTATAAAACTTTGTTTTAACTTTAAAGTGGCACTAAGGCTGTTTATACTCATGATTTCAAGAGAGCTGGTCT
Source organism: Sylvia atricapilla (assembly GCF_009819655.1). Classification (NCBI taxonomy): domain Eukaryota; kingdom Metazoa; phylum Chordata; class Aves; order Passeriformes; family Sylviidae; genus Sylvia; species Sylvia atricapilla. The sequence continues at coordinate 4,925,634 of NC_089155.1, forward strand.
CTTGAAAATTTGCCTGAAAAACTCGAGACACTTTCCAGTTATACAAAAGCCTAGTGGCTTTCATTCCAATAGTTTGTCAGAGCTGGCTGCTCCCAGGGGTGACATGTCTGTTGCAATCCCCTTGGGTTATCACACGTTTCCCCAAGGCCAACAGGAGCAGCAAACCCAGCTTTTCACTGCTCCCTGTTCCCATCTCAGCCCTTCCTAGACAGGGATATCCCAGAACCAGCTTGGCTTGGGGACCATTGCTGTTGGGGTGGGAAAATCCAGCTCCAGACACATTTCTGAGAAGCCTTGAAGCTTCTAGGAATGTTGGTGCCTGGATTTGCTGTCCTTTCCCCTCCCATGTTCAGTAGCTGTGTTAAGCTCCTACCCAAGCACCTCTACAGCAGATACACAGAGTGTTTCTGTTTCTGAGAGGAGGGAGCACACCATGAAGCAAGGAACTATTATTGTCCCTGCTCATTGTGAGCCTGAGGAGCAGGTGCAGGGCCAGGAGAGGAAGAGAGGGAAAGTTTTCTCCTTAAGCAGCAGCAGCAAAGTAGTAGCATTTTGCCTTATTACTGAATTGCTTTTCACTAGAATAGCCTGCAAAGGAAACCCATGCTTCAATACCTCCACTTCCTTAATGACAGAGAAATCCTGAGATGAGTTATTCAGTGTCCACATCCTTCCTGTTGTACACATCCTGTCCACAGCAAAGGAGGCTTCTTAATGAAATAAGTATTTTGTTTCATTTTTTTTCTTGTCCCCTCTTTCCCTCTGCAGTTCATGTTGTAATTCACCTCTTCTGTCTGCCCAGGGAGGAAGAAGAGGAGGCACACCTGGTTCCACCAGGCTCAGGAATGTCCTTCATTAGGGCCAGCACCTTGTGCCTTAAAGATTTACCATCTGGATGGCCAGCATGGGACTTTTGAGATGAAGCTGATATACTCCACAGGCCAGGGGCACTGAAGTTGAGATTATTTCTGTTCTGCCATTGTTATTGAGGAGAATGAACCAAATTCCAAGCTCAGGTTCTCCTGGAAAAGAAAATATTCAAACCTATTCTCTCCAGAGGAGGTTTGCTGCTGTAACAAAGTGCTGTGCTGCTGTTCCCTTTCATCACTCTTTTTCCCCAGTTTCTTTCCCCATATTTATTTAATATGAACCATATTGTGACAGAAATTCTTCATGTTGACACAACAGCAGTAAGGCCAGAGTACACACTACAGAGAGGGAAAAGCAATTTATATTTTTATTTTTATTATAAATATGCTGGATATGAGATGGTTTCCATGCTCATAATGCCATGGCTGTCTAAAGACCAGAGAAGTCAAGGCCTTTTAATAAATGCACCCATTACATCCAATTAAATATCGTCAGAAGATGAGAACAGTTACAAGAACCACACGAACAGGGAAGGCATGCTGAAAAACCCCAACTTGCTGATCTTAATAATCGAGCTTCTCTTATTTTTAATGTAATGCTATATTACCACATATGGTTCCACATGCAGTGTTGGGAAGCTCTCTCTGAACACAGCTCTTTTACAAGCTTGTAATAACACCAGATGTCTGTGTGGCGAGAGGGAGGAAGGGGCTGCAATCGAACTGGGAATTGGACCCTGTGGACTACTTGAGCCCCAAAGCTCTGAAAAATCTCTTCCTCTCTTACAGCACCACCTGGATTATTAACTGGCATCTAGAAATGGAAGATGCTCCGGGTTTTCAGATATCATAATTCCCTAGCCATCTGTTTGGTTGAGGCTAACTCCATGATACTGCTGCTTCTGCCACCCTGAGTGTTGAGCCATTACACAAACAATGGAACAAAACCACTCTGCTTTCTGTTGCTGTTGGTCTTTTTCTCTAAAATAGCCAAACACAAGTATTTTGTTATTCCAGCTCAGCAAAAGACACCAGATGGACTTGAGAGATGAAGTGCAGATTTATTCTCATGATCTCACCAAAGTAGAGGCAGAAATCATGTCCACCTGTAGGGACATTGTCACACAAGTCAGTGGTGGGATAGAGAAAATTTCTGTGCTTCAGTGAAGTAGAATTTCATCCATACATCATCATAATAATACATATTATGTGTATATATTGTATAATTAGGTTTCCATAGCATAATTTGACTCCAAAGTGAAGTTATATGTTAAATAACCCTGACTTCCTACCTGCTGTTTTCCACAGAACATTCAGTTATCTTGCAGATTTAACAGCTTTCAATGTGGGGCTTTTAAAAGCATCTTTTATATTTATGCCTTTTACTTTGGATGGTTGTTGAAGGGACAGGGGGCCACTCTTTTTAGATGTACTTTAAAATCTCATTCTCTGTATTCAACTACAGACTTAAACATTTATTAGTTCACTCGCTGCTGTGGTTTTTATATGATGGAAACAAAATTCTGGACAAATTCTCGCAGGGTTTTCTGGCCAGGTAAAGATAATGATACTTAAGTATTTTTAACTGCATCCTAGAAGATCAGAGAATCAGAATCAGAATTTATCAAAATCAGAATGAGAATCAGTCAAGGTGAGGAGGGATCCCTACGATGACACTGAAGCAGCTGAGACGGGATCCTGGTGATGGGAAATGAGTGTGAATCAGAACATCTGCTCCTCAAATCATCTCAGTTAGAACCAGCCTCCCTCCATCCATCGTGCTGGGAGCCCACAACACTCATAACTGAGGCCTTGGGGTGATGTATAGAGCAAAACTCAAGTCTCCCAACACTTATTCCTGTCCCCAGTGGCACCTGGCTGGTGGCAGGTGTTTGATAGGAGAAGTGTCTTCCAGGATGGGAGGGTGCAGAGCATCTCAGCTGTCAGAGCTGTTCTCTACCCAGAAAGATGTTCATACTGATCAGTAAATTGATTTTAGTACCAAAAGACTGTGAAATTGGTTGAATTTTCTTTGTGCTTTCCTTTGCTCTCTACTGTAGGCTGAATTCCCGAAAACCTGACACCCATGAGAGGGGAAAATATGAGTGGACACAGCTGTGACCAGAACGGTGGGACAGGGCGTGGCTGAACCATGTGGTGCACCACAGCAAAGGGACCGCTCACCTCTCCTGGTGAACCCAACCCATTCCCAAGGAGGAATGTTTTCTGTGCACCTCACACTCTTGTTTCTCATTCTTTGGAGGAGGATGTGGCCTGGAACCCTGTGGTGCACCCCGTGTGTGAAAGGGTGTGCTCCAGGGCCCCTGTGTGAGTCACAGGATAAAATGCTGCCAGCAGCAGGGTACAACAGATGCTGCACTGTTCAGCTGTGGTCCACGGGGAGGTGAAAGGTGGAAAAGTACCACAAACCCTCATGTGTGTTCACTCCCCAAGAGCTGGTTGGTATTTGCCTTCCAGTGGGCTGCCACAGCCTGCCAGGCAATCACACACTAAATCTATTTGTCCCACACTACCAGCACCCAAGGTTACCCCCTCACCCATCAGCGGCAGCCTCAGAAAGCTTTTGAGGCTCCTAAAATAAAGAATCACTGACAAACTGGAAACTGATTCCTCAAAGTTTTTTTAAAGTCTGGAGACCCATCCTTTCCAATGCAGACAAATATTTTTTGTTGCTGCTTGGGAAACCAGTGCTCAGGATGTCAGGGACGTTTTGGGTGAAGGACAAAGCTCAGCGTCAGAGCTGCTCTGGGATGTGGATGGAAATCGGCTGGTGCAAGCCATGTGTAAAGTACAAGCACAGAGCTCTCCTACAGGGACAGGCAGGGCTGAGTTAGAGCTGAAATGTATGGCAGCACTAATGGATACCTGCTGCTTCCTCCACTTCTTCACGAGTTGATTCCCACTCCTAGGACCAGACTGCTCTTTCCTCCTCCCTGAACATAGATTGCAAGGAGAATAAATGAATGCAGAACAATAAAAGCACATAGGGGCAGAACAGGGACATCCTCAACTCTCTCAGAGATCCATCATGTGCCTTTTGGAGCCAATGGATATTTTGGCCCGCTGGAGATTTTTATTTTTGCTCTTATGCTCTGCCTTCCTGTTTAAGTCCAAAAAGCAAACACATGTGGGAGCCACCACTTTTGGGGAGAAAGAAAAAGAAGGATAATTAGGATACCTCTGCACTTTTTCAGACTGTGCACTTTTTATCCCCCTACACAGTTTGTAAACAGGCTATAAAATACAGAACAGCAGGCCCCAGACATAATAAATAGAATATGGATTCGATCCAGCATTTTAAGGAAAGATAGTCCTACTTACTGCAATGGAGAACAACAAAGGCAAGATGAGAAACAAATAGCTGTAATAATTTCTTGTAATAATTTCTGTGTTTTTAAAGTTGTGGCAGAGAATAATCATAAATCAGGCTTTGAAAATCTCAGTGTTTTTACCCACAGAAAAAATTATTTAGCAGCAGCAAGTAGGGCTGAAGGCAGATCACACAGCCAGGCTTTCATTCAGAAGGTGGCTGCTGAGTTGGAGTCTCCATCCTCTCACCCAAACCTTCTGCAATCACACATTGTCCAGTCTGTTTCCATACTCTGTGCTCATGGAAGGCACTGCACAGAAACATTGTCACTTATCCCTGTTGTGGGAGAGGATCCACCTGCCCCTTTACCTGGCTCACTCTGATCCTCTCTGCTTATCCCCAGCTTGGGATGAGGGCTCATCCTCAGCCGAGCATCCCTTTGAGCTGATGCTCAGGCAGACACCTAAGGGAGGAGACAGAGCTTTGATTCTCCATCACCCTGCAGTTGGTTTAGTCACTTCCACCAGAGAAGAATGGGCTTGAAGCCCCACTCAGGCAGAGCAGTGAATGGTTACACAAGGTGCACGGCCAGTGGGCAACGAGACACTGGGAGTATTGATTTAGCAGACCATGAGTGAATTTTTGTTGTTTCTTTTAGAAATGTTCACAAAGTTTAGAGCCAAGAGCAAAGATAAACAAATTTATCATCCAACAGTGGAAGGAGGAAAAAAACCACCACTGTGGAAATTCAGTTCTATAAGTTTTGTGATGCTAAACATAAAGGGATAAAGGAAATAATATTAATTTTATTCCTTGCGATGGTAGTGGACATATATTAGCTACTGGAAGCCTCAAAGCACTACTTAAGGGATTACAAACTCTGTACATGCAGCTCAGCAGTCACTGAACTATTGCCACCTCTAGGCTGCAGCCAGACAGTCATTAACATGGCCCTGAATACTGATTGGGGTTTTCTGGTAATTATTTTAAATTGAAAAATGACAGTTGATGGAAGTCACATCTAAATGTTTTACTTCGGAGGAGGAAGTGAATTAAAAAGAAATGTTCTACTCTCAGTTTTACTGTGATTTATATTTAGTAAGTAAGCATTCTGAAAAATAAATATATTTTAAATCCACACACAAATATATATATATATATATATATATATAAAAGAAAGTTCAGACCAATTATTTCACTGATATTTTCTGAATAGCTTAAAGTTCCAGGTTTCTATTTTTCTACTTTACAGTATTAGGATGGGAAAACTCTAAACTGCTTGTGGATAGGAAAAACTGCTTCCTGCCCACCTCTCTTGGCAAACCACTATGTTTCTGTTTGCTGCTGAAACTTGAAAAAGCAACAGGCAGTGGCTGGATCCGAGTTGTTCTTCCAGTGAGTGAGAAATCCTCCCAGGATACAGATTTGTTCAGCAGCACGTTCATAGCCATGGGAATGTTTTGAAAGGTGAGGTTTCTGTAATAACTCCTGTGGCTTCTTCGCCGTGGGAAGGTGAGGGAGCGATAAACATGCCCTCTAAATCCCTTTCCACATTTGTGTTTGCTCTCCCGCTCTTCTGCTGGAAAAAAACATTTGTCTGACTGATTTTCAAGTAGGAAATGGTTGTGCTATTACAGCTATTAACCACACAATGTGGCTGTGGAGGCTTGCAGGGAGGTTTGGGTACTTTCCACCTTCCACGATGTCTTTACTTTCTTTCCCCTGTGAGGAAGAGTTCCTAAAATAAATACAGATCGAAAACCACACCAAATCACCTTTTCTGACTAAGTCTAGAGGACCCGTGGAAAAGTGTGTTCAGAGGAGGTGACCTCAAACCAAAACTCTTGTCTCAGCTGTGCAGGAGAAAGCTGAACTCAGGTGTCTGGATGGCTGCTGGGAAGATCTCAACAAAGAGATTACTTCTAACTCCAGAACTACTTTGGAACCAAACTCAAACATCTCTGTTCCTTGCCCTGAAGTGACTGAAAAAGGGTCATCGTTGCACTTAGCTGCTCCTCACTAGCCCAACATCCCAACATTTCACAGCTCCAGTTAGGGAAAGGAGAGCAAAACCTGTTCACATGCCTGGAGGTCTGATGCAGCTTCTACCATCACAGTGAGCAAAGGCAATGGCCACAGTCACCTTGGGAAAGGCACAATATCCAAATATAACAAAAGCAATAAAATAGTGATTTTCAGAGAGGAAGAAACAATATTGGTGCAGAGCAGGAAAGGAAAGACCAATGCAGTCCTGTGAGCTCTCTAGTCTCCCTAAAGAAACTGAAGAGACAAGGCTCTCCCCTCTGATCCAGGAACTGATCTCCTCTTCTTGAGGAGACTTTTGACCTAATGCCAAACCCCTCCAGAGCTCAGTGCTCACATATCCACAGGTCTGGTTCAGGGCTTGATGCTCAGGCTTTAAGTCATTTGCACAAGACACAATCCTGATCTGTTTATTTGCAGACCAGGGCTGGAAACCCACATTTCCTCAGACAAGAGTGTTCTAAGCCAGTTCTCAGGACACCTGGGAGAGGTGGATCTGGGCAGCACACAGAATCCTGGGTGAGGAGGGGCTTCCTTCATCAAATGGAGCGTGACACCGACCTGGCTGGCTGGGAAATCAGGGCCAGTTCCCATCTGACTGCTGATCTTATCAGCAGAGCCCTGCCAGGAGATGAAAGAGCTCAATGCTTTAGCGGGTGGTTTAATTCCTCATTCCCCAGAACCAGCTCATGTGCTCGCCTTTGTTCTCCTCTGCCCCCACTAGTGCAGGGAGGATGAATCCCAGAAATATTTAGAATTAAGAGGGGATTTTTTTTTTCTCTCTCTCTCTTGCCATCCCAAGCTTTCAGACCGGGGGGAAAGGAAGGAGGGATGCAGGGTGTCAACAACAATAAGCACGAGGGGAAAAGATGCCTGGCACTGGGAGAGTTCAGTCTGGGACAGTTTGATCTCTCCCAGAGCACTCTCAGTGCTTGAAGATCAGTGCTTTTGACACGTTTCTCCGGCTGCTGAATGAGAGGATTTACTTGGGTGAAATTTAGGCCCGAGGGGAACATGAAAATCATATTCATAATTTGAAGTGACATGTGATTCAGGATTAAAAAGCTGGCTGGCAGAGAAAAGAGCTGAGGTTATCCTTTTGAGCTGTGCTAATGCAGAAAACTGTGTTTTTAATCCTGTTTTAAAAAGGCCTAGAAGGTTTCCAGCTGAGGCAGTTAGAATATAAAGAAGCAGTAAGGATGAGGAATCCCTTTTACAAAAGGAGGGGAGAAAAAACCCAAAACAACAACAAAAGATCAAGTTCTGCTTTTGTTTTTCTCTGATAGCAAGTGGCTGAGAGCCAATACAGGAGATTTTTTTAACTACCCTTCCTTTGTCTGACTCTTTGAAGCACCACAAGCAGCAAGAGTGATCAGTGGGACAAGGCAGAGGTGACTTCTAGAGGTGACACTGGTGCTAAAGGGAATGCTCCTAGGGGCTGGGATTGCAGTTTCCCTCAATTTGTGCATTTCTCTGGGGGATTGAGGATCCAGGAGTAGCTTCTCCCTTTCTGTCACTGCCCAGAAGCCCCTTGTCCCTTGTATTGAGGACAGAGCAGAAAGGTGTCCCCAAGCCCACCGGGTTTAGCGTTGTGTAATTAATCTCTGCTCCTTCTCTTGTCACTTTTCCCAAGAGCCTCTTAATTGTAGCACAAGAGTGAGCTGACATCACTACTAATTATTCTTATTATACTAATTTCAAGGTTTAAGTTGATCTTCCTCTGGATTCTTATCTCTATTTTTCTCTATCATTATTGGCTGTCCTTCCTTCTATTCTGATAATATTATTTGACTTTGTTTATCAGAGTAGTTTTCAGCATTTTGAGGCAAGAACTCACTTTTCAGTACCGATGTTTCAAATATAGAAAATGGAAGTTCATATTGCAAAATGATATGATATATGATACATATTCCAATCAATATCTTAAAACATCACAATAACAAAGTTAGCAAAATGCTTCTTGAAGTAATGTGCAGGATGAACAGCAAATTGCATTCTAATCAATTAACATGCCAGAAATGTGTTTTTCCCATATTTACCTCAATAGTTTCTGAAAAATTTAGGTAACTTCTTCTGTAGTTTTTCAAAGTTGCATTTCACAAGGGAAACTTCAGGGTTAGTTGAAATATTTTTGTTATGATGCACTTGAGTTGATTTGCTTGAGATTTTATGGAGAGGCTTTGTATCTTTTACTATTTCACCTAAACTTCATTCCAAAACACAAACTTGAATGAAATGAAGTGAAAAGACAAAGTCACTGTGCTCCAGAAAACGTCACATTATTTTCCTGTTTTTCATAGAGGGTTGTCATTCTTTCTTCTCCTCCAAAAAGCCCTTTTCAATTGAAATATAATTTTTTAATAATAATCAACCCTGATAAAACTTCTGTCCAGCTCTGTTCAAAGCTGGTCAACTGATGCATTGGAACAAATCACATTCAACCTCGCTGTTCCTCAAGGGACAAGGTTTTTCCCACACTTCTTTCCTCCCCTCTGGAAAACTTCTCAGCCCAGACAAAAAGAAATGATCCGAAGCTGGAGGAAGTCAATGAAAGCTCTTCTATGTATTGACTTTGGGTTTGGGGAAAGCTCTGGATCAATAGGGTGCTATTATTAATCTAATAAGCTATATATAGAATTTAAGTGTGTCATCATATTAGCTGTTTCAACCATGGTGTGGAATTCAGTGGAAGGTTATTCCATGACATTTTCATGACTGAGAAGAAATAGTTACTATTGTTATCTCCTGCTGTGTTGAAGCAATCTGGCTAAGGCAGACACAGAGCCTCTCTCTCCAGCATCACCACTGGATGTGCAGCCCCATCATCTAGACTTGTTCAAATCCTCCTGATAAACAGGGAGCTGAAGGAGAAAATAAAAAGATTAAGGACTGCAGGGACCTAACTTTAAGATATGATCTGGCCTACAAAATCCCTTCCCAAAAGAGCAAGCTTTGTGGGATATTTCCATTGCTGTGCCCACACTCAGGGCAGGGGGAAGCTGCACCAGCACCCAAACCTCTGTCCCAGCACTGCTTTCACTTGTGAGCTGAACATATCTGATACCAGAACATGCAGAGACCACAAACACGAAATTCAACGATGCTATTTTTTACTGAGACACTTTTCAGAGTGGAAGAGCGCTTTCAGTGTGACAGATCTGGCTGCAGGCCAGCGCATGACACGATCCTTCAGGGAGCTTTGCTACCATTCCTGGGTACACTAAGAGTACATTGTGCATATTGTATGTAATCAGGGAAGCAATTTCTCCCTTGGGTTCTTAATAGATTTTCCTGCCTTTACAGCTTCATTGGTAATTTTTGTTTGTTTTCTTGCTCCGAGTGTTGGCACATCACAAACTGGATGTTTTTGCCAATTGCTGTCTGTGTCGCTGTCTGCAAAAGGCACCGTTTTGGGGCACTGGAGGGAAATGCCTGATTAGGTTGTACAGTTTGTTCCCCTGCCAGAGAAGGACACAGTGGTACTGCACAGGGCTGCACTGACTAAGGGGATCTTGCTGTGGGTGCTCAGGCAGCAAAGTGTAGCTGGAAATGCTGTTTGGAGCTCCGTGGAGGAAGTGCCATCTCCCAGTCTGGATGTGTAATTGATTATTTGCCTGTACTTTTACCACAACTGCGGTCACAATTACAGCAATTACACAGGCAAATAAACGTGCAATTGCATGTTGCCAGTTCTGGAAATCTGGGCACAGGTAAGTGCCAAAGACCACAGACTGCTCAGAGGAGGAGGAGATGCAGCATCAGCCCCGGGCTGCAGGGAGGACGTGCTCACCTCCCGCCTGGTGCCTGGGGTTCCACATCTCCTCATCGTCTGTCCTGGGGGAAAGTGGGCTGGGTCCTGTCCTCAGCACCTCCTCTTGGACTTGCACACCCAGCCCGAGTTTCTGAATTGCCTTGTGAAATCCCAAACAAGCAGGAGGCCAGCCTCCTTTGGATATCACTGGATCTGCACGGGGAATGTGCTATAAATAGCACCATCACACATTATCAACTGCATTCCTTGAGAAACCCAAAGCCAGATGAGATCATCTTTTTTGCAGGAAAGAGTCTTAGGCATATTTGCAGAGCATTTCTCTAGGTTATTCTGTCCAGTATTATTTAACAGCTGTCATTGCTCTTTGTGTTCAAGAGTTGGCTTTTTAGCCATCAGATTCCAAAATGAGATTGGAAATCTAACTCCAAAATATAGGATGCATCCAAAATTATCTCAAAATAGAAAAAATTATGAAACTAGAACCTTAATAAAAGCTAAATATAAGATTTTTAAGGACAGTGTTTTATGAAATATACTCGCAATTCCATTGTTAAAAATAAAAGTAACATTTTTTCTTTGATTCTATCATCAACACACAAGTTTATAAAAATTGCATTCAATGTAATTTAAAAATACTTCCTATATCATGTTGCTCTTTCAGTTCAGAGTGTAATCATGTAATCATTGCCAAAAAATTCACATAGACATGGGCATTCAGAATTACTGGTTTATTTGAAAACAACCATGAGTCTGTTTGTCTTTAGATTATTTTAAGTGTTCATGGTGATCAGAGTGCAATAAAGCATAATAAAAGACCAGTGAAAAATTATGAAATAAAAAAACACTCTGCTTTTATAAGTAGACTGTTATGAGAAAGACAGACCATTTTCTCTGAATATGTAATTTTTATTCTGTCTCTTTAATTTACATGAATAATTAAAATAGATTCAAGAAATCCTATGCTCCTATGGTTTTTCAGGATTAGAAGAAAATGTACTGTAAGAAAAGACTAATTAATGAATTGCAGCAAATCATAACAGGGAGTCTGATTTTGGTGAAAGGACTGGGCTGAGCTTTCAATAAATATTGAATGGGAATACCTTCATATCAATATATGTTTCATCCCAAATTTCAAGTTATACAAATGTCTAATTTAAATCTACAGTCATGAGAAAGAGTAGGAGGGATAAATGTCCTAAAAATTCTTGTTTAAATCCAAAGAGTTGAGCTCAGCTTTCAAAGCCAGTTATAGTTTAAAAGTAAATGTTTTTAAACAAGATCAAGTATTTGCTGTGCACTGCATGAAATAGCATAGGTAGCTAAAAGGGTTGCATGCACATATGTGTTACATGTTACATATGAGTTACACGCACATATACAGGATTTAATTAGATAAAAAAATGTTATTTCATGGGGCCATGAGCCATCAGGTATTGTAGTCTAATGGACATTTTCAGTATTTTCCTCATTTTCGTTTTTTCTCTAGCTACCCGTGTCTGTCTGGCCAGTATCATGAGGGAATCTTTTACATCCCCTTCTGGGCTGGAAGAATATCCTACAGACAGCTTTTGCAGAGGAACATGATGTGAAACAACTGGGAAAAAGCCCTTTTGCAGGAGATGCTCCTGGGGTGCTCGAGCACGCCCAGGAATCCCACCAGTGCTGCCTGAGGTTGGACAGCCTGGGCTTTGTCTCTGCAGAATTTGGGGTGTGCCAGCCTGGGTGCCTCCACCTCATCCACAGACCCCACTCCAGGCTCCAGGAAGTCTGTCTGCACATTCTCTGAAGAGATGTTGTCCAAAGAGACTTTTCCCCACCTCTTCCAGGATGGGAGCTGTTGTTCTCTGGAAGTGTCCAACTCTCCTTTTTCCTGTCTGCATTGGGGAATAACAGTCACAAAATTCAAATCCCCTGTAGGCTGTGAAATGAGGGCAGGTGAGCCCCAGCCTGGGGCCAGTCCTGCTCCTCTCTGGAGGGAGCTGAAGCAGCAGCCAGGCAGCAGGAACCAGCCACGGGGCCATTGCCCTGCCAGAACCTGGCCTGTCCTCCTGGGTCACAGCTCCTCTGTGCAGTCAGAGCTGTGAGTGCCAAGCTGAGCCCTGGAGGCACCAGCACAGCCCCACTCACAAGCAAGGCTCATGTCTGGCACCACATTATCCTGTTGGGGCTTGGCAAAGTGAGCTGTGTCCACTGCAGGCAGAGGAGGAATTATGATGAGCTTTTCCCAGCTGGACTTCTTGTAATCGTCGCAGGGATAAATGGTTTCTCAAGACTCCAGATCTTCTCCTGTCAGGCTCTAAGCCTGTCTCCAGCTCTTTTGAGCTTGTCAGGGGTTTTATTTACAAGATTCAGCTAAAAATCTGTCCTGCTAGACTAAGCCAGGCTTTTTCTGCTTGTTCCCTAATCTCCAGGCTTCCTCCCTCTGCATTTTAAGGAACACTTAGTTTGTTTAAGGCCTGAGGCAGGTATAATTACAAAATTTAGGCAGAATCCTGAACTGACCCCAAAGGTCTTCCTACTCAGACAGAAATCATTTGTCATAATGAGCCTACTCGTAACCTGCTGACCCTTGGAGCTCAATTAATTTCACGCAGGAGAAGTGCTCACAGCCTCTGGACCCTGCTGCAGCAGGGATTTGCACAGGGGTGTCTCCCACTCACACAAGCCAATGTGGACAAATGGGCTTAGAAAAGTCTCCAGAGAGATCAGGGAACAGTGACAGAGCATTGTTTTTAAAGCAGGCTGGTGAAATGTGGTATTTCTGTGTTTGGTTGCAGAGTAAATGTGTACTGCTTAGAATAATTAATTTTAAAAGACATATTTAGGCTTATGGGTTAATTTTGCATCTCTTAAACTCTTTAAAAGACACTCATCTCTATCTAGGAGAGAAGTGGACATCAAATGAGCCTGATTCCTGCTGCAATGGCTCTGTTCTAGGGAATGCTGCCCTGCCAGCTCTGCCAGGCACAACTCTGCGACAGGGGTTGGAGACAACATCAATGACCCACAATGGAAATAGTTTTGCCCAGAGCTTGGGCAAAACACTGCAGCAAAATGTCCATCCTGCTTCCCATAGACACAGCTGGGGGTTTTCTGTGTCACACTGCACTGACTCAGGCCAACCCAGAACACATTTTGGGGTCAGACCTTTACTAGCTGAACATGAACTGCCTGGATTTGAACTCTTGGTCTTTTTCAGCTACTGGAATAACCTCTGGATTTTTGTATTGTTTTGGCTAAATAGTACACAAATTACAGAAAAAAAAAAGAGCTTTAATCTGAATATTTTTGTGTGTGTTTTCTGGTCTTTGTCATCTCAAATACTTCAAAGGAATGTCTGTGCAGTTCAGCTAATGAAATTAAAAACTGCCTAAACTACCTAAAATTAGCTGTCTCATGCAAACTGGGTGTGGAGATGACAGGGAACAGATGAGAAGGGGGTTGAGAGCCCTTGGATCAGTGGATATACAGTCAGATCCTGTAGCCAGCTGGTTTTTGATTATAGGAGAGAGTTGCACTGGACCCACTTGTGTTGGAATAGATGTTCCTAGCCAGAATAATAAAACTCTGGCCTGTTCTATCTCTTGGCATGGTCCAGCCAGCCTATTTAATTAAGATGAAAAGCATAGTCAAGAAGATAATTCAAGAGACATCAGTCATCTTAGACAATATGAGGCAGTGATTTTTTGTAGCAAATCATTGAACCTGATGGTGCATTTGCGGGAATGCGTGTGGCTGGACTGGATAATCCTAGAGCATCTTTCCAACAACCATAACTATTTGCACTTACATAGCACTTTTTGACCATGGGTCCCAGGGCCTATAAATCTGTGGGCTCAAAGGCGAGAGCCCAGTAGTGAATTTGAGAGCTGTGTGATAAATTGTGTTTGTTACGCACTTTCCTTCTACAATGCTCATAATGGATTTTCACTGGAAGTGACTCCTGGACTGTGTAAACTCTGTGTGAGCTCAGCTGCTCCCTCTGAGGCAGCCAGAAATGTGTCTTAAGGAAATCCCCAGATGGCACAAAGTTGGCATTCCCTGTTCTTTGCCACACATCCCTTTGGCAGAGGAGGCAGTGATGGGGTGAAACGGAGTGCACAATGGTTCAGCTGTGGCAGTCAGTAGCTGCAAACATTTTCTTTAGATACCCCAGTTACACTTCTCCCTTATGCAGGAATGGAGTTTGGATGCTACTGGGCCAGACCTGAAAGCAGGAAGGTGGCAGGGAATTGCCTCTCCCTCCTGTTCATCCAATTTTGCCTAAAAATTAGGCTCACCATTTTGGACAGATCCCCCCTGAATTATATATAGCATATTAAATAGTGCAAGTGTGCAACAGCTCCAACACAGCCCCTTCTCCCTGGCTCAATAATGTCTGTTGTTTGGATTGTTTAACTGATGATACAATTTCCCCCTGCTTTTTGTCACAGTTTGACAACATTCAGAAACTGCTTTTCCCCTAAACTGTTGTCTCAAGTGTTTTGCCTCCTGAGGATCATAGAAAATAAAAATAATGCATGTTGAGTGTGTGGAAGTGTGTATATATATATGATACACGATTGCTGAGCATTTATGACATTAATCTTCACTCACAAAGACAGAAGAGATAACTCATAAGTTATCCCTCTGCTCAACCATGAATATAAATGTCAGACTCCTAATGGAGATGTTGTCTAATGAAATATCGTGAATTATTGAATCTCCTGAGCCATGTGCAAATTTCATTTCTTCTTCCCTTTTGGGTTCAGATCGGGTATTTTTGAGGTGATGCTATCAGCACTGTGAAGAGCAGATGAAAAGATTCTCTGTGTAGCATTAAAGATACAATCTCCATAGTGTGGGATGCCTGAGGGGATGCTGGCTGCCCACTCCCATTGCAGCCCTAATTAAATGCATTTCAAATTTACATTAAAAACTAATATTTTGGAAACCTCTTCCTTTAAGGATCCAATTGAAAGGTGAAGCTAAAGAAGGCAATAAGAAATAACAGCACATTCTATAAATAGCAGTGGTGTAATTAAATCAGTTTAAAGCAGATCAGGTTACTTTGGTGCCAACTCAACACACTTAAAATGGTTTAAGCGTTGTTTAAATAGGTTTAGCTTCATTTAGTAAATTAGTATAGGCAAGCCAAAAATTCTTTGTAATTCACCATTGCTTCTGGTCTCATCAGCTCGTGTGTCACACTGGCTTGTATCATCTTCAGGACACATTTATGGAGGTGCAGCTTAGACCCTTATTCTCCCTTTTTGCTTTGGGCTGCAGGAGGGGTGGGATGTGTGAGGTGCACGTTTGGCTTGCTCCAGAGAGAAAGCTTGTTCAGAAGTGGTGCTGTGTCTAAAGGCAGCACCTTGGAAAGCGTTGTGAAAGTTCTTAGGGAAACGTTGCCCTTTTCCCCAGAAGGTCCCAGAAGGCTCAGAGCAGCAGTTGTAAGCAGTAATTGTCCAGTCTGCTCACTGACCTGCTCCTGGTTTACTCCAAGGCCCATTGCACTTTAAATTGCACTTGTGAATGCTACTGAGATCAGAGATTTCTGCCCCTCTGACCCATTTGAACTGAAAGAAACCCAAATGCCTTCCCACAGCCACCTCTGCTCACAGATCTGTGGTGGCTGAAACCTCACCAGAAGCAGTGGGTGCTGACACACGAAGTTCTTTTGCTCAGTTTAACCTATTCATTTTATTTATTTGTTTGAGAAACACATCATTTCGTTTTGCTGAATTCCATCATCTCTTGCAGGGCTGAGATCTTACTTTGAGTGAAGAACTGGAACTTGCAGCAACCCAGTCTCCATGCAGGATATCTCAGTAGATGTAAAACCTGTGGCAGATAATCCTGAAGTTTCAGTTTCATCTTTGCAAGGTACAAATAACCAAGGGATGATGGTTCAGAGGGCTGGGCAGCTCCCAGGGAGTGTTTAGGGACACTAATCCCTCCAGCCCACCAACATATTATGCAATAGTTGTGCTGACACCATCACGCTTACCCTCACATTTGCCCCATGATGTAGAGATCTGTTATTATCCCCACTTACAGCTGCAGCACAAAGGATGAGGGGAGAATAAATGACTTGCCAGAAGGCAGATGGGGAGTCTATGGCACAGAAGATTATAGGAGCCAGGTGACCTGTGTCTTGGTTTGGCTCTATGCCCAGAAAATCTCCTTTTCTTCCTGCAGTTATTGTGCCTTCTTTCTGCAAAATGGAAACCTTTATTAAAATCTCTAGCCCTTTAAGGCTACAGAAAAATATAATCTAATTCCCAGGTCTGAAAAAAATACAAAGGAGCCCTTACTTACCCTGTAGGCCTAGGCATGCTGCATGGTTATACCATATGTGAGAAATGACCCAGCATGAGTAATGCTTGCTTTGTGATGTGCCACAGTTTTGGCCAGAACATTCCCGGTGGCCTCTCTTTCCCATTGCCATGAGTCATCTCAGCGTTGCACACCCACAACGCTGATGGTGTCAGTGGGTGCTGATCCCAGTTATCCGGAGAAACCTGATAGATGAGGCTCAGCATTTGTGTATGGCATTGCCCAGGTGACCCTGCCACTCCCTGCTGCAGGAGCGCTCAGTGGCCGAGCCCAGCGTGAGCTCCAGCACATCCTCACCATCACCCGCCGACACGGGGGCTGCACCGGGCTGTTAAATTCCTTAAGTATTTATTGGAGCCAGCAGTGCCTGAGGCTCCATCCCCCCTCACTCGCACAAACCTAGCTGAAAATTACTGCCAGCCTTTGCCACTGACCCCTGCAGGAAGCGCTGAACCGACCCCCCTGAGGAGCAGCAGCTCAGGCCGGCCGGGTGACCCGGGTGAGGTCAGCCTGACACTGCAGGCAGGGGTTGAGTGCAGGTAGCAGGTGAGACCCTTCCACTTGGCTGCCCCTGGGACCCGGCCAAGCGCTCCGTGCTCCAGGCAAGACACACCGTGCATGGGGATGGCGGCTCCAGATAATTTTATTAGGGCTGCCTGGCCACTTGTTATCTCCTGAGGCTTTTAATTGCTAGGTGTGGCGGTGCTTTTCCTTGAGCGCAGCTACTGGGGAGCAGCAGAAGCGTTTCATGCCTCCCTGGGCAAAAATGGAAATGAGTAGGATCTCTTCCATCTCTTCCTTTTTCATCCTCTTCCTCCCAGGCTGCCTCTGCTGTGGCTTCATTGATCACTGGTGAAGATATTCCCAATTTCCACCCCTGTCTCGAAGGAGAGAGTTTGATTTGAGGAAATTGTTGTCCGATGCAGTCGATCAGGCCTCTATCCAGGCTTTATGGGAGTAATATTACAGTGGGAGTGGTTTTGCTGTTGCAGTGGATTGCATCAATATATGCTGGAACTGATGTGCTAGGATCAAGAAAGTGACATTTACTGTAGTAAAGGGAGTACGTATTTGGCCCCAAATTAAGCTGGGAGTTGAGAGACATAACTCTGTCTTCATCTGGAATCATTTATCCTAGCTCTGGGTCTTGCCAAGACAAGTAAGTGCTTCTTCATGCTCACATGTTAATGCTGTTGTGATGAGCAAAGGGTTCCTTTACCTTTTAACCATTGCTCAAATTAAACTGTTAAAACCAGGGAGAAGCCCAAATTCGAGGGACTTGGCATATACATGGTGCAGTTCTTTACCTGCTCTCTGTAGCCTAATATGAGAGGGGTACATTTCTACCCAATTTATATTAAAATTAGATGGAAGACAAAGAAAAAGAGAGAAAGAAAATGCCTGGCCTAAATCTGGTCAGGGTTCTGAATCCCAAATCAAAGGAGTAAGGCATCCTCCATGATAAATGTTTTATGAAGAGCACACACAGCATGGTAATGCCCACAGAAATCTGACAGTTTTCTCTGCTTTCCCTCTCTCTGCTCTACTTTCCCATCCGTGCCTCAGGTCACACAGTTGAGCCTTGTTGCTCCTGTCCTTGCCTGTGGTCCCTGATTCATCACTTTTCAGACATCACTTCACTGTGTCTGGAAGAAGCAAGCAGGAGAGACAGAACTTTCCCTGAATTCCCTCCTCTCTGTTTGCACTTCTGCTTCCATTTTACTTGCCAGTCTTTCTCACTTATTTCGTTATGTCTCTTCCGTGGTGTTTCTTTTCTCACTCCTGTTTCAATGTCTTAGTGTCACTTGGGTGGAAAATGACTTCACAGAGCACTGGGAAGGAGTCCAGCTCCTGCAAACCTTGACTTTCCTGGGCAACTTCTGCATGTACCTGCAAACCTGTGCTTTTGTGATGGTCCCTATATTTCTCCTTAGAGTTGGAATTGTGGGTGTAAGGTGCCTTGTAACATCCTTAAGAACCCAATAATTGGGATGAAGGACTCCCCATCCCTTGAATCCTGTGATCCATTGCCTTTCCTATTACAAATGGGGTCCTGTTTTCCAGTTGAAGTAGGCCTAGCCATAGTGGCTATTTTTTTTAATTTTAGTTCACCCTCATAGGAATCCTTTCATATCAAGTAATTTAAAAATTTGAGGACTCATCCAATTTTTTTCCCCTCAACCACTTACTACACATCACACCGTAGGAGAGAGAGGAGTCTTAATTCCAGTTCTGCCCTTTCCTGAGTTTGCTTTAACTCCTTTTTCCTTTTATACATCAAAAAAGGATATAGATTGAATGGCCTAAGTTGTACATAAACCTCCTTGAGCTTATGTCCTGATCTGCCAGCAGATCAGGGAATGATTCTCCAGTTTCTGACACACCTTCATCACAGTGGAGTCCTGTATCACAGCCTGGCCTCAGCTCCTTGCCCAGATGAGATGGAATTTTCACCCAGCTCCAGCCAGTGCAGCCTTCTGGACATAGTTTTTTAAAGAGATAAAAATTGAAATTCAGTATATTTACTGCAAATGACAAACAGGAGTATAAAGCTGAATAGAGAAATTGCCCGGGAAAAAAAGTGTCCCCTCAGGAATCAGATCATATTTGAGACTGTAACTGGATCAGACAAGCCACAGCCAGTGAAACTACAGAAATTTATTGTGCACTGAAGAGCTGCAAAACACGGATCTGTGGTGGCTCTTCCCAGCCTCTCCTGCATGGTCTCTCCTTGGCCTCAAATATGTGCATTGTGCTCTCCTTGGTTTGGGGCTGGACCAGTTTTAAAGAGAAACACCATGAGTATCCTTGTCCTGAAGGCTGCTGGAAATGGAATCTTCTTCTCAAAGTGTATTTTTAAGGCATGGGCAAGGCCTGGGCAGCCTGACCAAATGATTTATTGACTAGTCAACATCTCCACAGCCAGCACTGCAGAGCAGAGGATTCTCAGGGTATTAAATATTTCATATCCACTTGATCAACTAGGTTTTGCATGAATTGTACCCAAAGGATCAACCCAAACTACTCTTTGTTAGGTTCTCAGCTCTGCCTTGAGATCTGCTCTATGAGATATTACATCTCTCAGCTTCTCAGCTCTATTTTTCCCAAGGCAAGACATTGATTTTTCCTTTCCTCTGTACTTTGTCTTACCTGCTCAGATTGGTGTGGACTTTTACAGTATTTCATATGAATATCAGCAAAGTGCTGTCCCAAGTTCACCAAGTTTAGTTTCAAACAAACAAACAAACAAACAAAAAAAAAAAAAAAAGGCACAACAGAATCTCAGTAATAACCAGAAGTAATTTTTGCCATCTTGGGGAGTTGGGAGTTTTTGGTTTTTTGCTGGTGTTCCTCATTATTCTTCATGTGAAATCTGTGTGCCTTATCTAACACAAAGCTACAAAGACTTTACTTTTGCTATAAATAAAAACTGTATTATTTATATGAGCAGTGCTCTGCAGTCATCTGATCATGGGATGAGCTCCTGGGGCCATGGGCTGAAGAAACTTATCAGCTGGGATATGGAGAAATCTGAAAAGCAGAAAGGTAGAAATAAAGCAGTGATGGCTGAGACAGGAGAAAAAAAAATTGTTCATTCTTTGCACCCAGAGTTGTGCCAACCCTGATTATTTATTTGCCAGCCAGGTGGGGTGAGGAGTGTACAAGCAAGAAAATGAGCAGCTCCTTTCATCCATGGTGAGCAGCAAACCCCCAAAAGAGGAGGTGAGCCAGGAGGTTACACTCATGGAGGATTCCCTGGAAAAGGAGGTTTTTAGAGCTACAGTCAGCGAGAGAGTAAAGTGAACCTTATGGAAGGTGAAGTGAGTGAGACATCAGCTATTCGGGAGGTGGGACAGAGGAGATGAAATCAGTCAGGGACTGCAGATATGAGGAGCAAAACTTGGATTGATACAAAACACCAAAAGGAAACAGATGAAAAGAATCACAGAGAATGTGGACACAGTTTAAAAAAAAAAAAAAGTAGAGTGTTAAAAAGTTTGAGACCATTTTGACCTAAACGGAAAAAGATAAGTGAGAAGTCCGAAGACAAATGTGAACCATCTAAATTCTTCTCCTTGTTTTTGGACTTGTACAATAGGCTGACTACAGATGGGTGCCTACAACATGTGAGTAGTAGTTTTATCTGGAATTTATGAGTTTTTCGACTTACTGTCAGAGCACAACTTCCCTGTGCTTTTTATATTTATTTATTTATTATTTTTTACTTTTTCCCAGAGCTGAATGGGTGCATGAAGGGCACAGAAAGGTTTATTGAGTAAAAGCCCTAAATGCTTGCAAACTTTTACTATTCTTCCAGGGCCTATAAATATTTTTCTCAATCACTCTCTTCAAGGCAATAAAAAATTAGTTTAGAGGTTAGCTGTGGGACAGTTGACATGAGCCTGCTTCTAATCTCATTTGAAGTTTAGGGAAACTCAAATTTTAGAACTGAAACAGTCCAGAGTGCCAAAATATTGAAATAGATAATATCATGCTCCTGTCTATGAGCCCAAACCTGTCTGTGGCATCACAAAGTGCATGGATGGTGAAAAAACCAAATACCTGCGTTAGAGACATTGCTGAGGTTTGCAATGTCAGCAGAGTGTTTTTCCTTTCAAATGGCACAGTTTACACCCCAAAACATGGCGAGATTCAGAGCAAACATTTTAGATTCACATCTCAATAGTTTATGGTGCTGGGCATCAGTGGCACTGATGGGGAATCAGAGGTTCAGACATACAGCTTTGGAGGCAGGGAGGTTTTTTCTAGTGCAAAATTATACAAAAAAAAAAAAAGTTCTAATTAAAAATAAACAAAAAAGATCTTACAAACACACAAGAAAGAAAAATCTGTACTCATTTCACTGTCAAAACATATCTTGTTACTTCAAAAACTGAGACTGTAAGGAGACACCTTTACTTCAAGACTAGCTTAGTGACATTGCTCACAATAACCTGACTCCCAGACTCCCACCTCTGGCCTTTGGGTATCCCTGCAGTTTGCTGTGAGCCTTCAGTTCGGGGTTTGTTTAGCTGTGCATCCTCAGGACAAGAGGAGATGTTAAGGAAGCAAGTGAGAAAAGCCAGTGTGTGGCCCAGAGGTTCAGATCCATTGCACAAGGCCCTTCCCTTCCACATGAAGGATGATGTGACGGATCTCAATGTGGCACCTCGTAACCACTCCACATGGAGCTGTGCTAATTCCCTGTCAGGACAGAGAAAAGGGATTAATGCAAGTTGACTTTCGACTATGTAAAAGATGTTCCTGGTGAAACAGCAGACGTCTTTGTCTTCCCCCATGTTGCCCTCCCTTCTGGGTCTCTCCCTTCTTGGTTTGCCACCTAACCTGGGAGAATCTTGGAATCAGAGAAGAATTTGGGTTGGAAGAGACCTTAAAGATCAACTCTGCTAAGGGCAGGGACACCTTCCACTAAACCATGTTGCTCAGAGCCACACCCAACCTGGCCTTGGAGGTTTCCAGGGGAGGGCCAGCCATGGTCCTTCTGGGCAACCTGTTCCAATAGCTCACCACCCTCTCAGGGGTTGTCCCTTCTGGCTGGTGGCTGATCAGCAATATCAGAGGTCTGGCAGGTGTCACAGTGTCACTCAGGTGAGGCTTCACTCAGGTGCCTCCAAGGGGTTTGGCTGCATTTGGGATAGGGATCCACTGGGGCTGGGAGTGAGATCAGTTTTCCCTGGTGTGTAAGTCAGCAAGTCCAACGCCCACGCAGGAAGCTGAGCTCCTCAGCAGAGCAGCCCTGTGAAACTCAGCAGTTTTGGTTTGAGAGGGGACCTATGAAAATATTTTTGGTGTCAGTTTTCCTGGACAATCCCAGCTTGTGAAAACTGAAGGCAAGCACTAACTTTCCTGTTCCGGAGCAGTTGTTGCTTTAAAAAAATAAATAAATAAAAAATACCCTGAAACCAGGGGAAAGTCATGGGAAAGCTCCTGAGGCCTCTCAGTTTGGAGGTGGTAGGAGGCTTGCAATAACACATTCACTCATTTAAAAGATTGTTTTGGAGGTAAACCCACTTCCTATGTAGATTTCTGCACTGAGGCAAAAAGAGTAGATCAATCTATTTCACAGGGGGGTTTTGCATTAGAAAGCATATTTTTAGTGAGAAAAACTTGATCTGTCTATGAGGCATTCCTTTAGGAAAGCTGATGTAAACACACTTAGCTGTTAAAGATTTAATGAGATCCCACCAGTATGTGTTGTGCATTTATCTAATGAGATCACACAGGTTCTCCTCTCAGCACCTCCTCCTCTATGAATTCAGGCACCTTCCCTGCTCCAGCTAGGCCCCCAGATTAATATTGCCTTGACATAATTGTTCATTCAACACGACTGCTAATTTGTCAGTGGAGCTATCCCAGGGTCTTGCTCCAAGAGATATGAAAACAATAACCTTGTGACCAAGAGACAGGCCTAATGTTTTCACTGCTAAACTGTTGAAAGGGTGTTTTATGTGAAGGAGAAGGGAATGAGTCATCAAGCAAGGGGTACAGGGTTAGTAATTCTGAAAAGAGTGAAAAGGAGCATAAAAACACCCAAGTTCTCCTTCCCTAATACAAATCAGAGAATTGATAGACAAGAAAAGAAAAGAAAATATATACGAAGTGAACCAGAGGAATGCATCAATCTGCAAATCAAACAAATTCTGGGCATGGTTATTAAAAGTTTGTGCATTCACAACCACACGTGTGCATGCTTTGTTTTGCACACACAGATGCACCACGAAAGCACCAATGTGCGGCTCCCAAATAATTATCTTCTAATAACAAAAATGTGCCCCATTCCAGTAATGACAACTGCAGCACAATGAAAACCAACTGCCGGTAAGAAACAAAAATCATATTTCAAAGAAGCACTGTAGATTAGCCTGTGGCTTTCACTAAACTGTGTCTCTCTGATTCCTGCTGGGTGACACAATGGGCTGGCTTAACGCAGCCTGGCCTCTGAACTCAGCCTCACAAGCCTTGGATCCTGGAAACAGCACCCTCACTGTCTATCTGATTTTCAAAGCTGCACATATTCTGCACAATATTCTCTTCTTTCTCTGCCCCATTTGTGTGTGGCACATCTGTATGCCCCATCTCCCTGTTTTTTATAAAAGTCCTCACAGTCTTTTGTGTGTGTATTCCTTTCAACATCTGCAAAAGAAATCATTTCTCTTAGAAACAGTGTAAGGGTCGGGGAATATACACAATAGCTGGAAATACTGTTTAAGGCCCAGAGGGGAGAACTTCTTTTTTTCTCCCATGGAAATGTGCTTTTGCAATGCAAGGCAGTATTCAAATTCAACCCCCTTCTCTCCTATCTGTCCCCCCCAAGAAAAAAATCACAAGGTGGAACAGGCTCATCTGAAGCAAAATATACTTGAGAGAACAGATGTGGCAAAACAAAACCCATAGCTTTCCATGAAGAGCTGCCAAAAATAACATTGGCTCTGCAGGCATGTGATCTTCAGAGGAGTTTGCTACTTGAATGAGTCAGAATGGTGATTCCATTTTTACCTCTTCAGTGAACAGGAAACACATTCTCCTTGAGCACCAAATTCTCCTGCAGTGGCCCACTTACACTGGATTATATCAGTCGGCTTTGCAGGTGCTGAGACAAAGTGGAAAGAGTGTAATTGTTTTCTCCAGGTTGAGAAGCTGAGGCAAAGTCCAAAAGGTCATCTAGAATTGTATGTAAAAACAGATACCTGTGTACACGTGTCTGAAATGAGGAGCTATAGGAGCAAGGGGGAAGTAGTTTAAAATATCCATTTCCATAAAGAAAGATTTGGGCTCTTCCCAGACAATGTACTTTATTCTAGCTTACAAAGCTTGCAAACTTTACAAAAAAGAGTCTGTGAGGTAACTGATGCCACCAATCCACCATATGTCCTTCAGCTCATTGTTCTTGGATGAAAACGATTTGGTTTAATGTTTTGCAGAGAAATGGAGTGGCAATGGCCTCAAAAAGCTTGATGTTTTGATATCCAACTCCCAGAGGTTAGGGCTCTCAGAATTGGCAACTGTGTTCTAGTTGCTCAAGTTTTATAGTGAGGAAGCAAATTGAATTTTGATTTCCATGTCACAGGAGGAGCTTGCAGAACTGCTCTTTGAGTATGCCATCAATTGTCCAGTAAAAGTAGAAAATGTTGAGGTGAAGTTGATAAGAGGGGTAAATAGAAGTCTTTGCAGTTTCTTCTTTAAGAACTACATTTAAATGAAAAAAAAATCCATGAAAAACTGTTACTCTCTCAAATGCCTTCCATATCTCTAGGAAGAATCATTTTAATTTTGCAATGACTGAACATATGATAGTCCAGTTCCTTCAGTTCCATGAGGGAAGCACAATGATTCTTTTTTGCCTTTTCTACAACAATCGCAATGATCCTCATTGTGTCCTCCCATTCAAGTATTTCCAGGTTTCTTGTGAAATATTTGGGAGAGAGTTTCTGTATTCTTGACAAATTTTGCTCACATTGTCCAGTACAATACCAAACAAAGATAAAGCAGGAGTTGGGAAATATTGGTCAGTTGGGTCCTAGGAAATCTACCTTTCATTAAAAAAAAAAAAAATAGTATTGAAATATCTTGGGTTAAAGTACTGAAAATAGCAAAAGTAATGGATCATAGACCAACTCCAGACAAACACAGCCTCTCATCAGACGGCTGAAATCATGTTGTTTCTGCTGGAGTTTTCAACAACTTGAATTGAAATCCATTGCCAAGTCTTTCAAAAACAACCGATGGGGAACAGAGTTCAGAGGCTTGAGCAGAGCCTGATTTTCACTGAGTTCGGGGATTCAGCAGTTTCTAAAAATCAAGCCAAGAGCTTTCCAAATTGAGAAAACACATCTGACAACTAATGGCTGGAAAATGTGGTCAGCACAGGGCTGTAGGTGCTCACGTCTTCAGAAAACCAGTCCAAGGTTCCCTCAAGTTAGAAACCTGACGTTTCCAGAATGAGAAGTCTCTTTGGAAAATGTTAGCCTCCAACTCTGTTTTAGCTTTTCTAGGTATTCACATGGGAAGAAAAATATCATCTAATGTCTAAATATGATTATTATGTAGTGGCTGATTGAGCTGAGAAAGTGCAATAACATGTGGGAAATAATAATGCCACACGAGAGGTGAGGTGCAGTTCAGTGGTCAAAAGGCAGTGACAAACTTGTCTGCCACTGGCTCCCTATTTTAAAGGAGCCTCTTGATATAAGAAATAGTATTTGTCCTGTGACATTGTCACTTTGCATCTCCTTATTCCAAGATTTCTGGGTTTGTGTTACTCTTTAGTCATTTAAATACAAGTCTGACCCTTCCACACTCACAAGAAATAAAGAAGTACAAAAGCATCATGGATTTCCAAACTGGTTAGTTCTCCTTGTGCACAGAATTCTGTGGGACTTGTTTTCTTCTAATTTTCCAAGTTTTTTTGATTTTATGAATTAACTTCAGGAGGAAAAAAAAAAAAAAAAGGCCAGCTGAGTTCAAATCTAAGAGATAAGTGTCTTCACTAGAAGGTTTCATATCTAAACAACATACATGAAACTTCCTTTCACTTTGATAGAGCACCTGGCAATGAAGCCTGTGCTTGCTGACCAACTCATTTGTCAGAAAACACCAATTCTTTCATACTTTCCATGGTCTTGTTTATAAGTTTTGCTGCACCTCCCTGTTCCATCCAGCATTGCTCAGACTGTTTCATTGTGTCAAAGCAGAGTAATTCTGGACATTTCAGTAGACCTTAATTTCCAAGAAAACAGAAGAAGCCGAGATCAAAGACCAATCTACAATGGGAAAATAGACCAGTTTTTTGGGCTTCTTTCTTGGAAAATTTGTGGCCCAGCACCTTCCTCTTCATCAAGATCAGTGGGGAGCTCCTTACAGGAGAAAACATAATCAGAACACCTGTGTATACACATTCTGATAAAAGGATCATTCATCATCTCTCCAGCTTCCTCCCCTTTGGTTTAAATTTAAAACAGACCAGAAAGTTGCTCTGTCACCTAGTTTTTTCAAACACAAAGGGTGTTGTAATTAATTCCTGCACATTACAAGACCGCAGAGATATTTTTGTACAACATCAAAATTATTACGTAATGTTCTGACACATAATGACTGATTCTTTACTGCTGCCTAAGTACATCACTGTGCACTTGGGTGGCATCAGCTGATTGTTGATACACTCAATCTCTTCATTATTTTTTCTTTAATTATTATTTCTTTTAAGGTGACTCGTTTTGCTTTATGCCAGGGCTTGACTTCTAGTCTCAATTGTAGAGGCAATGTAGATTTTATAGACTGACTCTTCTTTGTTCTCTCCTGTAAAAGAGAAATGTACTAAAAATATATATATTTTTATTAAATTTTATAGCCCCAAATGTTGGCAACTTCAAGGCCATATTTTACCACCAAGAAAAAAACAAAATCAAAAGATAATTGAGATATGAGCCAGAAGACGACTCTTAAAGGGCTGCTATCAAGTCAGAGGCTTAGTAAGACCTCTCTTCCCAGCTCTGGTGCAAGACTCTGCCTCCAATTAAAGGTTTGGCTGAGTTTTATTAAGTAGTAATTGTTGGTCTCTGCAGATCTTTGAAAGCTCTGATTTCCCTGCCCCATGTATTTCTGAGTATTACATTGACAGAAAACCCTATTGGGTACTTTTTTCAGGAAGTTTCACCATGAGGTCAGTATGTCTGAAGACATCTACACCACGTACCCAAACATACAATTTTGGCCTCCTCAGTGTGTTGGAGGACTGTGTTTTACCCTCCTCTCCCAGCTGCATGCTCACTTGCAGCCCACACGGCAGCTGGATTGGAGATGAAGCTCTGGGAAGCCAGAAGGAGCTGCATTCCTGGAAAATGATGAAACCAAGGATTCATTTTTTCATTCCCAGCGCTCTCATTAGCAGATAGCAGCCTTTTATCACTCCGAATATATTGCTCAGGAGGCTCTTACCACATCAGGGCTGGATGCTGTACAAACACTCGATGTGTGCGTTCCTCCCATGCAAAGGACAGGAAAATCATTACAGCCCTGCCACGAGCACCTCCCCTTTCCTAAGGCACCCTCTCCACTCCCTGTGTGTATCTCCTGCTAATCATGCCATAGATCTCAGCGACTGGTGGAAATTCAATAAACACAGGTCTGATGCATGGCGATAAGAGAGACTCACAAACCAAAACAA
Source organism: Sylvia atricapilla (assembly GCF_009819655.1). NCBI lineage: Eukaryota > Metazoa > Chordata > Aves > Passeriformes > Sylviidae > Sylvia > Sylvia atricapilla. Next base: position 4,953,152 of record NC_089155.1, read on the forward strand.
GCACAAAGAAGAAAAACTCTCTTCCTCTCTAACCCCCCTCAACAGTACTCAAAGGAAGTCTCACACACTTGATGATGCAATTGCTTTTCTAGCCCCAACAAGCAGTTTTTCTGCCCCACTGTGAAGTGAAAAGACCCCAGCACCTTTTGCCCCATAAATTCAACCAGCATGAGTCAGAAAATCGAGAGATGCATTATTGCTAATAAAAACAAGAACATGAAATGTTTTATTCTTTTCTTTCAGAGCTTAGAGGCCAAAGTGACATTAGGAACTCAATGGTAGGGCTGGAAAATTGAGGGGAGGATTTTCTTTTTACAGGAAAGGTGAAGTTCTTTTTTAGTAAATTAATTGTGTTTCTGGGAGCCAGGGTTAAAACCAATCTGCAGGTAAATGCAAGGCATGTCCTCAGGCTGAGAAGGCCATGATATGGAGGTTTCCACGTAAAGAAAATCCCCTTTCTTCTCAGCAAATTTGCCTTTTTTAACCCCAAAAAGTCTGGTTTACACAATGTGCCCTGATAAAGAGCAGCCATTTATTGCAGCTGCCCTTTCATATCCCTTTTCCAGGAGGAGACAGAGCCAGACATGTTCTGGGAGGAACAGGCTGCTCATCTGTCTCTGACACCTCCCTGAAACGTGGTGCTCGGAGAAGCACCTGCGCCGCAGGGCATGGCTGCTCTCCCCAGCCCAGGCAGCACGTTCTAGGAACACCCCACCCACGGGCTCAGCCTCTTCCAGCACCCACTGGTGCCACCCAGGTGATTGCCAGCCCAGAGAGAGGCTGTGCCTGAGCCGCCACTCGGGCTCCCTGCCTGGGCTACGTGGCAGGGTGATGCCTGTCCAATGGCTTATCCATGCTGGGAAAGGAGCTCCTCGTGTGATTTGTCAGTGTCTCATCTTCAAAAATGTGCATTTGCATGTATTCCCAGAGGGGAAGGACAATAGCTGAGGAAGCCAAGGTTTGGCTTGTCATTCTAAGAAAGTCTTCTTGGGTGACAGTGATGTGACACAGTATCTCTGTACCAAATTTCCTACCTCTGAAATGAGAATAGGAGCTGTCTTGACTGAGAGGTGTGCTGGAAGGACACTGTTATGAAGTGTTTGAATATCACAGCTGGGAAGGAAGAGGAGTAGAGCCACATTTGATAAGAGATTTACATTTCCTTTACAGTCATAAGTAAGAGGCATCCTTCGTGTCATTCTTCATCTGCTGGCCCCAAGATTAAAAATTCAGTGGGTGCACAAAAGGAACCAGATTCTTTCCTAAAATGACTAAGATGGCATATAAATCCCTTAATAGTCTGGCTCAGGGTAGTATTGTGTCTCCTGGCAGACAGGGCATAAAAGCAAGTGGAACAAGTTTGGGTGATCAGCTATGATGTGAGTAATAGTGGCTTGTGTGATGGTGTCATCAAACACAATTCTGCTGCCAGAAGCTCCACCTGGGTTAGTTGTACTATGGGAAGCAAACAGAAGAAGTTCATTCAAGGTACCTATAGCCCAGGAGATGCAACTTCTGCCTCTCCTGGGTTATAAACTTATCAGAATGTGTGTCTTTTTTTCCCAGAGATACATTGGAAAGGTCTCAATTTCATTCTGCCAAGAAACAACAGCAAAAATAGTAATGAAATGTAAAGCATGGAGTTTTGCCAGTCTAGATTTTAGAGATTTGAGGAAGAATTTAAGTTCTCACAGGGAGGCCAGAAGGCAAAGATCAGCTGTAAGTGATAGAATCAGATGTTACACACATAAACCAGAATCCTTTGAAAAACAGAAACATCCCATTCTCTGCACAGCTTTGCCATGATGCATCCTGACAGGGCCCAGGAGCATCCTCAGCACAAGGCAAAGCAGCATTCAGCAGAGGCACACTTGAGCAGGAGGACAGAATAATTTTTCCTTGATTTCAGTTGGAGCTGCATGCACTTGCAGCCTGATAAATCTGTCCCTGAGTAACACAGGGCCGTGTGTGCCTCTCTCACACACACCTACACAAACACAGACATGGGCTTGTGACTCACTGCCTTCCCAGCAGCCGGGGCTCCTTTGCTAGTTAAAACACGCCAAGATGCTCCCTCAGCCCTGTGGATTAACCCCTGTCTCCTCTCCACACCATCACCTAGGGCTCAGCAGCACAGAGCAGCCTGATCTGGGCCTGATGGGCACTCTTGGTGGTGATGTGTGGAGACAGACAGATTTTTTCATGAGCTCACTTGACCCTTCAGGGTAAGAAGTGGAAATACTTGTTGTGTAGTAAATTGAGCAAACATGACATGGATGGTAAAAGAGAGAGACAAGGGGAGAAGACACAAATAACTGTGAGGGTTCAACTTATTCACATGTATGAGTAGGCTGGGAGGGCTTCACCAAAGGGAAAAGGTCTCTCTTGAAGCACCCAGAGCAGAGCTTATACCTGCAAAGTCAACCCAGAGAGCTGAACAAAGACAGCTGATAGTCTAAAATAAAATATCCTCCAATCCATTTGGTTTGCTAACATTCAGCTGTTCAAAAAAACAGGATTTACCCCACCTAGATAGCACTTGAGAATGCCCTCATGGTTTCAGGTTTTTTGTCTTCAAGGTTCAAAGGCCAGTGATCCTGCCTTTGTTGTTTTCCAGGTGAATATATTTGCAAGATCCCCAAAATCCCATTTTCCTAGTCCAAGAGAACCCATAAGATATGTTTGCAATGCTTGCCAGGGCACAAAAATGGCACAGGGCTGCTATTATTGCACCAAAACAACAGCATATCACTGGAATGAATGACAGATACAAGAACTCTCAAAATCCTTTGCGATGTAATATCATCAGACTCAATATCCTATTCACAAATGTGATGTTAGGTTTCACTACTTCATTCTACTCTGATCTTTGCAGTTGCATGTAAGGCAGAGGTCTCTGCTCCTGAATTCACGTTTCAAAGCATTATGCAGAGCTCTTCAGTTTGCAGAAAGGGGGTTTGGACACATTTGGGATAGAACCTTCTCTTTTCCCTTAGGCCTACAGAGCATGCAGAACTTTGTCCCGATACATTAAATTTCCAAAATGGGTGTTATTTCATCTCAGTGCCTCACCAAGGAGCAGTAGGCTGGACTGATCTGGAGCTGCTGTATTCAGATCTCCCATTGCCACACAGCTGCTCCACCTCGAGCTGGTCCTGTTTAACAGCTGGTTTGACACAAAGGTGTGATGGTGCCCTCTCAGTCCATCAGCCTGTCTCTGCTCTGTGGAACTTGAGACAGCAGGACATGAGCAGCCCAAAGTTTTGTTATTAACTCTGCTGGTTTGACATGGGAGAGAAGCTGCTGCCGTGGAAATGTCCCAGTGAAAACTGGTTTGAGTTTAATGTTTCTGTGACCATCCTGCTCCAACACAGAGGGGAGACCTGCAATTTCCCAGGGTTTAAGGGTGAGGATGGGAAAGATCCATTTCGGTGCTGAGCTTTCCTTCTCCATGTCCCACTCGTGCTGGCATTTTCCACCAAGCAGCAGCAGACCTCCTCTCTCCTCCAGAGCACTGGGTGTTTTCCCCCTCTGGGAGATGCACCCAGCAGATAGAGGCTGCAATCCCACGTTGTGCAACGCAGGCAGGGAGCAGGCTGGCTGCTCCAGGCGGCTCCATCAAAGCATTTCTGTCCTCACCTGAAACCTCCTGCCATCACTACCCCTGCAGCCACAGAGCATCCCTGCCCCATGGCTCCAGCAGCTTCAGCTGAGCCTGTCAGCTCAGCTAAACCATGACTGTTGCTAGATAATCCTTTCTACCTGGAACCTTCAGTCTGTTTTTAAAGGAAATTGTTTGTTCAGACATGTAGGCATAGCTTCCATTAGGGTTTATTTGAACTCTGGTTTATGACAGTTTCCCCGGAGAAACAGATTTTGTTAGGAAAGGCACTTTTGGGGAGTTTCTGATGGTGTACTTGCATTTACCTTGGGCTGTTGGGGTATAAAAACACCACTGAACAATTACACTTCTAACCACTCTGGCTGTATTATCAGTAGACTGTGGACAAAGTCTGGCCCAAAGGGAAAGTACCAGGCTTGCCAAGGTTTAAACATATTTGTGAACCCAAGTCTAAAAAAAGGAGATAAATTAGTGATTTAATCCACCAGCATCATATCAGTCAGACAGATGAAAGGCCTGCAAAGAGCTGCACAAAGTAATCTGGCTATTTCATTCCCACTGAGCACCAATTTCCAACAGCCAGAGACAAAAGACATGAAAAAATATCCTAATGTAAACTGGCATGGGGGCCAGAGCACAAGCAGTTAACGTTAATTATGTATTACCCAAGCACTATAGATAGCACCAAACAGGAAGGGGAAAAACTCATAAAGCTATTAATAATGAACATAAAATTTGTAAATGCACTATGAGGAATAATTTGCATAGCAATATAAACATGATCTCTAATGCTGAAGAGCTGGAAACAGCACTCTGGTTAAAAAAAAATCATTATTTTATATGTTTAAAGCTATAGTTCTATTTATTTATTTATAAGCACGGACTATGGTCTCTAGTTTTCAGATTCCTGACTGTGTGGAGCTCAACCACTTGGCTGCTGCAGACATTCCTGTTTGCTGGACACACAGAGTAACAAACTTGGAGCATTTGCTTTGCAATAGTCTTGGGTGGACATTGGTTACTGGGGATACCTGCGTGTGTTTGAATACAAAGGTCAAGAATGCCTGGTAATTTACTCTATCCTTGTGTTTTAATTTGCCTTGTGAGAAGTCATGGCATTGGATTTTGTCTTATCAAAGCAGCCAGACCTGTGTCAGAGCAGCCCTCAGCTTCTTTACTGAAATAAGGAAATGGTGGCAGTGACTTTCACCTGCCCCATCCTTAAAGAGCTCACGTGTTTGGCTCCAATGGCACATCATCCTGGAGCTTTCTGGAATTTCTCTAATCGTCACCATTTTGGTGGGAATAAAAATGCATTCACTGTGTGTGGATTCCAGTTGCTGTAATGTGTCAGGGGCCCCAGGATGCTGGCAGTGTCCTGGCCTGGCTGGGATGGAGGTCTGGACCATGAGCAAGGCACTGGCTCCCTCATCACCCTCACGATTAACTTCTGGCTGTTACCTTTTCTCATGGGAAAAAGGTGCCAATTTGTCTCTGTTTTAACCAGAACCATTCCAAAATATTCAGAACTAGTTTAAACATGTGAAAAAATAATGCCATTTGTTGTATAATCTGCAGGGTTTCCCAGGCTTCTCTGGAGCTGCTTAGGCTAAGTCAGGGAACTGCAGGGGCAGTGCAAACCTAGGAGCTGGTCAGGCCTAGGAAACCACCCCAGGGTAAATTCATGCCTTGAGATTTCAGTGCAGAATCCTCTTCCTCAGCAGCCTGCACCTCAAGGTGTGATAGGGATTTCCCTTTAGCACAGGAGGCCAAAGCAGGGAATGGGGCAGCACCTCAGGCTGGGATGGGATCACCTCTCTCCTTGCCTGACACTGGTTCAGAGCAGCCTTTCCCTGCTCCTGCCCTCCCCAGGGCACAGCTCTGCCCACTCCCCTGGCTGGGGAAGGTTTCTGAGGCCACTGCCGAGTTCTTCCCAGCTGGGGGCTGCTTTTTGCATACATCACAGACACCTCTCGGTGGGCTGTGATTTGATTTTCCACAGGGGCCTCCTGAGAATGCGTCTCAGGAACAGGGTGTGGGGGAGGATGGGGAAGGATGTGGTCGCATGCTTGATCAGAAAAGCAATAATGAAAAGTGGATGGACTAGGGGAGAGAGCAGTGGGAGTTTTCTCATCAATCCTGGGTCCTGTTGGGCCAGCAGCCCCTCTGGTATGTTTAGGGATGCTGTGTGCCTTAACAGCCTCCATTTACTAATGCAGTAATGACCTGCTGGAGGAGGATTTGGCTGCTGTGCTAATTGCATTCCTCTGCTGCACAATAACTTAACACATTATTAAGATTCCACAGAAGAGGGTCAGGGAATTCATCTCTTTCCAGTGCTCCCCTGACCCCAGCACCATCTCACACACACACACACACACACACACACACACTCCTCCTTTCCCCAAATCCAAATGGATGCTTTCAAAATCTGGAAAAGGAATACTCCATCATTGCTAGTGCTGGTATAGTCACTTCCTTTTTTGCCTTCGTATTCAACATTTTACTCCCAATTATAAAAAGCTGCAATCTCCAGCTCTCTTGCTTTACACTTTTGCAGAGCGAAAAAGCTCAGAGATGCTTACGCCAGGAGTAAAAAGCTCAGAGAAGTTTACTCCATGGAGTAAGATGTCACAGCTCCAGGAGCGAAGGTCAAGATATGAAGGTCAAGACCACAGCTCACGTTTTCACAAGCTCACACATCTCTGGGAGAAGGACAAAGCACAGTAGGAAGATGGTTTTTTACCCTGGGAGCTTTGGTTTGGTTTAGTTTATGGGTGGCTAAATGTACAGTCTGATCCAATACTTTCCTTCCACTGGATAAAAGGTTGGGGCATTGCCCTGACTCACCAGGGAGGTAGAGACCAGCCCTTCTCCTCCCAGTGCCTGCCTCAGCCCTGCCCACCCCTGCCTTTTCTGCTCTGCCCATGCCAGACTGCACACCCTCAGCCCACTCACACACCTGCAGCTTCCCTTATATATATATCCCAGCATTCTATAGTTTCTTTCTTCAGAATTTTTCTTGAGAGCCTCTTCTGTACCTCCCCATGTTCAGGATGTAATGATGGGATCAGGTTGGGCTAGATCTTGTTCTTATCCTGCCACTTTTGCGCTTCTGGATTTAAAGGGGGAAGTGATTGTTGATTTTGTTGACCCTTAACAGAATAACACATCCATTCACCTCACTAAATAAATTAATGAGTAATCATCATAAATAATAATTATAAATGAAGGTGTGTACAAGGTTAAAACTCGCTCAATAAAAGCTTTCCTCTGATTCTGGTTTGTACATTTCTTTAGTTTATAATCCAGTATCTTCTGCTTTTTCTTTATTTATGTATATTCTCATCTATCTATGTAAAAGAGCAAATAAAAGGCAGCAGTTTCAGATTATTTCTACTGCTGGCATACCACAAAGCCTTAGCATTCATCCCTCACCTGGAATGAATCAGAGAATCAGAAAATCACAGAATGGCTTGGGTTGGAAAGGACCTTAAGGATCATTTTGTTCCACACCTTCCACTGTCCCAGGTTGCTTCAAGTCCCATTCAACCAGGCCTTGGAAATTTCCAGGGACAAGGAATTTTCCATCCACAGCTTCTCTGGGTAACCTGTGCCATGGCCTCATCACCCTCAAAGAGAAGAGTTTCTTCCTAATATATAATGAAAAACTACTCCCTTTCCATTTAAAGCCAGTCTGCCTTGTCCTGTCACTACATGTCCTTGTAAAAAGTTTTTCTCCATCTTTCTTGAAGGCTCCTGTCAGGCCCAGGAAGGCTGGAATTAGGTCAGGTAGCTCAGTTTAAGCCCAGTTAGCTGACCTGAACACCAGGAGTACCCACAGGAGCATCCTCCAAAGTCCTTCCCCTCACATTGGGAGGCTGAGAGTCTGTACCTGTGCAGGTGCACTGCTCCCAGTTCATCCCAGCTCACTGTCACCCTCCCCTCCCAGCAAGGTCACAGCAGAGACAGTGCCTGGGTCATCCCACAGGCTGGATCCAGCCTGGCACACAGCAACTCCCAGGAAAGGCAACTTCTGCAGGATGAAAGAGGCTGTAGGGTCATCAGAGTGATCTTAACTTCTTTTTTATTATTTTTAATTAAAAATTCTCCGTGAGTGTTTGGGTTGTATTTGTTCTCTGCTTCAAGGAATGGTCTGGTTTGAAAGCTGCTAGTCCTCTGCTCTACTGTGATCACAGGATCATAAATTTGTTTAGGTTGGAAAAGCCCTCCAAGATCGACCCTCCAACCCTTAACCCAGCACTGCCAAGGCCACCACTAAGCTGTGTCCCCAAGTGCCATATCCACACATCTTTTAAACCCCTCCAGGGATGGTGACTCCACCACTGCCCTGGGACAGCCTGTGCCAAGGCTGGACAATCCTTTCAGTGAAGAAATAATTTCCTGATATCAGAATTAAACCTCCCCTGGTGCAACTTGAGGCTGTTTCCTCTTGTTCTGTCACTTGATGCTTGGGAGAAGGGGCTGAGCCCTACCTGGTTACAATTCCTTCCAGGTGGGTTTATAGAGAATGAGGCTCCTCCTCAGCCTCCTTTTCTCCAGCTGGGCTCCCCCAGCTCCCTCAGCCTCCCCTCACCAGATTTGTTCTCCAGACCCTTCCCCAGACTCGTTCCCTTCCCTGAGCAGGGGCCCTTCATGCTCAGGTGCAGGACAAGTTGGTTTTGGATTTTCCCCAAATAAACTCATTAGTGTATTAGTCACAAACTTACTTCAAGGACACTTGGCCTCAGTGTCTCCACTTTCCTCTGTGATCATCTTCCAGCTTCTGCTTCAGCAACAGAAAACTACAAAGAAAAGAAATGGCAGAGTCAACAAAACAAGGAAAAGCCAAAGATTAGGGCTGTGGCTGGCTCAGTAAAGCCCAGCCTTTGTGCCATGATCCCTGTAACTGTTTCCAGGTTACTCCCATGATGTAAATCCAGGTAGTTAAATAAGGAAGGATTTTGTCTCTTCCTTTGGATCACTTTTTACATCTCTCCTTGTGCTGAGTTTTAAAAAGTTGCGTTTAAAAGTAAAGCACAGTCATCTTAAATGATTAGTGTTTTATTGAATGATAATTAATACAACTGGGAGAAGTCTGCCAAGCAGATTGGGTAAACAGCAAAGGAGGCCATGCAGAAAGAAAGGGGAAAAAAGAGCAGCAGAAAAATATAGGAGAAAACAGAGTGACTTCTGAGCTGAAATTTTCTAACAAAGAGCTTTTCTTCCCAGCTCTACCATTCCCCAATTGCATTAAAGTGGTTGGCAAGATGAATAATATTTTTAGATTAAATATACTGGCAGAACAACAGGAACTGCAGCCCCTTTACTGTTCTGCTGGAAATTTCTGCTGCTGTTTCTGGTAAATATGGCTGATGGCAGGACCTGGCTTGTAGCTTTAACCACATGTGGGAAGTTCATGGGGCAAAGATGCCAAGTCTAAAATTAACCCCCTTAAAAAAAAAAAAAGAAAAAGAATTTTAAAAAGTGCCTGGAGCAGGGTGAGAGTGTTTAAGTTGTTATTTTTAGTTTTTCATTATATTAAGACATGTAAAGATTTAGATTAATTAAGGATAAAAAAAGATCTCAATATTTTCTGGACTCAAATGAATAAAACATTTTCATGGAATATATTAGTTTTAAATCCTTAGACAAGAATCAAGTAAAAGACAGAGCACTAAGGGTGATGACTCTGAATCTCCCAGTATTGCTGTGGAGAATGAACCAAAGGTGTTGCCAGGTTCCACCACGAGCAGCACATTTCTCAGGGCTCACTGCTGGGACCCCCCAAAAAACTGAGCGTGATGTCCTTGGGTTTGTGGAGAAGAATTCAAGAATGTAACAGGAATGGATAAAAATCTCTAAAGTAAGAAGCACAGCACCAAAGCATTGATGTTTCCTCATTTTAATGTGTTTATTTTTGTTTCTTTCTGAACTTGTGGAATATGTGTCCTGATGTTGGGGCAATTTAACCCCTGAATTTTGAACTTATGTGTGTGATATCAGAACTGGTGTTGCATACACCAGTAAACATTTAAAAATTACTTTGATATCACCATTATCACCAAGGTCAGTCTAAAATAACCACTGCAAGATCTTTTACTCCATGAAAAATATGGGGATTCATCCCTTCTTTGGAAACTGTTTTTATCTAGACTTCATTCTTGGCTGAGTTTTCTCTTCCTTGCTTTGGAAGACAGGCTCTTGTCTCAGTTCCTGAACGTTTTGTTGTTTTTTCTAGTCTGTCCTTTGAAACAAAACTCTTATGAGAACAGCTGTTGTAAAGTAGAGGTCAGTGTTAATAAGACATAGAATGGAGGTATTTAAGTAGATTGTATTCCAAAGAAATATTAACATGGATCTACGGAGAAAGCAGTATTTATCAGTTCTTTCATGAATCCCCACCTTTACAAATGTTCTAAAATAGACATTTAATTATGCCTCTCTGCATATATTCTATCAATTTCTTCATGTCAAATCCCTCCATGTTACCCACTCTGTGGTTTTAAAGCTTCAGTCAAAATACCAATGTCAATTTGCAATTTAATTTTTTTAAATTAGTAAGTCCCTGTAAAATCTTTTATTCTGCCAGCTGACATGGACACTGCTGTAAAAATGCTGCATATCAAACTTACAGGAAACAGTCCCTGCTCCAAAAAATAATCTTCTGAACTATATTGTTAACAAAAGAATATCATCATTTTTGAAAATTTCCAGAGGTGTCTGTTTAAGCACAAATATTCCCCAAAACCTGCAAAAGAAACTCACACAGCTCAGAGTTTGAGTGCAGTTCTCTGAAATCCCTGCTCAGACCTCTTGGACCCTTCTTGGTACCATATTTGGGTAATGAAGGATGGAATAAAATGCAAAAAAGAAATTCATTTGATCTCAGACAGAAAGCATGGGAATCACATGTAGAGCTTGTGATGATTGAGCAGATCCTGGCAGCAGAAACATGAGAAAAACAATCACTTTCCTGGGCTGGGGGTTCCTGTCATCATTCAATAACAAAAATCATCTCAGTGGAGAATTCCTGGAATAAAACAATGGTGATCAATAATGAATTCCCAGCTGTTGCTGGAAAAGGTTTCTGAACTATTGCAGACAGGACAGAAGTGTTCTCAGTGTCATTACTGAAAGAAAAGTTTTAGACCTGAGAGCTAAAATGAAACAAAGCAAGCTTTCAATTAACTTCTCAGAGTGCTCCCAGTTCCCAGGTCAGGGCAGATGAAAAGATAAATATTGAACCAAGAGAGTTGATCTGTATCTGACACATCTTATGAACACAGAAAGTTATACAACATATCCAAGGAGTGCTTTTGCCTCATGTCTACTGCTCCTTTCTCCAAGCCAGTGATGAGATCGTGGCCCCTCACAGGTGATCAGTTCTTAAGAGTGATACTGGATGATTTACTTCATGCCCAAAGTCAAGCTGGAGTTTCCCCCTAAACTCTGGAAAATCAGATTTTCATTGATACAAGAGGGGAAATTTCTGTTTAGAAAAAATGTATTTTTCTGAGAAAAGGAGGAGAAATATCCATCACTAGATGTTTTCATGACTCTTGCTTCTGAGTTATGTGACAAATCACACGGCTGTTGCTTGTCTGTTGTCAGTATTATCACCAGCTGTGGTCTCATCTTGACTATTTAAGGAAAAAATCCCAAACCTGATCACTGAGGAAGTTGTTGTTTCTAAACAGAATAACCAAGAATTTTCAGAGCCTGCATAAGACATCTGCAGCTTCCCAAAGAATATTCACTTTCTCTCTCTATCTGGTAGTGCAGCAAACTCAAGAAGAATGCATTGGAGGGGTGGAGACATTAAGTGTGTATAAATAATATTTGAAGTTTTATTTCTAAGGCCAGAAAGGGATTATTCTAGGAACTCCAGCAAGTGCAGTCCCTGGGGGTTTTGCTTGAATAAATTATTTGGGGGGGAAATTAATTAATCCTTGTCCATGCTATGGATTAAATGAGCATGTTTACCATTTATCTGTGGTGCATTCTGATCTCGTGCTACAAACACTGATACATCACATAGTGGACTCATATCAGTTCAAATAAGAGAATCAGATTTTTTTGGGTCAAAAATTCATTGACCTCAAGAGGAAGGCTTTCTGGTGATTTCTGCGAGATTAGGCTAAAATTCCATAAATATGGGAAGGCTGTTTTACTGCTAGTCCTGCAAAATCAATGAAACTCGGGAGAACTCTGGTTTGTGTCTCAGGCATCATTAGCACATTCATGAGCTAATTTGTGACTATCCAAAAGAGCATGGCTCTGTTTCTAAATCCTCCAGTGTTTGCAGGGTAGTCCCAAAAACTTATAAGAACTGATTTGGGATTGAGATCTGCAGGGACAGCAGAAATACCAAACCCTGTTAATTCTCGGTATAACTTTTAAAACTTGCAGCCATTGTTTATTTCTTCTTAATGGCCAAACAGACAAACCCAATATTTTTTTATTAATGTTCTCCAAGATTCAAAAGACACCCAGAGTACAAATAATTCATGGCACTAAGTTGCCAAGAGCTGAAGCCTTGAAGCTGGAGGAGTTTTGCTGCTGAAATTCCCCCAAATTACCACAACTTTCAATCTCCATAAATGTTGCTGTGTAATGTTGAATTGTCTAAACCAACCCTTACAAATTAATTAAGTAGAATTAAAATTAGAGAAACTGGAAACTGAAGCTATGGAAGAGAATACAACTGTAATATTTGAACAGTTATAGTTTAGGGGCAACTCTCTACAATCTGGTATTGACACAACAATCTTGCATGAAGTGACAGTGGAGTTTTGCTAATACTACTCAAACAAATAATACTTTCCTAATTTTATTTCCCCAGCAAACTGTCCCAGCTATAACCAAGGTATGCCACACTGACCATAAGAAGCAAAAGAATGACGCTGCACTCTCCTCCCATGTGCAGCCCATTCCTTTTTTCTCTCAATGTAGCTATTTCATTTTGTAAGAGCTGAAATTCAAATCTCACGTTGCCTTCGTATTGAGACTCTTTCATGTGTGTGTGCCAAATAATTGTGAGTGGGTGCATAGAGAGGAAAATCAGGAAATGTCAAATTCTCTTCCTTTTACTTGTTGTCTTTTATTGGTTTTGTTTTCTTCTGGTTTAATTCTTTGCATGTGGGTCTTTTGTGTTTCTCTCCAATGAGTGAGAGTGAAAAAGAGAAAAAGGGAAGGACATCAACTTCACTTTTGAAACATCTCAAGATGAGCAACAGATAAAATCCTCAAGAACAAAGCAAACAAAAACCCCCAACCAACCAAAAAAAGAAAAAAAAGAAGAAGAAAAGAAGGTAACATAAACCATCTCAGAGCCTCATGCCCAACTTAGACTCTTTACTGGACCTGCAGTGTCTACTACTGGATCCACTTTTCCATCTCACGACAGAACAAATGTTTTATTCACAATGACCAAACCAAAGTTGGGCTTTAAAGCTAAGCCAGCACTGTTGAGCTTTCTCTAAATAAACCTTCTCACCAGCTTTTCCAGCCTGTGCCTTTGCCACACCAGGCTTGCTGTACTTGTTCCCTTTTCATCCAGTCTCATCTAGATTTGGGTTACATGTTAGAGTTGCCTGCATGGGGAACACAGGTTCTCTTTTTTTCTCTGCAGTAGGAGCCAGCTGTTGCAGATCCCCTGCTCTTTAATCTGCCTGTTTTATAGAGAAACAAATAAATGTTATTTCTACATGTTGCTTCATCAAGTGTGATGCCATGGCAGCCAAAAAGGCTGCCCATGTAATCACAGCTGGAGATGAGAAAGGCTAAATAACAATGTATTGAGGCATGATGAGGAGTCCAAGTAAAGATCAAGCCCCTTGACTCTCTTTCCAAAGGCTGCGCCAACAACAAGCAAAATGCAGTCTCAGGGAAATAGTGAGCAACAGTACCTGAGTAGGTTTTAGAGCACAGCAGGATTGTATCCACTGGGCCTCTCCAAACAGCTCCATGTGAAATGAACAGCTATAATGCTCAGAAAAGAACAGGACTGAAGTTCTGTCAGAGATCACATACAAGGAGAACATCCCAAAGCATATCCCAAAGGATATCTCTCTCTTTCAGATGGTGGTACAAGTCAGTATGCAGAATATAGGGGTTGACAACAAAAATTGATCAGAAATGAGACAATCAGTTGACTCAAGTGGCTACGTGATTAATTGCCAAGGTCCAAAAATGCCATTAAAAGCTGCAAATGATGTGAAAATTTGAAGTGAATTTTAAACAAGTATACATTTCCTGACTCAAAGGCACTTTAGCCCTATAGCCTGCAGCTTAGAGACATCTATCTGGCTTTCTTCCGTCAATCGATACCATTAAAGCCCTAAAAAAAATCCTTTCTCCATACAGTTATAAAATATCAATTACATACATTTTCATTAGCTGAATGCAGCGATCAGGGCTGATACACCGGTTGTTTGTTTCTCAGTGAGGCTCTGCTGGCATTCCTCCAGCCCCAGCCTTACCCAGTGGGAGCATCCTCTAATCACAGTGATGGGGACCCACGCCCCTCTGCCCCATGGCAGCAGCTCTCAGTCGCTGAGCACAGAGTGGGGGTGCCAGGCTCAGGTTCCCCCTGACCATCACCCCGACAGTGCATTAACCTCTGGTGTCTGCAGAGGATTTTCTGCTGCAGGATTTAAAAGCTCGGAGCAGACACTAATGTGTTATGCTAAACTCACTGACACTCCTGTGGAAAGTACTTTCGCCTCTGTTCCACTGATGTAGACGTTTAGATAGAGGGAAGATAAGTCACTTGCCTGAGGCCATGCACTGATTGAGTATCAGAGACCAAATTAAACTGACATTTCTTGGCCCTTAACTCTGTGTTGTGGAAGTTCTGTCTTCTGGAGAAACTGTCGAAACAGAAACTAAACCAGACCATGCCTACATTAAATATATTAAATATGCCAACTACTCTGTGCTCTCCCATTCCTTTCCTTTCAAATGCCACCCTGGCAGCACCAGCATGCAGATCCCTCTGTGTCCATGAGAACATATCTCCCTCCTCCTTTTCATCTTGACCCTTCTCCATGCCCACCTGTGTGCATTGACATCCAGATCACCTTGATATGGGCCAGCACTCAACTGGAGATCTTTTCTGGAAAAGGCAGGATCTGAACACGTCTAGAAGTGTAGAGATATTTTTAAACCAAGCACAAACGTGCACGGCCACACCGAATGTGGTTTTGGAAAATGCAGCTTTGTTTTCATCCAGCACTTCTTAGAGACAGCACAAGAAAAGGAAGGCAGTGGAAGAAGGTTTGTTCTTCAGAAGGAACATGTTAAACAACAGCATTAATTATTGCTGGGTTCTATCCTCAGGGAAAAAAAACACATAAACAAGTAAATAAACAAAAAGGATGACACACCTCTCTCACAACTTGATGGAATTTATGGCTCTGCAAGACTCATTTCCACTGATAACCCTCTTGCTGGCAAGCTTGCTGGCAGCCTACCTTGGAATAAAAGGTCTCCCTAGTCCTCAGATCCATCCTGTGTGAGTTCAGAATTCAAAATCGCAACTGAAAGCCTAATGGGAAGGGACAAGGGCATAACCAAAACACTGCAGAAGGAAAAGAAAAGTCTGTATTTTACTGCTGTAATGATGGATACATAAGGGGGCAGGGAAATATTCCTCCACTTCAAAACTGTTGAGTGTGCACAGACTAAAAATATTTTTATTGCAAGAAGAAAAATCCATTGATTCCCCCACCCCCCCCCCTAGTTTTTAGCAACCAAAGAATATAACCAGCTAAAACTCTGTATGACAGGCTGGAGACTTCCACTTTTTTGTTAGAGAAAGGTTTCCCTTGTTGGATACTGCAAACTGAACGCTTTCTATTACCAGGGGTTTAGTTCTTTGGAGGTAATTAAAAACCTGACATTTTCCCTTGAGGTTTCCTTCTATTTTAATAATAGAAAAATATACCTAATGGTAAATGTCAACTAGCTCTTCTTCAGAGCAATTTGTAGCTTCCCGTGATCACCAGACCTACAGGCAAAACACGTCTTAAATAGACCCAAGAGCTGCTTCCCCATGTGGTTATACACGAGGTTATGCAAGGTTACATGGGCATGTGTGCTGGAGATTTGGAAACGTGACTTTGGGTGGGCCAGAGCGCAAAATAGAACAGCCCATGTCCGTGCAATCCAGGGCCAACCTGGTGCCCAGAGCCCAGCAGTGCTGGGAAAGCTGCACAGGAGACTCCTCCACACGGTCAGCTGAGGCCTTTCCCCAGCAAACCCATCACTTCCAGTAGCTGGGTCACAGCACAGCCCGTGGCTCTGTGCCTGCCAAAACCAGACCTGTTCTCACTGCTGCTCAGCACCGCTGCAGACACTCCAGTCCCTTCTGACTATTCCAGGAGAGAGTGTGGTTTGAATCTGCTCTGTCTCTTGGCTTCTGCTCCTCATCTGCCAGGAACTGAACGTGCAGGGGTTTCATCCACACAGGGATATGTATTTATAGGTGAGCCCACTGCCTACAGCCATAAAAGGAACTGAGTCAGTGTGCTGGATCTGGCGCTCCAAGGCTTGCAAGTTCTTCCAAGCCCATGTCTCACTTGGAGTGGTTTTGGACAGATGGGAAGAAGTGAGATGTTTAGCGGTAAAAATGACACCACTTTTGATTAAGTTTCTCTTGAGGGCAAAAAATTGTAAATTCCCATGAAAATATATCTTCCTCAGAAACTCCTGAGTACAAGAAAGTAGAATTTTATAGGGCTTTTGTTCGCCAAGGAGCTGTGCAGATGTGACTCATTGGCTCTCCCCAGGCCAAATGTTGGTTGATGCCTAGAAAGAGGCTTAAGCCTCCTTACAACTCACTGAGACTCTCCATTAGAAACAACACCGTAGGCCAGGTTCCTGCTGGGAGAAACCTCTCCACAGCTTCTTTGGGCTGTCCACAGCACGGGCAGAGGACTCTCTGTGAAGTTTATTGCATGTCCAACAGAGCTATAACTGTCCTGAACACCTTCCTCTGTTCTGGTCTGTGCCTCGTGAAAAACAAGATTCTGTGTTTCTGGAAACAAGCCTTCTGTGGATGTTGCAAGAGGTTGAGTATTTGACATCAACAGTCCCACTTTATTCTCTCTGCCTTTGAGCCAGTCAAATCTGACAGGCAAGAAAGGGGCCTTGAAAACACAATTCTCCAAGGTTTGCAGAAAGACTCCACTACACTCTTGCTCTATCCTGCTTTTGCATAGGGGAAAGTTTTTATTGTGGAGAATTTCTTCCTTCCTCTGTCCCTCTGCAGTGGGAGTAATCAGGGACCTCCCCGTCCAGGCTGTGACCAGGTGAGGGCTATGAGATATGAGGAGCAAAGGGCTCCACACAGACACACAGGGACATGAATTGAAATCAGAGGATCTTGGTCATTTTTACAAGCAAACCAACTCTGGGCAAGATCTAGGTTTTTTTAAAACACCCAGCTTTCTAATTGTATATATTATTTTATAATCAAGAACAAAAACTTCACCGACGGGCACTCTGTTGTAGGAGAAGCAAAACAGATCTTTGACCACATGTATTTTTGAGCTTATTCTTTGTCTGTATAGTACCATTACACATTATTTCTATTATTATGGTTATCATTGTTAACATGAAGCTTTGATTATTTGTATCATGAGTCTCTTTATTTGTATCATTTGTATCATGGTAGGTTTTGGGTTTTTTTTTAATTTCCTTAGATTTTTCTGTGCTTTCCCATATGCTTTCTTCAAAATACTTCCAGACATCTTTAGATAACAGAATCCACTTTCTTCTCCAGCAGAACACTATGTCTGTTAGAAAACAACACGTTTTTCTCCAGAGGAAAAACCTGCATTCCTGTCACCTACGCCATTAGCACATATATTTAATTTCTATTAAAGGTGACAGCAACAAAATTCCTGTTGAAAATGTATTGTGCAATGCAATACAAATGAGTTTTGCTTGTTCCCTGTACAAGTATAGAGATTATTTACCCATTGTCCCAAAACAGTGATGAGGGCCCTACTGGAGAAGGAATTCAACCTCGTGCTACAAGTCTGACACCCTTCTTACTGCTACTTATGAAGATTTCATTTCTCTAGAGCTTTATTATGCTGGAGCATTGAATGTTTTGGATGTGAAAGCAGATATGATCAGACATTTCAGTCTGAGGGTTCAGCTCATTAGCAGCTTTCCAGGCAGTTTAGGTGTCTGTCAGTGTTGTGTGGTTCCAGCTGAGGAGGATGAGGAGGATGAGGAGGATGAGTAGGCTGAGGTGTCTGAGCTCCTGCTCTCACTCACGCTGGCCACTATCAATAGAATATCTCAAATCCACAGCTCGTTGTTGTCTTTCCAGTCAGGATCAAAGGAGACCCAGGCAATGTATTCTGTGTTTGACTCCAGCACTAGGGTGGGCTCAGCAAACTCTAGAACAAAAGCACCACTGGAGCAGCTGTCAGAACAGCATAAAAACTGTGTTTGATCTCCCCTTTGCTTCCAAGGAGGGTTTTGCAGTCTGGATGTCTTGAGATGAGGATTGCTGCCAACTGTGACTCAGGAAAAGAATTTAAATGTGATGGCTTCAACCTAGTCCTTGGTGGAATATTTGTCCACATCATAAAACCACTGGACACAATATGGAAATGCAATTGACATTAAACCAAATGATATAATCCCATCTAATGATATTATAATGAATCCCAAGTGAACTCAACATGATTGGACAAGTATTTCAAAGTGTTACTGAAACAGTTTTTATGGTGTAAAGGTCTGCATTTGCCAACCAGTGGCCAGACATACAGCACAGACTCTCAGAAGTTAGCCAATTCCCACCCCGTAAACCTGCGGCTGCTTCTTAGAAAAACATGTTTTTTTAATTTGTGCTTTGACTTTTTGAAGGATTCAAAGGCGTTTTCTGAAGTGTGTTTCATTGTTTTTAAATACATTGCTCCTATTCCCAATTAGCTATTTCTGGTCTCTAGTGAAATCCCCTGATGAGTAGAAGGGGATTAAATTTCTGTAAATCTACCATTTATGAACTTGTGAGTTGCTAAATGATGTTGGCCTTTCACCTAATGCCTGGTTGTGCCTGACGTGTCTGTATGGTTTGCCATGTTATTCCTCTACTCTGGTGTTATTGTTTTTACTAATTTTGCATAAGGTATGTTCTGGCATGGCTCTAAGAACCTGATCCAAATGTATGTGAGCACAGCTGACCGTCTGCTTGATTGAATGCCTTCCAAGTGCAATTTTCAAATCTTTGCTCTGGAGAAATGGGGAGGGAAGAGAGAGAGAGCTTTCCCTCCAATCTGGGATTGCATCTTCGTTTTTGGCCAGCTTGAGAAATTCATCCCTACAAAAAAAGAAAGAAAGATCATTTCTTAGCTCAGTGCTACTCACGGGCCTGGATATTCTTGAAAGCTGCCCTTGGTGTCCCTGTAGATCACTTGAAATACTGAATAACATTCACTAAATTTGGGAATTGTGTCTGATGTCTTCAAATGTGTTTCACACACAAGCCTGAAATAGATGTAGAAGGGTTTTTTTTTGATTCAGCAACATTTGCAAAAAGCATGTGTTTTACATTTTCTCTTTGTTGATCTAAAGAGCGCAGAATATTCAAGCTGATAGAAAAAGAAACTCTGTATAGCTGGCCTTACTGCAGTTTGCATTCTGTTTTCTGATAATAGTTAAATTATCTTCCTTTAAAGTTTGCCTGGAGGCACTGATTGTCCAGAATACCAGTGTTACAGACAGCACAGTCATTTCTCTGGTTGTGTGGGATTATATAAACTTCCACCAGGGACCATCTCACCTGCAGGTGACATAAGCGCCAAGGACCCATTGCATGGAGTCTGGGCTCCTTCCTCTCTCCAGTCTCTAGGGCAGACAATTATTCATCAGAGTTTTGAGAACACATTTAGAGAACAAAGCCTCTGTCCAACCTGGACTACAGCTCCCAGAGGATTTCATCTTTACCCCTGCTTGAGCTGAAGCAAAAGGATCCTTTATCTTCAGACCTTTTGCTCTGAGCTTCCTCATGCTATCAGACCTTTACAAGGTTCACCCAATGCTCACCTAACACCCAGCCACCCTTCTGTAACCCTGCCTGAATTCCTCTGGCTTCCCTCAGAAGGAGGTTACAGCTCTTGCACCTCTACTGTGGACAGGTCTTCTGCTGCCTCCACTCATATTTGGTTCTGGGACAAAGCAAAAACAGCCACTCAAAGGACAAAAGGCTGTGAAGTGTACAGAGACATGTTATACACTGGGACAAACACAAGGGCAGGACACTTTTAAAGCACCTTCCCTCTTGATTTAGAAGTTCAAGACTTGCTCTGCAAATATATTGGAGACTCTGAGCTGATCAAGCTGAGGTCACCTGACACCAGGCAAATCTTTGTCCACACACTCCCAACCACAGTGAGCAGTTTGTCCACTGCTCTCAACAGCTCAGCCTACCTGAACCCTGGGTGTAAGACCAAAATATAAGAATCCATAATCAGTGATCAAAATGACCCCTCTTGGCCTTGAAGCACAACAATTCTTCCACGATCTCAAACACCCTTGGAGACAGCAGCGGGTGAGAAAGGCCTCTAGCAGGCAGCTTGAAATTATCCCAACAGAACTTGCATAACCAGTTAGGTTTCTACACCAGAGCAAAACCTTCACTAAGACTACTGGAAGTCATTTGAGTGCTTTTGAGTTATTTATATTCAGTGAGGAATTCCCCAGAAAAGAGAACATGAAAGATGATCTTGTCCCAAAATGCCCGGAAAACGAGCAATGAGTACTCTCTTGAGAAAACAAAGGATTTGCCATCTTTGCAAGCAATTGGGGTCCCTTCCTGATGTATTCAGCAGAACACTTCTGGTCAGACGTGTCATAATGCTTTTGACTACTATAATAATGCAAGTGGCTGAAGACAAAAACAGATTGATAAATGTATTAGGTTCAAAAGTAAAATTCATCCTGTTCGCAAATCTCAAGAACAAATTCAGCTTGACTTGTTGATATTTCCAAGTACACAGCATAATGCAACACCAAGAAAAAATATGAAAACTCAGTCTTCAATCTCTGTTTGGAAAAGGACAAATTCAAAGAACCTTACTTGTTTTTTTCCTGATTTCAGTGATTCATTGGACTTCTGTGTTGTCCCTTAGAGTACAAATCCTGTATGTTTTAGTGGGAGAGTAAGCAATTTTCAAGGGCACTTTTCCACCCTAAGTAAGGAGAATAGGGTGTGATTACTCATGGATATATATCATGTTACCAGAGTGTCTGCCACTGCCATAAGGTATTGACTACCCCATGATTTTCACCTAACACCTTTTTTGGGTTAGTGAGTAAGAGCAGCTCACCATCATACAGCAGCACTCTTTCAAATAAACAAACAAGATTTTTTTCGAAAAAGAAAGAGAAAGGCATTTTGCCAGAGAGGAAAATAAAAATCCAAGAGCAGGCAACAGTCAGACAGTTCTAGTTTTTTCTTGAATAAAGTGCTGTAGGTACAGATCAACTTTGTTTGTTCAATACTTACTCTATTTTCCTTTAACCTGCTCTAAAACGAGGACTGGAAGCACTTTGCTAAATGGATTGAAATTATCCTGGCTTCACAGCGTGCCTTGTAAGTGCCCTGGTACTGTCTGTGGTCCTGCTGTTTGGAGACTGCCTGGAGTGATGCCCTTTCAGGGGTTTCCATAGATCCCCTTCCCCTGCTATGGCAACAGCACACTCAGCTCTGCTCCTGCACAGCTCCAGGGCTGTTTGCACCAGCCAGGGGCTGCTCCTGGGGGAATCAGGCTCTGAAAGCTCAGACCTGCTCAAGAGCAGAGTCTCCTCAGAGTTTGTGGGACCCCAAAACAAACACTACCTGCTGCCGGGTGTACCAGGCACCTGAGATCTGGCATCTCATTCCTGAGGCCAGGCTTGCCCTGAGAGGAGGGAGGAGCAGGCCACTGAGAGTCTCTTTGTGGGACTTTCACCATCTGTGCCACTTTTCTTCACAACATTTTCTTCAGATAGGAGTTTCCTTGTCCTAAAACAGATGCTGTTGGCACCACGGAAGCTGAGAGATGCTGCAGCCTCTCCATAGCACAAACTCTACCGTTTTCAGAGAGGCAGAAGGACTCAATGACATTATGTAAATTAGATGCACCTCTGTCAGTTTATTGCCTCACCTCACTGATTTTAGGATCTGGTAAAAAGAATTCTGAGCTCCATCCATGGACATTTTGTCCACAGTCTTGTATTTCCAACAAAATTTCAGATGTTTTCCTGCGTTTAAAACTTTCAGTCATGGACTAATTGCACATCTCCTGTGGGTTGTTACCTCCTCCATCCCCCTGGCCTGGCAGATAATCTTGTGACAACCTTTTTATGTGAATCATTGCCTAGGCATTACTGATATTTTCTCAAACTTTCGAAGCTGATAGATATCTAAGGGGACTATCTATACACATGTACAATACTCACCTCCCCAGATAAATGAAGAAAATTCCCACCTATTCCAGGGTGTCAAGGACAGATGGTGGGAGACTTCACTGTTGTTGTATCAGCGCCTTGTCCTCCTAATAACTTCTCTACAGTTTAAGGCCCAGAGCTGGAATGTTTTCTGCATTCACTGAATTCTCAGTCAATGTGTGTATCTGTGGATTTAGTGTTTCTCTTTACCATTATGTGGAGGGAAGTTGCCCGAGGCAAATACAGTACTTAGAGGTGTAGTGTTCCAGGAAACCCCCAGCCGGGAAGTCTGCCCTAGACCCGTGGCAGTGTCCTCCCTACCAAACATTTCTCATTTCTTTTCCCCTCCCTGCCTCGAGTTTGATGTGAGCTGCCCCTGTTTGTGGTCTCAGAATCAGTGAAGAAGATAAATATTGGAAAGAGGAGCTGAGAGAGAGGCAAAGGCAGCGCTTGGCCAGTCCTCAGAGAGCCTACACCTTCCCTCCAACCTTCACACAATATTGATGGTTTCATAATGGACATGCAGGAATATGGGATCAAAGAGAATATCTGAGTGTTATTGGTTCTAACTACCCAAGCTTAGCCACGCTTTTATCTTTAAAAGCCTTGGAGAAACAGCTTCTGGTTTGTTTTCCATTTCATCTGATACAGCTTGTCTTAGTAACCAATTAGCATTTTGTGATTACATGTAATAATTCCACATGCTCAGGCTGTGCACTTGGTGTTTCTGAATGCTGCACATCAGGCTGAGGTGACACATGGAGAGCTGTGACGCTGGCTCTGGCAGCTTCAAAACATGATAGGTCATCACTGTTAAGAAGATATTTTGGTGTTCAGTCCAGTATAAATTGCCTTTTTTTGTTGTTGTTGTTTTTAATTATTTTTTTATATTACTATATTGAAAAAATTAAGATCTTTGTTCTGAAGAGGAGATCTAATAAAGGGGACACTGTGGGGCACAGTTCTTTTCAGAACAGAAGTTAGGTTGCTTTTATAGTCATGCATGGGGGAAAAGGGAAGAAAAGTAAAGCACTTACAGCTTTTTTACTAATCTTTATCTTGTAAGACTCTATTTTGTGTGCCTATAGCAATACAATTTGAGGACACGCTTTATTTTACTGTCATTTCTCAGTATTATAGATACTGATCATCAAACTCCCAGAAACTTACATTTTGCGAACCACTTACAAAATAGTTGTTGAAATCTGCAAGCCATAAATCAACAAAAAAACCTGCACCAAACCCAGAATTTACTTCTGCTCCTTTACTTAATTCCTTTTCCCTGTTTCCTCCAAAGGAAATGTTGGTTGTGACAGACACCACCTACGTGCCGGGGGAAAGGAAGGAGCAAGTCCCCAAGTCCCCGGCTGCGGAGTTCACATGCCCGAAGTGTGTCCCTCCCCTACGTTCGGCGGAGCTGATTTGTAGCTGCCGGGCAGCCCTCAGGACGCCTTGTCCCCCCCGAGCTGGGAGCCTGTCCCCTTTCCAGCGGCTGCCTGCCCTGCAGCATCCCCGGCGCCGTGTCCCGCCGGGATGCGCTCCCGCCATTCCCGCCGCCAGCGGCGCTGCCAGCCCCGGCCGCTCCGGGGAAATGCGGCCAGCCAGAGCCCAGGAACGCGGGCTGGGGGCATCTGCCGGCCCCGGCCGGGAGGAATCCAAGGGAAGCTGTTGTTTGGAGTGGGGGATAAAAGAGCAATGCTGTGAAGTGGCTGGTGTTGACTGGGGTGATGCTGGTTGGAGGCAGCGGCTCCTCTGCAGGCTCCAAAAAAATGTAAATATTTCCATCATTTTCTCCCTGTGCTTCAAGATGCAGGATAGCCCTGTCTATGGTGTCTTTTTTTTTCCTTTCTTTCCCCACAATGTTTTCAATCTCCAGATTTAAAGCTATTTCAGTTCAGCTTGTGACACTCTCCCTGCCTGAAGAGCTAAAAACCTGGTACCTGAGTTCCCAGCTGAGGACACAGTTGGCTCCCTGCAGAAGTGAGTAGGGTGTAAACTTCCACAGCAGCAAGGTGAACAGCTGAAGGATTTGGGGAGCATGAACCTGACCCCTGAGCTGGCACAACAGCAGAGAAGTCCCCAGGGCCCCTGTAGGACCAGATGTCAGGTCATGGAAATCAGTTTTATACTGATTTTCAAACATCTGCAGTATGTCTTGTTAATTGCTAGCCGATATATTTTGTGCTTTTCAGGCTTTACAGTGTCTTTATTTACCTACTTCAATATGGAATGGGTAGGAAACAAGCACAGACCTCCTCATGGACAACCTGCCATCAGGTAGAAAGGTTACTTCAGTTGAAACCTTAGCTTGAAATGAATAATTGAAGCATCCATAGCTATATCCGTGTTTAAACACTTTTACCACTGCCTTCTGCCAGCATCCAGCCATTAAAAATAGCAACAACACAGAGTGGCCAGCTTTGTATTTATTTACTTTGTATTATTGTGTGGTTTACAAGAGATATTTATTGAATGGTTTCTGATGGTCAACAACCACTGTAAATAAATATCAATGTCTGTGTCATTCATGGACTATCATTAAGAATCATTGCTGGACTTGGCCTGAGTGGTGAATGAGAGATATTTCCTGTTTGATCTCGTGGATGCCGTGGTGTGACACAGGGCACTGACCCTCCAGGACCTCCTCTGTGACAGATCTGTGCACAGAGTGTGTCACCTGCACAGGTGGGATGGTGCACAAGGGACCCTCCACATTCAAATGGGGTGTTTGACACCCAGGTCAAAGCCTGCTGCTGTGCAGAACATGACAATTTACTAGCAGTGCTGTGCTTTTACAGAAAGGGCTTTAGGAAAAGTACTTTCAGTCATTATTTACAGAAAGCCTGGGAAAGAGCAGGACTGTCTGTTCAGCACGCATGGATCTCACAGCTCCAGCTGTCTAAGTGCTGGTGAGCCTTATCTGGTGCTCTTTAGGGGGTAATAATAGTGATATTCCCAGGATAAAACCTGGAAACCACTGAACAGACAGGATAAGAGGTCCTCATAGGATAAGAGGAATTGTACAGATAAAGCAGTATGTCATTCCTCCTAAGGAGCAAGGAGCTGAGGTGAGATCTCTATTTTACCCTGCTCACCATGCTCCTTGACCAAATCATTTAACTCCCTCATATTTCATCCCAGCAATCTAAAGAAATGCAAGCTTACCAGAAATGGGCACAAGCTATGTGCACATTTAATTGAAGTGCTGGTAAGGAGTACAAGATATAATTCCACACCTCATACACATCCGGCCTGAAACTAACAGCAAACCTTTTTTTATTATTATTATTTCAATAGTGCATGGGAAACTTTGTTTCAGAAAACTACTTTAGGTCACTGTCCAGTACCCAATTTCCCCATATTTCTAGAACACTGCATTATGGAACTTGCTAGTTTGTGAAATAAAGGATTACAGAAATGAATGACAAATGCCTACTGATAATAGAAAATAATTGTAGAAGTGTTATTAGTATTTCTATATTTACTACTAATGACATTAAGCAAATCAGCAAGATGAAAGTTTCAAAGTCTGCATAGAAACAGAGAATCTTTCCTCTAAAAATGTTTCATTTGCTATGAGGAAGATTTGATTCATTTCTGCATCTGCAGTTTATTCTGCATTTCTGCTCTGCTCGGAACTGCACAGCTCTGTCACTAAGCTGGGAGTGAGACTTTCTTCATCCTAATGAAAGGCCAGTTTTTCCACTAATACTTTTCCATGTTACTGAATGAAGTGGAAGAGTTTTGAAGGTTTCTGAGGTGTACAGCAGGAACCAAGTCAGGACTGCAGAAGGTGCCTTGCTCCTTGCAATATTGATCGTGCAGCCTTTCATTGGGAACATTTCCAATTTTTTTTTTCAAATAATTAAAGTATAATATTTTACAGCCTGATAAAATTTACAGGGACCCTTGGCAAGTAATTATAGTGCTTCTTTAAGAGAGACCCCATAAAAGATGCATGATTAGAAAGTTAAGGATCTGGATAGAATTACAACGATGTGACAAATAATTTACAAGCGATAAACCATCCCAAGGAGAGGGGGAGGATGATTAAAAGAAAAAGGGGGGAAAAGACATTAAACTAACCAGCGACGAAATATCACAATTAAAATAATAAATTTGCCCCCTGTGTTTAGTGTTAAGTTTTTGTAACTACAAGTTTCTGTGCTTTGGATAGAGAAAAGATTCTCTCTGGCTAGAAAAGCTCCAGCTTGATGTTGATGTGAGGCATTTCTTTTCATCAGAGGTTGTTCTGAATTTGGTGCAGTAGCTTTCATTTTATTACATACTTAAGATAAATATTCTGTATAGATGTTCTGCAGTACTAATGATCCCAAAGATTGTGGAACAGTAGCTTAGAAGATTTTTATCTGCCTCCAGATGTTGGCCAAACTCATTTTTTATAGAGCACATTTACTAGGTTTCAGCTGGGGGGAAAAAAAGTGATGGATTAAAGATGCTTAAAGCACTTTGAGATTTGGGGAAAATGCAAGATTGGATCTGGAATTTTGATGGCAGGACCCACATTGCAGGAGATGGGAGACAGCTGTGACAGAATGAATGAGGGAGAAAAATCTTTCTCATTTTTTCCTCCTATTAATTGCTCCGCCTCACACAAATACCAAGGTCAAGTAACAATCAGCACCAGACCTACAACACATAGCTGCTGCCACAGGGACTGGTGACAATCAGCTGTCCTGAGCTGGGGAGGGGATCCCAGCTCCCACCCACACGAGGGGATGGAAGGCAGGGGCACAAAATGGGCTTCACTCCAAAGCCATGCAGAGCACAACACCCAACCCCCTGTGAGAAAGGTTTTCACAGCACAGGGCAGGGCTAGCAGCACCCAACACCAGCAGAGGATCCATGAGGATCTTCCCACTCTCCTTTCCCCTCACACGGACAACAAAATCAGTCATAATCCAAACTGTAAAGAAAGCTGCCTTGATTTTAATTCCTGTGTTGGCTCTGTCTCTTATAGCAGCAAGACCTTCAAAGAAAACAGAATCATGTGCTGGGACTTCCAGCTGGTTTACAGAGCATGGAGACTGATTCACCATGAGATAATCCATTGTATCCCTCATCCCTTTAAAAAAGGTGTATCCCCCTTAAGTCAGTCTATATTTCATATTATAGATATATGATATATATACATATTTTTAAAATTTATATTAATATGAATATTTCTATTTTGCCTTGACAACTTAAAGTATATCTAAAAAGCTCAGGTACCTAAACAAGAAAGGAATATTTCTGCCCTGTTAGCACATAAGATAACTTGCAGCCATTTTAAAGGCACTGATTTTTTTCAGTGAAGCCCCATTACTAATAACGCCACATCAGATCATTTGAAATGCTCCTGGCACTGAGTCTTTTGGCACGTGCTGGCCCTGAGGATTTTACTCTGGCCCTTTTGTGTCTAAAGAGGTTTCACAGAGCAAAGACCTAAGTCAAGATAGGCTGGGTGCTGAAGGTGTAGTAACATGAATTTGACACCAGGTTGATTTTAGTGTGCTGCTGATTTATCCTGCAGTAATTGCAGAATCAAGCACATTAATCAGATTGATTTGTGCACATCTGTTTTTCAAAAAAACAGATGTTGGATCGGAGGAAAAAGAAGTGCAATTCGCCTTAAACCAACTGATGTAAATCAGGAGTCAAATAATTGAAGGTACCTGCAATAGATGCCTTTGGCAATGAGATAATAATGATGCCTGAGATCTCATGGTCCTTAAGAAGCCCATTTTGGGGCTCACTTTATTTTATTAAATCACTCACATGAGTCTCCCCAACTTGTGTAGTTTATTGATAGAAGAAAAGGCTTTCAATGGTTTTGTGAGACTCCTGGTGGGACATAACCATCTCCTCTCATGTTTTATTATGGCAAAAGGGAAAAGAGTATTAAAAAATATTTCTCTTCTGAGCATATGTTATGATTCCTCTCTTAACTCCTTTATTGGGGCGGACTAATTTATTCACAAGCAACGGTGAATTAACAGGAACTGGAATAAAGTGCGTTTTTGCAAATAAAAGGTAAAATACTTCTCTAGAACTAGTAAAGCGCTCTGGGCTTATCACCTCCTGAAGACGAACTGAAGAAAGGATTTCAAGGCCTTAGTTGTCACTTGCAATATCAATCAGACCTTACCTTCCCCATGGCCTGAGCACAGAACAGTCAGTGAATAAAATTGGAAAGAGAGAAACTGCAGGAGGAACTACGGAGATTTCCCAAAGAAACACCTCTCCTGCTTCTCTTATTCTAGCCCTAGGATCCAAACCTTGTAACCCTGCTGCCTTATTCTTGCGGTTTGTTGAGTGGAAAATGCACATGTGTTCAAACAGCTGTATTGTCGGGGGCTCGATCCGGAACGCGGCGCAACATCTGTAGGACAAGGGAGAGGTGTCAAGTGAAGTGTGTAAACCTGCAGCTATCGACACGGTGGCTGCCAGAGCCTTCTGTCAGGGCTGACATTCCCCTCATGCAGCATGGCAGGCATCTCACGTTCTCCAGACGTTCCCAGGGACACCTTCTGTGGGGTGGCTGGTGCCTCCCTGCCCGCGCCATCCCCGGCGCCTCCCGGCAGCTCCGCGACAGCAGATTGCAGGATCTCGCCTTCCGGGGGCTGTTTGTTCACACCGTGTCTTCTGAGCAGCTTGAAAGTGGAATTTTGTTACTCTCCAGCCCTTTTCCTCTCCCTCAAAGGATTCCTGTGAGGGTGAGCTCAGGGGTAGCAGGCGCCCAAGGAGCTCCTGCTGCGCTCACTGTGCCGCATTCATAACTCTTTGCACTGGAAGGCACTGGTGGTACTGGTGGTATTGATGGCTGGGGCAAAAGAATTCCATCCCAAATTTTTTTAATGAAGCACAACTGTCACGCTCTGAAGCCAAAATGCTTCTTGTCTATCCAACAGGCAAATCGAAAGCAATATGGTTTTTTAATTGAAATAAACACAAACATATCTTTCCTTTTTCTTCTTTAATCTCACTGTTAGAACTGAAATGGTACAATTGCAGGGCTTAAAATGCACCAGCTATGGAAGAAAGCAAGGAGTATCCTAACATAAGGACAGTATTTCATCCTTCTGATGATCCCAACATCAAAGACAGACTATGAGCTTCCCCGTAGTCTGGGAACGTTCTGATCCAGGGTTTGGCTCCAGTCTTTGAGTAAGTTACAGCCATGTGCTAAGCTCAGATCCAGACTGAAGCCTTCCCAAAATCTGAGGAAGTTCAGACCCAGGATTTTGGCTTCAGCCCACAGCTAATTCAAACCAAACTGTCATGTAGCTTCTAAGTGGGAATGAGTCAGAGGGCCTCAGCAGCTGACGGGGTGTCCACAGTGTGCAATCACCATGCTCAGTTTGGCAGCAGCCAGGGCCCTGACTCAGGAGTGGAGCTCACGGTGGCACCTGTGACTTGCAGAGCTTTGGTAGCCTCCAGGACCCCTCCATGTGCCCAGCACCTGCACCATGAGCAGTGTGTCTTGCAGGGGGTGATGGTTCAACCCTCTGAAACACCTGGACTTCATCTGTGTTTCCACCAACAAGCTTTAATGTGTTTAAATGAGGACTCTACATGAAATATGACCACCTCCATCATTGCATGGCAGGAACACTTTCCTCTTGCTCAGG
The DNA here is from genome assembly GCF_009819655.1 of Sylvia atricapilla. Lineage (NCBI taxonomy): Eukaryota > Metazoa > Chordata > Aves > Passeriformes > Sylviidae > Sylvia > Sylvia atricapilla. The sequence continues at coordinate 4,982,858 of NC_089155.1, forward strand.
GAGAAGTTACTGTGTTCCCATCTTTTACTGGCTCTCCTTGCTTGCTGCTGGGAGTCTCCTGTCTGAACCTGTTGTCACTCAGGGAACATTTTTATTCCAGAGCACTGGGGAGACCTAATTAACTGAGCAAAGCTCCCCTGCACAGCAGTGGGGAGGTTCATTGTGCTGCTTGCAGTGTCAGGTATGAGCCTGCCTTGCCCTGTGGCACCCACTCACTTCATCTCTGCTGCCTGGGGACTCCTGTAGACCTGCAGTGGGATTGGGTCTCTTTGTGTGAGAGAGGTTTTACATCTAATCAGGAACATATTAAGGATTGCTCCCATATATCCTCATTCAGACTTCAGAACCAGTCTTTTCTGAACACCTCCCTGCACACGCAGTTTCTTGTCCCAGTCTCCACACATTTGGAAGCAGCCTTAGCCAACTTTGCCTTTCTCATGCAGCACCCAGTAAACAGTTCCTTCCTGCTTTCATTATTAACAATATTTATTATCAGCACTGTAGTAATACAATCAGACCCTTAAGTGCTTTGCAAACATGCAGGAAGACAATTTTACAAGCTCTTCACCCCTCTGTCCAGAGCCTGGGGTGGTGACAAACTTTAATTGGTCTGCTTTTTCCCACTAGCAAGGAGTGCTCAAGGAGGGAGACGACAACTTCTCCTTGCCTCAGTATCTCTATTCACAGAAAGCAGGAGGGGAAAAGCAGCGTCGTAAGAAAATATATACTATAGAGAAGTTAAAAGAGAACAGAACTTCTCCATTTTATGCCCTCCCAGGATTTCAGCTTTTCTACAGAAAAAAAAATCTGTTCTGTCCAAAACTCTGTTGCTCCCTTCCCACCCAGAACACAGGACTCAGATGCCCATCATACAGTTTTAGGGGAGCCAGAGTGTTCTGGGCTGGCAAACAGGCACCACGAGGTCAGTGCTGGGTTCTGCCTCTGCACAGCACCTTATCTGGAGTCCAGGTGTCTTTAGTGTGTCCAACAAAAAGCAGCAAAGCTGCTTCACAGAGCTCCAACCATGGCACAGCCATGCACTGCTCCCCAACAGCACTGCCCTCCTGGGGTAAAAATCTCCACCCTGGAGGGCACTGACGTGGACAAATGCCAGAATTTGCCCAGCATGTCTTCCACAGATAGAGGGGCACATATCAGAGTTTCTCCAGTGCTTTTCCTCTGAGAGGAAAGAGTTAAGAAAAAATCACCAGGCATGGAGTGGTGTTTCTTATGGAGTCACGTGTGGGGAGAATAATGCAAGCAAACTGCTTTCGCAAGGATGCTGAGGTCACTCGACCACAAGCCTCCAGCTCTGTTATGTGTGAGGGAGATAATGGGGCAGAACTGTGGGCAAAAGTTCTCCTTCGTGAGAATCCTGTCAAACCTCCACAGGCCTTGGAGACACCTGGAAGAAGATAAGCATGTTAATTATTTTCTAAAATAAGGGGCACTTTTTTTTCCTCCACCCACCTCCACCCCACGGCAAGTCAGCAGCCTGTTGTGGTTTTGTTCCACGTGATTCCTTGAAGAGAGACAAAGAAATGCAACATCCTATCAGAGTGAATCACATAACTTGGAAATGACCCGATTCACACGTTTTTTTCCATTCCCTGTTGCTGATGTGAGCCCTAAAACAAAAGGAGAAATAATACGTCCTGATGTTTAGTCTGTGAGTTGGAGTCTCTGCTCCATTTTCCAACTCAAGCTAAGATACAGGAAAACACTTTGCTCTCCTGAAGAGTCTTCTTTTCACACATGGCTGAATGCCTGCACAAGGCAGATGCTCAAAGACCTTTTGGAGAGTCAGAAAAGCAAAAAAGTGACATTTGCTTCAGTGTGGCTCCAAGATATGGAGTGCTCAAGGTGTGGGCTCTGGTTGCCCGTGAAACACCTGATGACAGGGTGCAACCAGAGAGACTCATACAGGCTGTGCTCCTCTGGATGGTGATACCCACCTGCCTCAGCACTTCTGATCCTTTTTGGGCCTTTTTGGACCCTTTTTTCCTGAAGGGTTCTCACCACTACACAACTGGTCCAGAGAGACTTTCTTCTTCTTAGCCCTTATTGCTGCTTTCAGACATTAGCCACAAGCATCTCACTGGGAATTTCTTTAGGTCAGAGACTTTAATTTTTTCCCTTTTCATGAAGCATCAAGTGTCATTTCACTAAGGAGATGCTCCACAGAATAAATCACGGACATAAATAAGAAAATGGCATATTTCTGTATCTAATTGCATAGAAAAATCTAATTTATTTCTTACTGGACAGAGAAATCTTCATGGCTGGGACACTGAAAGCCAAATGATGCAGCTTCTTTTGCCTGACAAATCTATGACAAAAATTGGTCTCCATAGTCAGCTGAAAATCTCCTGCTGACTGGAAGAAGGACTCAGGCTCTCTGTAACTGGAATAAAGTTGCACAAGAACCTCATTAGAGGAGTTAGCCTGGCACAGGAGGGGACACAGGATCTGGAGAACCTGCAGAGTGCATGCTAAGTGCTGCCTTTGCTTGGTTTCAGTGGCTCACTCAGCCATTCAGATTGGAACATATGTACTTTATAGATTTTAAAAAACACTCCCGTGGTTCAAAACCAGTGTGACCCCCATGGCTGGCATCTACCCAGGTCCAACATGTCAGCTACTGGCAAGTTATTCTTCTCATGATTTATCAGGGTCATTTACACAGGGGCGGGCCAGGAAAAGAGGTGGAGGGAACAGGAAAAGGGAGACCAGAATTTCCCCCTACCCTTGTTTTCTTCTTCAGTTTGTTTGATATTTGTCATTATTATGTAACTCTGTTTGGGGCTTCCAAAGTTGTTGGCACCAAGTTTGGTGGCAGTCCTGCCCTGCTTCTGTGGAAATGCCACAGAAGTTTGCTAATAATTATTAAGTTTTAAAAGGTTTTCTTCTGAGACATGTAGCGCATGTTTGGAGCAGTAATTGTTCCAGATGTGCTTGAGCTTAAAATCTGGGCTTAAATTATTTGGAAACTCAGTGAATTTGAGATGTGGCTTTACAGCCTTTCTCCAAAAGGCTTTTCCTCCCCAAAAATACATGCTGCCTTCCAGATTCACTTTTGTGTCTGATCAACCTTTTCATTTTAGAGGTCACCTGGGTCAGTATGGATGATAAAATCACTGCAGCCAAGCTGTGCCCAGGCCAGCTGAACAGACAGAAGCTGGATGGACAGACAAGGAGGTTAAAGGGTTTTTAAGGGCAAATGGGCACAACCAAAATGACAGTAGTGTCTTGGGTATTATGACCTACAGCCCAGTGGTCCGTGCATGCTGTTTCCTACCCAAACAGTCCTTTTGCATCACTGGCAGCAAAAAAAGTCCCAGTAGATCCCATCTCTCCCAGGGCAGCACTGTAAATAACTCCTGGTTTGTCCTGAAGCATTGACGTGCATGGGTAAAAGCAAGGTCAGACTTTTCAGTATTATCCTAAACTGGACACGCATGGGCCGAAATCTGCTGTGCCACAGAGTGTAAACTCTGCATTCCATAACATTTGGATACCCCTTGCCTTAGAGCCAAGGGTTCTTGTGTCAGTAGATCCTTGAATCCTCACTGTATGTGTGATTCACACGTTCACGTCTAGAAAAAGGGAAAATAGGTAAAGATTAATTATTTTAAGAGAATAAAGCCTAGAAATAAGGTAATGAATGAAGGGAGCATAACATCCTTTGCAGATGACTAAGAGTTTATAGTTAATGTGTGGTGGTTTACACAGCCACAGAAAATAATACCTGTGGCCTCCCACAGAGAGCAACAAAAATCGTGTTGGTCTGCACCAAAATCAGCTGAGATGGGCTCCCACAGGGTCTGCTGGAAGCTCCACTCCAGTGCAAGGGGAAGGAGACACAAATGGTTGTATCTTCCCCGAGGCTGGAACACAAGTTTTGCACAAAACAACTTTTCCTGCAGAGTCATACCCCTGGTGGGGCAGAGGAGACATTCTCTGGGGTGGGGTGGGATGCAATCAGCAGTGGCAGGCAGTTGTGTTGGCAGCAGCTGGATTAAGTTTAGGTGTAGGTGATCCCAGTGGTGAGCCCAGTGTTTAGAAAGGAAAGCACTGTTCACTCAGGACAGTGAAATTCCTGTCACCCTTCAGCCTGCAGGCACAGAGCACCGAGGGGAAAATGCTCAATCCAGCACTGGAGCCATGGAACTTCACTGCTTTAGGGGCTGAGGTCTGGAGCAGTCTCTGCTGAGGTCTCAGGGAAGAAGAGGAGCCATAGGCAGCTGAGTACAACTGGTGAAAAGGAACAATAGAACTCCTTCCACTTCCCCTTGAGCGTGGTGTTAAACGTGGACAAACCACCCAAAGAACCTTTCAGGGACACTGGACACCACCAAAAGGGCTTGGGTTGTCAGTCCTTCCTCCTCTGACAAACTGCAGTGTGTGTGTGGCTCTGGGGACTTATATTTTCATTCCAGGTATTTGTGTTTACTTTTTTTTTTTTTCCCCCTTCTTTTTGCAAGCACTTGGAATCACTCGGGGAGATATTTGTGGGGTTGAAATAGCATCAGATCAGACCTTCTCACGGTTCTGCAGTTCCCTGGGAGCCAAAATATGGGGGACAGAACAGATCTCACAGTATTTTTTACCACACAAATTGTACCCCCGGGAGGGAAGGGTAGAAGTCCATTCAAATGTATAAACATAAATAATGAGATATTTAGATTTAGGGGAGAGTTTCTGTAGAGTCATAATACACAGGTTAAGGATCAAAGGCTGATGGGAATTCCTTTCCTTGTTCCATACATTTTACCTGCTGTTCCCCAAGCTTTGTACAGCATCCTGCACTTCATTATTGTATTTACACCCCAAAAGCACACTGGAAGGTGCTGCTTATGGAATGAACTCCCACATTTGTAGGGCAGGTGTGATGGATCTGTACCTCATGGAACTGCTTGAGAGCTGCTTCAGTGTGGATTTTTGGAAGATCCACTGTCTGCTCATCTTAGCTTAAAGGGGACGTTGCCAGAGGATTTTAACCCCTTTTAAAAGCAAAGAGTTTAAACTTGCTTCGTTTCCAGTCCTTTCCAGTGCTTTGTTACAGAAGAGAGCAGTAGATATGGCATGGAGGTGGTTTGGATCTCAAGTGCAGCCTCAGCTGTAGGAAGAGGGAGGCATTGAAATGGTTTCACTGTGACAGTAGGTTTTAAAGCCATTGTGGACACTAGAGAGGAAGGTAAAAAGCTGAAGACTTGAAAAAACCCACATTGAGCAGTAATTCCCTAAAACCCCTCCTGCTTTGGAACAGCTAAACCAGGGCAGGCAGCACCAAGCCCAGCTCTGTACAGCTGAAGAGGAGTACCCTGTGGAAATCTGGCATCATTTTGTGGCACTGGAACAGCACAGAGGAGTTATACATATATGGAGCCACAGAGAGGCTAAACTTTCCAATGTAAAACAACTCCAACATTTTTAATATTGTATTTTTGCAAAGTAGATAGGAAAAGTAAAGACAGTAGACTAAACAATAGCAAGAGTGCTAGAGTTAGATGAGAGAAAATGCAAATAGGGAAAAATTGAAAAATATAAAGGAGAGTTATTGTGATATTGAAAAAATGTAAGCATAAAGATATTGCAATTAAAAAGGCTTGTGGTTTAGGTCCTTTTATATAAAGTGACTAGAAAATGTTTGGAAGCATAAAGGATGACGCATTATTAAGAGGCTGGTGAGACAGGCTGAGAGGAAAACACAGCAGGGAAAGGAAGGTAGGGATGTATCAGACTGAAGAAAACCTGAGGAATCAAAGACAATATATGGACAAAACCATTTTGTTTCAAATTGTACCTTTTCAGAAAGACACCACTAAATTCTGTAACAACCAGCCAAGCCCCAGCCTTTGGCCTCAACATATTCAGTTTTTTACCAAAACCACCAGAAAACATTTGCATGTTTCTGCAGATCTCTTTTTCACCAAATGTGTTCGTTCAGGATTGCCCCTGTGTTTTAAGGTCTTACCTTGATCTCTCCCAGGCTCAAAGGTGCTTCAGCTCTTATGGAGCTCCCATTTAGTTTTTCCCCAAGGTTTTATGAGTACGGTGGCAATTAGGCTCTCCTCTCTTTCAGGCACAATCTTTCAGGGCGGGAGCTGAAGCCATAACTTGTTTCACCCCAGCCCAATGAGGAACCATCTACAAGTGGATTTTGATGTGGCACAGCCATGCTGAGGGCTCAGAAGCCTGGACAGCTGTTAGATTTTGCTGTGAGAGCATCAAATTCTCCCTTCTTCTCAGCATTATGAAATTTCGCTGACATTTTACATCACCCATACACGAAACAAAAAGCAAGAAAGCGCTGCTCTATTTTTAAGCAGCAGATAGAAAAAAATTAGAACTGAGTTTTCTTAAAACGTGAAAAATAATCTTGTAATATCTTGAGTTCTTAAGAAACTTGTGGAAGGCAATAACCCACTCTGTACTCATGCTCAGACCTGCAGAGAGTTGTCATGGGCACAAACACAGGCAACCTGATGAGGGTGAGTCTGTGGGTTAAACTGCTGGTGATGGGAATCTGACCTCCCTATTCCACTTATTTGGGGCATATCTTGCAGTAGGTCTAATCCAATGCACTGGACTGAGAGCTCATTAGCAGTTGAAGTCCTTTGAATGCACCACTTTTGGTTGAAATTTCCCCCAAAACAATGTCGTTTGTACTTTTCAAGGCTGCTGTGCATTTCAAATCTAAGAGGAGCAAATGAACGGATTTGGGAGATTTCCTTCAAAAGAGGATTATGAAAGTGCTAATGTAGAGGTGTCTATTTTATTAGTAGCTGGTTAAGAAAGCAACCCAAATAACCCAGTTTAGAGAAGGAGGGTGTCCTTGTCAAGAGGTGCACTGAAATCTGACCTGGCTTCCTAAGCTACAGAAAAGTGACTTCTTAAATACCAGAGGTGTGATTGTGAGAACACGGCCCCATTTATCAGCATCAGGTTGTGAATGTAAGCATGAATAATCACCAGAGTCATGCCGCAAATGCACTGATTATATTCCCTATATGCAGAAATTATTGTTTCAGGCCTCATTCACATTGTGAATATACTGATGAATAACTGTTAACTTAATTGTTTACCTAGCAAAAATAGAAGACAGGTCAGCCTCTTGTTTACTGAAAGAAGTATTTCCATGAGCAAGACAAGTAATGAATTTAGGTTTCTTTGTGATATGTGGCTTTCTGGCTTACTTGAAATCTGGGAGAGCTGCATCAATATTTCTTCCCTCAAAAAGCATGTCTGTGAGAAGGAAAGAGTTTTGAAAATCTTTAAACATAAGAGGAAATCTTTCAGATACCTGTAAGAGAGAAAAAAACTTCACTGAGGAGTGGAGTATCTGTTGTCTAGGGCTAGAAATCTGAGCCCCTTGTACTCTGTAAGGGAACTAGCTGGGCTCTCTCCCCTTCCTCTATCCTCTCCCCCCATTTTTACAAAACCTAAAACCTTTGGGACCTCTGCTGTTTTATTGAATGTGGTCGTAATTGGCCAACAAGTTCAGATGTTATTGAAGGTGACTGACAGCTGAACACTGGCACATAGCAAAGTTTGCATAAGCATTGTATTGTTTGGGATGTGCCCAGCAAATAAGCCTGGATTTTTCAAGTGTGTGTTTGTGGGGGGGGTGCAATATTCCCTGTTTCTGGGGAAATGAACACTTTTAGACTGCTTCAGAGATTCCAGTTCGAACAAAGTAACTGTCCTTTAGCACTGAAGCTACACAGATGCTCCTCCATCTGCCCATTGTCATGGCACCAAGGATGGAAATTCTTTGCCCCAGCCGCTGGCGTGTTTGCTCAGCCCGTGCAGCAGCGGGGCCTGAGCTGTGTCTTTTCAGATCTGTGGATCAAAGCAGGAGGTCACTGCGGTCAGCCAGCAGCCTTGGTTACCACCACACCCAGCCAAAGCATTCTTCCTTCTCCTCTGCTGACAGTCAAGGCTGACTCCCTGCATGTGACTGCCCCACCATCCCCTCCCCACCACAGGTTTCTGGTCTTGCACAACTGACTCTACGGATTGCGTGGGCAAATTGGTCACACTGCAGGGCAAGAGTCCCAGTAAACATTTCCCCTTTTCCCCATCCTCTCTCAGCCCCTCCTCGCAGCACACCAGTGCACCCACCCACCAGAGATGCTGGAAGCTTTCCCCTGCCCTGCTTCCCCCAGGGAGTCACGCAGGAAAACGTGCAAGGACGTATTTTGCAAAATCAAAAGGCTAAAGGTTGTCCCCTCAGATTTGTTACAGGCAAAGAAACATGAGTTAATTTTTCCGGGAGTTCTCGAAAGCTAAGATGAGAATATGTGTAATTTAGAGAGAAAGAAAATTGGTGGGAAGCAAATAGCACTTTGGAAAATCCTCAAAATGCAATGGATATCAACAGAATGTTTCTACCACTCTCGGGAAGTACTGCCAGCCCACATCTTTCTGCTAACTCCTAATGGGTCCATTAACTACTCCTAAATAATGATGGAAACCATATGGGTGCACAGGTGGTCTCTCAATAAATACCAAATGAATTCAGTATGATCACCATTAACACAATTAATACCCAGCCAATCTACAATGATGGAACTATTAAAATTAAGCGCTACTATATTTCCTCAGTCCCATGGCAATTTTACAATGGAAACAAACAAAAGACTAGAATTAACTTTTTCTTTTTTATAACAGTTATTTGGTTTTATTTACTTACAGGAGGATTTTAGGCTTCTGTGCAACCTGCTGTGTTTGTGCTTCGTGCATTTTGAGTTAAGTTTTGACTCTGAGAAGAAATAATTTTGGGAGAAATAATTTTTTAAGTATCTGTTTGTTTATTTGGGGGGGAAAATTAGATGTATTTGGGTGTTGAAGCATAGTGTTTCCTACTTTCTGCAGAAGGCTGTAAACACAAGTAATGAATATAAGATTGCTACAGCTGCTCTTTTTATCATCTACACTGTGAGTTCATCACTGTTCCCTGATGGGACTATCAGTGTGGTCAGGATTTTAATTTTAATTTTTTCTATTAGTACTGTTCCAGCATATATGGTGGTCCACCCAATTGTCACAGGAAGGGGAATATCCTTGCACGTGACCTTCTGTAATGAAACACCTGATGTAGGCCCGCTGCTGTTATGACATTTTGGCTTCCCAAGAAAGGAAGAATTTGGTTTTTATTTTTTAGGCCAGGACTAGTAACCAGGTTTAGGTCAGATTCAGCCTCCCTTTTTGCGTTTCCCTTGGAATCACTAGCTGAGCTCCCTAGAGCTGAGCAAGGCTGTATCAGCTCCAAGGCCTGTGTGGTCGAGCACAGGTCAGATTGAACACCCTGGGCTTTATCCATTTTGACAACCAATGAAAAAAGAGTGCTTTACATTCTGAAAATGTGTACCTGCTTGTGTCCAGAGCCTCTTTGATATCAATTGCTTAAGCCTGGTTTGTGGAAGAAGATGTAGAGAGAAACATTTTGGATCTGCTTCACCATGATGGAGCTGGTTGTGCTCTGCAGGGCAGTGGGGTCAGGGAATTGTTGATGACAGCAGAAACTGAGTATGGCAAAAGTGTGACTTGAAATCAGTACATTTCACCACTGGGGCTTGTGAGAGAAAACCAGAGTCTCATCAGTTTCGTGAGGCAGCTCCAAGGGAGTTTTGGGCTTGCTGCAGCTCATGCCAGGTTAAAGGAGAGATTTCTCAATGCGTGGGGGCAAGTCCTGCTCTGAAAAATGTAAAAGACTTCTTTTTTTGGTGCAAGAGTGAATGAGATGGATCCTTTGTTCTGTGGCTGGAGAAATCCCAGAAAAATCTCGAGTTTCAGGATGGACTTTTGGATCTGCTCTGCTCAGCTGCACTGGGATTTCAACCTTACACTCTCCATGGGGTGTCCAATTTTGCAACTTTTCTGTGTTCAAATTGAATCTATCTGGCAAAATCAAAAGGACCCATGCAACTCCAAACTGCTTATCATTACACTTGTGCTTGCTCTTTTTATGTCCTTTGACAGCAAACCCTGATTTCTATTGCACCAGATTTACAGCCAAGGAAGTTTTTCCTCAGAACAATCTGTGTGAGGTTTGGGAGAGCTGTGCACTCAAAACTTCCCTAAAGTTCTATGAAATATGTGACATGAGGAGCACAAAGCTCATTTCACAATTCCTTGCTCACTTTTCTAATAAACTCTCCTGCATCTATTGCTCTTGAGTGTTTTTTATTAACTCCGAGTATCGATGCTCTTGTTCTTGAAGAGAGAAGTCTGTGTTTCTAATTTGAATAACATAATTTCTGAGTGTATTAAGGTAAGTAAGGACAATGCACTCTTGTTCCAGAACTCAGATGCCCGTGAAGTTATTCATCAATCTCTTTTTCATTTAAATTCAGACTTTAATTTGTGTTTCAAATGCAGATGAGGCCTTAATTAAATAAAAATTCAGCAGATGGTTTCAAATTCTCTGTTCAATTTACATTTCTTGTACCTCTCTAAGTGCTGGACTTTATCTTTGGAGACAGAAGCATTGCTATTAGACCTCTTCCTTTAAACAAATGTGTAGGAATTGGTAGCTGGGTCTGTCTAAAGGAATAAATTAAATATGGATTACCAAATCTGAAAAAGCCTTAAGTTAATGCTTTGATAAACTTCCCAAACCTTTTCTGAACCTTCACAAATTATCAAAACTCAAGCATGTATCAGAGGTGTTGCTCTTTTTCAGTTAAAAAAAAGGAAAAATTGGAAGGGTGGGTAGCCTTTGTCCTCAGGATTTATGATATCTTTGATTATCGACACGAAGTTAATTTGACAGAAGTGCCAAATGACATGGGGGGAAAATTCACTAAATATTTTTTGGTCGCTAGAAAAAGTTGCTATGTTATTTAAGCTCAGCACAGGAGCTGAGTGACTCTGAGTGTGTTTTGTTCTGTGTGAAGCTGTTCATTATTAAGAACTGTGAAAAAGTAAAGGAGAGTGATAAGCAAAATTACAGGATAAAACCCTTCTATTATCTCTGAATCAGGACTCTGCCTATTGAATAAGTAAATATGTCCCATCCTTCTCTGACTGGCTCTTAGGAGAAAATCATTTTCTTCTGCAGCAGTTGCCTCCTTCACAGGAAATCATGAAGGAGAGGCAAGCACTGCTTGTCCATTTATGTGACTTTTGAGGTGGAGGTATAAAACACAAAAAACTGCTTTTCTTCCCCTGGTCCCTTTATTTCATGCACCTACTCTTGCCCGTGACCTTGCCACACACTCCCTGGTAAAACTGGGCAGCATTTCTTCTTCTCACTTTAGTTTCCCATTCAGCACTGATTTACAAGCCCACGTACATTCACTCTGTCATACAGGCTTTTCTACCTCTGCATTGCTAACCATATCAGTGTATTACTCAGAGCTAACTCATAAATTGCTTCCTTTCAACTTCCTTCCTTTGCATGTTGTGCAAGGGGAGCAGCCCTGTGGCGGGGCCGTGGATGGGGATTCCAATTTTACACCCTGCAGCTGTAAATCTCCAGCCCTGCCCAGCCCACAGGCTTCATCTATTTATTTTGAAATAGCCCCAGCAAATCTGACAACATTTGTGTATTTCGGCAGCCTGGGGAAAAAGAAATCCACCCCACCTCTCCCTTTAAAAGAGCCCCATGTGAGTAATAAAAACTTGAATAAAAAGTTGGTTGATGTGTTGCAGATGTCTCCAAGAGCTGAACACTGGGTGGGCATAGTGCATCTACCAGGTACAGAGAGACAAAATTTGGGTCAGAAAAACCATTTCATGGCTGCTAGAACTGAATGCAAGTGAGAAGGGTGCCTGCAGGATCAGCTGGGGTTTGTGCTTAGGCAGAGATGCAGCTTTTCAGTTGTTTGGCTGAAGCAGGGCTCTGGTTTATGTTTGCAGCTACTAAAATGCCCTTATTTGTTCTGGCTGGGCAAGTATTCCTTCTGAGCAGGGGAAATGTTATCAGCTTGGCTGTCCTCGTGAGATTTCTAGTATCTGTGGGTACATGCAAGAAAGCATTTCACAAAGCAAGTTCCTCTTTTGGGATCATGGGATTTGAATCGCCTTCTGCAGCCCTTGATGTTCACAACATCTGTTGGTTGTATGTTTGAAGTTCCAGTTTGGACCTGCTCTGGGCTCAGATAAAAGAGGAAGAGCATGATGTTGCACTAAAGGAGGGTGCCTGACATGAAATCCTGAGCAGTCACTTGTAGCAGGGGGCCATGCTTTGTCCCTGACTTAAAGGAAGAACACACATTTGGGGGACTCCAGGCTGCTCAGAGGTCCAGATTTCTACCAGAGTCAGAAGAATCTAAAAGATTTGTCTCCTTCTCAAGCTAAGATGCAGATAAAAGTGTCATATTCGGGGTGGGGGAAGACAGGGGATTTATCATGTCTTAGTAGTAAATTGCTCTAAATGTAATAAACTGCACAGCAAAATAAGTGTTTGCCTTAATTCCAGCACTCCTCATATCCCAGTTAGCTGAGAGCAGGCACACTGGAAAAAATAAATGTTTTCTCCTTACACTGGCTGTATTGAGAGCAGAGACATGCAGGGCTGGGGGAAGCTCACAGGGTTTTTGTCAGCTGTGCTGTGCATGCTTAAATGAGGATCAAGACCTGGTTGGAAAGAAGTGCAGAGTTCTGCTGCTCCTTGTCCTGTTGGGAGAACATCACTGCTCTACATGGCCAGAAATCTTCCTCTCTCCAGCATATTTCTGTTTGAGTTTGTGTTATTTTGTGGCTGGGTTTGTTTCTTTCTCAGTTAAGGCTGTAAAACCCTTACTCATGGACTGCTACTTCATTCCCTGGCCCATCACTTGCTGCAGTCACAGCCCACATTACTGCTGCGGTAGCACACACAGTTTTCACTGGCATTTCTTCCCGTGTCTGATTGTTCATTGGACAACATTTTATGTCTTTAAATATAAAATTTGATTATATATTTACAATATAATCAACTCTTTTTGGCTTCTTGTTGACATTAAAAAGGAGCAGGATTAAAAATGGATACCTTAATATTTCTGAAAAGAAAGGAGGTCAGTTCCTGATACCTCACCAATTTTTATGCAGCCCTTGCCAGCTATTGCTTGCCTTCTAAGCAATTAAATTTGTATGAAAATGGAATGGAAAAAAAAAGCTGAGGGTAAACTGACTGATTTTGCTCAGTACAGGACAGCTTAATTTTGGAAACAGAGGCATGAGAGCAGTTGTGATGCCAAGAGAGATTTTCTGAGGTACAAGTACCTTTTTTTTTTCCACTGAACTTTTGCCATGATGTCCTGATAAAAATGTCCCCATCTGAGAAAAATGAGATCAAATAATTCATTTGATTCTTGAAGAAGCCATCAGTGCAGATATGGTTAAATTTGGAAGCAGCCCTGTGGCAGAAAGAGATTTTGGGAGAGCCATCAATCTATGGAAAAGAGGGAAGTGAAGATACCCACTGGTGGATAAAAATAAGCTACTTGAGCAAGCGATGGCACAGTCTGCTGTGGTTTTCTTTCACGTGATACCTTGAAGAGGAATTAGAGATGACTTGGAAAAGGCAAGGTAGGAGCCAGGAGGAGGGAAGGGACAGTCTGTCTTGTGCCAGTCCCCTGCACACAGAGCCCATGAATCAAAAAAATGGGTTTTATTCTGACTTCAGCCACACTGAAGTGCATTAGCCTAGGCTGGGTCAAATGTTTTTGACAAAGATTGCCTACGATATATAAATTCTTAACCACCTGCCTTCCCCTGGCTCTTCCAGAGGAGAGGAAATACGTGGTTTAGACATCTGAGGGGCAAGTTCCCTTGAAGGCATGAAGAACTACACCAAATCATGGTCAGATACATCCCCTTCCTGCCTGTCACAGGTGGAGAGGGGAGTTCCTGGGTGTGGACTTCGTGCAATGGAAAGGTCAAGCTCTCACCATTGGTGGAAACAAGGAGTAAAAGGGAATCAGGAGGTAAGAAGATAAAAGCAGAGCTCAGAGAGGCTCCATAGCTGGAAGCCAACCTGCAGTAACCCAGGCAGACACTGATCTGGACTCAGAGTGCCTTGGAGAGGCTGAAGGACTCCTGGAATTCCACCAGGGCTCTGCAGCCTTATTTCAGAGTTCCAGTTTCTGATTTCAGCTAAGAGAGAGAGGATCTTTCTCTTTGAAGAAGTATTCAAACTTTAAGTCCAGTGGGTTATTTGTCCACATGCCTTTGGGTCTGTGTGCACAACTGTTCTCACACATCAAGCAAATGCACAGGGGGCAGGGAAGAAAAGAGGGATGGAGACAAAGTGGATCCAGTGTATGAGCTGTACCTTGTGAAAGACAAACCAGGGGCTGTGTGTAACTCCCAGATCACCACAAAATGTGTTTATCTCCCTTAGAAGCAACAAGACCCAAGCTCACATGCAGCTCCCACAAACCTGAAAGCTCATAACAGTTCACAGTGAACTATTTGGGTTTAGAAAAAAAAGGTTTGAACATCCAAGGGCTTGGGCTGGCTGGGGCAGCCTCTTGCTCTGCTGCACTGTCAGCTGTGACACAGCCTTCCCCCAGGGCCTTTAGTCTGGATTTCATTAGGTGGCCTGAAGTCAGAAGAAAATGAAAAATGAGAAGGAAAATCCAAGATGGCAGCTGGAGTGGCTTTGCTGGGTGGACAGTGCTCATCCCAAAAATACGGGACAAACAATTAAGAATTTCCCATTCCTCTCTCAGAGGGATTTCTGTTTGTACTCTTGGCTACACTAATGCTTGGCCCACTGAAGAAATGAGAACAAGGTCTGGTGTTCTAGGGCTATTCTGCGCATCTTTTACTTACTCCAGTGAAAGCATCATTAGCCCCAGCACTACAAATATCCAAAGATATTGAGACTAATTTAAAAATATCTTTTTCCCCTGTTAAAATAAATAAATCAATCAATTCTATGTATTTGCTCATTGTTTTTGGAGTATACACGATGACCAATTTGAAGAACCTCTCTATAGCAAAAACACCCTACAATCTCAATTACTGAAATAAATGAAGGCTGAGATTTCTGCACAGATGAAGGAGCTGGGGACTCTCTGAAAGGGCACTGAACCCCACAGCTGTCAGCCTCACTTCTCTGTGCTCCTGGGTATCACGTGGAGCCGGTGTAATTCCCCCTGCTGCTCTGCACAGCACTGCAAAACACGTCCTGCAGCCTAGGGACAAGGAAAGGGGGAACCCAGGGAGCACAGCCCTGCACTCAGTGCCAGGAATGAGGATTTATCCCTGCCAATGACCGCCTGCAACATCAGCTGCACAGTCCTCAGGCACCAACCAGTGCTCCCTCCTCTGTCCTGTCTCCATCTGAAGAAAAGACAAAACTCTTCACCATTTCTCCTTCTTCTTCTTTTCTCCCCCACAAAGAAGAACTTGCCAGGTCTGCATCTTTTTTCCAGAACTGTTTCCTCTTTCTGATGTCAAAAGCATCTGCCAGACAGCTCGGTTCCATGCTGAGATGTCAACTCTTTTCCAGCAGTGGTGTCCCTGTGGCTGCACCAAGGGGTGGAAACAGCTCCCGGGGCACCAAAGGACGTGGTCTGTGGAAACTGTGTCTGTGAGGAGCAGGACAGCTCTGCTCTGAGCAGGCGACACCTCTAATGGGCTGCTTGGCCCATCTCCAGAGCACAGCCCAGCACGGACTCACCCACAGGAAAGGCAAATCTTCCTCTGGGTGTTGTGTATCTGTCACAGGTTTATTGGCCTTCAGCTGGAGCTCTGCACCCTGCTGACCTGCCTGCTTGGCTCCCACCTGGGACCTGGGTCTAGTCCTAAGCACACTCAGGTTTGTACCCAGCACCTCTCACGGTGTTTGGCAGATTCATTTGTCCCACAGCTCAGCTGGATGCACAAACCACTGCTGGGGCTGGCCACAAACAGCCAAAGAGGGGTGGAAAACAGTAGCAGCAGGATTCCCTCAACACAACTAGAGTCACCTCAACCCTTTTACAAGGGTGATTCAGCTGTAGATGAAGCATTAAAGCTGTATTGGAAATAGCTTTTGTTTGCCAAATAGATGTTTGAAGTTTTGATTGAATTTTTTTTCTTCATCTAAATCAGAATGAAAGGGAAAAAATTGAAATTTCTTTGCAGGTCTGTGATTTAAATATAAGGGGAAAGGCTGGGCCAGTGGAACGATTCTTTTTTTTTCATGTTGACCCTTTTTTTCTTTAAATGACTATATATTAATGTGAATTTCAAACGCAAGACTCGTTTCAAACAGAAAATGGAAATTTTGCTTTTTGAAAACATAGAAACCACACCTATTGTGTTCTTCTAAGTATCTTTTAAAGACAGGAATCAGAAACCAGTCCTTTCCCACAAAAAGGTCTGGTTTTCACTGAATTTGCATTTTTGACTGAAAGCCTTGTTTCAAAGTCTTGAAATTAGATCAGGGTGAAGGAGCGTTTATATCTAATTGGCCTGGAGGAAGAAGAAAGCTCTGTGGGTGGGATCCACCTCACCTACTTACAGGTGTTTAGTCTGAATTGTACGTCAATGCAATACCTTATATAATAATCTATAGTCTAAATTATACATCAGGGGCACCTCCAAAAGGCTTTTCTCTCTGCACTGGTGGTACAAAGTACCTGGAGAGGTTTACACTTGATACCCACTTTTTGAGTGGTTAAAACTACCTGGGAGAAATCCTATCCTCGCTGTTCACACTCTGGCTGAGGAGGGAAGCTCAGCATCACAGCTCTGGTGTTTTCAAGTTGGAGCATGTTGGGAGAAGAGAAAGGAGCCAGGTTCTTCATCGGTTCTTCAAAAAGAAGCCAGATATTTTTAGGTGACAGAAAATAGAACAGTTTTGTGGAGAATGAATCGGCTGAAGGAACACTGGTTAGCTCCATGGTCAGCTAAAACTTAAAAAATCTAATTTTTTTTCTAAATGTTCTTTGGTGTATTCTTTTTTTTTTTTGCAATTCCTTAGTAATTTATTTTTGATTGTAGATGGATTTTTTTTCAGAGAGATGTTTATTTTTCTGCTCTGCTGAATTCCTTCTTTTTTTTATTTTTTTTTCCAGCAAAGTGCTTTGAATCCATTTGTAATGCTGCATCCAAGACAGGTAGTACCCCCTGCAAAGCTCCCATGTGTGACTGAAGCAGCCTGGTGTGGAAATCAAAAAGTGAACCCAACACTGCATGCACTTGCTTTATTTAATAGTTTCTAAAAGGAATATGCTTTTTTCTTTATTGTGGTTATGCTTGTCCTTTTTTGCAGGAGCGTTTGGTCTGTAATGTTTGTGCTCACAGTCTGTTTTGCAAGGGGCAGAGCTGTAAAGCCATTTGCCCTTTAATTTGAGATGCAAGGCCAATTTATAAACAGAATTCTTCAGATTTCCTTTGCAGACACCTGTGCTGGATGAAGCTTGGCCTGTGACTGGAACATTTTGGAGAGCACATGCAGGAAGTGAACACAGCAGAGTGTGTGAGGAGCAGACATTTATAGGACAACCTTTAACAATCACCAGGCATATTCATAATAATAAACAGCCCATTGACCAACCTCTGAGGAGTTTGATGGTCAACTAATTTGAAATTTATAGTGACAAATACACAAAGAGCAGTGTTACAGGACAGCTGAGTGAGAGCCTCAGCATACACTCAACCAAAGAATCATAGAAACATGGAATAGTCTGTGTTGGAAGGGACTTAAAGATCATCCAGTGCCAACCCTGCCGCGGGCAGGGACATCTTCCACTAGACCAGTCTGCTCAGGGTCCCATCTAACCTGGCCTTGGACATGCCCCTGGTGGAAACAGATCTGACATTACAGTTCTTTCTATGAGTGTTTGATGCAAAGTAACTTCGGGTTTCCTTTTGTATATGTGGAGTTTTATAGGGGATAAATTTAGTTAAGAGTTCCCACAGGAAAAAAAAAAAAAAAAAAAAAAAAAAAAAAAAAAAAAAAAAAAAAAAAAAAAAAACAACGTAAATTTGTAAACTACAGAAGTTGGAGAAGTTTCTGGTTTTCTTTCTATTTGTTTCAAAGAAAAGAAAGAGAAAGGGAAAGGATATTCCCCGATGTGTTACAACACAATGCAAGCGTCTATGTGTAACAATACAACACAAGGCTCTCCTCCCATTCTCACATTTGCTCTGTGCCCAGGGCACTGCAATCCCCACCTAAATATGGGGAAGGGTTTTAAAAGCATCTGCAGAAATCTTTCCTCTTCTACACCTCAGTGTGCAAATCTCCTGGCAGTGGTGCCTCCAGCTCCCTTGCAGCAGTGCCATGGTCAGTGGGGAGGCAGCTGGGCAGCCCCTCACACCCTGAGCTCATGGGGTACCAGAGAGATGGAAAATGAAGTTTCCCTTCGCAAGCAAAGGAGCTTGGTCTCCAGGCTCCCCCGAGAGCTGCTCTTTCTGGAGACCTGCCCTGCTGAACCTGGTCTCTGCTGGACGGTGACCATTGCCAGGGGTTTGTAGAGTTTGAAAAAACTGTATGCTGTGAGTCCCATGGAAAGTATTTTACTTGGAACTTAGGCTTCTTAGCACTTTTACTTGGAACTTTTACTTAAAACTTTTACTTAAAACTTTTACTTTTTACTTACTTTTACTTTTGACCATGAGCTTGGAGATAAATGCCTAGAGAAGAGTGTGAGGCCTCTGAATCAAACTGAAGGACCACCTTTATTAATATATTTTCTCAACAGACTATTCCTAAATGTGTCTCCCTGCAGCAGGCAAGCAAAGATTTTTATTTCTTTGGAAATAAAAGCACCAGGCCTGAGGTCCATTCTGTTTTCAGGGCAGACACATAACTCCCATTCATTTTAATGGGGAAACTTCTGCTTCAAGGAAAGATCAGACCCAATAGAGATCGAGGATATTATTTTAAACCCTCCGTAATCCCCTACATCACTGGGAGCTGGTGTGTGAGTAGGGTCAGTGTCAGAGCTGTTCCCTGCTGCTTTGCTCCTCATCATTCTGTCCCACAGCAGAAATCCTGCTGCAGCACAAGACCATGGTGGGTTTTGACGTTGCATTGCATCGACCTGGGGCAGTTTGCTTTCCCTTAAGGACGTCTCAGTGAGATGGAAAACGAAAGGTCAAACCTGCCAAAGCCAGGATTGCCTGCTAGAGGAGAGCCCACTGGAGATAAGGCAAAGTTAAGTGAGTTTGGGACCGGGCATGACCTACTTACCAGGCAGAGTTATGAGAACCCATGTTAGGACAGTTTGTTTTTCAGCCTGGTTTCTCATGGGAACAAGGCTTATGCAATCGTACTGTCTGTGTGTCTGTGTCTACATCCTCCTCCCCTCCCCAATAACTTTTGGACTCATTGCTCAATTTCAGCAGGGGGGTAGAGGTTCCAGGGGTGCTTCTGGTCCTGCAGGCATTTTAAAATCACTAGAGGAGAGTGAGGCTGCAGGTGTTCACTGCAGCAGGGGTTTGTGTGGCTCAGCCAGGAGAGCAGTGCAGGGCTGCAGGCAATGGCACAGCCACACTGCTGCTGGGGGATGCACACAGCACATTCTGCTGCTCCTTTGTGGCACTGACACACTCACTGCTGAGCCTCCCAAGCCTCAGCTCCCACTTTGTTACTTTTTCTATAAAACAAGGTGAATTTGAGGCGTTCAATTTACTAACAGCCTTTTAAAACACACCAAGGGGTGGCAGGGGAGCACTCTTGCTACAACCTGCTGTGGTTAAAACGAGGTTAGAAGGGGATGAGGAGCTCCTCTGGGCTCAGGAGCAAAAGTTCCCTCTACCAGGGCCACAAGGGATGTGATGCTGCAGAAGTGGTAACACTCACACACCCAGGACTCAGGAATCAGCTGGAGTCAGGGTCTCACTCAGACCTAGTGCAGCTCCTTTTAACCTCTCTGCCTTCCAAAAGATTCTTTGCCAGTGCTGCCACGTGAACTCAGTTAATTACAGGGGAGGAAATTACTGCTCCACAGACTTCACAGAGAATATTCGGCACAGGTACAGAACTTAATGATAGGCAATTAAAACACTGCATATCTAATTCCTAAGCAATGGTGGGTTTGGTGAGGGACCACTTCCAGTGAGCAGGTGATAATGCACTCCCCCGATCACAGAGGCATCGTTTCAAAATGATAGTGTAAATTTATTAAACATGCTATAAAAGACTAATGTTATTACACAGGGAAAGACAATAGATCAGGAAATCTCCTTGGGTTTCTGCTAGAATATTACACACATGACAGCTTCTTTTGGCTCATAAATAGCAATGGAAGAATACACATGAATACTTTTAATGATTTGTAGGGAATTTTAGGGATTTTCTCCTCATAAATTCTCATTTTTGGGCAAACTGGGTTACATGATGGCTAAACAGATGAGAAAGGAAAATGTTTCCATTTATTTCATTTAAGTTTCCCAGAAGAGATTGAGAAACTGTTATTTAAAACATTGCAGAGTTAGATAAAAAAGGTGTAATTATTGAATGAGTTCTTTGGAGGGGCAAAAAGACCCTCCCAGGACATAATCCAAAATTGTGATGCCTCTTGAAATGAGTTCAGGACAATTTCAGATTGTTAATTTCTTCTAGAGAAGATTCTGGAGAGTGAAGGGCTTGTCAAAAAAAGTCTGTCTTTGACCCTTATTTGTCATACCTGTCTGTGTCTCCCGAACTCTAGAAATTAGAGCTGAAGTTCCATGTTACATCTGCTTCGGCCCGAGAAGAGCCTCAGCCAAAGCTCGATCTCCTTTAGGTGCTTTTCCTCTTTACATAAAACTCTGTAACAAAAACATTTCCCACTCCCCTGAGTGTTGATTGTCTCTGCTAGGGGCTCTCTTCCCTTCCTGGGTTGTGTAGACCTGGTACAGTGCTCTCTGGATTGTTTTCCCTCCTTCCCAACCAGTGCATCTCCTTTGAAGTCAAAGCAGCTACTGTGATTTTTTTGCCCCATTGAGATGCTCACTATGGAAGAAGGATATAAAAGACTACTGCTCACAGGGTGGGAGCTGCTGGTTTCCAGTTTCTCATTAATTTTTCACTTGTCTTTCATTTCAGTGGGTCAACACTATGCTCCACCTTTGGCACAGACACAAATGCTATTTTTTTTTATGTGGTTCAGTGGGAGGAATGGTTTTGATCATTAAAAGCAAAGCAAAAATTATTTCAAGCAAAATTCCAGAGCCTCTCTGCATCCATTTATCTTTCCATGGCTTCCTTAAAGCATTGCCTACTTGCTCTCTGGGGAATATGTGCTCCAACTGTGTTTCACCACATTTACAGGAGCAGTCACATATGACCAGGACTAAAATTTAACCTTAATTGCCCACAGGCTGCTGCCATTGAACCCTGTTGGCATGTAGGGGGTTTAAAGTGCTGAAATGAACCCAGTAGAAACAATAAGAAAGTCAATACCATATTTATATGTGAACTATCCTTAAAAATATGAATATGCTAAAATCTGAGTTAAAAAGGCTCATGTCTCTTGAAAGAATGTGTGATTTCCTGTGAACATCTCCTTTAAATATTCCTGATTGGGACTTAGAAGCAGTCAGAGAAGAGAGGGGTCTCTGGAGAGCCCACCACTGCTCCTTGCTGAGGCAGGGCTTTGGAAAGTGAATCACTGCAGCGTGGCTGGATCCCTGCCATCCACCAAGGATCAATGAAGTTTTATGCACCTTCCTGCCAGCCTCAAGTTTTTGATTCCAGGTGTTTGCATTAATCTGGGACACAATGGAAGGAAGAAGTTGCTATGGTTGCATGGAGATGGCAGCACAATCTGGACCGAGTTTAGTCAGCAAGTGTAAGAAGTTTAATTATCTCAAATAATTGCCCTTCTTGGAGCCTTTATGCTGTTTACTTAAATCCACCGAGCACTGATGCCACGAGTGCTCCAGATACCAGAGTGTTTGGGGTCTGCAGTGCTCAGTAACTTCATGCTCTACAAGGAAATCTTTGTGCCTCACCATCCCACCCCTGGCAGAGGTCAAAGCAGTGAACATCCTGGTGCAGAGGTGTGAAGGGAAGTCAGAATAGGACATAAGTTCATTTTCGATTTGAATTTTACAGCTGTGTGATCTCAGAGTGTAAAACCAGCCCTTAGCTCTTAAGAGTAAATCCTTCCTAGGCACTGAAGTGTTTGCATGCCTTTGTAGGTTTAGGGCATCATTCTAACCCCTGGGCTTGTGAAAATTCTATTTGATGACACCTGCAACTGTTAGAAATTATTACAGCCCTCAGACTGTAGTAATTGAGGACCACAGTTGGTGCTGCAAGCGTTGCTCTCTGGAGCTGCCCTTCCCAACCAGAACTCCTCAGTGATGGCTCCTGAGAGCCACCTCTCATCTCCATAATTGCCCTCTCCATAATGTGCCCCTTTTTGTTCTATCTGACACTTCTACCACCTTTAAGAAGCCTCACAGAGAAAGGCCCATGAGGTTTGGATGTAATTGGCATATGGATGGTGCTTAGATTTTTTAATACATAGTTTTTATAAGGCCGCTTTTATGTTTGCCTTCGCTCTTTGATCTCTACTTGAAAAACGTTTTTCATGGAGTTTGTTTGAAAGCACAAATAATCGCTTACCACAACTAAGGGCCAGCAAATAGTTCTAGAAAAGAAAGAAAACCAAAGAGAATCATAAGCTGATGGAGATGCCTTGAAAGATGTTTTAGAAACAGCTTGTAGCGGCACATTTCGCAGGACTGTTCATCAAGTTAATTCTCCTGTCGCATTGGCATTCCTGGCTATGGTAATAACAACAGGGGAAGTTGTAATGGATTTCTAAAATGGGAGTGCTTTAATAGATTTAAGTAAATGACTTGTATTCAATACTGTAGTGTTGTGGTATGACACACTACAATGAAAGATAAAGTCACTCGCAGATATAATCTGTGGTTCAAAAATAAATATGATGACTCCCTTGTAAGTTGGTATTTGACTAAAAATGTCCCTGAGAAGGGGAAAAGCCCTGAAAACCATAAAATATCACTGCTCTGGTGCGATAGAAGCAGGAGCAGTCACAGTGGATGGGGAGAGCTATTCCAGCCTTTTGCAGTGCATTTGTAACAGAAGCCACTTTTGTCATGGCAGATGAGCTGAAAATTGAGATACTCTATTGAGGGAGAGGGGTCTCAGGGTGACTCAGCATGACTAAAAGTCCCCAAAGCCTTGAAGCAGTCTTTATGCAGGGTGAAAACCATCTGTATTATCCTGCTGATCTTGTGGGTCTTCCTAATAATCATGTGGGGTGCAGGTGTGTGTAAGAAAGCCCATGCTGAGATAGGATTTATTCCCTTCAAAATCTCTCAGGTCTGGGAGAAATCCCCCTGGCAAAGACCAATCTAATAGCAGAATATTTTAAAAATGTTAAAAGTCAATTCTTTCTGTCACTAACATTAAACTACTGTAATGCAGACCAGTTAATGATGAGGCTTCATGAAATAAGACATTAATCTCCACTTGTAATGCAAGAGACATACAACTTGCTTCAGCCCTAATCTTTCATGAGTTATGGACTCTTCTGTGATTCATAAAACAAATAAATCACACCTCTAAGCTACCATCTATTTATTACCACTTTTTAAATGTTCAGCATAGTATAAAAAGGGTACATTTTTCTTGCCAGAAGTTGTCAGCTACTGAGTAACATTTGGGAACCAGAGGCCTGATTGTGCATACAGCTGGACACAGGTTTGGTCTTTGCTCCTGGAGACAGCCAGTTCCATGGAAGTGCACTCATGGGGCTGAATGTGTAAATTTTGTCCCATTCTTTCAGGCTGTGTTGATAGTGAGGAAGCCAGCTGACCTAAAAGGTGACAGAAAGTCCTTGGCCTTCCTTTTTAGAAAGAGACAAAGTCTGATCAGTAAATAGGACTTGCCAAGTTATGAAACCATGGGGAAAATAATGGAAAAGAATAATTGAGAACAGCAAAAATCAGAGTAGGACAAATATTCAAGTAATTAGTGGACTTATTCAAGCCAGAAATCACAGTTCCTCCAGTCCCTTAACACGTTCTGTGCTCATTTCAGTGTTATTCTCTTTTCAGTAGAACCAACACCTCAGAGTTCATACACACAGGCTCTCAGTCCAGTACACCTGGGAGGGGTTTATTGCTGTCAGCAAACTTTGCACCCAATGTTTACAGTGAGAGAAAAAAAAAAAACAGAAAAAGAGAAAAAGTGTAAAAGCATCTGCTGTTAGAAACCTTCTGTGCTTCCATTTTTGAGGAGAGCGCTCCTGGTTGGTTCCTAACTTACACCACAAGGTTGGCAGCCGGGTTGGCTTGGCTCTTCCCAGATCCTACTGGTGTCAGCAGGGAATTAAATTCACTCCTTCCACCTCCTGCCTACAAAGACCACAAGAACTCTCATTGTAGCTGCTGACCTTGGCCTTAGATTTCAAAACCTCAGGGACGCAGAGGAGTTACTGAAGTAAATAAATAAAATGGAACGTACGAGGCTTGAAGTACACTCCCTTGAAACCATGCCCATATCTGCTCCTGCCCAAGTGGAAGTTTATGGACATGGGGCTGTGCTTTGGAGCTCTTCTTCATATTTGTCTTGTCTGTGATTTGTTTGAAGGAATTGTAAAAATATGGATCTCCCAGGATGCTTCTTGTATGTTATAGAGAAACCTTGGCTGTGTTATGTGTTATAACTGCATTACTGAAAAAAAAAAAAAAAAAAAAAAAAGGGTCTGTGGACTCAAAGAAAAAGCACAGTAATTGCATGTCCTTTCTAAGAAATGCTAAAAACCATATAAATACTAAGCAAGTGCAATCTTTCCTCTTGTCATATGCTGCATATTCCATTAGACAGCATTCAAATCCTGTGTGATATTTGGGTAGTTTCTTTCTGGGAAATGCAGGTGGAATTGGAAAACCGGAGCTCAGTTACCCAGAAGATGCAGACAAATTTTTCTTTTTGCTTCTTTTGGCAAACAAATAAAAAGATTTTTCTATATAAAGGACTACTATAATAAAGGAAATTCAAGAGGCACAGTAGTCAAACACAGTCCCTCAAGAAAAGAACTGCTTTCCCCACAAAGAGAGGAAAAGAAGCAGAATTCAGGAGAAACACTCTTAAAGCTCAGGATGAATAAAAGCCTGCTGCTGATCTACTCCTCCTTTTGGTTTTAAAGAACTGAAGTTCTTGGGATGTAATGGTGTAGTGGTGGTTGCAACTTTAATTTCGGTTCGCTTTCCCTCAGAGATATTTCCTCACTCCGAGTGCGTGGTGAAGCTGTCTGGGGAAAACTTCCACTCTAGATGCTGCTCAGACATATTTACAAAAAGCATTATAGATGTTCATGTTAAAGCACCTATATAGACTCATGTTCTTTACTATTAGAAAGCAAATTCCAGAACAACTTCTTGTTTTCAAAGGAGCAAAGTGAACAAGTGGAAAAAATCTGGTAATTAATGACAGCAGAGCTGCCTATGAGTGATCACTGTAGCATACCTCAGGTTTCTAAAGCAGCTGTTGATAAATTACACCAGAAGGTGTCTTTTGGCTTGGAAACCTGCCCATTTTCATAAAGATTTTGTTCTGAAACCCCTGCAATTATGCTGCACTGTTCTTGCACCACTCAGTGGAATTTTGCTTTTGATTTCTTACAGTTTCATGCAGGGCTCAAGCAGTTTGACCTCTTTATTAAACCCAAGCATCAATCTGTAAAAAGCCTCTTGATTGTCTAGACAACTACTTGTGAAAGTCAGCTTTGTTTTGTTGGCTCTGCGTCCCTGGGGGTACCCACACTGCTCCTTCTGTTCTTGTCTGTCAATATTCTTTGGGCCAAAATTTCATTTTTTTTTTTTTTCCCCCTGTATCTGCCAATTATTTTTGTTTTGGAAACCAACTGAAAAAATATTTCAGTGCTGTTCCTTGATACTTTTTCATTTTTTAATAAATAAATGCCAACAGCCAGGAGCTTATGAGCAGCCCTACAGTAATAAAAGGATGTACACAGCAGGCAGTACTCAATTTGCAAAAGAAAAACAGATTAACATTTCAGGTTTCTGAGGGCTTTTTGTCAACAACAGAACATTTAAATACATCAATCTAACAGTAATTGCATTTATCAGTGTATTCTCACCTGATCCTTTGGCTGATTCCCTTAATATTATGAACTGGAGTAGTTATTGGAAGTCCTTTTAAAATAAATATCTATAAAGTGAAAACTTGGTAACAGCGAAGTTGATTTGACTGCATGTCATTCTCACTTCTGGGATGAGATTACACCCATTAGAATGATGTGAATGCATGGGTAATGGTGGGAGAGTGAACACCCACAGCCAGGCCCTCAACAGCTACAAAAACTGGGACCAAGTCCTGCTCCAGGGCACTTTTACAGAAAGAAAGTTCATTGTAAGCGACAATGGAAAAAAAGCACTTAAAAAAAAAAAAAAAGGAAAGAAAAGAAAAGAAAAACTCAGACCTTAAGAAGACACCACAGGAGTATCATTTCCCTGTTTCTTTAGCAGACGCTCACCAGTCACTTTTCAGGTATAATACCACTGATTGCATCCAGGCAAGGAACAACATGGAACCAGACGCTGCTCTGCTGCTCGGAATTCCCTATGAGGCTGGAGAGGCGCCAGGGGTGCCCTGAAAACAGCCTGCAATCAGCTCCTGGGAGCCTGCTGCTCCTCGGTGCCCGCACCCAGCACCTTCCCCAGCCCTCGCAGAGCTGCCATCCCCTACAAAAAACTCCTGCCAAAGGAATACAGAGAGGCGGCACTGGCCACAGCCTGCAGGATTTTCTTATTTCTTCCTCGTACAGTTGCCTCAGCTGCTGGGGATTTTTTGTCTCTACTGGTGTTAAATCCCTGATGGAGAACGGGCATTTCTTTTAAAATTTTTGCCTGATTTTATGATAATTCATTTAGACATTTCTGATAATTTTGTCTTATGTATATTTATTAGGGCAGGGGTTTTTTTTTCCTTCTAACATCATTAGATTTGTTTTGAACTCAAAGGTCAGTTCCTACACCAGTACAAATCAATGTAACTACATTGATTTCAAGGATTGCAGCATCTTTCATTAGTTCCTATTGCCAGGGATAGTGTGGTTGTCTCTGAGGAAGAAGATAGATATAGATATACCATATATATTTCTATATATGTATTTGAGTCAAATCACAAAGGAAAAAGAAAATTCTGGGAGGAATGTAGTTCTATAGCATGTCATTAACCATGCAATTAAGGCATAGTGGTGTTAAATGATCAATACAACAGAATCTCAGCCAGGCACCTCCAAAGATTTCTCTAAGTCCATTCCCTCTGCTGTTCTCATTCTGTCTTCATAAAAAAGAGCCCTGATTCTTTCACAGGAGACCCTACCATCTTTTTTTTTCCTGCTAAGAAATATGTAGTTTCTTTATTTGGTTGTACTCCATTAGCAGCCTAAAGGACATATTCCCCAGTAAAATAACCTAAGTGTTGGTCTTACTCATTTCAATTCAATCATTTCAAAATGAATTCCAATTGCTAGTCTAATTATATTTCCCTACTTTTATTGGTCTACTTGTGAGAGGAGTAGTTGCCTGCGTTCTTTGGGCTATAAATTAAACATATCAGGCGAGAGAGGGAAGAGAAATAAAATCATGCAAAATGTTTCAGTGTTAAAAGGAGAAGTTATGTCTTTAAAAATCAGTTCTGTAGTAAAGGTGTATCTGTGGTTGCACAGGGATCTTCCCCCACTTTACAGGGAGTTCTCAGTCTGTGCAGTTCTGTAGCTTCACACAAAACTGATAACTCTCTCCAGGGAAAGAGCAGCATTGCCTATCGCCAAAATGCATTTTATTAAAAACAGACTCTTCCTTGTCAGGTCTCATGGCTCCTGCTGGACTTGAGGGACACCAAACAGTGGTGCCAGGTTTGTCACAGGCAGGTGATGATACATCCATGCCTGGTGCACAGATAAAGCAGCCAGTGAACCCAGCCACCTCTTCCTCTGCAAACCCACACCTCCCCCGGGGTTGGTGTGATAAGAGGCATCGGTGCTGGTGGTTGAAAATCACTGCAGAGAATGAGGTGCTGCACAAAGGGTCTGTGGGCTGCTGTGTGGTGGAAGAAGAGGAAGTTCAGAACCTTAGGAACTGTTTTAGATACTTTTAAGGTTGTTAAATGTAGTATATATGCACTTCTTCTTTCCACACTGGTGTGCCTGGGGCAGGTCCTGGCTGAGGCTGGGACATCTCCCAGCACATCTCTGCCTGAGCTGCAGACATCTGGGTGAGGCAGAGGGGCAGCAGACACTCACCAAAGGGCTTCCTGAGCCTCATGTTTGCACAGAGGAGGTAAGGTAATGAAAAGGAGGCCATAATCTGGCCCTGAATTAATTAGTTCACAACACATGGCATTAAAAAATGCATTCCAGTGAGCAGATGGCTTTGCAGTTGCATCTTGGGATGAGTCTGGTCTTTGGTTCCTCAGTCTCTATTTTCACTCCCCACAGCCCCTCTGTATCTCTGCATCACGACTGTCCCCTGTCACCCCCAGTGTGGCACTGGAATGGAGCCTCTGCCATGACTGGAACTACAACTACACAGCCTAAACATGACAATTCATTGAATTAATTTTCTCCCTGCCTCATGCAGTTCTCTACCTGCTGCAAACAGTGGAATCATGAGATTTAACAAAAGACCAAGATAAGGGACCTCAGGCCTCCACAGGGCCTTGGGCTCTCTAGTGCAGAATATATTTTTCTTATTCCTTTCCTTTCACATGTCTAGGTTTACATATAATTGATTTCACATCAGTTGGCACAGAGACAGTCCTATATAAAAGTCCTTTACTGTCACTTGAATTCGAAGAATTAACTTTGCGCAGGAAAAAAATTTTTTTTGAATTCTGGTTTACTCTGTTCAGGTCCATAATTTCAGCCCCTGGAGTTGAAAGATGTAAGTGTTCTCTGCCATCACAATTCATTGAGTTGGAGAACTGGGCCCACCAGAAAGTTTTCTGCCTCCAATGCATTCCCTAGGAAAACCTGACTGTCCCTCTGGGAATTCTGGGGAGAAACGAAACAATTAGGCTAAAGTTGCACAAAGAATAGTCAGCACCAAGAGCCTAAGTTGCTGTTCATTTTTCCTTTAGCCTGAGGGCAATTAGAACCTTAATACAGACATTAACTGTCCCAACAGACATAAAGATCTCAGGTTAGAAGGATTTTGCAGCAGGCCTCACACCAGCTCCTTAGAGAGGGCAGACAGAACAATTCTCCAGCTCTGATCTAAACCGTGTTTCCCACATCCCTGTGCTGGATGTTTAGCCCAATGTTTTAGGAAGTCTTCTGGCAACTTTTAAATCTTTACAGGTGCTACTACTGAGGTGTCAGTTGTCATGGAGAAGAGGATAATATTTCACGACATCAAAATGCTCCGTAATCATTTCAGAAGGCTGATGATATTGCTGCTAGGCATAGTCGAACTCTTCCTCACATCACTGCAGACTGAGGCTTTCCCTCTGCTCCACACAGCCCAGATATAATCCCTTCTGATTAGAGCCTTTTCTCTTTGATGCTCTCCTTTGTCATCCACACACTGGGAAAATTGCTCTCTGTTGAATTACATGCTCCGTGCCGTTTGCATATGTGTCTTTTTCAACCTGGAAGCAAAGCTGTCTGTGCCTGAGCAGCAATAGGATTCTGACTTCTAGTAAATCTTTGATTAATGAAGCTCAGGTAAACAGATTAGTCATTAACCTTTGCTTCTCATGATCAGATTACTTATTGATGTAGAGTGGTTGTGCTGCTCCCATGCTGCCAGGGATGGGAATCTTGCTTTCCCTTCAGACTTCAAGAATCTTCCCACCATCTAAAAAGGAACCCCCTTTCAGGATAGTGATGTTAGAGAGCTCTGCAAGGAGTCATCTGTCTTGTATGGGATCTCACTGCCACCAGGGCACTTACATGCAGGTATTAATTGGTGTTATCCGCTGGTAGAGTGTGCTGTTCATATCTCAGGTTCTATATTTCAGCTAGAGAGCTCTCAGTGAGGGAAACTCAACTGAGGCACAGAGCAAATACACACAAAGTGAGACAAGTTCTTAAAAAATGGTGCACTTGGGATCCATGGCTGTGCAGGACAGGTGCTTAAACCCTTGAGAAAGGCCAAATTCTTGATCAGGAAATCACTGTATAATGTCCATGTCTGTAGATAAACAGAAGGCTGCTTTAAATCCATTCGAAGCTGACTTAATTCTGGGATCTTTATCTGCTGTACAGGTCTCCCAGGACGGACAAAGGCAAACTATGAGCTGAGAGCAACAAGGGAACCAGGAACAAGAAATCTTTTATCCCTCCCACCTCCATCAGGTCTTTGTGAGTGTCATTCTACTTCTGGCCTCTGCGAAAGAAGGGAATGGTGTTCCATCATCAGCTAAGGAGAGTTTCAGATGCAGACACTGGGCAGAAAGCTGACCACTCCTTTGTGACCATCACTGCAGTGCTGCCCACCTGGAAAGGGTTTGCCACCTCTTTGATTTCTAGAATATCTCTACCAGTCTCCATGGGTGCAGAGATTCATCTGCCAGAGGAATGGAGAGAGATCCACAGGGGTCTTATTTTCATCACCTGCAAATTTAGATGTGGGAAGTCTGTGTAGGAAAAATGAGCTGATGTGACCAGTGCTACCCGCAGCCTACAAATACAGAGAGGGAATTCCAGTTACACATCAATCTAATCCATTCATCTCTAATACACTGGATCATATTTAAACCTTTATTCACACTGCAGTCCTAAATGCAGAGAAGTACAATCAGAATAGAGACATAAAGCTTCATATTTTCTAGCTCATCAGCAGATTGAGCTCCATGTTTGCACTTTCAGTTTTGCATTTTGTAAACCCCAGCCCTCACTCCCATTTCCAGTCCCAGGATCCCCCATGCACACAGCTATTAGCAGATGGAAATCTAGCAACCTGATCTGTGGGCCCAGTTGGGTAATCAAACATTTAATTACTAACAATTATCCATTAATGCTTATAAATTAGGTTGCCAAACCACTTCTACAGACTACAAATATTTGCATCTAGACTTGTCTGCAAAAATGGAAGATGCCTGTGAAAATCCATTTCATACACCACAATGTCCAACACCAGCATCTTCACCTGGACTCTTCACACTGACGCAGAAAATGCAGTATTTGCTGCATCAGAAAAGTATGAAAAATCAGGAAATTCAAAGTTGAAATTAAGGGAATCATGAAAATCAGGTTCTAAGTCAAATTCCAGGCTTGCTTGAGTTCTCTCACATTAAGATTCTTCCTTTTCACCCTTCTCTCTTGCATCTTCCTCTGGAGTTGATTATACATTTGCCTCCACCTTACGAATATATATTGGTCCAGAGGGCTTATTTTATTCTGAATTACTTCCTGATATTAATAATGGGGTTTTATGACTCATCATGCATCTAGGAATGTTGTTTATTAAAATAAAGTCTAACAACATGATTTCAGGTAACACTGCAGAGATGAAGGTGTGCTTTTCACTACCACTCCTGACTAGGAGAGGCTGTAACTCTCTCCAGTAAGAACACACTGCATTGCTATGCAGAAAATGTAAACCAATTCTATAAAAGGGTTCCAGTTCCCATCCTGTTAAGTTTTGCTTTCTATAATTGTCTGCTTTCTACTGTCTCTTTTATTAAAGTGATGTGGTTGTGATCTTGTCCACGTGACCTCTCCCTTTGCTCACAAGGGAAATGTTGGAGTGGTATTGCAAGCATTGGGACTCAAGGCTACATTTAAATTAGTAAATTCAAACGTGTCTGGAAACATTCCCAGGACTAGAACAAAACTGTTTATACAGTCAACTGCTAAGCTGTTCTCTGGCATGAATTTGGCCCGTTCCAGCTCCTATTTTCCCTGAATGGATTGTGATCGCAGCATGGCCAAGGAGTAGTGCACATGAAGCTCCCACTTTTTGAGAGGATAAATGAGTTTTCTTGTATTTATGCTG
This sequence comes from Sylvia atricapilla, assembly GCF_009819655.1. Lineage (NCBI taxonomy): Eukaryota > Metazoa > Chordata > Aves > Passeriformes > Sylviidae > Sylvia > Sylvia atricapilla. The sequence continues at coordinate 5,014,727 of NC_089155.1, forward strand.
TCCACCTGCTGGCCTCAGTGCTTATTCATGAGTGCATTTTATTTACCTGGTGAGGAAGGACCAAAGCACCTTGAACTTAGTACCCAGGCAAACAATTTTCTTTGGAGAATCACATTGATTTGAGGCAAATGCTGCACATGGCAGGGACCAAAATTAGCCACTATCATGCACAGTAAAAGCTGATGCATGTGCAAAATTAGGCTCCCAGTAACAATCTGGATAAGTATCAGTTGGATGTGAATGGTGCAAAAGCTGAGCATTATAAAGACAGGGTCCTCAGCTGAAAGCTAATGTCTCTTGTTGCATTATCAGGCTCAAATTCTCTGCCAAAGAAATAATGCCAGAGGAATTGCAGAAAGAAGAGGGTGTGACGGTTTAATGGGATTTTAGTAAAATATGATATATTTTTTAATTTGCCTGAGTGTTTTATTCTTTTTAAGTAACTCTGAAGGGATCATCTAATTCTATAGATAAGCCATGTATAGTCACCAGCCCAACATAAATTAATTGAAATGGCTGCTGAACACAACACTTGCTTTTCCTGAGAATGCAAGAAGTTCTTCAAGGACTAGATACTTTCAATCTCTTTTTTTACCTCCCCTGGGGCATCTCTCCCCTCTTTTTTCATCTTTTTTTTTTCTCTTCCTTGATGCCCAAGATGGTTCCATTAGTCTTGCAAATATTAATTCCCAATGCAAACAGAATGTGTCAGGTACAGGGGGATGTAAATGGAAAATTAATTGAAGAGCAACGTGTAGGCTTGTGCTAGACAATGTCCTCAGCATGAATACTCAAACAGGAACCTGCCACTGACTTGCTGCCCCTCAAAAGCCCTTCCCCAAGTGGAACACAAAGCTGGGCTGCTGGCATGGGAGATGCACACGAGTGTTTTTTGAACAGTGCCTGGTGATTGATTCCTCTTTGGGGGTTTGTTGTTCCAGGATCTCTGGTGCACAGACTGCACAGCCAGGACTGAGCTGTTGCCCTTCCCTTGCTCAAGGCCTGACCCAAACACGGCCCCAGGAGAGGCAGGGGGCAAGGTTTTGTCATCCTCCTCTTTCCAAGGCAGGCAGTCCCTCAGGAAAGGTCAGGCTGCCAAAGTTCCTGTTAACCCTCTCCAGTCAGGAGTGCTCAAAAAGCATTACTGACCACTGAGCTCTGAGCAGGGGCTTTTGGAGCTTCTTGCCAATCTCTGACAATGTAGAGTATACAAAGTGATCGATGAATTTTACTGCTTTATCTGTTTCATAAATTGTCCTCAGATTATGATGCTGCTCAAATCACTGCAGATGCTTTGTGAAAAAAGGAATTTTTTCAACACTTCATAACAATTATTTGTAATCTATGTTATTTTGACAAGACCCTGTTAATGATATAGTGATTTTCTTTTTTGGCTCATTGATTAGAACAGTTTTATATTTATGAATTATTAGATTTGGAGGTGAGAATTCAGAATTTGATTTCAATTAATAAGCTTTCAGTCCAGAAGAGATAATAGTTCACTCATTCCATGTCCTTGAACAGCACAAACCATAGGTTTCAGGCATTTCTTTCCCTCCCCATACTTTGATGTATGAGTACATTTGACAAAGCTTTATCTCCTAGAAAATTATTCAGTCTTTCTTTCAAGCCATATAGAATTCTCCTGCTTTCAATAAAAATCCCAGATGTTCTCATGACTTCTCCCTCATTAAAATAATTTGCTACAGTATTCCTGGGAAACTAATAGAAGTAGTTGAGAATACAAGCAGAATTTGTAATGAATTTTCACACACTTTTTCAGTATTTTCCTAGCAAAAGTTCCAAGTTTTGGGCTGTTGCTGCTCATTCTAATTCTAAACTCATTATAACTGGTTTAGTGACATCAGGAGCCTGGATCCTTTCTCTGGTCAATGAAGAACAATAAACTGTCCCAGGGGAATTGCATTTTCCAAGGCTAGTCTCTCTACTGACTAGAGTAGGAGGCTGGAAAAGCCAGCAGACCTTCAGGACCTCAAGAAGATATTTAAATTTAGGCAGGAATTACTCTGGCTCTGCTTGCTCATCCTTAGGGCTGGTTCTTGGGGTGAAAGAGTGGGGCACAAATGTGGAAAAACCCAAGGAAATCCGTCATCCATCTCCAGCAACCCTTACTGGTCTTTTCTGGCACCACTGAGATATATTTTAAAGAATCCACCAGGGTCAAAATTGTTTCCACTCTCACTGAAATTATAACTCTATTTCTCAGCCTTATTATCAGCATCCTGAGGCTTTTTTTGCTCACTAGGGGAAAAGCAATAGGTCAGATCTTTAACATGCACAATATTAACTTTCTAAATCCTACTTTCTCCTAGGATTTACTTGACTAGATAATTTTTATTTATTTTGGACACATTCTGATATCATGTCTATGGAGATTTGTGGGGAAAGTACAGATGATGCAAAGGATTTTGGTTTTTACTCTTAACCACCCCCTGCTCACCACCACCAACAGTCTTTCTGCCTCCTTTCACATTTCCATTTTCTCTCTTCCCCTGTTCCTCTGCACTCAGCATCCTGCAAAGCAGCGCTGTACAGTCTTCCAGTAAATATCTCACTTAAAGAGTGAGGAAGCCTGAATTAAATAGGGCAGGGACTCTTGCTGGCCCGAGTTAATGGAGATTTCTTTTAGTGAGATGTCAGATCTAGACAGTTCAGCTCCGCCAGCATCGTGACAAACCTTCCTCCCACATTTAACAGAGTATGAACAATGATCCCCTAGGAAGGTGTGTGATAGCCTTGGGTGGGGCCATGGCTCATTTTTAAGTATTTTCTCATAATCTATGAGCTTATAACCTCATAGAGGTGAATGAGAAGAGCAAGAAACGCAAGTCATGGAACCAGGAGCAGCTGTCATTGGCTCAAAAGCAGACAAGAAACCCCATCATCTTGTCCCAGTCTTGATCAATTAATTATGTTCTCTCCTGCAACCAGTGGAAAATATGGATGTGTCTAGGTGGCTACAGAAGACAACCTGACAAGTTTGGAAGGTGAAATTATTCTAATTGGTACAACTGAAGGCAGAATTTGGGGGCAAAAGTTACCCAGTAGCTGGAAAATTCATGATCATAATGGTGGTCCTCTCCAACCTTCAGAGAAAAAGCATCAAATAGGGGATCATTACTGGTAGCGATGCATTGCAATTAAAATGCTGGAGCTCATAAAAATTAGCACTTCTCTTGACACTCCCAAAATTTTGCCACCTTGTACCCTGGACCAATCACCAGGGTAATGAATGATTTCTCCTGGGTGGTGTCTGCCACCACTTGACAGTTTCATAAATGTGATCATTTCAGAAGTGACAAAACTTCCATCCTTGCTGGGGGAAAAATTTAAAAAAAAAGGTTAATTAACCCCCAGCTTTCTTTTCTGAAGCACACCCTCCCAGAGCATCAGCACACACAGAAAGTTGTGCTACTAATGCTTTTTTTGGTGCAGAAAACCATCTTGTGTTTTCACATATGCTTCCAACACGAGAAGTTTCCTCATTTTGACAAAATGTGTTCCCTATATTTTTAGAGCTGGGTTAAAACTCCTCTGCTGAGGAGAGGACACAGGGCAGTCCCACAGCTGCTCCCAGAGCAAATGTCAGAAGTGCTGGCACTGATGGGGAAGCGACGATGCCCTTTGCTTCCCTGCCCCTGCCCTCCACTTCTCCCTTCCTCCCTGGGCCTGACACCCTGCACAGAGAAACCTGCCCCTGCTTTGCAGATTAATCTGCTCTTATCCTGCCCCAAAACGAGCTAGCCAACAAACAGAGACTCATCTGTGCAGAGAAGATACCATTAATATATCACCACGAGGATCAGAAAACGCAGTGAGAGTGCAAACACTGCCAAGAACATGTGTGCAGTGTGCTCAGGATGGATTGCCCAACTCTGAGGGAAGCAAAACACAAAAGTTACACTTCCGCCAGACAGCATGAGCAGTTTGTCACAAAAAAAAAAAAAACAGGTTTAAAGGCTGCACTTGCCTTCCCTCACGCACCCTTCCCTCTTCTCACTGCATTCTTCTTGTCCAGTAAATAGGTTGTGATTCACTCTTCTGAAATAGGAAAGTAACAATGCATCTGTAAGTTTCCTAAAAAAAGTAAAGGCATGTCAGATGAAAAATGAGGGTGGCATTGCAGAGGATAAGGGAGAGCTTCCCAAGGCACCCAGAGGTGATCACAGCTCCCAGGCAGCACATGAGGTGGGATGGCTCACACCTGGAGCGCTGCTGGCTCACACTGCCCCGAGCCCTGAGCAAGGAATTGATCAGTGTCTTCTTCCTCAGGCCTCATCAGGACTAACCCACATCAACATCCCTTGCTGAATTCCTGAAAAGAGTGGGTTAATGGTTCACAAAAATTGATAAAAGATTGCCATGATGGGAGAGCCATCCTGGAATGACAGAGTGTTTTGGTTTTTTTCCTGCCAGCAATGCTCTCACATTTACTTAGAGAGCAGAAGCTGTGATATCTAATTCTGGCTCAAAGTCTCTCCGAGTCTGCTGTCCTCCACCTCCCCTGCTAGTGACCAAGCAATTTTTTCTCTGTAGAGGCTGGAGTTGATGGTGATGTTAAAACAAAGAGCGAGGACTGCCCCTATGCCCCGGGCACACACAGGGCTCCCTGGCTGAATGTGCTCAGTGGTCCCACCCAGCCACAGCCCAGGCAGCTGACTGCTGCAGTGTTCTGGGGGTTGAACACACAAAGCCTCTTTGGGCTTCCCCCTTGCATGAGCTGTCTTTTCAGGCCTCCTCTTTTCCTGCCTGTTTATTTATTTATCATTTATTTGATTCATTTATTTGGTTATTTATTTATTTATTCAGTAATCTCACTAAGATATACTGTCGCCCTGATCTTTTTCAGCCTTCTGATGTTTGCATTTTTGTAGTGGAGTTTCTCGCAGATTTTCATGTAAACAAAGTGATGTTACTGTAAATTGTCCTTCTTGTTTTTCATACCTCTCTTGAGGAGGGACAATTGATGGACTTCTAGTTTGACCAGTGTGGTTGAAGAAAGTAACAACCTTATCCTCCAATCCCTGGTCATTGTCCAAAATCTATACAAATCAAAGTAGAAAATGAACTTCCCTTTTTTTTGCCCTAACAACCTGACTGTGTGAATGAATGTCATTCATTTTGTATCCTATAGTGACAATATACAGTGACTAGCACTCTTTAGATTTAATAAAAAGCTGCAGACATGGTTTATGTCCTCATTTCCCATTTCAAGACTTCAGGAGCCAATTTTTTAAGACTGTCAGAACAGTGTCCCACTGGTGACCAGGCCTCAAAACCCCCTGAGATGGTCACTCAGTTGCTCAGGAGTTGCAGGAGTTTTCACAGTCAGGGCAAAGAACATCATGGATAAGAAAGCAGGAGATTCCTGCTGGAAGCTTGGCCAAGCAATTTGGAACACACTGAGAAATCCTCTTGGTGCACCTGCCCAGGATCAGCCCTTGGCTCCAGTGCACACACCAGAGCCTCACTGGGGACAGCAATAGTGGAAACAACATCAGACCTATTAACAATACATATGCAAAGCCACACTTTTGGCTGGATTGCTTTGTTGGGCTGCTTTTATCATAGATCTAATCTCTTCACCTTTGGCATTGAAAATGTGTTTTAATTAACCCACTAGCAAAACACTAGGCTGGGATGGTCTGCTCATTTTAAACTTTATTTTCCTGAATGAAAACAATGCTGGCCAAATTTACTGTACACTGTCACCTTAATTACCTGTCTTAGACAATCCCTTTTACACTCACTTGCAGTTTATCACCGTACAACACAAAAACTCTTCCTCTAAAAAAAAAAAACTTTAAATGCTTCTGAGATTCAAACTGTAGATTGCTTGTGCAGCTATAATCTTAAAGAACATCTGCTACATTTGTGTGGTAAAGGAAGTCTCTTTAGAATACAGCCTTTGATTTCTATAAAAGACAAATCAGGCCACATGTTTTTGTTTTGAATGCTTCTCATCACAAGAGGAAATTTTCTGCAGCTTGGAATTTTGAAGGCATGAAAAATGTATTTATTTTTTTAAACAAAGAGTGCACATAAGAACATCAACAAAACTCCTCGGAAGTGTTAAGAACCATTCCTCTATCATCTTTAAAGGAACACTAACGGCTGCCTGACCCATATTTTGATCTACCTTTCTGTCCTAAGTTTATCTGGGTCATATCATGTCTTTGATCCAAACATATAACTCCCATTGACATCTCAGACCTTAGGAGGTTCACCCATCATTAGCTCTGGAGCTGCTTATAGCCCAGACAAGCAGAAGATTGGGAGGTTTCCCTGGGCTTTTTTTATTTGTCTCTCAAAGTGAGTGTGTCAATAGTGGTGGATTGACAAACTGACTTTGACACTGGTGTGCATTGAAGGCAGGAATCGATGGAACTTTGTGGCTGAGTGATCCACAACAGATTTTTTTTTTCCTGATTCCCAACTATCTATTTTTTAAGAAAGTATTAAAAAATAAAAGCTTGTGGCTTTTCGTAGGGAACCCTTTGTTTAAAATTCTAAAACTGGTTTGTTGCTGCCTGTTTCTTCCACCTACATCTCCTCCCTCTTCTTCCTGGGGATCCTAGAGATTCCCACTCTGAGCTTTTCCAAACCAGACCACACTTGTAGAGAATCATCTTCTACACTTATCAACCTCCCAAATACTTCATAGTGTCTCTCTCTTCTCTGCTTCTTTCCTCCTGCTGAGAAGCTTTGAGCCAAAACAACCCCTATGTGTCCAAGCACATCAAACAAAGGGTCGAATCCTGCCTGAGGTGGGCTTTTAATCCTGGGTGTGGAATGACATGGTTCCATTCTCTCTTCTCCAGGGTTGGAGGAGTCCACAGATCCCTGCTGCAAGCCCAGGGCAGGAGGGAAGCAGCAGCTATGTGATGCAGGAGCACAATTCAGCCAGGTACACCAGCAGATGTTACATTTAGAGCAGTGCACACAAATATAACACAATGTCTATTGTCTCAACACAAGAATCAAATGCACAGTCAGTAGCTGCCTTTTGATAAGCTTCTGATTACTAAGATTATTTTTACTTTTGCATGCTAGGAATAGACTTTTGCTGTGATTTGAAATGCAAAAGCTAGAGTTCTGCATAACTAAGACATTGATACAGAAAAACAATTATGATTAAATTTTAAAAATTCAGATCACCAAGCCTATAGCAAATCCCTTGCAGTTTTGGAGGCTTGTCCAGCAGGTAAAGAGTGTCCTGCTGGTAGCAGCTGTGACCTGAAGCACATCCTTTTAAGTCGTAACTGCTGTCAAAGTGGGGAGACAAGGAATGAGGGCAGAAAAGCATTTCAGTTGTAGCAGCTTGGATAGCTCTCATATAATTTGTATTTTCATTCACTGGGAATACTTCATTAGCTGTCAATTATTTTTAGTTTGTGGGGGAGGGTTTTTTTTCAGCCCATTCATTTCTCTTGTAGTCAGTCACTCATTCCATGTTTTAATGCCAAAGAAGTATCAAAATTCATATATTTATACCTTAGGTGCTGCCCAGAGCCCACTGAAGTCAATGCAAAGATACCAGTTAGTTTAAGGTGCAGTCGTTTGTGACTCTGCTTTTCCTGCTAAGCTTCTAATCAAATTTACTGTTCTGTGAAATACAGGACCCTTCTTAAAGGATAGTAGACTCAGTTTTATGTGAAGCTTTACTGTGAAAGAGAATAATCTTTCTTTCACAAGTGGGATGGAGGAAGTCCATGGAGATAAATTTGGAGAGGTGGGGAGGTTCTGTCACTGATCACTCACGGCTCTGACAGAGGTATCAGGCCTCAGGCAGGGTGGGCAATGGATCAGAGCTCTGCCTGAGCTCCCACCACTCTATTTTCTCTATAGAAATTCCTCCCCCAGTCAACAAGCCAAGTTCCTCCACTCCATGTCCCCGTGCATTTGGGAGAGAGAGCACAGTGCAAACGCACACTGGAGTCTGCTCTGAATGGTGGCAGATGTTTTTCATCACAGCAAAGGAGCCTCTTGTGCAAGTAGCAAGACAGAGCTTTTAATTTTTATTTTTTTTTCACAGAATAACAATGTATTTACATAGTTGTGAAATTACTTTTCTGATAGAGAATCAGATTTGCAAAATATTTGGTGTATTTTTTTGTTGTTGTTCTTTGTCTAGTCGCGTCCTCCCCTTGCTCTGAGATGCAGCATTCCTTGTAAACAACTGTCTCCTTTCCTTAGTACCCTCATCTGTATCATGCATGGAAAAGAGATCCCGGGCTAGCTGTCATTCAAACATTCCCCCAAAGCCTAGAGGAATGCATGGAAGAGCTCCCAGAGGGTTCAGTGAGGCTTGGATTGGGTACTGAGCTCTGGGTGCAGCGAGTAACCAACCCACTGCGCCCTGCCAGGTCTCAGCTTTGATTAATGAATGTGCAACTCCTTGCAGAAATGATTCACAAAGCCTTTTGAGTGCACCAGAGCTCATTTTTGACCAAAGTTTTCACTGTTTCCATGTGATTTCTGTCGAAACATATTGAAAAGCTGGGGCCTTGCCTGAAGCTGTGGTGTACTCCATGTTCACAAGTAAAAGTGTGATCAGAGGGGAACTGAGTTCTCAGCTCACTCCTGAGGTGAATTTGAATGCACAACTCCCTGATTTTCTGGTATTTTCTATTCATTGTCAGTTGTTCAGAAGTTCAAGCAATTCAAAAAAGTCCAAGCATGCATTTCACTTTTCCTGAGATGAGAAGTATCAGCTATGTAAAAACAGCAAGCAGTCAGGATTCTGCTTTGCTGTGAGTCTAGACCCCTCTTAAAAATTCTGACCAGATTTGGGAGAAAGTCAGACACAGATTCACATAATAGCACTGCAGCTAGAATTTCAGCTCTTCTTTGCAGCTATGGCACTGAGTTCTAATATATTTAGCCCTTTTTTAATATAAATAATCTTGTTTCTCGACTATAAAGCAAGTGTGGGTGAGGAGGTGGTGACTGTCACTGCAGGATTAAAAAGAGGGAGAAATGCTTCTGCAGTGCCTCACATTGGATGGAGCTCTGACCTTTGTCTCCTGCATCCAGAGATGGAGAGGACAGGAGCAGATTTTCCAAAGAGCTCAGGTCCCAGCAGTTCTCATTGCAACTCCGTGACTCAGCACCTAACGTGATCTCTGCCCCTGACACAGGCAGGGTGAAGAGAAAAGAAATCCCCAGTCACCCTTGGAGCGACGTGTCTTGCTGACAGTTCATTTGCCAACAGCACTCTGTGGCTTTGTATATTAATTAAGCAGCGAATTAATTCATTAATGTTGCCGACACGGAGAGCAGAGCATACCTTCATTTCATAATGCCTGACTCCATTATCAGCAAGCTGAATTCTGCCCTCAGCTCACCTACACGATGGCACTGCTGACTCCAACAGATGCCACAAGGAAACGTCTGGGGGCACTTTTTGGCCTGACTTGTTTCATTGTGCTGCAGACAGCCATGAGGCATTTCCATTCCTGCAAGTAAATTTTCCTTCAGAAGCTTGGCAAAGTAAAACCTCAGACACTTTTGGGCTCTTTGCCCAACTTGAGAACAAGGGGCACAAAAAAAGGTTCATTTTTCTCACCAGCTACAAATTTGATTGACGTGGAGGGCTGGTCCTATTAAGCTGAGATCTGGCCTGGGTTCAATGTATTTGGAAGCCTAGTTACAAACACATTAAAACAACTTTAACAGAGATTTTGTCAACCTATCAAAGACAAATCAAGAGTGATTTCCCTGATGCCTCTGCTGAATTGGGTAAATTCCATTTATTGACTTCAAGCACTGCGTGCCGGTAATTTTTTTTCTCTGTCTTTTTCTCCAGAGGAATTTGACATGATCAGATCTACTCTGATGTTTTGTAATCACATTTTTTCCCCTTCCTCTCTCCTCCTTTGCAGGGTGCTTTGAGCGTTGCTACCAGGTATAGAAGATACGTATGTTAGAGAAAACAGATGGGCAAAATTCAGAAGTGTGCTTAAAAAATTAACTCAGTAGAACCTACTTTAACCTGGTCTGCCCTGCAATTTCTTTGGTTTCTGTCACAGAGAGGGCCTTGGAATGGCATCTACAGGACTGCTCAGGTTAAAAAAATAGCCATTAAGAACAGCTTTTATGGAATGTAGAATGAACTAAATGCCTCAGCTTGATGCACTGGAAGTTCATGGATTGGAGGAGGAAAAGCTTGTTAATTTAAGTACATTATGAAAAGGGTAAATGTGTGTTGGTAAATGTCACTTCCAGGCAATAAAAAGCATCTGGAGGAATTTTCTCTTTGGGGGCCAATGGACATCTCTGAGCTGGGGCACTCAGTTTCAGTGCATGTGGAATAAATCTGAGCAGGACTGTCTGAAGGATTCCCTGTGGCACCAGAAAGATTGTCCTCATCTGGGTCCAGAGTTTTCATTTCATGTCATACTAATTTTTAGTTTGTGTAGCAAACCCTTCTCACAGATAACCAGAGATACCTGTCCTCCGACCCTGGGGAGAGGCAGAGACACTCACACAGGGGCTGCCACATTCCCATCTTAGGGGACAAACTCTTACAAGCATGGAAAGTGCTCCAGTACCCTCAGCTAGTTTGCATGGGTGAAGCTCCGTGTGACTGACACAGCTTGACACATTCCCTGGAGTTTGCAGCCACAACTGCAGGGATTTTGGATGAAACCCACCGGAGCCTCAGTGGTCTCAGCTCTGCAGTGGCTGGTCCCAGTGCAGACCACAGCTGCAGCTGAGCCTTGGCACACACAGTGTCACACAGTCAAACACAGCTTTTGTGTTTAAAGCCACCAGCAGCACCTTGCAATGATTGTAAGAGGAGAAACCTTGAGTTCCTGCCATGCAGAGCTTTGACACACATGGTGCCACACAGCCAAGGTGTGTTTAAAGCCACCAGCAATGACTATAAGAGCAGAAACCCCGAGTTCCTGCCATGCAGAGCCTTGGCACACAGTGTCACACAGCCAAGGTGTGTTTAAAGCCACCAGCAATGACTGTAAGAGCAGAAACCCCGAGTTCCTGCCATGCAGAGCCTTCCCAGCTCCTCTGCAGTGCAGGGCTGGCCTGGGGCTCCTTGGCAGGAACAACACAGCACGGCAGGAGCCAGGGGACAGCAGGCTCCCAGTGCCCAGGGGCACCCCAGGGTGCACACAGGGGTTGTCCTCGCTGCCATCCTTTGTCACCAGGCCTGAGGAGCAGTCAGCTGGAACGTGGGGCTGCCTGGGATGTGCTGAAAGAGCCTCCTGGGGAATGCATCTCCCTCAGCCTCAGCCCGGGGGCTGTGGAGCCTTGGGCAGCCAGGCACCGACTGCTCAGAGCGAGCCTGGCACACACATCCTTTGTTCTCTCTCTTTCCTGGAGGAGAAAACCAAAGCTAAGCAAGATTTGAGCGATGTGCTCAAAGTCAGGCCGTGATTCAGTGATCAGCTGAGAAGGCAGACGTGCTGTGCTAGCCGCTACTGCTGTTCCTCCCGAGGTAATGTGGATGGATTTATTCAGCGCATATTTATTTCGTGGGTTTCTTTTTCATGACATTTCCTCAATTTCTTGACTTACAGTTTTCATTATTGTGAAATTTGATTACAGAACCGGGCAAAATCGCAGAGCAAGGCATGTTTCCACCAGGCAATTTCACTCCGAGCTAGCCCCATCTCAGCCTGAGGACTGCATGGAGAGAGGATCGATTCTGAGTTTGCCAACTGACAGACTCATGAGAAATATTCTGATCTTGTTTGGGTCCCACTGAGAATATTTCGTATGTTTAAAAGCCTGCTAAGTTTTTTTTTCCTCTTGTTTGCCTGCTGGTCCACATAGTGAAACAGCTTGGGAATGAGGGAGCACTGCTTCTGGATCCTCCACAATGTGAGCTGCTTTGCCTTTGCTTTCTGTTCCTGCCTCTGTACACACTCACAGAGATATTCCCTGATCAGAGCAGGGTATGCAGGATACAGAGATTCTCACAGTGTCAAAATGTAGCATGCTGGCCTGGAGCAACTCTTCAATTTTTCACATTTATGTGACACTATAAAAGTAAGTAAGAGCCATGATTTTATCTTGTGCCCTAGCAGCTAGAATTTACATAAACTTAGAGAGGTCTTGAAATCACAAATGTGAAGTGAAGTACTGTGTATCATTAAAATAAATCACTGTCACAGAAGCCTAAAACTTAACTAAAATCTATCTTCTAAGAATCAGTCTGTCTGGTCATATAGTGCCGGCTGCAAATAAGTTTTGCACTCAGTATTCTGTAGTTCATATAAGTTACATCAATCTCTATTTTTACTCTACCATTTCATATTTAATATCATAGAGTTACCTCCCCTAACTATGTTTAATTTGGCTTTATGTTTGTTTATTTTCTTTGTCGTGTCATTTTTTCCTCTTGTTGTTAGTTTTGTTTGGCACTTGTATAATCACACTTTGGAAACATTAACTAATTAACCTTCCTAATACTCCTGGGAGGTACTGCAGACTACGTCAGCCTTACCCTGCCTCCCACTTCATGATGAAATAAGCAGGAGTCCTCTGATTTGCATAAGGATGAAAAGAAAGTTGTCTGAGCCAAGACTCAAATCTGGGGTTCCTAGCTGGGACTTTTCCCTTTCCTTTTTTGCTGGGACTACTTTACAACTGGTTGTTGAATCAGATGAAGCCAGAGTGGCAAACAGGGGGGTTGTAGCTCCTTCTCTGAGCTCCTTGTCACTGAGTACAGGCATTTGGGGCACCCTCAAGCCAAACACAGAGTGTCCCCGTCCCGCAGCATCATCACCACACAAAGAACAAAAGCTAACACTTGAATGGCTGATCTCTTTGGCACCATGGGTAGTGCCTAAAGATACAAATGAAAAGGCATTTTCTGGTGGATACTATGCAAACCTCTATGAAAAATGGTCCCTTATATTCAACAGCCCACAAACTCCTCTGCCTGTGCACCTTCTGGCTGAGTAGTGAAGCCACCAGCAGTTAGAGATCTACTGTAGAATTACAGAACCATTTAGGATGGAAAAGCCCTCTAAGGCCATCTAGTCCAGTTGTTAACCCAGCACTGCCAAAGCCCACCACAAAACCAGAGACAGCATAGGAAAAACGGCCTCTCCAGAGGATGGCTGGAAGGGTAGTTACCTTTGTAACTTTATACCTGGCATATGCAGTAGATAGGCTAATACTATCAGAGGGAGGAGCAGGAACAGGGTTGGGTAAATCAGCTCAATCACAGGGATGGAGGCTACCCCAGGAAGCCAACTCCCGGGAAGCATAATGGCAGGAATATGCCTGAGGAAGGAGGAGGGCTGGTTTGTGCAACAGAGAGTGGGAGAGGCAGTGGGAAGAGCAAAGCCAGTGGAGCCCTCTGATGCTTCAGGCACTCCAAGCCTTGCCCTGGGGCTGTGTGGCTCAGACCAGTGGCGTGACACAGGAGCAGGAGGTCCAAGCTCGGTATGGAAGGCTGGGGTGGGGAGTCCTCTGTAGAAAAGCAGCCTGTGTGGAGGGGCTGTTCAGCCTTGGGAGCCCAGCACAGCCACACCCCATGCACCTGGGCAGCCCTGCACTTCCAGCCATCCTGCTTCCCCTGCTGCTTGGGGGGCAACAGGGCCTCCCTCTTTTGCAAACTCTTCCAGTGAACTTGTGTGTGAACACGCCTGAACATCTCAGCAGCATCCCTCAGCTGCCAAACGCTTGATGAGTCTCCTGCACTCACCTCTGTGCTCATGGTATTACACAGCAGTGCTCTGCAGCACTGGGGCAGGTTCCCACAGAGGGCTCTGGCAGGAGAGCCAAAAGCAGAACAGCTGAGAGGAGCGAGGACTGAGCATGTTCCCCCCACTCTGGTGGACTGGACAGCCAGCCCCATCCAGCAGTGAATCACCCTCTGCACGCTGCAGCATCGCTCCCCATGTGCCAGCACACACTTTAAATTATCCTGACTGTCGGAATTGCATGAGAGCAGTGCAGTGTGCTGCCCCTTCCTGCTGTGACACCACTGCCAGCCCTCAGCACACCCAGCCCCTCAAACCAGAGTAACTTCTGCTGGTGGGGACTGCAACCAGACTGTTCTCTGTGTCTGTTTTTCCAAAGAGCAGGAAGGTGGAGTGGGGATCACAGGGGAGGAAAAGGGGTTTGATGCAATCTACACATGTGTGTAAGTGGAATACACAGCTGTATAATGGAAAAGCACAGTTTGAAATGTTTGTGAAGCAGGCCAGTAGTGGGCTGAAATGTCAGCACTTCTCTCCTTTTCATGTGGTAGGAGAATAAGATTAAATTCCCCTTAAATGCCGTAGTGGCTTCTGCCTTATTAGAATCATCTCTCATAACATTTTTAGAGTATTGTGTGGAATCCACTTAAACGAATCTCCATGAAATGAGGAGTGCTGTTAGAATAATCTGGCTCTTGTGTGGTGGGCTCTGCCTTGCACAGCAAGATTTGGCTGTGTGCTTGAGGGGGAGAGCAGGCACCAGCTTCCCAGCTATTCATATTTAAGTATCTCAAAAGGCACCAAGACACTTGCGACAATATTGTATCACACTGCTATTTGAGCAAGGAGAGAAAGAGCTTTGAATAATTAAAATCAATTAAAAGGCTAAAGGATAGGGATTCTTCTTGTCTTCAGAGATCACTTTACAGCAGTAGGTAAATGTTTTCTTGTCTTACCCAATAATTATCTCTCTCAAACACACCTCCCCACACACAGTCTTGTGCTGCCACAGTCTCTCCTGGTTTAGATTTTGGAAGATGTGAGCACTGACACCAATGGCCAGAGCCCTCACACAGACAGATGGGGCTTCCCAAGGAGAGCAGCTCCAGCTGCCACAACCTGGACCCTGCTGAAGACCAAAACCTGCTCTCCCAACCCGGTGCATTCAAATCCTTCTGGAAATATGTAGCTGCTAGCAGAGTTGGGCTCAAAGTGCCAAAAAAAAAAAAAAAAATTCTGATGTCTTAGATGAACACAAAGTGACAGCACTTTGTGTGTGTGCGTGTGTGTCTGGTTTCATTTCATGGGCTGGGAGCAGTGTGGTACAGGAGCACTTTCATCTTGCCAAGCTGGAGCTCAGGAGATTAACATCCATTATCTGGGGAAAAAAAAGAAATAAAATCACAACTAGCCCCTTGATCTGCTCCATCAGCTGATGCCTTCTGTGACTC
Source organism: Sylvia atricapilla (assembly GCF_009819655.1). Lineage (NCBI taxonomy): Eukaryota > Metazoa > Chordata > Aves > Passeriformes > Sylviidae > Sylvia > Sylvia atricapilla. Next base: position 5,029,875 of record NC_089155.1, read on the forward strand.
AGGGCATCTCCACCTGCACGCCCACTGACCTCAGCAGTTCCTGGTAGTGATGCAGCTCCGTGAAGCAATCCCCAGAGGATTGCATTACCTGCTGATGAGGTGGCACTGCAAGCAGTGATGCAAACAGCGTGAGTCCTGAGAGGCTTTTCTGCCTCTCCATCCTCCCTTGGCATGCTCCTGTCCCTGCCATGCCCCTCTGCCTCTCCTGAGAGCCCCGAGCATTTGGCTTTCTCCACTGCCTTATTCAAAAAGCCCCATCATTTCCCATAGCATGAAATCCCTGGAACAGAAAGGAATGAATTGCTGGCTGACACATGCCCTGCGATAAAACAGCAGCTTGTGAATAAATACATAAAGAAGCCTTTGGGTCTGGGTTGGCTTCAGAATAGATCAGTTTATTTCTGCTGTGATTTGAGGAGGACAAATATCTTTACATTAGCAGACAGCACACAACAGGGTTTGTATCCCAGTGAGGAATGTGTGTGGATTTGGGAAAGGCCAGCTCCAATCTTGGCACCACACATGGGGAAAGAACAGTTCTGTATGGTCACACTCAGAAAATTATTATAAGAGTTCAATAGTTAACTTTGCCTTTGATAGCTCTTGTTCCACATCAGAACCCTTTTGCCTTCTTCCCCACCTCCATGACTAAACGAACTAATTGGAATTATGGAAATAATTTTGAAAAATACAGTGAAGAAAATGACATCTTTGCTTTTGGGCTACAATATTTAAAATCTGAATTTTTCTGTGGTTTTCACGGGAAAATAATTCTGTTAGCAAGTTTATTTTTTTTTTATCTGCCAGCTGAAATCATATACATTTGAAAATGTATATATAAAGAGATATAGGACCAGATATAGAAAATAATTCTGTTAGCAAGTTTATTTTTTTTTTATCTGCCAGCTGAAATCATATACATTTGAAAATGTATATATAAAGAGATATAGCACCAGAGCGTGTTCCAGGTGACCTGTTCTGTGGAAGAGGAAGCTCCTCTGCTGCCCAGTGGGTGCCAGTGTTGGTCACTGAGGGAAGGAAGGAACCACACAGGTGAGGTGAGGATTCAGGTTTAGACTCTAAGGACTGGAAACAAGTCCATCCACTCCTGCCTGTGAGCCTGGTAAAAGGTGGATTTTTGCGCAGAGCGCCGAGAGCCAACGAGTTAGAACACTCAGTAAAAAGCAATTTAAAAGCATTGGCGAGAATATTTCCTCCATCCCTAAGTAAGAACACCCCTTAGCACCTGCTCCAGAATTTCCTTGTGCGTCCTGGGTTGTTTTAGGAAAGCTTGTGCACTCTTTTTTCCCCTAACACTTTTATCTGAGCTCCGTCAAGGGAGCACAGACAATGCCATGGCCCTCCCCTCGAGGTTCCTGGATAGCAGCAGCATCAAGCAGCTCTCTGTGGTTCAGATGTATTTCAAACACAGGCCAATTGCCAGGGTTTCATTAAGTGAACAACATGTGAATGTAACCACACATAGAGCTGCTTCCATCCACGGAGCGCCCAGCGCCTCTGCACGAAAGCAGATGTTATGGAAACAGCCCAAGTCAAATAAGCAAGGCAAGATTACCTCCATAATGAGCTAAAAATTAGTTCTGCACCCTCTTGAAGGGATAAAAAAGGAAAAAAAAAAAAACACCTCAACCAAAAAAACCCTCATTTGTTCTCCTAAAATAAAGAGTGCAAGTGGCACAGACACACAGGCAGGTACCAGCAGGTGTAAAGCATTTTTTTTCAGTATCCCATACATATAGATTTTAAAGATAAATTCAGACTCAAGACTAAATATATCCAAGTGAATCTAAATGGATATAAATTACTTCTTCCAGCCTACAAAGCATACCAAATAAAAAGCCTCTGAATTTCTTTGCTTCTTAGACCCTGATTTATTATCTGGCCACAGGGAAGTGCTGTCATCGCTGACATGTTTAGACAGATTAACACAAGCTGATTATAATCTATAAAATGATTATGTTTGAAATACCTTTATTTTGCTTATTTTTTTATTAAAAAATATTTTTGACATATGCCTAGCACCCAGTGTATGTTATCCTTTGCCTACACAGACTATTCCCTCTACTTTTAATACAGAAATCTTAAACACACACTTTTTCCCCTAACTGCCTTAAAATACTTTTTCTCCCATCACTGCACATCAGTGTCCAACAGCCACGTCCTCTCAGTGCTGGTGAAGGAAAAGCAATGTTGCTCTCATCATCATCATCATTGTTCCAGGTCTGAGCCCGGGCTTTCCTCTTTTGCAGTGGGGAAAACAAAGTGGATTATTGGGAAGAGGAGGCAGCCAAAATGCCAATCAGTGCCACTGGACAAGAAGCCTGGGGGATTTTCCCACTTTCTCACAGTTTTTTATCTCTTTTGATCTTACTCATAAGGTACGAGAAGAGGAATTTTAAAGGGAAGTCCCTTCCTGGTGGTTCTCTGGCCACAGGGACATATTCCTCCTCTCAGCACCCCTTGCTCCACGGTGCTCCATCCAAGAAATACGGGAGGGGATAATAGGGAAGGTGAGCAATATAACTAGTTTCAAAGAAAAACTTTTTTACCTCATCAGCAGAGCTGAAAGGCTTTGAAAAAGCCGAAAAAGCCTCGCTTTCTGCACAACATGAACAGCTACACAAACTTCTTTCTCTTCCCTTCTCTTTCTCCCAGGAGGAGGGGAGTTAAGAACCTGAGAGATTTTTTTATAGTTCTTCATTACTTCAAAATGAACACTTTGATTCAAATTTCAGCACAGTTTTGCTTTTTTTTTTTTTTTTTTTTTTTTTTTTTTTTTTTTTTTTTTTTTTTTTTGTAAATGAGCCATTGAATGAAAGGACTACTTTATCTATTTTTTGTCTAAACATTTTTGGGGGTGGAGTGATCATTAAAATATACTGATACATGAGTCCTTGCAGTTTGCAATTTGGCTTTCATTGAGTAATAGTTATTTGTCTGAGTTAAATTATTGTTGATGGATTTCTTTCATATTTCTTCCTCACTCTGAATAAGATTTACTGAATGTAGCTTTTAAATGTCATTGCATATGTGGCGTTAATTCACATCTGCATTTTTGTGCTGGGAGGGGTAACCTATTTTCTGCTTCCACTCTCAGTAGCTGGGCTCACATGTTTCAGGGGCTAGTTCTGCCATTCACTGCTTTCAAAGAGCCCTGATTGGCTTCAGTGGGAGTTAAAAGCACTTCAGGGCTTTAAGAAAGAGGTCTGATCAGTTTTTAAAGTGTTCAAAGCTGAATGGATTTAACTATTATCCGCGAGTTTTCAGAAGTTTCTTTCAGCGACAATATGGTCCTCCATGCACTTAGTGTGATTAAAAAAAAAAAAAAAAAAAAGGATTTGGTATATTGTGGCAATAACTGTAGAGCAAATGCTACCTACAAGGAGTCAAAATCAGTTGTTCATCCAGCAGAAAGTCTCAGTCCATGGGTGTGATGTGGGGAGGCTCGGCTGGGAGACCTCGGCACAACCAGGAATGTTGGGCTGGGACCTGGAGCCCTGACAATGCTGATTAATGACAAATTTATGTCATCTGCTCAAACCACAGATTGCCCTGGGGCCCACCCTGGCCCATGGAGGCTGCTGTGCTCTTCCCCCTCTGCCCTTGCCCTCACCATTCCAGCTGTGCTGCTCCAGCTCGGTTCAGCCACGGCTCCACAGAGGATCCAACACCTGCTGACATGGGCCAGGCTGGAGATTCAGACCCCTGGAAACAGCCAAAATGCCTGAAAAATACAAAAAGTGCTTGACACAGCACCTTAGGGTTGGAGTTTTGAGGTATGGGGAACACATTCCTCCACGTTCCCGTGATCCATCCCAACACTCAAACACAAGCACTTCCCCGAGCTTCAGCACCTACAGAAGGGCCGGCATATGGCAAAGTGCTCGACTGAAATGGGGCAACGGTGGAGGGAACAGCCCTTGGAGTCCAAAACTTAGCTAATGGAAATTGGAATGGCGCCACTGATTACAAGGGACTCTCCTAATTAGCGCCAAGCAGAGAGACGGAGCTTTATGAAGCATAAAACACAGCACAGCAGAACGTCCCAGCAGAGTCCAGCAGCCCTAAGTCTGACCTTTAAAATCATACTCCTTTGGTAAGCTCAGTTACAACGGTAAAATGCTGCTAAAGAGATACAATGAGTACTGAGGCTTACAAGAGTGTTTATATAAAACACATATATCTATCAAAGTGACAGCTGACTTTCAGTTAATCCTTGATAATTATGTTTCCTTGAGAATGCTATGGAATGTCTGGTTTGAGAAAAAAAACCCCAACACATAACCACGTTGATTTGTGGCAGAATTATGCATGCGTATGGCTTTGCACGTGAAGCTGATCAATATGTGTCATTAGTGTCTACATACATAATTTTTATGGCTCTTTTTAATAGGGTTTGCTTTATGTTTTATTTTGAGATTGCTAATGAAAGCCAGCTATTTATTCAGAGGTCAGCATTAAGCTTGTTGTGATGAAATATGTATTTACTTTCTTTGTACTTGATAAGAATAATGCATGTACGCTTATTATGTCAGCAGCATAAGATTTATGATCTCCACCACTATTAATGTCTTGGCTTTTCAGTGCTTGGATTTTGTAAATGAGCTGATAAGTAGATACACTGTTGTTACTTAGCAACCTTAATTGAAATTTTTAAACAAAATACTTTCATTTTGGAATTTCCCAGGTAATTTTTCTAGGCACTCCTCTATGTGTTTACTTTCTCTTTTCCTCCGTTTGTTACAAGAAGATACCTCCATCGTTTTTCCCTCCCCTCTTTGTAATTAAAAGAAAACAGGGAAAGCAACTTTCAGCCAGTGACCCACAGCTTCTCCCACTCTCCTGACGTTTTCCCTGGCGTGCGTCAGCAAAGCTTTTACGAGAAAGTTGCGCCGTCCTCTCACCACGACCTTTTCACGAGTTTTCAGCAGCACATAAAGCTGCTGCTAAGTTTATGGAGGGCCTGTTGCAGGCAGGCTGCTGCCCAGGGGAAGGTAGGGCACACAGAGGGGACAAAGGGGGACAAGCAGCATCCCCAAGCAGCAGCAGCACCTGGATGACCCCACAACCACTGTGACTCCCCATCACCACCCTCAGCCCATTACTGCCCAGCAGGGCCATCAGCCATGCAGCCCCTCTCCTGACCCTGCTTCCAGAAGTGCTGCTCTTTCTGTTATCAATGCTTCTCAAATGATTTCCTGCTTATGTAATTTTTTAGCAGTAGGCTGCATGGCAGCTGCCAGGCTGTGCCTACACGCCTGTGAAGACCCGCCTGTAATGTAAAGTTAAATGTTAAGTCACGTATCAGGCTCTTTGCTTTCCTGTTAGAAAAGAAAAACAAATGAGCAAATAAATATCCCTGGGCTCCCATCTTAGTACCGAGATTGATTTTTCTTTATGGTTTCCATAATTGTCTGAGTCTTCAAGTGCCATATGAGAGACCATAGCCTGTAATCATGGCACTGACCCTTCAACAATTATTCATCCTCTTCCTCCTTGAGCTCTTTATGGGGGCATAATGTTCAGGGGTGAGCGACCCGAATCAGTTTAATCCCTCTGTCTTTTTTCTTTGTGCTTTGGTGAATTCAATACTTTTGTCAGATGTAATTATATCTGGGTAATCAGGAGATGAGTTCTGAGCTGAAGTGAAATAGTTACAAGGTGTATGAGCTTGTCCCACACACAGAGATGGGAATTACAGGCTGAGGAATAAAAGTTTTCCTTGTCAGTGTGATCTGAGAGGTGTCAGAGGAGCAGCAGCTACCAAGAAGAGAACAAGCCAGGGCTGATTCAACCTGGCTCCATACACAGATGGCAGAAAGCACCTGGATCCTAACATTTGTTTAGAAAAAAAGCTATTAAGAAAAAAAAAAAAAAAAAAAAAAGGAGTACAGAATAGATATTCTTTAAAAAAAGAAAAAGTTATTTTTAGAAGAGGCCCTACATTAGTAAAATCATCCACACCATTCCAGTAAACTCAGGAGGGGCTGGGATGTATTGTCTGAATATTCCAATTGTCCATCTCACCCCAAAAGCGTCTCCAGGACACTGGGGTTGCACCAGCTTCTCAAAGGCAACTGAAAGCAGACCTACTCCATCCAAGTGAGCAGCAGGCTGGCGTTTATAGCTGGTTGGTTGGTTGTTGTTTTTTTTTCTTTTATCCCCTGCTTTTGTGTGAATTCTGCTCAAGAGGAAAGGGTGTGGAGGAGTCAGAGCTGGAGCTCCTAAAGGTGCATCATCCAGCAGCTGCTCAGGAAATATCAGAAATGCCCACGTCACTGGGCTGGGAAGGGCAGTAGAGGAAAGCGCAAAAACCTCTACCTATTCACTGCAGCAAAGGTGTTTCCTTTGGCTCCTCTTTTCTGAATGTGGAGGGAACAGCTGGAAGGACCAGCCACAAAAGCTGATGGTCACTTCAGGAGAAGCTGCTTGTACAGGGGAAAGGCAGCCTTAACCTTTCAGCACAGGGGATGCACACTGACATCTCTGGGGGTTTGGAGTGGGGAGCAGCCTCTCTGCAGGGCTGGCACCCTGCCTGGGGCACACCCAGCTCTGGACTCCCTCATTCCCCTTCCCTGAGGCCCTCCTGATGTTGTAATTGTGTGAATATCCAGTATTTTGTTCATTTAGGAATTAGGATGTTTTTTCACTTCAGGATGGTTTCAGCAGGTCATGTTCTGGCCGTCCCCAGCAGAGCAAAAGTGAAGGGACTTACTAGAAAGGAGGTTAAAATCTTCAGCATGATGTGACACCAGACCTGTCACCCTCTCCACTGCTGCTGGCATGGGCTGGAAATGGGGCTGAACAGCATGAGAAGAATACAAATGCTAAAAAGAAAAGTTTCACTTGCAGTCAAACTTTCCACATCTGCAGAAATTAATAGCAACAAAAAAATGTGTGGATATTCATCTCATTGATTTCACATCCGCTTTATTTCACAGAAAAGTCAGATTTCTCTCAAAGCCTCCTTTGCCCTCACCCCAAAACACCTCACCAAACTGAAATCTTCAACCTGAAGATTGACTTTGACTTTGACTCCTGTTCTCTTAATCAGTTAAATGTAAAAAAAACCAGTTTTTCTAGGAGATCCCTCAGCAGCATCTATGTCACTCATTGCAGTTAGTTCCCCAGCGTGTGCTGAAACGTGTTAGTACTGGGACAGAAGAAAGTTTTATGAAAAAGTAGTTGTTTTTCCCAGCTGGCTTCACCCAAGTGCTGCCAAGATAAAGCTCCTCACTCGCACACCTTGGCTGTTTGCCTGCACAAGGTCTCCAGAATATCCAGTGGGTGGAGAACAGGGGCTTTTCCTTTCCCACCAGCTGACCCATCACGGCCTAAGCACTCCAGTTTGAAGCTATTTTTAATTCCAAAGGCAATCCAGATAATGACATCATGATTGTGGGAGCAATGCCACACAGAGCACCTGCTGAGACAGCTGAGAAAAAGCCAGGACAGTCCCCCAAAACACTGCCAGCACTGGGAACACCCCAGGCAGCTGCAGGGAGCACATCCTGCTGTGTATGAGCACCCATGGCCTGCAGCCCTCTCTGCCCACAGAGATGCCAGCCCCTATTTTTTAGCAAGGGCATTTGTTTTTAATTTTTTTTCCTTTGGTTTAGACATTTCCTAGTGGTCTGCTCCAGCCTGAACACACAGGCAACCCCAAGCCTGTGCCCCCAAAAACCATGGGAGGTGCTCCACTGGATTTATTTAATGAGGTTGGAGCAGCTCACCCATTATCACACCCACAGCCAGGACACTTCAAAAGCAAGATTGCAGGGCAGAGGTGATACTTCTCTGCAGTGCAGGACTCTAGAAATGCAGGTGCCTCCTTATTATATTACTGTGTTGGAAAGGTTTATGGCAGCATTTGAGGGAAGGGAGGCTTCAGCCCTCCAATTACTGGGACCTGTTTCTGTCCTACAAGCTCAAGGTCTGAGGGTGCATCCAGAGCAAAATGATCAGAATAAAAGCAACAGGAGACGGAGGTTTTTTTTAAGTTTCAGTAGATGTAAATGTGCTTCATTTTTTCTCAAAAGTGTGCAGTTCTGAACAGGCTTAAGAAAGCCCTTTGAGACCAAGGATGTGGTAAATACAAACCAGAAAACAATGAGCTCTGTAGCTTCTTTGGTAAGTACCAGCACTTGTGGTCCCATCACACACCTTTCATTGCAGGAAGACACAGGAGAACACACATGGTGTGTCTTCACAAAGTGACGAGTATTTAAGTGTCCTTTTATTATTACCTGAATTTAAATGGACTCTGATTCAGGGACACCAAAATTCCAGTGGCATGAAAAGGATTTTTTGCTCCTGTCCCAGCAGCAGGACATGGCTGGACCGTGCTACTTCTGTGATTCTCTTCCCTTCTCCTCTGCCCTCCAGCCTCCCCAGTCTCCCTCCAAGTGGTGGCCTCCCTATTAAAATCTCCAACACACTGCTTAGAGTCCCTCAGACTTCTCACACCACCAGCCATGGACACCCAATGAAAGGTGTATGGTTCATGTAGGGACAGAGGGTTCAAGAAGGATGTTGGTGCATTTCCCAAGCTGGATGAAGTGAGGGAAAACTCATCCCATCCCTCCACTGGGGTTTGTAAAAGCCTCTCACGAGCACAGACTGGGGCTGCTGCTGCTCCCTGATCTGACCTGTCAAGGGTCTGGTGTGCAGGCACTTTGCTCTTCCTGGAGTGTGCAAGGAAGGATGTGAAAGAGGATGTTACACAGGACAATAAATTTGTCCCTTGGCATCCTGCTTTGATAAGAGGAGGAAAATAAAAAATAAAAAAAAATAAAAAACACAACACCATAAGTAACGTTTTCAGGACAAACTGCCTGGCAGCAGCTCTAAAAAGAAGACGAAAGAACCCAAATGGCTCATTACAATTAGGTAAAAGAATTTAAAACCACACATCCTCAGAACCAGTGAAAGCCCAAGTGCTGTGTAACAGCCCATCCCTCCAGTGGGATAAAACCCTGAATTAGCTGTGGTCTCCTGGCAGCATCAACAATAGTAATTTGGGTGTCCTGGCTGTTGGAAGCCTCTGTCCTGGCTGCTGATTTCCAGGAGAGAAAGTGGCCCAGCCCTGGGTCAGTGCATTGCCACTGCCTGGGGCAGCCACCTGTGCCCCTGTCACCTGTGACCCCGTCACCTGTGCCCCTGTCACCCGTGCCACTCAGTAGAGCTGCAGAGGTGACTAAGGAGCCATGGGGTGGGAGCAGGAGGGCTCAGATGTGTCCCAAAATTGGTGTGCATGGCTCAGGGTGTTGGGGGAGAATTCCATTACTGCAGGGGGGGTCACTGCTTCTGCTTCTGGGGGCTTTGAAGGCAGCGAGGGGCTGGCAGAGCCCGTGGGCACAGCCAGGGTGTGCAGGAGAGCCCCAAAGGCTCTGCTGCTCCCCTGAGTCACCACCCTGCCTCCTCCTCCTCCTCCTCCTCACCCGAGGGGAAGGAGCACACTGGGCTTCCCAGGTCACTCTGATCAGGCAGTGCCCACATCAGGCCCCTCTGCCAGTCCCTGCAGTGTCACAGCTCACCCTGCTCAGGGCTGGGCACCAGTGACTCTGTCACTTTGCTTTCACCTGCAGAAGCCAAAAGTGCCAGTAACCCACAGGAGGGCAAACAGGGCAATCTTCTTGCTTGGGCAACACACAGGTCTACCCCAAACAGCAGTGTCTGAGCTTGCATGGGCTGTCTCACCTGGTTACCAAAAGCAGCAAGCATTTAAACACCCCAAACAAACAAACAGCACCTTTCTGTGGGGCTTTGCAGGTGAGCTACAAGCCAAGAGCAATACCCAACTGGACAGCAGCGTTAATTGAGTTTTATTTTAAATATTAACTGTTGGATTTAAGGCTCACCCTGCTGTTTCTATTAGGTTGGACTCAAAATGTCATGGAAATGAAAATGATTGGGCTGCAGGTTGCAGCAACTGTTAGGAAATAGTGGCAGGTCTGTGAAAGATATGTTGAAAAGAAGAATTTCAGTATGAGGCCTATGGCACTGAAAAAATTACTGGTTAATCATATGCTAATAAAAACATCACAGAGAGTCAAAATTTCATATGGAGAGGTACCAGGGAAACCATACCTAACTAAATAATGATCAGCCACTGTTAGTGGAAGTCAGAAACAAATCCTGAATTGACTGAATGAATAAAGAGCAATGGTTTCCACTTATACTGCCTGAGCATATTATTTGTTTTCAGGAAAAAAAAAAAAAAAAAAAAAAAAAAAAAAAAAGGTTAGGTTAATGCAAAACCTAAAAGAAAAAGGCAATTTACATAGCTTTTACACGCTTGAAAATATACTGAAATGAAGAACAATTTAAAAAAACATTTTCTTGTTCAGAAAAAGCAAAAGAAAAAAATCTGTCTGTTCTGTGTCTGAGCTGTCCATCCAACCCCTGGGATGATTAACCAGGTCCACACTTTTCACTAGAGAAAACAGCAACATTCCCTGCCCTACACTCCTTTTCTCCCTCCCCAGGAAAACCATGTCATCAAAGCTCCACTGAAATGTTTTCCAGGTATTCCACGGGCAGGCTGGTGCTAGAGGTGAAGTGCTTTGATGGGGGCACATGGAAATTCAGAGTGTTTCCCTCGCCAGGCTCCGCTGCAGAAGCTGAATCTGTCCCTTGCAGGAGGTTCCATCATACCCCTGATGGCACTGCTGGGACATGGCATTGCCGTGCAGTTTCTGCTGGAGTTACCATCACATCCCCCAGGAAATGCTCAGACCATTTTTTCCAGTATTTTTCTACCCCTACTTGGCAGATCCAAGCAGCAACCAGGAGCTCAGGTGAGTCCCCCCAAGTCCTGCAAGGAGCCTGCCAAGGGCTTCGTCACCTGTGGCTTGACTGAAAGCTTGTGGGGACACCTGGCAGCTCTTCCTGAGCAGCCTGGAAAAGTGCAAAGCTGAGATCTGTCACCTCTACCCTGCTGAGCGTCTAATTACCTGCCCAGGTATTGCAGCGCCCTGCTGGGAGTCCTGGCAAACCTGCGAGACGTCTGCTGTGCTCTGCCTGCAGACTGCCGGGCAGCAGCCTTGTGTAACACCGTAAAAGCCAGCCCAGAACGGCGTGTGTCCCGTACACCTGCGCTGCTTTGCAAAACAGGTGTGTTTTTGGCCGGGCAGGGTGGGTCTGGCTGCTCCTCGCACGTCGGGTGGCATCAAAGGAGACACGGGGTTGAAAGTGGGTGAAGGAGACAAAAGGCAGGGCTGGGAGGGAAGCTTGGGTGGAGGAGGAGAAGCGGGAGAGGTGGCAGATGAGAGGCTGCAGAGTGGGTCGTGGTTAGGCTGGAACACCGCCGGGGAATTACCCGGCAGTGCGGGAGGAGGGAAAGGCGAGAGCGCTGCCAGAGCAGGAGCGATTAGGGGATGAATGTGCCACCCGTGCCCTGGGTGTGCTCAGGCACCCTGAGCTTGACTCTCCGTCACTGGGGGATTCCCTGAGCTTAGAGGTGCCCAAAGCTCATCGGAGCCCTGCACCTCTCATCTCCCAGACTCCCCCCAAAAGGTCATTTTCCAGCTTTTTTCCCCAGGTTCCATTTCCCTGGCTGCGCTCTTTGGGAAAGGCAGCAGCTCTCAGTCCTTTCTGATGTGACAGAGGCCAGCCCCAGTGAGGATGAGGCACAACTGGGAGCTGTCAGGGTGTGAGAGGCTGGCAGGAGACAGTGAAGGAAGGATTCAAGGGCTGGCACTGCCTGCTTCCACCCCAAGAGGAGAAGGAGCTCCTCCACACACGGCGTATCCCGTCACCCCAACGCTGACTTGTCCAGACCCGTCAGTGGCCTCTGTACAGCAATTAAACTTTGCTGGAATGGTAAAGTCAGTCTCTATAAATCCAGATCCAAACCGAGTATTTTTTATGATGGAGGCCACAGCTTAATATAATTAACTGTGACTTACACGCTGGTTACTCTGCTGTGATGTCAGCCTCTCCACACTGTTTATTTTAATTAAAACAGAAATTGTAGGTCTTGAGTGCTGGTAATTACAGCCCGTGGACTCAATTTGCCAAAGCCCCTAATTAACCTGTTATGTGTCTACCTGACTTGAGGTGTTAGCTGAAACATGACTGGTGCAGTGGCATTATGTTGTCTGCAGTGATGGAAATACACTAGGAAGACATGACAGGCTCTGTGATGGGGGATCCATATTTTAAGCTATTCTGCATGACATTCCTTTCACTTTTATGTAGATTACCAGTTTCCTACATGAGACTTTGTAAGTGATAGACTAGCTGAGAAAATGGATTTGATGAGGAGTAGCCCTTTTCCAGAATAATTGTCTCCTGTAAATGCTCAGGAGGGTTTGTAAATCTGGTACTTTTGTGGTAGCAGATTGCAGCAGGACAGGGTGTGCTCCTGTAACGATGTCTTTCCCTCTGGAGGGAGGCTGGTCATCTTCACCTTAATGCTTACAAATACTTCTGCCTGTCCTTGTCAGCTCCTTCTGCCTCAAGACACTTTAAAATGCAAGTACTTCTCTTCCCACTTCAGCCTCAAACTCCTGTCATTGTAACCCCTCTAACTTCCCATCTCATACCTGCTCTCATGTTTATGGTATTCATCCCCCCAGAAAGGCTTTTTCCCTTGTCCCCATATCTCCATAGCTATTTTAATTTCTCCTTCCCAGACCTGTGTGGACCAGCCAGATGTTTCACCACCAGTGCAGGAGGGAGCCCTGCCATTACCCACAGTGGCTGGGATCAGGGCCTGGAGTGAGATGTGCTCCTTGGCTTTTTCTGAACCCAAAAACCACAGCTGTCCAAAAGCTTGGGGCTGCACTGCTTTAATTTAACCTGTAAAATAAATGCTTTCAAGTGGAGATGCTTTGCACAGATCAGCCTCTACACAATCGGAATCCATGGTTTTGAGGCAAAATATACAACAGGTACAAATTTGGCAGCTTTCTGCTTAGATTTGCCATTTCATTGTCTTTTCTTATAATTTTCCCCGTTGCTAATTTCTGTCCTCTGCATGCAGGGATTTTGCAGTAAATCTGCACCTGAATTATTATTGCAACAATGCAAAGATATGTGCAAGACCAATATCTAATGCAGTTTCTTATTGGCCTTGATTTACCCACCCATCCTCAAAAATCTTTGGTTTGGGGTGGAAAGTCTTCTCTACCCTTGAACTACTAAAAGAAAGCAGTCTGCTCTTTTAAATACAAATGTGAGCCATGGTACTGCTTTTTAATTGGATTACATTTAAAAAAATGCAAGAATTTAATTTATGGGCCATATATTTGAAAAGAGAAGATACTCTAAGTCCAGTTTATAGTAGAGAGATAAAGATGTGAAATCCCATAGGCTGCTCTTCCCTTCAGACCTTAACCATTTTAAGCACTTTGTTTGCTAGAGATTTCCCCTGCATTCCATGTAACCTGCCATCATTTAAAGCTGTATTAGTCCATTAGCCCATGAGAGGAGAGCTGGGGAAAGGAGAAGGCAGTGGAGGGAAAGGTACATTGCGTGTGCATGATTCGTGTTAGCCAACATCCCACAACACATTAATCTTCACCGGTGAGGGGAGACAGCTCCTTGGGGCTCCACCACTAGAACCCTCTCCTCCTCATTCATGAAGATAAATGCCCTTGGAGTGATCAGCCATCATGTTCTCTTTATGCATGTGCCAGATGTAAGTCAGCCAGAGAGAAACCAGGAGCCAGCAGCAGCAACCTCCCCACAGGTGTGCCTTCCCCCCGTCTGTCCATCCTCCTCCATCCACTGTGCTCCTGTGCCATGAGCTGGCAGGTCATCCATCCTCACCTGCTGGGTGGGGCCGGGCTGGGGGAGCCCCGTTCCCATGGAGATTGCTGCTGCTTCCCCATAAGTGACTTGGTTTTCCTAAATCCATTGCCCAGGAACATCTCACGCAAGGCTGATGAGGAAACAGTGAAGAATAAAATGGGTGTGGAGTTTTCTGGGGCTTGAGGAACAAGCTGTGACAGTGCATTGCCTGGCATGGTTTTGTGCTGGCTTTCCCTCTTCCTCCCCTCCAGAGGTCCGACTCTGCTGACCTCAGATAACCCAGCCAAGTGCCTGGTGCCACATTACCCACACTAATTCTGGAAGATGCCAACAACGGGTTGTTTTTCCAAGTTGTTCTGAGGCAGGGGCTGCTTTGGAGCACACTTCCACTGATTTCCCCTGCCCTCTTTCTCTCTTTGTCATCCCCATGGACTCAGTTCCCACTGCCTTTGACAGAGCAATGGCCAAGGCAGGGAAGCAAAGCCTGAGGATGGAGTCCCAGAGCCAGCTGTGAGGCTGGACTACCCCAGCTCCTGCAAGCCTGAACAGAGCCTGATCCCTGCCTCCCATCGGTCACTGCCTCCTCCCACCCTGAGACTCTGAATTCCCAGCAAGGACAGCCTAATCCAAGATAAAACATAGAATTAAAGAGAGATTAAGTTTGTTTCAACAGCAAACTCTAAACTGTTGGTAATAGGCATGAGTCTTCTTGTACAGAAGGAGTGGAATCTCTTTTCCTTTGAAAAACAACAGCCAAGTTCCCATCCAGGCCCTCCAGAATCTTGGCCTATATTATTTCATATATTAGAAATTATTCTAGGTAATTATATTGCTGTTGAATTAAGGGAGAGACAGAAATGGTAACACTAAGTATTTTTATTATTCTCACTGACAGTTGCAAGGTTCTCACTAGAATGGGAAGCTTAGAGTACCTTTAAGGTGACATAAATAAAAGAAAGACCCACGAGATTCAGCATTTTTTATGTCTTGAAGAAATACCCAGGAATCCCAATTAGCAGAATGCAGTTGGATCATTTATAACAGAAAACCCAGCAGATTCATTAAAGCAGCCAGTTCCAGCTGTTGGCAGCACACAGGGTTAACTGAAGGCTTTCTCCTGCAGTGCTGTGGGACTCTGCTTGACAGGATGGTGTGTTAATCTTCCCAGGATCTGCATGGAAATTGCTGGGCAGGCCTTCGTGAACTGGATCAATCAGAGAGCAGCCTCGGAGCTGGCTGCTCCATTTGGCTGCTGTTCAGAAACACACATGCCAAGGAGGGGTAACTCCATCCTGAGCTGCTGTGTATCAATGCATCAGCTTGTAGACATGTGCTAGACAGCTTGAGGAGGAGACTGCCATGAATCAGCCATGTGCTTTCTAAACGGGAGCAAACTGCTCCAGGCTCAGATTTAAGACTCGGGTTCAGAAGACCAGAAATATGTATTCTTCTCATTCCTCTCTGAGCCCCACTATTTTCCCACAGATCTCCCCACCTGCACCTGCAAGTGCCCAGCCTGGTACCTCCTCCTGGCTGGGCAATTGGGTCACTAGCATCATTGCTCAACCACAGAGCTCCCCTGCACTCTGACATGGACCAGTATGAGCTCTGGGATCCCTGCAGCCAGGAGACTCAAGCACCCCTGGGTTACAGGTCAGGAGTCACCACACCAGGATGTTCAGGCTGCAAGCTCATGGCAGCAGGCACCGTTGCTTTGTTCTGGGTTTGGAGAGTGTCCTGCCCGTGGGGCCATGGCTCCGGGTTAGGGCCCTGCAATGCCACACTAATACAGTGAAATTAAATAATAAATTAGCAGCAATAGCCATAGTAATTAGCACTTGCTTTTACTTGTTGCCACGGACCCACCAGCCACAAACATTAGTCAGGGTTTGTGATCATGTCTTCCAAACTGCAACTGCTTGCAAAACACCCACTGTCTCTTCACACTTGGAAAAGGGGGAAGAAGTCAGAAGAACAGTTGTCTACAACAGATCTCATCACCCAGATCCTTCTGGGTTGGCAGTGTTTTCCTCTAGCTGTAAAAAGTCTCTCCCCACTCAGGTTCCATCAGGTGCCTGAGTACTGATCTCTGCCAGGTGAGGTCCTACACTGCATCTCCCGTGGGGAAGCACAGGAGGGATGATGCTCAGCTGGATTTCTTCTGTCTGTCATTGAGTATCAGTCACAGCATGAGTTAAAATAGGGGCAAAATAGGATAAATTAAAGGGAGTGATTGAGAAGATGTGGGCGATGTGACAGACAAGCAAGCTCCTTGCATGTTGATGAGAACGGCATTATCCAGGCAATGGTTGATTTCTTTTTGTCTTGTTTAAAGGAGCAGCATCTTTGAGAAGTGTGGATTTCTTAAAGGATAATAGTTATACAGCAGAAAAATCCCATGTCTCCCCAGCGAACCAATTCTACATTCATTAAAAAAAAAAAAAAAAAAAAAAAAAAAAAAAAAAAAAAAAGGCAAATTAAAGCAATTTCAAAAGAAAAATACAGTATGGGACCGGAAACTTTCACAGCAGTTGTCAGCCAAACACACAAAAAATGGGTCTGTGAAAAATGGGAACCCGTTGTGAAACAAGCTGATATTTCAGTGAGGTTTTAACAATCCACAGCATCACAAAAATGGAAAGTCTGCCAGCACTCAAGAACTACATGTGAGAAAGGTTCTTGCAGCCTCTGTGTTCATCTTTCATCAGAGGTGCTTGCTAACACCATCACACCATTCTGCTTTTATGGTCTATGCTTTATACACATGCATCATTCCCAGGCATTTACTGCAGCCCTGCAATTTGGGGAAGTACAGAACATGGAGATCCATAGAACGTAAAAGCGTAGATGGATTTGAAAGCAATCCTTGCTGAAGGAGCCTTAAGGCCTAGGTGTGTTTACAACCTTGACAAAGTTACAGAAAGATGAAAGAGAAGGCGCAGGAAAACATATAATTAAAGTAGCGTGATGTTTCTGTGCACTTAAAAACTCAGAATGAATACAGAGAGTTTTATCACAAAAGGTGCAGCTCTGCTGTCACCAGCTTTCCCATACAGAGGTCATTCAGGCACAGAAAGGCCAAAAAGAGACATCAAAACTGCTTCTAAACAAGGCACAAGTCGAAGACGAGTCCCATCAAAGGTAATTTGGAAAGAGCAACAATAATGAACAATTTGGTGATGAAACAATACTCTGGAGGCAGTTTAAGAAAGGCAGCCCAGGTCAAAGCTGTTGTGATGGGAAAGAACTTCTAAATTGTTCCAGGTTTAAGGGGACCTAATGTTCCTTTTGACTGAAGAATCAGTTCCAGCTGGAGATGTGCCAGTTTAGGATCTATGAAGAGATACCAACTGAAATTCCAAGGGAGGATAGGAACTGGTATGATTAGACTTCTCATGCATTTTATCTATGATCTTGATAGTGAGAGCAACCCAAACCAGATAACTCTGATGTAGATAGAGCAGCCATCCTACAAGCATTTAGGGGCAATTCCTCGATTCAGGGTTCTGGTGTGAATTGTAGTAACAATCAGTGAGAGAGAACAGCACGGATCAGAGTGATGTTCACAAATCATGGTATTAAACACAGTTACTGCTGTTACCAGAGTGAGGATCTGCTCTGTGGCATGTTGGAAGGAAACCAGTACATATCACAAGCTGTCCTGTACTCCACTGATACTGCTGGGACTAAATTCTCTCCTAAGCCAGGAGCAGCAGTGTGGCAGCACAGTGCCCACAAGGAGGAAAGTGAAAATAGTGTTGATCTGGCAGTGAGACAAGCTGCAGCTCTCTGTGCAGAAAAGACTGCTCCTCACACTCCTGAAGTCAGCCAGTCCAGTCCCCTGCTGGCATCTCCTAAGTCTGTGCCAACTTCATTTATGCCCTCCAAACTCATCATGTGAAGGTCCTGCAGATATCTACAGCTGTGTTATCCTCCTGCACAAGTCAGAGGAGGTGCCATAGCCCAGGAAAACACCCAACCTCTCACCAAAACTTTCACCCCACTGCCCCCCTGTCCCAGAAGCAGGTGGAAGTGGACTGCTTTCACCAACTTTTAGCTTCCCCAGTGTCAGTGTCTGACCCAGAATGACACTCTGGATAGTTCTCTATCCTACCACAGATATTTCGCAAATACTGGTCATGGCCTCAGTTTCCCCTCTCCGAAAGGACATCCTTGAGACACTCAGGAGTTAACAGTTTTCTCACTTCCATTGGGAACAATGTGGTTTCTGTGTTCCTTACTGGAGCACATGAAGATGATTTCATGGGATCTTCTACTTATCGTGGCCAGAGGTGCTCACACAGGGCAAAATGATTTCTTGCAGGAAATAAAATACTGGGCAAAGGAGTGGAGGAAAAACTGAGACCATGGGGTGGTGATCCAGCTTCTGGAGCCACAACAGAGGCCTGGAACCAGAACCTCATCCCTCCAAGGGCCAAGCCATCCTTTCAGCACAGATCTCTGCTTGGAGGCTTTGTGTCCATATCAACGATCTCATTCATGCCCTAAATTAAGTAGGAGGTTTCCTGTGTCTGGAGAGATACCTTTTGGCTGGGTGGGGTCCCAGGTATTCTTTTGTCTCAGGTGCCATCCAGAAACATCAGGGATAAGAGTGATCCTGCTGCTGAGTGGCCTCAGCTGTCATCAGCCATGTGATGACTCTTCCTTGTGTGAGCAGGTTACAGCTAAGGAAAGACGAGGTGTGAGGGCTGTGTTTATTTCACTGTATTTTAATGAAGAAACTGGAGCTGCTGTCAGCATTACCCGTGGGTGCATCAGCCACAAATCAACACTTAAATAAATGAACTAAATGACGTGATGTCAACTCCATATTCACAGCAAAGTACTTGGTTAGAGCACAGACTGAGCACTTTGTAATGTTCTGCCTTTCCCCAAAATAACCCTTCGGGTAAAAGCCTGAACTAATTAACGAGTAGGCGTCCTGTTCTGAAAGGCAAAGAGCTCAGGGGACACGAATGTTAACACTGAGTATCACCAAAACTAATCAACACTAGAAATGTCTACAAAAATATAAATCTGGGGTCTGTCATCCTCACCTCACACCAGCCAGAGCTGCAAAGAGCAGAGAAATCTCAGTGGCTCCCCTGGGGTGCCCAGTGCCCCTGTGCCCCGAGGGGACATCGACGGGCATCATCAGAGGGACAGTTTGGCTGGTGCCAGCCCCAGTGATGGAGCAGGGGAGGAGGGAGGCAGGTGACTCAGGAGTCCTCCCAGCCCTGAGAAGTGGGACTTGGTGCCAGCACAGGTGAGTCAGGCTCTAACGCAGGTGCCTGTGACAGAGGCTGCCAGCCCTTCCTGCCCCTGAGCCCTTTCCTGCTGCTCTGGGTCAGTCCCTCAAGCAATGCTGAGCTCCCTCAGCTGCTGTACCTTTGTCCCCAGCACCAGGGGGGATTGCTGTGCCATTTTGGTGCTCTGGTCACTGAGGACAGGCCCTGCTATTTGTCTGGGAGGGCAGTTCCCTGCAGACCTTTCCCACATCCCACCCATACTTTGCCTCCTGGACATGCAGGGGAGGTACAGCACTTCCTACTGCTCTTCTGCCCTTTACATTTCTATAGGAAGCCATATGTTGCTTCACTGGTAGTTTTGTGCTGTGTGGTAGCAAACTTCATCTAAAAATAATACCAATTTACCCCCTTTGGCCCTCACTTTAACCACTCAAATGTTCCACTTTAAGGAGGTGGCAGCTGCTTTGATCTGCTCCAGTGAAGGTGGATAGAAAGTTTGAAGCTTGCTGGAAGGCAGCTGTTTCTCTGCTGTGGCCCTCTGGGAAGATCTTGTGGGTCAGGGAAGGATTAAAGGATAGGTGACGCCTCTCAGGACCTTAATTAGTAGAGGGGAACACCTTGATTGCTGTGTTCTGTGACTGTCTCCGTCAGTTAATGCCACCTCTGGGGCCCACACTGTGTCTGCACACTCATCAGAGCAGCTCTCCTGGGTGCAGGGAAAACTGAGTGGGAGTGATGAAGAGCTGAAAAATACAGGAGCCTTCAACTACACCTACATTTTGGAGTGAACCTGATGAATTTACACAGTCCCTCTGGGTTTTGCAGTCTCTGTCTCATGTCCCCTTCATGCAGGAGCTCCACAGAGTTTGGGTGCTGCTCTGCTGACTGTAATTAAGTGCTCCTTGGTTAAATGGTTTTGTTCAGTTTATATGTGATACTTTTCTGGAAGGCTATTAAATGCATGCTGTTTTCCTGAGATAGAGGCTTTTGAAGCTATTCCAGGCTTTCATATAAAGATTCTTTTAGTCAGTTGCAGTAAATAGGAGGATGAATGCTTTTCTGTGAGTGCCATACGAGGCCATGAGAGGCAGATGCAGAGTTCTCAGCACAGCTGTTTTTGTATTTGGTGACTGGGTTGGTTCCCCTGAAAGAGATTCTGCAGAAGTCCAATGGATTTCACTAGAGACTTGTGCAAAGCTGTCCTGGTATCACAAACCCCTGGTGCATTCAATCAGGGACTTTCCACCAGTCCTATGACATGAGAAATGCTATTTTGAGATGTCTCCTCTTCCTCTTACCCAAGTTGTCTTTAGGTTTTGAGTGCTCTCTTCTCAGAGCCCTTATTCCCCATCAGACACAACGGTCACTCGTGCAAACCCACGGGAAGATGACGACTCCTCTGGAGCCCTGTGGCATGAAGGAGACATGCCAGTGTGAAGGGCAGCCAGTATGGGTAGGTTGGTCTGCCCACAGGTGTCCTCTGTTGAAGCCTTCCTCAGGTCTTGCCTTACTTTCAGCTTTGCAGCTTGGGCAAGCATCAGTCTTCACCTCAGCAGTGCCAAAGCCAAGACAGAGAGCAGATGGATCAGGCTGCTGCTGTTGCTCTTCTTGTTGAATCTTTAATCTCTGAAATTAGTAACTAAATTAGCCAAGGCAAGAGCTGGACTAGTCAGTTAATTACTGCAAGAAAACCATCTAGGTTGACTTATTTCTTAGGAAGGAACTTCAAGCTCTCTTGCATATTAGAGGTTGAGGGAGCAGATTTCAGAGGAACTTTCACAGCTCATTTGATTCCTCTATGCAGCAAAATCTTTGTAAGTTCAAATCATGACATGTGAACAGTGATGGGTTCTGGGGACTGAGAAGGGATCTGAAATTGGATCCTGGCTCTGAAGTAGGCATGTGACCAATCTCCAGGCATCCCCAAACTCCGGTGTGGGAAGAGCTGGTTCTGAATGCTACACATAATCCCCAGTTCTATTAAGGTCCAAACTAATTTTATATTATTTTTGTCTGAATCCCACCTCATATATAACCCATACACCCCTCACTTAGGGATGCTTTAAAATGGGGATCAAATTCTCCTGTGTCACAGAGCACTGAGGAGGGATTCAAAAACTCAGGAGGAGCCTATTAAACGTTTTAGGGCAGGTTGCCAGTTCTTTTGCCAGCACACAGACTACTACAAATTCTTACACGCACATACATAGTTGAGACTCGCCCTGTGCAGTGACACCAACCGCATTTAATTCCCGTGCATACCATCCCTCCTTGCCAGCCTCCTCTCTGACGGTTTTTCCCCTTGTTCTCCACAAACACAACTCTAAATTCAGTCCCTCAGTTTCCATTAAGGATGAGCAAAACAGAGCTTTAAACTCTGAGGCTGTTTTAACCCGTTTGCTCCTGGATCAAAGAGCTTCCCAGTTTTGTTCCGACAGCTCAGGAAACTTTCCCCTACTGAAATCATGGTAGGAATGAAAAAAAAAAAAAAAAAAAAAAAAAAAAGGACAACTAAAAAGAAATTAGTTTTACTAAGGTGGAGCAGTTTTCTTTCTCTGGTGTGGTTTTTCTTGAAGAAATATGAGTTAAAGGAATGATGGTGAGTACAATCTTAGGACTGATCTGAGTCTTCTATGAATATTTCTTTGTGGAGCACACTCCAGTGTATTCTGGTCTGGACTTGTGGCTGGGAGTTCAAGGTCACATTAAAGAGGCTGACAGTGCTGCTCAGATCCTGCAACACCTGCTCATGCCTTGGCTCTGGTCTTTTTTCAGCAAAACAAAAATTACATTAATAACTATAAAAAACCAAGCTCCTGACATGCCATGAGGTTTCAGTTTGATTATTTTCTTTTTGGTCATATGAAGAAAGAAGCATTAGCTGGGGCACAGGGTAGGTGTATCATTCAGCACTGATGGAGTTAATCGTGATCCCTTTTCCTATGACCATCCACCACTGGGCTAGTGTAGCTGCATTGTCCATGATCACAGCACTGTGTTAAATGTGCTGCTCTTGCTGGAGCCATAATGTGAAATACTCAGGGCTGTACTAACAAAGACCTTACACTTCGTTTTGTGTGTGAAAACATGGAGCTTTTCCATGAGCAGTTCCTGGCCCCTCATGGCATCATGGTGCAGCCTGTGCTTTTACAGTTCACTGAAAGCTGCTTCAGCAGATCCACCAGAAATATCTGTTTCTCAGGATTTAAAATTTTGCTGAGAAAAAAAAAATATTCCATTTGAATATTGACATTTGAGGGCTCATACAAGGAATCATTTTCTCATATTGCCCCAGATTCTGTCATCTTCACAGGGTGAATTTCTATTTCCTTGCAACTGAGACTGGTGAGACTCACCAAAAGAAAGAGTGAAAAAAAAAATCTGAATATTAACTTCAGATCAGGCATGTTTTAAATTGAGCAATGAGCAACTTGCATATACAGTCATGAAATACTTATTTCCCCAACAGGGAATTAGTTATTGATAAATCCACGATGTGATGTAGCAACAACTTCCAATGTTCTGTAAGATAAGAGTTATCACTTAATCAGCCTGGAGAATGAGATGAAATGGATACTAAATAATAAGCATTATTCTTGTGGGGGTGCCAACTCCAACCCAGCAATTTTAAATTGAAGCTTGCTGATGGTTTTCATCACTCTGACATGCTCTGAGCTCTGTGCTCTGGCTCCCTATTGCCTGTTACCTGTGTAATCATGGGGTTCCTGCTCTCTGGAGAGGCAGAGACACCCACGCTGGTTCCCTGGGTGGTTTTGCTCCTGCTCCTTCAGCCCCTGCTCCCACCAGATCTGCCTCTCATCCTCCCAGCTCTTTGGAGAGCTTACACAGACATTTTAAGTGGATGTGTAACACTGACTGACAAATGGAAGATTTCATGGCATTATTTGAGCTCTTGATGCAAGCCTTTTAAAGAAATGATCCACCAACATCATCCATTTCAGTATTTTTTGCCCAATTCACCAATTAAATGATTTTATTAAAAGTATTGCAGGTTTTGTAAGGAATTTACTTCTGCCTGATGGCAAGAAATTTTCTCAAACATCTGCTTGCCTGCCCAAATTTTGGGATGCTGCAATGACCTTAATGCACATGTTTCACTGAGCCTCCAAAAGTGCTGGCTGGCAAAACGTGAGATGCCTGGGCTCAGACCAACATAAGGTATATGGAAAACAGAACATTTTGCTGCACAAATGCAGAACGTCTAGAGCATTACAGGTTTACACCTGTGCAATTACTTTGATGTAGTCATGCTGGAGCAAGGAGAGAAAAAAACCCAATGTAGATGAAGCTTTCAGCTGACAGAGAAAATAAAAACACAGCTTGTGGTTGTGTGAACTGATCTGTGATAAAAATGTTTGCATAAAATTACATGCAAATGACTGGGAAGTACAAACATACCCACAAAAAAGTCTGTTCCACTCAGGACCAGAAGCAGAAGTGCTGGAAATAAAGGAAGCAAACTTGACCTAAAGGAAGTTACAGGGTGAGGGTGAGAGCTTCTTTCAGCCTAAATCAGTGATAAAGCACTCAGTTACCTTGCTGGGCAGAGGATCAACCCTTGGTCTGGCAAGTAAATGTTTGCTATCTAGCTCAGAAAAGATTAGGCAGGCACCCAAATTGTTTTTATAGAACTTAAACATATTTGAAACCTGTAGAAGTACATGTCAGGTGAGTAATTTTTGGGACCCTGTCTGCCTGTTTGGAGGAGGAGGTTGGGATGGACATTCAAGATAGAGCAGAGGAGGCAACCTCAGTTTTGTGTCCCATTCACTTTGTCTAGTCACAATTATTCTGGTCTCAGGAATCATAATTCCCTTGGGGAGCGGGGACAGCCCAGCCAGCATAAACTCCAGATCAGTGCTCACCTGATGAAGAGAGTTGTTCATGTTGCCTGTGTTGGTGTCTCTTGGCATTTCTTGGAGGAGATTTTTCTTCATTTTTTTTCTGCTGGTGGTTTCCCCTGCAGAGTGAAGGTGGATCTTGGCTCCTTATGTGCTAAACTGTCTGACTGAGCCACCAGAATATAACCAGGGTTTTCCTGAGACAGTGTAATACATGGGCATGCATCTTTTTAGGGGTCCAATTGGGCAAAGATATGTGTATGAATAGGTAAGTGTATAAATTAAAAAAAAAAAAAATTTGGTTTCACCCTCATTTTAACCAAAGATAGGAAAAGTAATAATTATAACTTAACTAACATTGATGCAAAATGACAGCAGTATTTTGCTTATCTGATCTTACTGTTCCTTTGATGGTCTGGTTGCACAATGATTACAGCTAACTCTGCAGGGGCTGAGAAGATAGCACAATATTGCCCATGGAGGTTATCATCTCGCTGCTTCTCATCACAGCCACATTGTCATTAATTACCCAAGCTTGAGTTAAACCAGGAATACTTCTCTTTAATATATATTTCCGGTTCCCATATATTTCAGGGAAAAACATTGACTTTATTGGCAAGAAGGACAAACAAAAACAAACTCTCCTGAGATGTTAAACTCATATAAAAAAATCCAGATGTTTCCAGCGTCAGGGTTAGGGGTTTTATTATTTTCCTTTCTTTTGGTCTCTGTTTTCCTGCCAGGCCCACAGGAAAGCACACACAGAATGAAGCCGCTCTCCAATGGCAGCTTTGAGGTGCAAACTCTACAAACAAGAAAAAACAAACACAGTCAAACCTCAGCGTTTTCCTCCTTTGTCATTTGTTCGGCGGCTGCTGCGACCCAGGCTCGTACCTGGGGTAAGAGTTTTTCCTGTTTCTTCCAAGGCCACGCTTATGTGACCTGGGGACTTCTAAGGCTGGGGAAGAGGGGGCACGAGGGGATGTCTCATCTCCCAGATCCTTCCTGGAGACGTCCAAGTGGTGGCTGCCCATTGATCCCGAGGCAGCGTGTGGGGGGCAGATAAAGTTGTGTTTGTTGTACGTCTCACACTGGCCAGGGCATCCTTATCTCGCCTGCAAATCAGGGGCAACATGACTTGTGTGGCTTCTTGGGGAGGCTGGGGAGGGGAAAGACCTTGTGCTCAGGACTAAGGAATTTCCCTTATTATCTGATTAATCTTTAGGACTTCCCTGCCTTCCTTCCCCTCTTCTTACAATCGTGCTGTGTGTAGGCCTGGAGGACTCCCGGGAGTTTGAAGGACACGCTGATTTATTCTTTGTTCATGACTGCATTAATGAAGGGCAGTAGTCTTTCCAACCCGGTGGGTTCTCCAGACTTGATAAAACTTGCATAAAAACACTGGGAGGATTCATTGCTACTACTCCTCTGCTTTATTAAATAGCTGCTGCATTAGGCACTCTGCAAAGCATTAGTGCAATTAGTGATCCACATTTATATAAATTTGATAGTGACCTGTGATAAGAGAATGATACCACAGCATCTTGCTGATGCCACTTTTCTTCTCGGAGTGCTATTTCCCAATATCTTACTCCATCCTGACCCAGCAGTAATGAAGTCAATGAAAACTTTTTATTTTTTTTTATGTGAGAGGGAGCAGCAAAAAACTCACCCTTAAATTCCTCACATGAACCTGACTCTCATTAAAGTTACTGGAAAAAATATACGTGTCCAGCTTGTATACAGAAATTATGCTGATTGTCCCTTCTGGCTGTAACAAAAAAAGAACCCCAACCAAACCCAAAACCAACAAGCAAAATAATTTAGGAAAGAGAGCCTAAGTCCAACAAAGACTATTTTTCCAGTGTATTAAGTAAGTACCATATATTCCATGGTTGTGCTTACTGCTCAGTAGGGGAACTCATTTTCAATGGGGGATAGCAAAGTTAATCCTGTTCTGTTTTCTTTTGCTTACTAAAAGAGCTTGAAAGACAAGCATTTGTTAATTGTATGTACAGAAAATGCACATGCAGAGCTCAGTTTAATCCTCAAAGTTAAAAAGATTCCAGGAAAACCAGTTAAAATTAGAGGGAGGGAGAGCAAACAGGAAATTCCCTCTTTATTTTTTCTTTTTTTTTTTATCAAAAAATTTTCAGATTGTAGTGGAAAAAATGAACGTTGAAAAATACCCCTCAGTTCCACTCTGTAAATTTGGGAATTACTGTCAATTCAATGTATCCCATTCCATTGAGCTCTGGCAAGAAATCTACTGATTGGGGAAATATCTTTATTACACAGGGAATCGCTTGCTTTGCCACTATCAGTTGTGCAAACAGCACCTCCCAAAACACTGTTAGGATCTATCTTTTCAGCCAAGTTTCTTTTGCAAGTGCTAAAACAGGTTCTCTTTAGACACAGGAGTGCTGCCTGGCCATGGGGCTTCCCAGGGACAGAGAGTGCTCATGTTGTGTGACAAAATGCACAGTTCTGCCAAGCAGATAGAAAAGGCAAAGTGGCAAAGCCCATGGTTTTCTCTCTGAGCAGTCACTGGATGCTGGAGCAGCCCTCACTGCACTTCTGTTTCCTCTCTGTCCAAGCAAGTCACACACCGCCGGCAAAAGTGACGCTTGCAAGACCGGGAGTTCCAACGCAGGGCTCCAAAGCAGTTGAGGAAAGTCACTCTTCAAATATCTGAGTCACCCCCTGCTCGCCAGCTTCCAGGGGCTGCTGTGTGCTCTGCCCCTCGGAGAGCCAAATCCCTCCCTGGGCTGTTGCAAGCATGAGAGTAGCTGGAACTCTTAGTCACCTCTCCCTTAAAGTCCTGCACCGGCGTCACTGATGAAAGACTTGATCTTTTGCCGTTTTTACAACAGGAACCCTTCTCTCATCACTTCCCAACGTGCCGCAGCAGGACAGGGCTGTGACCCATCCTCTCACATTCGCTGTTATGAGGCACAGAGGGCTCTTTCAGAGGCACGGTCCCATTTGGGATTTCTTTCCTAAGACTCGGTCCAGCAGCCATCTGTTGTGCTCTCTTTGTTGACCCATAGTGGGGCACAGGAAATCTCACTTCTCCCAGCCACGGGTACACAGTGACCAGTAGCTACCTCTTCCCCAATTTTTTTGTTACTTGTCTCTGTGGTTAAAGTAGCGAAACCCCATTTGAGTCCCTGGCAAGTCCCTTGGCCTCCTCGACAGGGAATTGCCTCACAGATTGTCCATAAGAGCAAGAACAGGCAGCCTCCACCACAGCACCTATCTCTGTGTTGGCTTCTCCCTTTGCAGAGTTTCTGAAATCTCAGCTAAATGCCTGAGCGGTTCCTTGTGTTTTAAGAGGAGCTGGTGTGTTTGCTCAGAGTTCCAGAGAGGTTGACAGGCATTGATTCATCTCCAGAGTCAATTTGTGCCTTCCAAGGATGGTTGGTAGGGGTTATTAAGACACAAACCATCAAAAGGTTGGTGTCTGTATCTGGGGTGAAAGCACAGTGGATTAGCCTGAAAAAATTCAACGTTCTGGTGGACTGTGACATTCCTGGGGAACAGGGGACCACCGACATCTTGCTGAAGATTTTCCTTTGGGGCTTGAGATTTCTGTTATTTTCCCCTCTCAGACTGTAGCGCCTAAACTCCTCATAGCAGAAGAGCTAAAGCAATGGGGAACCCAAGACTGGTCCTGCTCCCTACAGGAATGAGGACCCGGATCCTGCAGAGGCTGAGAGACAGGACAATATTGCTTGTAATGATTATGGTGCTACTTGTCCTCAGCACACCCACACTGTTGTCAGTAAGCCAACAGGAAGAAAAATGCCCCCAGGTTGCCCGAGTCCCCTTCTTCCCAACCACTTTTGGTTTTTAAACATTTAACTAAATTCAGTCCTTTAAGATGTGTAATTTCTACATATTCCTCCTAAAGATGCACAAGAAACAGCATCCAAAGGAAGAGCTGAAGCTCAATTCATTTCAGCATTTCTCACCACAGCCAAACTCAAGAGAACAGCCCAGGAGACTGATCTCCATCTCTGCAGCGAGGCCGTGGGTGGATGTGTTTTCATTAAGCAATCCAAGCCTTCACAGATCTACAGACCCCTTTACACTTCCCCTTGATTTTGATATTTTTTGCCCAGCTCACCAAAGCTTTTCCCTTTGTTCAAAGATAAGGGAGCAGAGAAGAAAAACCTAGCCTCTCTGTGATACTTCAGGACCTGATGGGGTTCCCCCAAGGCCCAGTTCATAGGTTCTTCTCATTATCAAGAAGTTTTGCCCACCCCTGCAGCTGATTAAGGCTTGGCTTGTCCAGGGAGGCAGCAGCCGTGGTTAGCTGGAAATAAGAAAGGGAATAATTCCTCCTACACACTCAGAGACCACACTCTGACCTGGTGAGTAAAAGACAATTTATGGGCACTTGGGAGAACAGCACGGAGACCACCTTATCCTGAGGCAGAATCGGAGCCACGCTGTGGGTGGGAGCTGGAAGAAAAGTCAGAGGGGAGTGGGAGAAGAACGCAGCAGGAAGAATAAGAGAGGGTGAAAGGTTCATAAAATCATTTTAAAAGATCCTTCTTACTCCCTCCTTGCTGACTATTGGCACTGCAGACTGGACACAGGGGCTTGGCAAGGCTCAGTCTCTGGGACACACACATCAGGGACCTGCCCTGTGCACCGCAACACTGCAGTCCTCCCACCCACTAAACCTCTCCAGGGCCCTCTCTGCGTTTATTTCAGCTTGGAAACCCACCACACCTCTGATGTCATCCCCCACTGGGGCTTGAATTCATTTCAAGTTGCCTGGCCCAGCACAAGGAACATTATTTTTATATGTATGAGGTATATCTATGGTTCGTAAAACACGGCACAGGGCTGAGGTGGCTGGAGACTGAGTGATAAACTGAGGCCAAGCATTTATACAATTGGTTCCGAAAGGGGGGTTTTATTGATTGAATACATCATTTTTTCCCATTATACTGCTGGGGCTACTTATGTCAATTCTGCTGCATAGACTGAGGCTCCACATATTGCACAGAACTCAAGCGCGGAGACCAGGAGGAAAATTAAGAACTGAACCAATTAATACATCCAGTCTTGTGTTTATTACATGCCTTTTGAAATGACTGTTTGTTGCCTTTAGAAAAAGTCTTGAAGCTCAGCCACTGAAATTCTGTGAGACTCTCCGAGTCCAGGAGTGAATTATTAGGTTTTTTGCATGAAAACTCTGTAAAACATTTGCTTCATGGCAATTGATGAAGCATTTCAGCATGTCTATTTTATCATCACATAGAAAGAATCCAAGAACATTTTACTGCCCACTAGAGCCTTTGTCCATAAGAAGTGTTTTGTTCCAGCAATGATAAAGACCTCCTGTATAGCTCTTGTCTAGGACTGTGCTTTGAACTTTAAAATTAACCAGTGCTGGTAAACAGGAAACACCAGATTACAGTTTAGCTCGCATTAAATTGTCCTCTTGGCTTTTTTTGTTGTTGTTTTTATGTTTTAGGCAGGGACAAATAAAATGTTTCATCAAAGCTGAGGCCACAAATTGTTTATTTATTGGGGGTATTTTGCACTTTGCATTGCAAGCTGCTGCAACTGAAAGAAACATGGGTTGGCACAAAAAGGGGAGGAGGAGTGAGAGCTATAATGGAAGAAATGTTACCCAATAATTAAAATTCAGTGGTACTGTAAATCCTAATGGAAACAACAATGTGTCTTTGTGTACAATTAACTCTGGGCTCCAGTTCATGATAAAAATTCTAGCTTGTAAAAAGCCTTGACCTCAATACCGAGAGCTCAACAGAGGTTCACAAATCTGGCTTAAAAAAAAATAAAAAAACACTTTCACAGAGGGGGAACAAATAATAGCTGGACTTGGTCCCCTAAATATGCTCCAATTATTCAGGGTGGTTGAAGATAAGATACAGGAGGAGAACCAAGGGAAAAATAGTCCAAGAGCTCACAAAAAAACTATGAAGTGCTGCTTGATGTCTAGAGTGAAAATTCACCCTCCCCCTCTTCTTATCCCAATCCTACATTCTGCAGGGCACCCTGTGTGTTAAAGTCCTAGAAAATCTTTATTATTATTAGTTTAATACTTTTTTAAATGTTAACAAAGCAGACAAAACGAGTTGTTCATTACAGTGAATGACTGACAGGGAAACATGAAGGACTATTCACTAAATAATTACTACTTTTAGGCAGAAAAAGTTACTGCGCTTAAAAAGGGAAAAAACAGTGCAAAATCAAATTGTCTATTCTTTTTTTGGTGGGTGTGTGTGGAGGGAGTAATGTCTCATGGAAAAGACAGTTCTACAAATGTCAATCAGCTTGACAAGCAATTATCAGCCTCAAGGAGAGGACGTAGACTGTGGGTAGAGCCCCGCAGAGCAGAGCAGCTCAGGTTCTGGTGATGGTGGGCAGGGTGGGACTTGTCCAGAAGAGCAGATCTACAGTTTATCTGCAAGCCTGCAGAAACCAAATCAAACCTCATAACACTTCCTAATCAACCACAGCTACTTTTGTAGAGGACATTTTTTTTGTTGTTGTTTCCTACACCTTCTAAAAATGGGAGGACTACACAGAGCTTTATGGAAGGAAAGTTAATTCGAAAAGGTGGTTTGGAAATATTTTTTGTCAGAACTTAGACAGACTAGATTCATACTTGGGCTCGGGATGTTTCTCTGCAGCAGTGAATCCAGCAGTTGTAGCAGATCCTTTCTCCAAAGAAGGTGAAAAACAGGATTGTCAAAAACAGATGCAAATGCAATTATAGAATCCTAGAATTATTTCACTTGGAAAAGGCCTCTACAATTATTGAGTCTGGCTGTTATTCCAGTACTGCCAAACCCACCACTAACACATGGCCCCAAGGGTCACATCTGCTTTTTGAACACTTTTTGTTCCTGAATCCTCTTGATTGTCCCCACATAGGTATCTGCTCTTTTGCCATTTTTAAAATAGTGCAAGAATCAATTTTTAAACACCTGGGGGATAAAGTATCAGAAATGCCTCCTTCACATCCTTACGCTGGAAAATAGAGAAACACTCTCCACCTCCCTGGCACCATTCATCAGTAACAAAGTACTCCAAAAAGGGAGCTCTGACTTGCTTCTGAGAGTAACTCACAGCCCCTCTCACTGAGAGCTGTGGGTGCTCAGATGTTTGATTGCAAGTATTTAGGAGGTGTTTAAAATACAGATAAAGCAGAGAGATGTGATCTCCATGCTTGTGGAGAGCTATAAAAAGAAACAATTCTGCACTTCAACCACTATCTTTTGATCCTTAACCAGAGGTAGGTTTGGGAAGAAGCTTGCTTGTGTACACTGCAGCATGTTAGCTCTTGGCATCAGGTCGGCTACAGAAGGAACAGAGCAGCAGTAGCTGTTTGTGGTAGAAAGGAAAGAAAGCTTAAAACGAGTGCAAGTGTGGGAAAATAGCACTTTCATGCAAATAATCTTTACAGTGAAAAACTCCATCTGCTCTGGCCCTGTGCATTTGAACTTATTTTATGTTGTACTGGAGCACGCAGATCTCCTGGGAAATTGCTTAAAAACAGAAGCCTCAGGCTTTTGTGTGTCTATACAAATTCTTGGCATGTCACTTAACTCCATTCTCACCTCAGCCACGAAACACCACTGCAGCTGGTGGGATTCTTCAGGAGAATCATTTCCAGGGGAGAAATGGCACTGGCACTTGGTCCATTTTAGGCAGAACGGGAACATGTGCACTCACGTCCCAGACGGCTGAGCATGCTGAGAGCTGGTGACAACAGTGACAACCAATGCCATAAGTCTTGCTGATCCCAGTGGGGCAACAGCAAGTCCTTAATCCCCGTGTTGTTTCCAAGCTTCCTGTTTTGAAATTGCCATAATTAAATTCTAAAGACTGAGAAAGCACCAAACGGGTTGCCAAGTTTATGTCAAGCTTTATCAGCTGATCTCATCATAATCCAGTAAATAGCATATCATGAACATCAAATCTAATTAAATCCTCTTGAGATACGGGTTAAAAAACAGACACAAACAAGAATCAAACATTTAAAACCTGCCGCTGTACAATCAGAATTAATCCACAGGGAGAAGTGAATTTCCTTGAAATCTGGACAAATAAACCTTCGATGTTTTCCTTTCCCTAGTGGCTCACGGTCTCTCTGGCACACACAGTCAGGAGGAAAATGCAGTTATTGGGGTTTTATTCTCAACACAGACCACTTGAAATGCACCTCTAAAGTCTGACTTCTGAAGTAGAATACAGGATGGGGCAGAGGAGATGTACTTTATTTATATATATTTATCTGCAATATTCTCAGCAGTAATTTTGGTGCTGTCCCTATGCAAAAGAATTCTCTCTAGCCATAGGAAGCACAATGAAAACAGCTGTACTGTGGGCTCAAAAAGGCAGCGGTGATGTTGTTCTTAAGTCAGGCTCTTGATCATTACATTATCTGCCAGGCACCTTTCGAAACACCTCTAATGCATCATAGGTGTCTGTGTGTGTGCATGAGCCCTTACGGCTACACCTATGCTGATAGTAAATTAAACGGTGGCAGGTAATATTCCCAGGCATCGGAATTTGATAGTCTACATTGTTAAATTCCTAGAACCTGCCCTGGCACATTTTTGACCTCAATCAATTAGCATTCTCCCACACATGTCCCAGGAATTCAGGAGTTAGCACAGCCAGGGACCATTCCCAAGGGATGCCGTGACTTCAGTCACCGTGTGTGGTGACAAGAGGAGCTTGATATTATGGACATGGCTCATTCCAGGTCAGTGGGCCTCACTGCCAGAGAACAGCCCTAACACCTAATTTTCTCATCAGAGCTGTTGCCTCTGTGCACATCTTAGCCTACATCTGCTCTGTATTAATCTGGGTACGTCACAGGAGTGCTCTACCCTGAGCAGATCACATCAGAGCTGTAGGAAAGGGCAGCCCAGGGCTTTATCTGCTGGGTGACTCCATGAACCACAGCTTTCCTACACACAGGCAGGAGCTGCTCTTAAATGCAACCTTTGCAGTCAGTTCCATTAGGCTGCAGCAGAGAGGAACCTGGCAAAGGAGCTTCTTTGCTCCCACCCTTCTTTCTTGATGTGAGCTAGCACATCCCTGGTCTCTCTGATAACCAGCAAAAAGTTGATGTTTGCACCTCTTGCAGTCCTTTAAAGAACTCATCCAGAAGAGCATGGATTCGTAACAAGCAGTATAACTTCACTCTAGAAAAAAAGCTCTGTTTTCACCTCCAGGATTAAACTAAAAATCAAAGCTCAGAACAGATTTGCCTGAAGAGAAAAGAGAACAGCCCCTCTGGTATGGATTCACCCCACCTAGCTTTATGTATCTAAAATAAAACCTCACTTTCTCAAGGCTTCCTCTGCAGCCAAAGGATATCAGAAGGTATTTAGTTCATCTCAGTCCTAACTTGTGACTCCACTAATACAAGGAACATAGATCAGCAATTACCATTTCAGCATTTCAAATTAATGTCTTTTACCTGCAAACCTGCAGTCCTTCTTGATCTGTCCACTTTTGACATTGCCTTTCAAGTCTCTAATAAGCCTCACCAATTTTCTCTATTTTCACAGGAAAATAAAAAGAAAATTGACCAGTTGTGTCCCTATCAACAATACCAGAAGGTATTTTGCTATTAATTCAACTCAGGGTTTCAGAGATTCATAATGTTCTCATGATAAAAAACCCTAAGTTTCAAAGCACTAAAGTCACTCTGGTTGAGAAGGGGAAGCAGACCCCATGCAGAGCAACTGTTCATCAATAAATGGTTCATTCCCATATCTGTAATTTCCCCTAAAGCAATGTTGACTGGCCCTACTACTTACTAACTTCACAGCTATCACCAAGGTAGATGCTGAATTAAGGAATTCTTCTCCTGTACAAGCTTTAATACCATAGTTCTGTATGTTGTGATGATTCAATAATTCAGAGGAAAGGTGTGGATGGATGGATGGATGGATGGATGGATGGATGGATGGATGGATGGATGGATGCGAAAGCAAGTGCACAAGAACAGCCACTTAAATTTGCATCTCCACCAAGCAGCAGCTGCAAGGGATCTGCTGCTTCCAGCCATATGGAGGAATGTATCCCAGACACTCCTACAGCCCACTTAAATATCATTGTGATATGGATTTAAATCAAGCTAACTGCAGTTTGTACCTGAGGCATTTAAAATGGGCTTAAAGTGGGTTTTTCTTTCCTGTTTGCTGACTCCATTCCTTAAAATAAATTTATTTGTGTTGCAGAATCTGAATTCACCTGTCTTTGGAAATGCTTTAGTAGAGGATGTTGTGCAAAAGTGGCAATTTGTGAAACTTTGCCATTTTGTAATATCGTGACTGTCCTGGTCCTGTTCTTCCTCCCTCTCCACATGTCACTCACACTGCCAGTCACTCCTGCAGCACAGCCTGTGTTTTGGCAGGCTGTGTGCTCAAAGACCACCCATCATTCCCAGCACCTCCATTAGGAAAGTGCACCTTTAGTTCATCCCCTTTTCCATGAGATCTGCAGTCCAATAAGCAAAGGCAGCTTCACAAGGAGACCTTGCCAAGCTTATTTACAGAGAGCTAATGACAGAGAAACAATGACAACAAGGAAGGGGAAAAAAATCAATTCACCCGGTCATTTGGCAAAGAAGGAATACACATTTCCCTTCTTTCCAAGGTTTTGTTTTGGGTCCAGAGGGAAGGGTCTGCTGTGTTCAGTGGGAATCAAACTACTTATGTAGCTGAGTATCAGAAGAGCCAGAAAAGCCAGTGACCTGTGATGTCCTTAAAGGAAGATAATATTTAACAGCTTTAAAAGGAAAGAAACTTTAGTTTTTGAAGACCAGAGATAGAAAACTATATTATTTGTCAGTGTTATTATTAATAGTGAAAAATAACAGTAACACCTTTACAAATTCCAAGCACAGCTTATGATCAACTTTAGCTGATTGATTTTTGTTAACTGAGTCTTACAACCTCTGGGCTGAGCCTGCACCTCAGTCAGCAGGTTGTTGTTGATCAGGTGTGCATCCATTCCTTCACTCACCATCATTTTAATCAAGACAAAGGCACAGGATGAAAACCGTACCTTGACACTTCTTAATTTGTTACAGCTTTGATGCTGGAGCAGTTGTTGTCTCTTCATGGTTATTTTTCTCACTCTTCTTCCTCCTTGCCAGTGATGCCTTAATGTGTAGATGTATGTTTGATACTTAAGGGCATGCTCCAAGTGCATTAACATCTTTTTGAATCTTGTTTGTACAGCCAGTTGTTGATGATAAAATCTTTCTGTTCAATGTACAGGATCTTTTACTTCTTTGCAAGTGATTACATTTCTGCCTAAAGTGTTGGTGGGTCTCCACATTTTGAAAACACCAGTCAATGCTGAAGTTATACCCAAGCAGTGAATTTCCTCTTTGGGCATTGGAGGTGTTGCTCTTTCTCAGATGCACTTGTTGAAAGCCAAGATTTGCCAACTGTTCCAGCAAGGATCAGCTGACTGCAGCTACTCCACTCAGTGTGACACCTGAGGCAGTGTTTGCTTCCCTCACACTTGCCTTACCTGTGGCAGCACCCTTGGGGCTGGTTGTGGGTGACCCTGCTGGCACTGAGGGTGATCCTGGGTTTGTCCCCACTCCATTCTCTGCCTTTGGCCCCCCATAGGACCAGCATAGGGTGGACACAACAGCCTTGGGCCCCTTCTGCAAGGCATCAGATGGGATTTGCCAGCTGACACAGCCTGGGTTGAGATCTGGCTGCCTTTAAAGAAGATACCAACATGAAGTGCTTGGCTTCAGGCTGTCCTTGTGGAGCCTTGTCTTAGTTAGATATAGATAAAGCCTTTGGCCCAAGGTGGAGCAGTATTTGCTTCCCTTGGGTAGTCTGGAGAGATTCACAGGAGACAGAAACATGCTGGAGAAGAACACAGCTGCTCACCTCTCATGCCCTCCTAGAAGTGAAGTACATGTGAGGTACTGGTTAAAAAAATGCCTTCTTCAAGCACATAAAGCTTGGAAAAAACACTGTCCTTCTCTGACAATTCCAGCATGCCTCAGTTTGCAAGGACCTCCCACTGACAGCCCTGTCCTAGGAACAGATTCCATCAGAGTTAAAGACTCAGGCAGGAACCCAAGGCATGACCCAGGGCTCATCCTGGGTGACCATGGCAATAGATGGCAGCAGTGCACATCACCCCTAATGCCCATGGAACCAAGGTGGTCCTGCTTGACAATGGCCATTTCCCAAGGAGCAAGATGGATCAAGGTACAAGATCAACCATAATCATCCTCCAGAGGCCCCAAAACCACTCTGCCATTTGATTCAATTATTTTTTTTTCCACACAGACCTCCACATTTCACAAAACTGAAGGCAAGACCCAGCGCTAAGCACCTCTTGTGATGACTGAGCTTTGGGGTGCACATCAGCAATCACAAGAGTGGACAAAACCTCTGTAAGTGACTGTTCCCACTAAGCTCACATGGGCCCTCGTGGATGCAGGGACTCATTCTGGACTCTGCAGAGCTGAGCTTTTGTGAAGTAAATGACAAGGGAACAGCCAGGGAACTACCAAGGGCCACCGATGTAAATGCAAACACAGCTCCAGGCCGAAAAACAGCTCCAGGCTGAAAAACAAAGGACAAGGAAATGAAAAGCAAAGCTGATGAGCCATCCTCAGTATTAGCACTTGTGGTTCACTTTCCCCTCCTGAGGAGATTTAAGGCCTCAGTGACAGATGTCAATCTCACCTCCCCTGCAAGAAGGGGTTGGCTAAAGTGGTGTGTCAGGAAAGGAAGGGAAGAAGACTTTGTTTCATTTTTTTAAGGAATTAAAGAAGACTCTGTGTCTTTAACCTTCAGGATAACCTTGTTTCAGTCTGGTTCTCATTGCTGGACTGCTCCTTGATGAGCTTTTTATGCCTGATTAATTAGTACACTGAAGGGAAGTGGGGGCTGCTCTGTTTAGCAGCTTGTGCCTCCTTCTGACTAATCCACCACCCAGTTCTACAGCTCCAGAGGGTCTGCAGTTGCCTCTTTCATGCCTCTGCTGTGGGGTTTCATTGCCTCTTTCTCCTTTTTGATTGTGTGATTTCTATTGATTCAGGAGCATTTATTGAGGGCTAGCTGGAGACCAGTTTAATTTGAGTTTGTGGGCTTTATTTCTCCACTACAACAAAACTTTTCAGAGAAAAAGAATATGCAGATGGAGGAGAGAATGGTTCAGATTTATGGAGCACTATCTTCCAAAAAGTCACTTTTACAGTGTTATTGCTGACAAGAAATCATAATTTTTTAGGAAGATAACTTTGCATTTGCCATTGTTGCCAATGTGTGTGCAATAAGAGAAAAGCACTTTTGTGGTCCTTTAATTTTTAGAAATGTGAGCCCATAATAATACAACTTAGGCTAAATTATTTTGTGTCCCAGTTTTCCCGGGGGGGGCAGGGAGAAAATACTGACCCTCTTGGTAAATCACTTTCAGCTCTGACAATAAAAGTGTTGGATAAAAGCTAAGCAGTATTACCAGGGATAAATATGAAGGCAGCTTTCTGCTCAAATAGGGTTGGTGTTTTTGGTTTGGTTTTTTTGGGGGGTTTTTTTGTGTTTTTTTGGGGGGTTTGTTTGTTTGTTTGTTTGTTTGTTTGTTTGTTTGTTTGTGGTTTTTGGGGGGGTGGTTGTTTTTTGGTTTTTTGTTTGTTTGTTTTTGTTTTTTTTGTTTTGTTTTGGCTAAACCAGGAAAAAGTAAAGCTATAAAGCAGACGTGAGTCTGACTGCTGGAGTCAGGGCAGGTGGTGGCTTAGTCATTTTGTCACTCTCTGGCAGTTATGGGGCAGTCAGGTGCAGTTCAGAAGGGGAAGAAACAGTGTGTGAGTGCCCTTGAGACACCTTGTGCAGCCTGGACACCCCTGGCCACAGGACATGGGACCAGCCAGGGTCCTGCTCTGTCACCTGTCCTCTCTGCAGGTCAGGTGAGGCTTTGCCCTTGGTCAAACAGGAGTTAAGGACTCGGGGCAGACCTGCCTGGGTGAGGCTCTTCAGGCTCCAAGGGGGCAGGCAAGGTGAGCAGCAGTCCCTCCTGATCACTCCCCATGAGTCAATGAGCTCGATGTTAGCCTGAGGGTGTGCCTGAGCCCCACGTTCCAGGTGCTGACAGGAGGGGAACAAACCTGCTTTTGGGAGGAAAAAAAAGGAAAAGCTCTTTTCTGGGGCTGTAACCCCCAGCAGAGCCCCTCCAGGCCGTTGGTAGCTGCTGTGGGTGCTGCCCAACCTCTTTTCAGGCTGATTCTGGTTTTGGTGATGCTGCCCTGTCCTCAGCAGAGCTCCACAGGAGCTGCAGGGGCATTTCTGTATTCCAGGGAAAAGCCAACTTCATGGCAGCAGCCTCAGAGCTCAGGTGCTTTCCTGAGTACAGGATGTGTTAAATTCAGAACTCACGGAGTAACTAAACACTCAGAGAGCCAAATTCCCCTTCTTGCTGTAATTCCAGGCTTGGTGCTCTGGAAGATGGTCTGGGAGGGGCTTGGAGAGGCGTGTAGTTCACCTCAGTTCCCAAAGGCAGGGTCGGGTCTTCTCATGGGGATCCTTTTTTGTCTAATCTGTTCTCAAAACCATTTGGTGATAAAAAATCACGCCTTCCCTGGGTGATCTCTTCTGGTGCTCACCTGGGCTTTGATTCACAGAGTGGTGAATTCCCCCAGTGTGATGCAAGG
Organism: Sylvia atricapilla; assembly: GCF_009819655.1. Classification (NCBI taxonomy): domain Eukaryota; kingdom Metazoa; phylum Chordata; class Aves; order Passeriformes; family Sylviidae; genus Sylvia; species Sylvia atricapilla. The sequence continues at coordinate 5,068,460 of NC_089155.1, forward strand.
AGAGGTTATATACAAAATATTCCTTTTACGGGAGGCATGGTAAAAAAAATCGGAGATAAAACATGTGTATCTCACCTGTCTGGTATTCAGACATTCAGTGACCCCAGGTAACCCAGCACAGGCACTTCAGCTGTAAATAACTTCACAAAGTAACAAGAAATCAGCTCCTCTGTTTCTGAAAACTCTTACAAAGCCTGCTTTAGTAGGTTGAATTTCAAAATACCGTCCTACTGGTTCAGTGACACATGTAGCCCTGTTTCACCAGAGAGAAGTTCAATGCTCGGCCAACCCAGCTGGGGAAGCTTTAGTTCAGTTTAATTTTATTAAGGGAAAACTGAACAGCTCATTTTGAGTATCTTTTACCTCCAAAGTACATGACTAAACCTGCATTTTTCCCCCTGGTAAAACCCTGTTCCTTCTGGAGAAGCTGAGGTGGGAAAGACCCCTGGAAACTTTCTGCTGCAGTGGAGGACAGGAGGGTGCTGAACTTTCCCAGGCTCTGCTGAAACATGGGGCAGGCTGTGGGAACTGAGGAGCGCCATGAAACAGGATGCACGTGGTTTTCCATCCTCTTACCTTGGGTTACTCTGAGACGTGGCCCAGGGAAGGGTGGCATGAACTGGGGTGCAAGAAGCACTTCCTCTATCAGGAATTTCTCTGTTATCAGCAAATAAAAATTATCCCTCCAAAAAATCAGTTCCGAGGCACTGCTTGTTGCTGAGGGAGTATAAATGCCATTACACAGAGCCTGGGTGAGACGCTACAGCCCAGACTGTGTTTCTGCCATGAGGAGAGGCATGGCACAGGGCCTGGGATCATCTCCTCCACATGGACAGATCTAGAGGGATTGGTGCCCAGTAAAACTCAGGCTTCAAGGAGGCACAAAAATCCATTAATGGTACAGTGCAACATATGTAGGCTGAAAAATAACCACTACACAGCACTGCAGAGGAATAGAGTGGCTGTGGAGGATGTTGGGCTAAAAATTTCAGCAGTTTTTCCATACAGAACAGCAGCAAGTTGGTGCCTGTGGAGTGCTCCAGGAGCCCCATCAGGCCACCTTAGCAATGGCAAGAAACTTCCTTTTGCAATGTGTTTTCTCACTGAACCCTAGAGCTCTGGCACTGGACAGAGGAACATGCACAGGGTGAACAGAGCCCTCCCCACCTTTCAGAACGGGGTCAAACACCGAGTTTAGCTCCCAGTTTAGTGACTGTACAGGTCACTGGCAGTGAGATCCTCCCAGTTCCCATTTCGGAGGAAGTGAAACTGGGGTGGGCTCTGGGGCTCCTGATTCTTTTTTGCACAGAACTCGAAGAACTTTCCTGTCCCTCTCCCTCTGCCAGAGAGTGACCATCCACTCCTGGCCACTGCCCTGGCCACCCACCATGGCCTCGGGCCTGGCTGCAGCACCAAGCAGGGAAGGAAGGGCAACCCAAGGAAAGTTTTGTCCCCAGGATCCTACATTTATGTGGCACCTTGGCAGGATGCAGAGAGTGGCTTCTGCACAGCTGCTGTCTTAAAGCTCAGCACTGAGGACAGAAGTGCAAAAACTTACAAGAAAAATGTCATACAGTATGGCTTAGAGCAGCAAAACTACCCATTGTGCAGACTGGGTAAGCACAGCAAAAACACATACGTGTGTGCAGGGAAGGAGGGAGATGGGGTTTGAATTAAACTGAATTTCCCCTCGACTCCCAGCAGCCAAACTGAAAAATAAATAATTCACCAAGGCTTATTCCTGAAGAAGACCTGCAGGACTGCAGGCCCAGGCCACTGCCTAGGTGTGTACTATCTAGAGCTCAGTTTGATGGCACTTTGCTATCGAGAGGCAACAAATTAATTTTCTTCCTTTGAAACTGGGAGACACTTGCATCAGAGGATGCATAAAATAAAAATAAGGGGGTCCTGAAAGAAATTACAGAGAGCAATAAGTATCCCAAGCCATTGCCTGCTGAGAGCTGAAGGAAACAGAGGGCTGAGATGAGAAGAAAATGTAATTTTATTCCCCCTTTAAATTGAAAGGCTTATTAAAGTCATCTGAGGCTGAGCATTGCTCTCTGTGAGTCAGGGCTATTTTCTGGGTGTTGAGGGGAGAGGACAGCAAACACCTCACAGTGGGTGCCCTCCTGAGGCAACAGCATCACCTCTGAAATGTGCAGGAGGATCAGTCCAAAGAGATCACCTGGATCCAAACACAAGAGCTGCCATGGGCAGTTCTCCCATGGTGGAAGCTGTTCAGATGCTCCTGAGATCCTTCCATCTGTGGGTCAGAACATCCAGAGACAATTAAAACATTCAGCTTGAAAGTCTGGGGATCAAATCAGTGATCTGCTGTGAAAAGTAGGCAGATTTTTGTAAAGAAGATATTGCTATTCTAAATTGAAAAAAAAAAAAATATTCCCAGCAAGTGAGACAAGAGGAGCAGCTCCCCTCCCTCCCTGTGGCCAAACACAAGGTAATGTTTTGTTTCTGACTAAAACTAAACCATTGCAGGAAAAATGCGGCTGATCAGGAAGTTGGCTGTAGGTTTTGACAGTCCAGCAGGGGTTTCTGCAGGGATAACCTGCTCCCCTGTCCTTTGCTGGCGGCGGCAGAGGCAGGCAGCCGCCCTGCCCTCTCCCCTGTCTGCCTTGCGGCTTGCTTCAGTCACAAAGGGTAAAAAACAGCCTGAGAAATGTGTGCAGGTCTTATCCTGCCTCTTCTTTTCCCTGTCAGGGTTATCAGAGCCACGCTTTTGTCATCAGCAGTGAGAAGGGGCAGATGCTGACCCCATCCAAGCCGTGGGGAGCCCAGTGTCACCCTGGTGCCACACTGCCGTAGGAGACAGAGGGGTAACAGGGTTACAGCAGCAATGGTTTGCTCAGGGAGCAGCATCCCTGGGAGACCTGCCATAGTTTAATAGACGTATCTGGTGACAGTTTTAATTTGGGAAGATGTCTGCAAAAAAAACGGGAAAGGAATGAAGGAGGTTGATTTCATTTTGCTACGTTTCTCTTTCCAAGAGGATATTTTTGATCAGCTTTCCAATGTTAATGCCCTATTAGTGGTGAGGCGAGATCTGACAAAACTGTAATAATACTTTCCTCATCTATTCTCTTAAAGCACTCAAATAATTTCTATCATAAGTCAATGAAATTAAATTAAATATACAGAGAGAAAGTGTGGGTCAAGTTCTCTGGAGTTTGGGTCACTGCTAATTATGTAGCCAGATTAAAAAACCTTAAAGTTCACATAACGTGAAAGGACAGGCAGAGCTTTACCAGAGTTAGGAGAGTGCCGAGTGCTGAAGGAAGGGAACAAAGTGAAAACCAGACAGTGAATCATCACCACTCGTGTGTGCAAAACCCGACTGGGAATTCAGGCAGGGCCTCTTGTTTTGCTTCGCCCATCCCTTTTATTCTTTTTGCAGGTTATTAATACTTGTGCTGAGCAGCTGTTGGAGGTGTCCCAGAAGGAAACTTCCCTCCAAGACTCCCCACAGCATTTTTCTTTCCCTGTGACCTCCCCCAGTGTCTCTTCATTCAATCCTCACTGCAGCAGTGCAGGACAGGAGGTGTTCAGCTGAGCAGGACTTGCTGAGGTCACTTTGGGTCTTTGGTGACCTGACAGGCTCTGACAGACATCCCTGCTCCAGCTTGACATTAAGACATGGTTTTAGAGGTAGAATTGAATATTTAAGGGTACATTTAAAAAATGTAAAAGGGGAGAAAATGGGGAGGAAGATTAAAACAGATAATTTCTTCTAAGCGATGTATTGTGCTTCTAGATCTTTTTAAAAGGAGGGACAACACTGGCAAAAGATATTTTCTGGCTGGCAGGCAGAAAGGAGAGTAGAAGTCTTGAAGGTAACCTTTCTAAGAAAAGTATGATCTTTTCACCCTTTTTATTTTGGCAGACCAGGCTACAAATGGCCGGCAGCATTTCTGTTTCATTGACTGCATTTGCAGTGGGTTTGACCAGAAGTAGCAGACTAGCAGGGAGTTAAATCAGAGTAAATCAGAATCCACCAAGGCAAGAGAGATAAGAGCTCACTGCACTCCAGGACAGGCCAGAATGGGGTTTGTGATGATGGTGAGTGCTCAGAATGGGTCCTGAGCTGCAGCTGCACAGGCAGCCCCAGCAAACCACCTCAGCACATCATCCCCAGCCTCAGCTCAGGTCCTGGAGCTGTCTGACAGGGTGAGGGGACACTCACCCACAGAGCATCTGCCAGCACACCCCAGGGATGGGGTAAGGAACTGACCCAGCGACAGCAGCAGGACCTGGAGGGGCAGAAAATGCCCATTATCTCCCAATGTGCCTCTAGCACAGCCCACTTAAACACCTGTAATTTTCTGAAGACACAGACAGGTTACTGCACTCTTCAAGAGTACTGCTTCTGGCAAAAACAAAATACACCAAAAAAAAAATCCAAAGTCAACTTTACTTTAAATGTAACCCTCTCTGACATATTTTTAGAAGCACTTATCCCAATGTTAATACTTCCTGGACATGCTCAAACACCATCTGATGCTGCATTGAGGCAAACTTGTGAAGATGGAGGCTCATAAATCCTCAGGAGCTACAAAACTAATTAAATGCCTGTGTGAGGTACTTGGATGTAGGGCAATGGTTTGCAGGTCCGTGTTTTCCAGATACCCCAGAGGGGCTGTGGTTGCTGCAGTGGCCAAGGAATGGCTCTCTCCATCCCAGCTCCTGCCATGTGTGGGGCTCTGAGGAGCCTGGCTCAGGCAGCTTCAGGAGGCACCATGCCATGATCCATCACCTGGTTTCCTTTCCAGTGCTGCTGTGTTTGTTGGGGTCAGCAGCAAGCCAGGGCTCTGTCTCACCCCGTGCACATCCTCTGCCTGTCCAGGAGTGCTCTCCTGAAGGAATGCAGGTGGCCCAGAGCTCCCTCAGTGCTGCTGTGCCCTTCCTGGTGCAGCAATGGCACCATGAGGGACATGTCCCTGAGTGTTGGATATGGGGGCAAAGCTGCCTTTTTCCTCCTTTGCCTCTTCCAGTCATAAAAGACAAGGATCTCACAGTCCCAGCACTATGATCCTGTCTCTGAGTCCTGGACACATCATGAGCCCAGGCTGCTTGGAAGAAGGAAAACTGAGATAACAGAAGAGCTGCTCTTGACTCCTTCCATGGTGGCTGGTACCAGGATTAACATCAATCAGGAAGGGGTTCTGCTCCCCTGAACAGTTCAGAAGGCCTCAGCAGGCACACCTTATATCACAGGTATTTGTTCCATGGCTCCTGATTCTTTATAACATTTCATCACTAAATAAAGTGCTGCACCTCACACAGGTGAGCTCCTCCACACTGGCCAGGGGATGTGCTTGCAGGTGGAGTCAGCCAGAGATGCCTTTGCTGGATACGCTGGGCTCTAGCAAGCCAGCTGATAATTCTGATTATTCTGAGTAGTTTGGACAGTTATTCTCAGGAATGAGTCAAACAATTAAAGTATAAACTTCGCACTATTTTTTTCTAATGAAAAACTTACTGGTTTAGGGTTTCAGCTTCTGGGTAGGAAACTTTTCCTCACAGCTGGGTACAGCAGAACTCCACTGACCTCAGCTGAAGATGTTTGCACATTATCTTCAATTTTGCCTCCACTTTTGACAGTTCTTAAGCCTAATATGCGTTCTAATATTCTCTGTGAGAATGCAACGAGGTTGAAAAAAATACCCAGAAAAATAAACCTCCTTTTTTTTTCCCTTAAAACTTCAGTCTGAAACACTGTTTTGGAATGGAGGAGCCAGAATGGAAAGGAAGTCCCACACTGAAACCTCCAAAATCCTATGGGATTTAAGGGAGTGGGATTATTTGAGTCATTCCTGTGGGTGTATGTTTTCCCTGTGCTCCCCTAAGAGCTGACTCCCAGCGTGTGCCAGCCCAGGGTGGGGAGCAGAGGGGGAGATGTGACTGCCTGTGCCTCCACAATGCACCTCATTGTCTTTTCTTCTCTTACAGCTGTTCTTGTGAGCGTGGCTTTGGAGGGACTCTGCGTGTGGGTTTTGTGTGTGAGTGGATTGCAGGGATTTAAAGGGCTGCCTTTGGGGAAAAGCTAAACTCCACGTTTGCACGCTTTGGATTACACACCTTGGTCTTGCCCACTCACTTTGTGTTGGCTACAGTTTTGCTCAGGCAAAAAAACTCACATGGGAGCATTCAGATTGTCCACATGTGCAAATTGGAGGATTAGCTACCTAACAATTGGTCCAAAAACTGAGAATTGGTGATTTACAGACTCAGCCAAAATAACAGGTCACTTTCTCTGATGGAGGGACTTGGCATTGCATTACTGAAATTGGAGGAGCTTTGCAGATTTACACCAGCTGAGGATTTGGGCATAGGTGTTTCCTGAGTGAGAAAAATCTGAAGGGAAAGAACTACTCCATTCAGTTTATTTTTACAGAGCAGAGTCTACAGAAAGTGGTCACTTTGCCAAAGAAGCCGGAATCACCTCACTGCTGTTGGTGCATGAGCAATAACGCCTGAAGGGGATTCACAAATTTGTGCTGTGACAAAATCCTACCATTCCTGCCAAGGAACAGGAACCACTGCAGTTTAATGTCATTTTTTTCTTTCCCTAAACAAAGGTATAAATGGCATTTTTGTACTTGGAAACTTCAGCCCCACACTTTCACCCTACTCACTGCGGCTGCATTCACAGTTGCAGCAAAGGACCACGTTTCCTCACAATTGCACATGAAGCCACACGTGCACGAGCTTTCCTGAGCACCACTGTGTCACTGCCATGAGAAATGTGCTTCCCACACACTTTGCTGGCTTCATTTTCTTTCTTTCTTAGCTCATCACACAGTGTTCAAAGTGTAGGGCCGTGTGGGGCTGCCTCATTTATCCAGGTGTCTCCCCTCTCCTCAAGGTTCCCACCTTGCTCCGATGGCTTGCAGCTCTGGGATGGGTTGTTGGGATGGAAAGGGTTTTGCAGAGCCCACAATCACTGGAGTTTGAGATTTACACTATAAATGTGCCTGTAACGTGTCTGTTCCTCAGTGCTTTGTTTCTCTGGGTGTGTCATGTGCCATTTTCCCTTAACGAGGAGCTGTTACAAGGCAAGTTTATTCACCCTCCATGGGTGTTGGAAGATCAAACCACGTGGGGGTGACAAGATTACAAACACTTTGCTGGAGGGCTGAAAATACTCTGGAATGGGATGAGAGATTTAACATGTTCACAGAGCCACAACTTGCCAGGGAGAGGAAGGTGGTATCATTCCAGAGAGCGGAGGAAACCATAACTGGGCAAGGATGAGACGTGTAAGTCACAGGAAATATTAAAATTCAACAAAATCTGCTCTGACACCCAAGCCTCAAATAGCACTTCTGGGGATGGATTAATTATTCAGGCAGAAATCCGCACCCACCCAAGCTTGCTACCTGCAAATCTGCCAAACCCAGCCCTGCACCACTCCTTCAGAGGCACAGCCACCCTTCAAACGTTTATATTCAAATTGTACCACTCTTTGGAGACACTACTCCGGGGGATTGCAATGTGGTGTTGCAGTGGGAACAACACTCAAGTAAATCACTGGTTTGGCCATGAGGAGCCCAGTGCTGGGAATTCCTGAGGATGTGGACAGCAGAGCTGGCTGCATGGGAACAGGGGCAGCCCTGAGAGCCCAGAGCAGAGGGAGCAGGGAAAGAGAAAAAAAAAACACGCCAGCTTCATGAAAAAGCAAACAGGCTGTCCTTGGAGAAGGCTACAAGGAGAAACATGAATTTGCACTCAGTTGCTCAGGATGTTACAACCTCAGCTCCTCTTAAGAGTCTCTTTTTGAAAATCCTAGAGAGCACTTCCTATCCAATAAAGAATATTACAAAATAAATTTTAAAAAAAGCCAGCTTCCCTCTCTTTGTGTGTCTTAATTCAGACACAAACTTTTTCATTTGTAAGGTTAATCTGTTTCCCTTTTTTGGAGTCAAGAAGAGGTTTTCTTTGAGGCCTGTGTGGGTGCCATGTGTAGTCCTTGCCCTCTTCTGCTGCATGGGCAGCTGCCACCTTCTTAGGAAGGCTTGTTTTTGTAATCTGACCCAAAAATTGTTGGCCATTCAAGAAATATCAATAAGGACCCTCACTTTTCCCTGGTCCCTTCCTGTGGCATATTGTTGAAGATCTCAGTAGAGGGTGTTGAGAAGTTGCTGGGTATGACTAGGACTGGAGATAGTGGTGGAACAAAACTGTGCATCTGCCTGATGATTTCTCATCTCTCCATAACACACAAATTTGGATCCAGGATCCCCAGAGTCTGAGGCCCAGGGTTTTTTTTAGTTCTAGACTTTATCTGATAGGAGGCTGTGCTGTCCAAAATGGTCCCACAGTGATTTGCAGTAGGAACAGGATCGGTTGTTTTCTTACAAGAACCATGACAACCTGGAAAGAGGAACTCACAGCATCTGCACACAGAGGAGATTTCAACATCTGACACAGCCAAAGCCTGGTGAGTAATGAAAGCCAGGGGGGCAGAAGGTCACTGGCTTGTGCACAAGACGTGAGAGACACTAAAGAAGGTGGAAGTGGGTTTCCAAGTAATGAAAGGTTCAGAAGAGCTGAGATGACGAGCAAAGATGACAAGGAGGGTGTGGGAGACTTCAGGATGATTTTACCTCAAACTGCAGGATGAAAACATGAGAGGAAATATAAGAGGAAACATTACACAAGCTCTAGGGAAAAATAAACCAGAGATCCCTGTAAGAGATTTAACCCCCATGTCCCTAACAGGCGTACCCACACCTCTGCACTTTGGGGAAGTTCAACCATGAGCCAGCTTGCACCTTTGCCCTCTGCCCCATTTCTGCTGAAGGATAAAAAGTGTTAAAAAAAATAAAAATGAACTCGTAAGAGGAATTTTCTATAAGTCATCCAAGCAGTAGTAGAGGTCTGACATAAATTTTCACTTATGTCTGCTGTTGATAAGAAGGTGATTTCCAACCAATAGACCCTCAAAAATATACTCTAAAGGCCTTCAGAAAAATTTTACATGCACAGAGGCAAAGTTTCAGAACTGGACCCTAAGTGGAATTAAAAATGGATTAAGCAATGGTATATAATATTGAAAAAGCATTAAAGCAATGGTGACAGCATTTTGGAGACATTCGGCAAAACTTAAATATGACCACAAAAAAAGGAAGCATATGCACAGTCAATCACCTTAATACCACTACTTAATGAAGGGGATTGGGAATTAGGAAGAGCTGGATGGCATAAAATGAGAGCAGGGGAGGGTGGAATGAAGAGGTGATGCCTGTTACCCTGAGATAAAGGGGACACAGAGAAAGAGGAGATCATGAGGGTATCTAGACAGCTGCAGAGAATCATCCTGCAGAGCAGTGTTTGTGGTGAGAGCAGGGAAAGTGCCTGTGTGTGTAGGAGGGCATGAATGAGATGAATCATTCTCAGAAGTGGAGTCCTGTGAGCAGCAGAACCAACGTAGCCCTTGGACATAAAGCTCAGGAGTGACTGACTCGATTTATTGATGTCTCACAGGGGATGAGCTCATACAGCAGGTTCAGTGGGAGCACTGACAAAATCATTTTCCTTAATCATTTTCCTGAACCCAGGCACCTCTTTTCCTAAGACTTATAAGCACTTAATATCTTTCAATGCACTGACAAATGGGTTGAAATTGGGTAACAAGTCCAAGGGATATTAGGGGGAAATAGATAACATTCTATAATTTTAATTTTTTTTAAACCATAGATTTTTTTAATTGCGTTTATCTAGTGAATTACTATGAGCAAGTTGAAGCTGATGGAGCTTGCTCCCAGTTCCACAGCCTCATGGTCTTGAAGAGCTGGGCTGTCCTCACCACAGGCCGTGTGAATATTCAGCCTGCTGGAATTGGTGATGGTAGAACCAGCTCCATCTCTATGATAAAGGCAATTAAAAGACTCTGGAAGACTTTGTTTACCCGGAATGGTTGAAAAATTGTAAATGTTTTAAAGCACTGATCAGAATTTTGCTGGTATTAATTGTGTTTGCAGGCATTTTACTACTTCCTACTTTTCAGCAAAGGCCACGAGAGGCATCAAAGAACTGCCACAGTGGTGACAGTGCCTGTGACACCCCCCCAGCAGCAGTCAGGCAGTCCTGCTAAAAATTTCATTTTCCTTTGGGAGAAGATTTCATATTTCTAGGCTTGAATAATTTGAGCAAAATCTGTGTGTCTAAAAGGAATTGCAGAACATTTTAGCCAATTTTTTCCAAGGGCTTTCACTCTGAGCTTCAACAAGTCAAATAATCAAGGCCAATAAAATCTTATGTCCTGAGGGGTGACCAAGAAAAATGTTTCTAGAAGCTTCTAGAAAACACACTTAGCACTGTGATTGAACCCTGAAGAAATTAACCTCAGAAAAGACTGAAAATTAGAGCTCTCTATAGATTTGCTAATTATTCTACGAAATTGAATGGGGAATCTTAAATAGCCGTTAAACTTAAATATACATTTTCAGATGCATTATAATTACTTCTCATCTACATGAAAGTAATACCCTAAACAGAGTGTGCTGAACGATTGTAAAGGACAGTAAAGTCCCTGTCCAGAGCTACTTAGAATTAGTGCAAATATCAGATGGAAGACGGGTAAAATAAGCAAGAAAATGAGTATTACTACAGCAGGGAGATGGCTGCACTGGGTAAAAAGGGATTTCTCTTTCCTCAAAAATATTTGAGAATTTTAAAATGTTCCTGACCTGCACACAGAGGAAGCCAAATCTTTTCAGTGTGTTTTTCTGAACCTATTAAAAACAAGCAAATAGCTAAACAGCCTGGTTTTCAGCAACATCAAAAATTGTTCCCCGAACTGAAAGAAAAATTTGAAAACACTGGAAATAGCCAGAAGCTGGATGCTTTCTCCTTTGGGCTTGTTTGTTTTTAAGTAACTGGAAAGCTCCTTCCAAAAGAATAGAAAAAGTAGAAATTAATTTTTTTTTTTGGTTGTTTGTTTGCTTTCAAAGTATTTTGTGGGGAAATACTTGTAAAATACTTGCTGCTCACCATACTTTGGAATTGACTTTTCAGAGTCTGGGAGCTCCTTTCTGGCTGTCTTCAGGCCTCCGCTGTTCATCAGCAACTCTGGAAACTCCAGACCAGCTCAGTGCAACATCCTGTGCTTAGAATCAACTTTGCAATTCCATGCCAAGTTTCGGGCAAAAGAGTAGAATAATTTTAATTTTTTTTTCTTTTCATCTAAGTGTGGTCAGCCACCTGCCTTGCCTAGATCAAGAAAAGCCCTTTTCTTTTTTTTTTTTTTTTTTTTTTTGTTCCTGCAGGTGCACTGGGGAAAGGCAGTGTGCCTTTGCACCTCTGGGTCTGTTCAGCAGGCACAAGGGCAAGCAAGGACAGGCTGGGCACAAGCAGGGGAACAGACAAGCAGGTACCCAAAAAAGCAGAGTTGATGTATTTATCATTAACTTGGAGTTTGTAGTAGCTGAGAACAGAATCTGAAGAAGCACCCAGCTGTCAGACAGTGATTTGGTTTTTTTTATCTTGTCAGACGCCAGGAAAGTGTTTTTCCTCAGTAATGAACAAAATAAACCTGCCATGAGGACCCCTGGAGTGTTCCCTCTCCCTTTGAAATTGTGGATTTGGTGGTGTCCTTTGTGGAGAGAGGCAGGGTTTGGTCTTCAGCTGAAGGAGTGCAATCCCTGGGCTTTGGGTCACAGGAGCTGCATACACCATCCTTGGGTTCCAGAGGATGTGGTTCCAGGGCTCATCTCCGACAGAAAATTCAATAAATTAACTTCTTGACTGAGCCAAGAGTCCCATGTACTTTGGTAATGGAGAGGAGAGGAGAGGAGAGGAGAGGAGAGGAGAGGAGAGGAGAGGAGAGGAGAGGAGAGGAGAGGAGAGGAGAGGAGAGGAGAGGAGAGGAGAGGAGAGGAGAGGAGAGGAGAGGAGAGGAGAGGAGAGGAGAGGAGAGGAGAGGAGAGGAGAGGAGAGGAGAGGAGAGGAGAGGAGAGGAGAGGAGAGGAGAGGAGAGGAGAGGAGAGGAGAGGAGAGGAGAGGAGAGGAGAGGAGAGGAGAGGAGAGGAGAGGAGAGGAGAGGAGAGGAGAGGAGAGGAGAGGAGAGGAGAGGAGAGGAGAGGAGAGGAGAGGAGAGGAGAGGAGAGGAGAGGAGAGGAGAGGACCATAACTCCAGCTGGCAAGGAATATTTTTTTCCATTCCTGAAATGTTTTCACTCAAATAAATTGTTGTTAAGTTATGCCTAAAACCTATGAAAATGGCCAGAGGCACTTCATTGACAGCTATAGCAATTCTATAGGATTATTGACCCATCCTCAAGAACCTTAAAGAGAAACTAAGCCACCAGGAGAGATGTATAGAGCAGCTCAAAATACAAAATTAATGTATTCAACCCCACAGCTGAAAGCTCCCCCCTGCCCATGAGGGACACTCATAATGGCCAAAGAGAATCTGATAGCCTCAATGTTTGTTGGTAAGGAAACAATCTGTCTGTTTATTAATTTTTAGAAAATGTTGTGGCATTTGTACAAGGCAATATTGGTTTGGCTGCTATAGATCTTGCACAGGCTGACTCCTCTGTTTAACTTTTTATATTCTAAATAGGTCCCATTGACTTTCATGAGTCTGCTTGTAAGTAAAGATAACTTAGAGGATCAAAGCCCTATAAACTGTGTCATTAAATTTTAAGAAGTCAGAAGCTGCACGTTCCCTTCCCAGGCTGTACCAGCAACTCCCACGAGTGCTAATGAGACCAGTTCTCATGTCACTGTTCCCTGGACATCAGAAGACAGAGATTTTATTTTAGGCTTGATTGCACAGATGAAAATAAGCAATAACTCATGAAAATCAGTGTAAGTTTACATGGCAGTCAAAATAGAGCTGATGAAGTTCATGTTCATGCTGAGAACCCTCCTGAAGTTCAGTTCTCTTAAAACACATGAAGCATCTGGTCTGTACAGTAGGTTAGTAGAGCTCATTAGAATTGATTCTCCACGTATTTGTCAATAATTCCAGGAGAAGAAACAGAAAAAGAGAAAAACAAAAAAAACCAAACAAACAAATTAGGCTGAGATTACCAGAGTGATTCAGCTCAGGAATGTGTGGGAAATGGCTCAGATTTTAGCCAGTGACTGGCTCCTCCACACCTTGCAGGAGAGTTTTCCTGGAAATCGGGCAGGGTTTTACGGATAACAGGTTTTCATGAAGTAGGAAGTGAGAAAAGAGAAGTGGGGAGGACTTTGTCTTTCTAGAACCAATTCAAGGCAGTGCAGAGGTTTGGGAGAGAAGAGGATGAAAACACCCCTCCAACGCTGGGGGTTTTTTGCAGCTATCTTCAAAAAAAAAAAATTAAAAATGGAAGCTGCTGAAGAAGCTCCAAGCCAAGGATTGTTCCACAGATGCTCTTTGGCTCTCCCTAAAGTGCAGAGTGGAGAGCAGCTCCCAGTGACCCCAGGACTGGCCACTTCCCCCCACAAGCACCTCTGGTGAAGTTTCCAGAGCCAAGAGGGGCTGAGGGGTCCTGCTGCATCCCACCCAGCTCTGCCAATGAGGAGATGGAGCCCAGCCCCATAGGGCATTCCTGGAGCCACTCTGCCCTGCAGTTCCCATGTGACAGCTCAGAGGATGTGACAAACACCCCTGGTGGCACTTCTTGCTCCCCTCCCAAGGGTTTGTGCAAGACACCATGCAAGATGATCAGCTACTGAGTCACCTTGGCTGTCACCTCCTTGCCAAGGCACAGCTTTCCCTGAATTCTGGGAGCTTTTCTGCTAAAAGGGGGTTTTATCCAAATAAAGGAACAAGAATTTGAAGGAAGATGAATAGGAGAGAAATGAAGAGGCAAACTCCTGTCACCACACAGCAAATGCTGTTTTTCAGGGCAAGACAGGGAGTAACCAACCCCCAGTGCAGGTTGCAGCAGCACCAGAACCCCAGGGGACACCTTTTGCTGGGACAAACATCCCTGGAAAGGTGGATGGTAAAACAAGCATATCCTGGACAGGGGGCACCAATAAATCATTCATGAAAAGAATAGGAAACATCATAGCCAGGGCAAAGAGAATGCTAATTTGCTTTGCAACCTGATCAAATGGAATGACTGGCCTTGAGGGATGCAGCCATTTTGGGGGTTGATTGCTGCAGTTAATACAGAGCATTAACTTTGCAGCTTTGCTCCAGGCAGAACTTGTCCCAAGTGATCTAAAACTTTCAATGTACTTATTCTATCAGAAGATTTGTGTGTGTGAGAGAGGCTGCCTAATTAATGAGTTTCTTTTCAATATTAATATGCAGAAAAGTTTACTGCCTCAAAGGTGTGTCAATATATACATTTTTCTGGTTAAAGAAGCTTGCCTTTGGCTATTCTAAAATATAAAAACTATTAATTAAAGTATACAGTGCTTTAGAAAAAAAAAAGGAGATCGAATTGCTGAAGTCTTTGGGGAGAATTGTACAGAATTTATGCCAAATGTCTCAATTAATTGATATGCTAAAATGAGCAACCTGGAGTATTTTAGTAAAGATTTTTCACAAGGCTTCAGCTATTCCCTCCCAGCCATCAAAGAATACTGTTGAGTGATTTCAGACCAGGTGGAATCAAGAAAAAACAAATGCACAAACTCCTCCCAAACCTGTTGAGTTGCTCCTTTCCCTGCATAAGGAGCTGCAGGGACCTGGGAAGGGTAGAGCCTCAGGGAGCTGCAGGCTGTGCTCTCCCCACCTCCCAACTGTGCCTGGCAGAGGCCAAATGCCACCAGGTTGGTCCTTTCCCAGACACCCTCTGGTTGGTGCCTTCCAAGGCTGGCATGGCCCCTCCTGCCCAAGCAGCTCCTTGCAGAGTGCAGCCTGTCCTCAGCAGCTCTGCCCACCCTGCCCCTGGAGCTGAGAGACACGACAAGGATGGAGGAGAAGAAACATCACTGCTTTCATTTTTACATATGGGGAGCTAGGAACGAATGCAAGACAGGTCTCCAAAGCAATTTCTTCATTATTTTGTCTTGCCTAAAGAGCTTCAAAAACAATTTTCTCCGAGTGATTTTTGTCAGAGGTTATAGAGGAAGCCTCTGGAAAAGCCAAAGGCCAAGAGCTGTGTACAAAGCCAGTATTTTAACTGTATAACTATTCTTTCTCCCCAGTGGGTGCCTGTATAAACTATTTACCAAATTATCCTTCCCCTTCTTAAATTTCCCATAGCATATGATATTATCCTTTCCTACCTGGAAAATCCTGCCATAAACCTCCACCAGTGACTGCTTAATATGCTGAGCACAGCCTTGCAAAGCCCTTCAGAGAGCCCTCCCAGCCTGTCTGGACCCCAAATTACTGCCTGCAGACACTACAGCAAACATTCCAGGAAAGTGGAAGGAAATAAAGTCTCTTATCCTAATCAGTCTGATGAGCTGATGAGGGAAAACAGCCAATGTCCATGGAGCAGGCCTGGAGTGAAGGGCAAGAAATCATGGCTGCTGTAACAATATAAACAGCCCATGAGTCTCCTCTCACAGTGGGAGGCTTGGGAAATTTGGGTGGGTTCCTTTAGCAAAGATCTTCTGGCCAGAAAGCTCTTATTTTGCAGATACAGTGCTCTAGTTTTGGAGTTATTTTTCCCTGAGCAGGTGGTTATTATATTTCGTGTGCATGGTTTCCATAAGCACAAGTTGTCTGGTTGCTATGAGGTGATGGAAGTAGTAGCAGGTGCAGAGAGTCTTCGTGCTCCTTTAGTTTCCTGCTTGCTGGGGCTAAAAGAAGGATGGAGGAGGAAGTCAGGAAAAGGAAAACCTGTGAAATATGCCCTTTCTTTCTTCCCCAGCTCCCTGTAGTTGCAAGGCAGGTCTTCACAACCTAAGAGATAAGCAGCTGCTCAATGTAGGAGCAGTAGAGTTTAAAAAAACCTGTGCTTTATAGATGTTATTTGATCTCTACTAAATACACTGAATATGGGATTTTTGCATGGTGCTTTGATCTCAGGGGAGCATATTCCAGCCGAGCTGCTGCCCCCCCTCTAATGAGTGGTGTTGGAGGCCCTGCATAAAGCAAGGCTGGCAAAAGTAGGGGGGAAGAAAGCAAACTCTGACATCCCAGAGCAGGATGTAGCTCCAAAGTAGGTCAGGCTGCTCCCAAGGCAAGGGCACCACGTCACTCTCGTGGTGGCAGATGCCCGTGCAGGGTGAGGGCAGGTGAGGTGTGAGGCACAGCAGCTCCACATGGTCACAGCTCTGCACTGAGAGCTGCAAAGGGCTGACACCCTGCTCCAGCAGATGCCTCATGTCTGCTACAAACTCACCCTGGACTCACCAGCAAAACCCCAAACTGCCAGCAGAAAGAAGCAAAGACTGTTCTTCTAGGATCAGTGCATAACAGAGGTTTGCAGAAATAGACTTGGACCTTGCAAGGTTTTAGAGGTTGTGTTCCTGCTGTACTGAGCTGTAACCACACACAGGTGCCTCCCAGCCCTGCTCAGGAGTGTGACTGCTCACACAGGCACCTCCCTGACTGCAGGAACAGACACTGGGCTCTCCAGTGAGTCCTGACTGGGTGCCAAGGCTTTATCTGCACAGCTCAGAAGACTCCCCACATGCATGGCCTTTTTGGGATCATGAACACCTCTAGGTCTTGGGGAGTCCTAATTCACAGCTGACATCTAAGGTGCTGCAATCACATTACCAACAGACCAGCTAAAACAGGAAAGGAGCCTTTACCTGCTGCCAGCTCCTGTAATAACGTGTCCTAAGAGCACTTTCTTGCTCTTTCAAGTCATGCACACACAAGTTAACTTTACAAAGTGGTCTCTTGTCTGGGCCTCACAAACTTGTTTTACTCATAAGGTGTCTTAGATTGGAGCAAGGACTGCCAGAGGGAAAGCAGGGTTACACGGGATTGCATCACAGAAACCACCCAGCTGCAGTGGATTTCTCTTTTTGCCATGGGCTGACTTGCTTATGCAGGTTTGCACTGTTATCAAATGTTTGTTATGACACGGGTAAAATACTGAGCTGAGCCAGGCCTGTTGTGTGATCTGGGTTATCCACTCTCTGCTTCTCCACAGGAGCTTCATGAAAAGAGGTTTTTTTAACCAAAAAACCCCTCCTCCTGAAAAGCCTATCTGTGGCAGAAGAGACTGGCAGCCATAGTCTTTAAAGAGAGTTTCTCAGTCACCTGGAGCAGCGTGAAAGATGTTATTAGTCCTTCAGCTGGAAAGCTCAGATAGGACAGGTCTGAGTGCCAGCCTGCAGGCTGCTAGTATTTCTCTAATTCCTCTCTTAACTGGTCAGATGAGTAAGGGACACTATTGTGTCTCTGCTTGTTTTCACTTCATGATTTGAAATTTTAGAATGGAATCGGCACACCTGAAACTTTGACTATCTGTCTGCCAGAGATGGGCAATTCAAAGAATTGCTTTTAATCCTGTCTGCTGGGTGTGGGTTTTCCCCACATCTCATTTCCTATTGTAGGGTTGGATGGCTTCTAGCTCCAATTAGCCTTACACAATAAAAACAGAGGGCTGAGTTTCAGAGGGTGTCCTGCAGGGGCAGGGGTATCATAACTCAATGTTGGGCAAGGCTTTTCTGTCCTCCAGGCCTCCATTCCCTCCAGAAATTAGGATTTTACCTCCTAAAACATGAGCTTTTTTACAAGCAGTTTAAGGGCTCTTCTTTTCTACTCTCAAGGTGCACCATTTTCAGTTTTTTGCCATATCCATGCTGGCTGGAAACCTCTTAATTAATGCTGGAACTCTGGTATATCCATATAACTCCAAGGTCTAGGGTTTTAAGAAAAATGCCAGGTGTCAGGAGACTCCTCATAAAATCATGACAGTTAGCAAGCTGAATACACAAAGAACAGTCTTGTACCTTTTTTTTTTTTTTTCCTCTAAAGTAATTTCTATTTTAGTGTAAGGAATCCTAGAAAGAGAAAGAGAAAAGTGCCCACAAAAGATCCTTGTGTCATGAAGCAAACCCTGGAATAAAAGTCTCGTCTCTGCTCCCCTAAAAAGAGCTCTGAAGGTGCAGTCTATCAGACAATACACCAGTTTGTAAAAGTATTGGAAACACTTGTTGGAAAAGCCAGAAGCTGCCAGTTGAAAATCGAGGGTTTAAAATGTGCAGGATCAAAATACAGCAACATTAAACCCTTGAAAAAGGGAGGTAAAATTGAACAAAGAATCCAGGCTGTGACTGGTTGTCCTCCAGTAATTCTGGAACCTGCTTAAACTTTGAGAGGCCCTGAAATTTCTCCTGGACACAACTGGTGTTTATAACTTGAAATGATGATGCTGGATGTTTGACTTTTCATTACAAGCAGATTATTAATGTTTAAATACTATAGATTTAAATCACTATTATGAAGAACAGTTTCACTTTGTAAGCTGTGAAATGTCTGTGGCAGCAAGATCTGTGATGATTGTCCCCTCACAGGGGCCTGCCATGGTTCATCCCCATCCATGGAATATTGCAAGTGGCTGTGGGGATATTTTCCTGTTTGTTATCACTGCCAGGAACAAACTCCTCCATTAACCAGGGATGCTTGGAAAGCTGCTAAATTCCCTTTAGCTTTTGGGTTGGTTTTTTTTCCACTGACAATAACTTTTTTCAACAATCACAGAGGTCTGTGGCCAATTTAATCCTGGTCATCCTGCTCCTGTGATTGCTGGGGCTGATCTCGAGCTGAGCCACCACGGGGCCAACCCTCTCAGCAATGCTCTTCTTCAAGGGAAAGAGCTGTTAACCCAAATTACTTGGCAGCTCTAAGAAATTCTAGCAGGTAATTTTTTGCAGTGCTGTCAGTCACTCTCAGCCCCCGTGGCTGCACTAGTTGCACTGAATAACTGCAGTAGCTCTGATCATGAATTACTGTGATTTGTCAGCAGTAATATAAACCCAGGGAAGGTTTTGATGCTTTTGCCAGCAACGTGTGAAAGAAAATATTTGAGTGAAGTTGTCTAAGCCAGGTTGGGTAAAGAAAAGGGGGGTTTAAAAGCCAGCCTGACCTGCCCAGATTTATTTCATGCAGTGGTGAAACCAGCCCACTGCCTGGATTTAAGACCAGTGGATATATTTAGTCTTCTTGAATAACTCCTGATGGGTGTTGGACTTCTTCCCCCTGGAAATTACAATACAATTCTGCATACCATCTAAATAATGCAACAACCTACTATAATATCTCTTTTCTTGGAACAATTGTGTATAACAGAGGGGGGAAAAAAGCATATCTCTGAAAACAAAAATGTGCTTCTGACAACAATTGCTACAATTTGGATAGTGGAAGTTTTTCCACTGCTGGAGAACAGAGCAACAATATCACACAGAGCAGGAGACAGGGAATCCACACTGGTCCTTACGTTTCAGATCCTGATTTCTCTGCTGAACTGTGCAGAAATTTAATGTCAAAGAGCTACCCAGAGCCCTTCCTAAGTTACTGCTGGAAAACCTGAACTGCATTTTCTGGGAGCCAGGCAGAAGTTCTTGACGTTTGCTGAGCTTATCTAAAGAAAAAAGTCAGGTAGCTGCAAAGTGAGTGACAATGATTTTCATTACTATTATATGGACAACTATATACATATATAATAAAATACATAATTACACAGTGAGTTCTATATATTATTACAGCTATTTTTTTCAATCATCCAGGTGTTAGGAAAATTCCTGTTGAAAGTTCTCATATTGCAGTGAGACCTTGAAGAAGGATGACCACATTTGCCTCTGCGTCTCAGGAGCCTCTTGCAGAATTTGGTCCAGTTTTTCCACGGACTCTTTTATAAACCTGTGTCCTCTGGCAGGAGTTTGAAAGGACGGTGCTCCAGTGTGCTTTGGACTGACTTTTCTTCCTCCTGCATCTGCATATGCTGTGTGACAGGCAAGTGGCTGAAGGTTAATTGTTACTCTAGGATATTATGTTCCTTCTCTCTCTTGTTAATTCTGGGGACAGGGTGGGGAAATAAAATCCCTAGTACTTGAACCTTGCTGCAAACGTTGTGCTGGCTGCTTAAAAAAAACAGTTGTCTTCAGAGAAAACAAAAAAAAAAACAAAACTAAAAGAAAAACAAACAAACAAAAAAACAAACACAAAACCCCCACAGAACAAAAAACTAAAATTAAAAAAAAAAAAAAAAAAAAAAAAAAAAAAAAAAAAAAAAAAAAAAAAAACAGTCCAAAGGCACTCCTCCTTTATAAAATTTTAGATTAAAAATCCAAAACTTTTACCCAGTGCTTTTGATGTGCTTGTAGCTGAGAGAATAGGTCCAAATCAGTCATACCTACTACTTTTTTGTTGGGCTTTTTTTAGAGTTATCAGAAGCTTTATTTCTTTACCCCCATCAATGTCAGAGCTTCTCTGTAGCTTAAACCCCTGTTAACAAGGTCAGAATCTCTACAAAAAACTCAAAGGATGCCAGGGAGGCACATGGGCAAAAGAGGCATCTTCCAATCTTATTTTTAATTCTCCTGAGTAGAGGAGAGGCCCATTCTGCTCATTCTGGCTGCAAACTTCACAGGAGGGATGAGAAGAGCAGGAAACATTGCAGTTTGAAGAAGAGAGAGCAGGGGGCAGAGCCTGGCTGGAGCTTGGGGTGGTCCATACCCTCCAGCCCACTGCCTGGCTGCTTGCCCACCAGCACCCAAGGGCCTGAACGATGCAGCAATCTGGGCTTTTACTGACCCCCAAAAGTGTTTCCTGCATGGGCTATGGAGGAGATGACTCGTTCCCAGCCCAGCTGAAAGGGACCAGGGGACAGGGGCAGCTGCAGTGGCCGTGGCACCGTGCTCCTGGAGGAGGCAGAGCCATTAGGTGCACGTGAAGGAGCTGAGGAGCTGCCTGCCATCATCTGGCAGGTTCATTTCCAGCTCCATCCTTTTAATTCTAACTTCTCTTTCACCCCTGTGAGCCATGGGGGAGTGAATACATGAGGGTTTCTACCCAATTACTCCTCTCTTTAATGGGGTAGGAATCTGGGGAGCTGCTCCACACCTACCTGAGGTGGAGGGAACATGCAGCATCCAGGGAGATTTATGCCCATGACCTTCTGGCTGTGAGGTGGCAGAGCAGCCCATGCTGTGCTGTATCTCATATGCATATTCATGGCTCTTCAGGAAAGAAATGACTGGATTAGAGATGGTTTGAAGGACATTGACCACATAGTTGAAATACACTCAAGTAGCTCTCAAATTAGAACTCCATCATTTTTCATAATAAATTGGTAACCACTGCAAATCCACGTGCACCAGTGTTGTTATTGGAAATGCTATGTATTTTATTGGATTGGGAACGTTTTGCAGCTATCAAGCTGTCAATTATTTTAGCACAACACAAGGTTTCTCATGATGATGGATGGTGATTCTAAATAATTTTTATAAAGTATTTCTACTTACAGTGGTGTCAGAAAACCTGCCTGCCTGTGAAATATTGTGATTTTTGAAGCACTCACCTGATAACACTCCTTAATTGTGTAACATTAATCTGTGTGTCAATCAAATTCTTGCAGGCAAATATATGGAACTTTTTTCCTGAGGTTTTCATAGAGGGGGGAAAATTAAGATCATAGAAAACTGTTGGCAGCATATGAAGGAAGAAACAATGCCAGACTTGTAACCAACCATGAAAATGCATGTCGTGAAGAATAAAGAAAAGATGAACCTTCTTCACTAATGAACTCTACTTTTATTCAGAAGGAAGATGTCTTCCAGCAACATGTTTTTTTCTTTCTCTCTCTTTCTCCCCACTTCTAACACAGTGAGCAAAAAAACACCCCAGTTTTACATGTCTTGAGCAGATTCAAACATCTGTGAATAAATAAGGTGCTAGACATTAGATGCCTGCTCTTTAGGTTTCGAAGTCCTTTTCAGAGATGAGTATAAGATACTGTTTCATGCCACAGAAATGAAAATTAAGTTATGTGAAGCTGCTTTAACCAAAAGCACAGATGAATTTGGAAGCAGAGTATATGAAGTAGTACAACAATGTCCCAAAATACCTGGAAGATGAAGTACACAAAAAAATACTACCTCAGACATACAAGTGTTGCCCACTTTTGCACACAGCCAGAAGGGCTGTGCAGGACAAGGAAAGCTCCAGGGACCACAGCACAGCAAGTCCCCTGCTTTGGTGACACTCACCTTCATCCCTGGCCAAGAAGAGTCACCCCAGAGGGACTGTCTGTGACTGTCCCTGTGCTGGGATATTGGTGTTACTGCACCCAGACCTTTCTGTGAGCCTGTCCCAGCACAAAATCCTTCACCAGCAGGAATGGATCCTATCTGGAGTGGTGCTCAACCCCAGCAGCTCGCTCCTGCTGCTGCTGCTCTTGGCTTTATTACATCAAGAGGTTTGGGGCCGCCGCCCGATTTACCTGCTTGAATTTGGGGTGAAAAAAGATCCAAAAATTGCAAAGGTGCACTCCCTATGGTCCCTCAAAGCCCAGCTGTTTGAGGCAGGGTGTGCAGGATGTGCAGAATTCCAGTGTTAGCTCCCAGCTTCCATCCCAAAGTGACGCTGACAGGTCTGCCCCTGCCCTCGCCCCATCCAGCAGCACTGCCCACTCGGAATTCCCAGGGCAGGACTGGCCTCTAGGCAGTCTGGCACTTCTCCCTGTTTATACACCACGCAGCCTTTTCCAGCCATTAAATTGATTTTATATGTGCAGCCCTGTTTCGGCAATTAAAGCAAAAAAACCTTTATAGCTCTTTTGGTTTGAATTGGGCCGGTTTCAAACCCAGGTACTAAAATGGATAAAATTATCCTGAAAAGCAAAGGAATTACACTGTACTCTGGGCTCCTCTGCATCATGTTATGAAAGACACAAAGATAATATTTGTATAAATTAAAGCTATTGGAGACGTATGGTATTTCAGTTTCTGCTTCATTAAGTTGTCCTCCAGCCCTGAACATCCCCAGATCTATTCTGCAGCACTTTTCTATTTTAAATTTAATCTACCCTGCTGAAGAATGAAAGCTTAAAAGGATATTGCCTCTTTAAATTAAATGTGGAAAAAAATAACAATGGTGGAATTCTTGCTGAAGTGAATGCAATCTATTATATAAGTTCTAGAATTCATAATATTTTTATCTGTCCTTTAGCCACCCCTCTAGTTCAGCAGTATATTTCTTCACTGTTTCACTAGCACTGCAATTACATTTTTTACATTGATTGTAAGAGCAGAAGAAGCCACTGTAACCATTTAATCTGATTTCACATGTATAACAGACCCCAGGACATGTCAGGATTAATTCCTAATTTGATTAAAACAACTTTTGGAAAAATATCCAATCCTTTCCCTACAGATTCCGAGTAAAGGATTAGACCTTTGTAACTCCTCATGAGTTGTTCAAATCACCTATTATTTTCTCTTTATCCTGACAAAAAGTTCACTGTTTTGAGGCATGCATTTCATCTTCCTCTAATTTGTAGGTATTGGGTTATTCTTCCATGCAATTTTTTTTCTCTTTGTGGACTAGATGACAATCAGATCACCACTGAATCCTCTAATTGGTGGTGAAAATATCAGGACACTGACATTTTCTCTGTAATCCTCATAACTTCTCTTAGCACTTCATCACCAACTTGCCACCCATTCTACCCAGTGAGATGAAGCAAGGATTTAAATCAGATCCTCGGGGGGGATTATCCACCCCATTCCATCCTATTTTGGCACTGCCTCCTTGCCACTTGCAGAATTTTGTCCCTGGGCATCCAAAGCTCTCCTTTCAATCAGAGGCCCCAGCTCTGGCTGCCTGAGGGGCAGAAGGCAAGGACTGGGTTTGCTCCAGCACCCAGAGGGGCCAACAGCCATTTCTAGAGGTACAAACAGCCATTCCCAGAGGTACAGCCATTCCCAGAGGTATAGCCATTCCCAGAGATACAAACAGCCATTCCCACAGGTACAGCCATTCCCAGAGGGGCCAACAGCCATTTCTAGAGGTACAAACAGCCATTCTCAAAGATACAAACAGCCATTCCCAGAGGTACAGCCATTCCCAGAGGCACAAACAGCCATTCCCACAGGTACAAACAGCCATTTCCACAGGTACAGCCATCCCCAGAGGGGCCAACAGCCATTCCCAGATGTGCAAACAGCCATTCTCAGAGGTACAGCCATTCCCAAAGATACAGCCATTCTCAAAAGTACAAACAGCCATTCCCAAAGGTACAGCCATTCCCAGAGATTCCAACAGCCATTCCCAGAGATGCCAACAGCCATTCCCAGCTGTACAGCCATTCCCAGAGGTGCCTGGCACCGTTACTGCCCTGCTGTGCTCTGGCAAGGCTGTTCTGCCTTGCACAGGGGAACCCGAGGCAGATGGAAGGAAAGAGGCTGTGAAGCTGCATCATCTGTAGATGAACAGGTAGGACATTACCTATGCACTGAGTACATAAATCCTGCTGCCACATCTGGGAGATCTGATAGGAGTGCTCTGAGAACACCTTAGCAAATTGAACCTTAAGCCAGGAGGGGCAGAATAATACCTGATTTTCATGAATGCTAAGTAGACTTCAGCTTGAGAGAGGCAGCAACCTGCTACTGGCCATCCCAGGGGCAGAACTCCAGGGCCCTGAAGAACTTACTGCTACTGCTACTGTCTCCAACCTGTGAGCTGGAGGGACAGCTGCTGGGGCTTTTATGGATCTAAACAGAAGGCTTAATTTTCCTGGTTTCCATAACAGGTGTTGAGGTTCTTGGTTTGAAGGGCAGGGGTTTGGGAATATATTGCAGCATATCTTATTATTGAGTTATTGTCCTGCTGGTAGAATAGAGCTCCTTTGTAGACAAGTTAGTTTCTAGAAATAGAATTAGGAAAACATGGATGGAACAGACACCCAGAGAGATGGTGGGATCTCCACCCCTGAAGGTTTTCAGGACTTCCTGAGGCAAAGCTGTGGCTGACCTAATCTGGTGTTGGTTACAGTCCTGCTTGGAGTGAGGGGTTGGGTGAGAACTCTCCCACCAACACTTCTGTCGTGTGGGAGCATGGAGGGAATACTCAGGGAGGGTTTCCAACGTCATCTTGGAGTCCTCAGCAGGTTCCCTAATGGGAAGCAGCTCCTCCTGCACTCAGGCTAAAGACAGGGTTCTCATGGGTGTTCTCAGTGAGAGGAAAAGGCAAGTGTCGGCCAGGGAGGGGGAATTAAACTGTGTCACTGAGCACAGCAATTAAAGAAGCCAACTGAGATTTCAAGGAAAAAAGCATAAATCTATAGGGTATATTAGTTAATTAAAACAGAAGCATCATCTCCAGGCCCCTTTCATTCACAGAAAGCTTCTGTTTCTTGCTAAAGGCATATTGAGCTGGCGACAGTAGCTCAAGACAACTGTGGTTGCTTTTGGAATGAAGTTGTTAGTTCAGAAGAGGAACACACCCCTTCCCTGGAGTCCCAAGTTCTTGGCTGGAGGAGATTCCAGCCCTGCTGTACTGCATGTTCAGGGTGGAGCAAGTGATTCAAGCAAAGGCAGATACTGGTTACAGCTTAATTGCTGCTGATTTATCTCTTCCCTGAGTTCAGCTGCCCCTGGCAGAAGCACCTAACCCCCCTTGGAGGCTGGGGTCAGCCTCTAGACCCAGCAAAGTCCAATGTCCAAATTCCCACAGACTCTGCTCTTCCAGGAATGTGGTTGTGGTTTATACTCAACAGGACCTTCTCTGCATTTCTTCTGCACCCCCTTTAGAACACAGCAGCCACAGGGTCACTCACCACATCCATTCTCCGGTCAGCTCTGAGCCACCTCTAAATGGGGCTGTTCTCCCACAGATAGCATTTGTGAAAGGGAATACTTGATAAGAAGACGAGTAAATTTTGGGTCCCCTGCTGCTGGAGCCAATGGGTAGCAAAGTAAAACACCAGAAAAAGCTTTATGTTCAAAGCTGTTTTGTTTTGGTTTTAACTGGGGGAGTTTTTTTTTTCCTCCCACTTAATGAAAAAGGTCTTTTCCTTGCCATAACCAAGAAAGGACTCTGCAGCACTTGGCAAACAAATTTCTATTAAGTGCATTTGCTGGAAATGTTTATACTTTGCTCTTGACAACTGTCTTGAATATACCGAGCATTGCACTGTACCTTACATAATTCTGACATGGGAGCAAAGTCCTTGTGGAGGAGGTGACAGTGTCATTCCCTGGGACTTTTTTCCCCCCTTTATAGCTGTAACTTGCTGTAATCAAAAAGAATATCTTGTTTTGGACAATATTTTCCTGCTCTCCAGGGATTCTCTTTCTCCTCCAGCTGAATTTAACAATAGGAGAACATCTTTGCAGGGAGTGAAGAGGAGGCGGGGAACTCCATAAGAGCAGGGAAATCACCATTACCTTCCATGCAAACTGGCAGATGTTTAACAAGGGGTTCTCTGCCTTCCTCCAAAACTCCCCTTCTGCAGCATGTTGCCTGGAAACCCTCTGCTTCTTCCCCTTTCACATTTAATTACTGCAAATTGCTGAAAACTTTATCTAAACTCCTATCAGACAGACAAATCACCATTTGATTAAGGCAGACAAATGGTCCTAAGCAATTCCAAAAGCTGATCTTTGCATGCTTTGGGGTTTTGGAGGGCTTTTTTTCCCCCTTACTGTCAGGGAACCAGCATTTCCCAAGCTGAGTAACAGGAATCTGGGCTAATTCGGGAAGGGCCTTGCTCTCTGATTTTGTATATGACTAGAAGATAAGAAAGGATGTAGACAGAGATTAGCATAAGAGACTTGTTAAATGAATATGAATGGGTCCTCTGGCAGCTAAACAGATGGTGGCTGTTGGCTGGCCCCTGTGAAATGGTGCTGCTGGTGGGGTTATCCCTGCGGACGGGTGTCCCCGTTACAGCCTGCCTCCTCTTCAGCAGCGCTCCGGAGAGAGGCGGTGAAAGGCAGCCCGTACCGGGCAGGATTTACTCTTTGCCCCCAGCCTGTGTGTGTGACACACGGCGTGGGGAGGCAGCCCGAGGGCACGAACCCGTCATCTCGGTGCCATGCTAATGCCGTGGTTGAATCAGAGCGTGTGGCAGGGCCCCGGTGCCGGGGCTGGCACGGCTCCCTGCCAGCGGGGCTGCATCCCGCGGGTGTGGCTGCATCCCGCAGGTGTGGCTGCATCCCGCAGGTGAGGCTGCATCCCGCAGGTGTGGCTGCATCCCGCAGGTGTGGCTGCACAGCGCTCCCGTGCCCCCAGCTCAGCCCGCAGCCCCGCAGGAGACGGGCGGGGACCTCCCAGGGCAAAGATCCACCCCACGGGGACACCCACACCTCCGACGGGAAGAGCAGAACCAAGGGCTTGGAGGTTTGAAACTCTCTCTCTCACACACACACACACGAGAGAGTCAAACGAGAAGATGAGTGTGAACAGGGGACCAAGCTCCCCAGTTTGATCTTGGGTGTCTTTTTTTTGAAGGAGTTTCATCAAAGGCCGTGAGATGCACACTCTGAGCATCATTTGCAGTCCCCCACCCCCAGGACCTTCCCAGCTTGGGGAACAGGCTGCACCGTGAAGCTGCTGGGAATAATTCACTCTGTTGTGACTGGAGTCTCCAATTTAGAGAGGCTGGACAAAGCAGAAAGCCTAAATCACGCAGATGACTTCTAGCAAGAATAGTCTCCCCCAGGCCAGGAATGCAGGCAAACCTGACTCTAGGGCTACCAGCCCCCAGGGCTTGCTTTTACTAATATTTTTTGGCCTCACAAACTGGCTGCTGATTCTACTGCTACCCAGCTTTCACTGCCTCTGCAAAGCGCAACGAGCTACAGAAGCCCCAAAGAGTTAATTCAGACTGAAGGCAAGAAGCAAAACAGCAGCCTAGAGCCAGGCTTTTCCCCCCTGCTTGTGAGAATCCCTGTTCCCATCCAGCTCTGCACACTTGCAGCTCTCCCAGTTAACAGGTTGTTTGTCTTTCAGTGGATCGGAGGGAGTCTGTGTAAACCTCCATGCAACTGACTTTAATTACCTGCCAAACCTGCACCAGGGCATAAGCCCACATATTGTATGTGACATTACCAGTAGAGCAAGTACTGGAATGCAGGGGCTAGAATAATTTGACAGCTAACATAAAGCACCATGATTTATATTTTGGTTATATTGAGACTTTTTCCCCCCTCTTTGAGCACTCATATAAATATTTACTTGGATCCTAGGACCTTGCTTAACCCTCACAGTGCCACGTTTCATCTTCTTCCTTTTTTCTTTTTTTTTTTTTTCAGTATTTTCGTTTTTCAGCAGCTACTCCAAAAATGCCTTTCATTTTAAAACACAGAAGATTTAAACCAAAAATAACTTCACCTTTAAACTGTTTCATCTGTAAACAATGTGATTCAGTAATCTTTATATATTTACTGTAGACTTCAATTGAAAACAGATTATGGCAAAGGGTTTCTTTTAAATGATACATGACTTTTTAGTAGGAACATTGGGTTTAGATTCTGAAGCAGACATCAGCTGATGCCTCTGCTTTGTTTTAAATTTTACCCAAGCTATTTCATTAATTATTGAGCTGAGTAACATGACTATATGGTCTGTTTATTTCAAATTTAAACTTCTCTGCTATTTAAGGATTCTTTTTTCTTTTGTGTCACTCCATGGTTTTAGTCTCCATGCAGCAGGACGGAAATCTCTGCTTAAGAGAGTTCTGGTAACACTGCAAATCAGAAAGGCATAGACTTTATTATTATTGTTATCATTATGATTCCTGTCTATCTGACTTGAGAATGAGTCACTTATTACATAGCCCCAGAGGCTCTCAGGTATTTGCTTAATACCCTGCTCTTTTGGGTGCCTGTAAGTGAGGATCTGGAGATACCCTTCCAAAACAATTTCCTGCCAAGAAACCCCCTTGCTGCCCCTTCCATCCCTCTGTGCGGTGGGTTAACCTGTCTCTGCACAAAACCAGTGCTGGCCCTGATGAATTTGTGAATTTGAGACCCACACATGCTCACAGTGCAGCGCTGCCACTACAATACCCAGAATAAAACATTTGATCCAGGGGTCAAGGCTGACATAAAAATAAGGATGGCCTGTGTCAGGAGGAGTTTAGCAGTCCTCTCTTTTTGGTGTCTTGAATGCACTCAGTTTATCAGCCTCAGCCACCGTGCAGGCTAGAGCTGGTATTGCCACTGCAGTTGCACTAACACGTGTGGAGCTGGATGTCATTGGACACCGAGCCAGAGGGGGACCCGACCAAGGAGAAATGTAAAAGCTTTCCTTCAGGATCGCATGAGCAGAGATTTCACACTCAAAAGTCTTTCTTTCCTGTAATTGTTGGCTGCCTTAAACTGGGGGGAAATGCTGATCTGGGAGCTGTGAGGGCCTATGTTAGCTCAGAGACGTGTTTATAATTATATGTTCTCTTTCTGGTGTTTGCAGAAGCTTTAGGTAATAAGTGCACCAAAGCACAGGAGCAAGGAAGAAGCAGGTAGCTGAGGAGCAAGGGGCGGGTTTATTGTCCTCTGTAATTTATTTCTTGAATGGGCTCCTTGAACCAGCAGGAAAGTCTCAGCTCCATTCCATAGGAAATAAAACAGGATCCATGGACACAGAGTATTGGAGGGGCTTGTCCTGCCTTCCCACCTTGCTATTTATTCCCTGGTGGTCAGTGATCCTGCCCTGTGCCCCAGCTGTGTGATGGGAGGACAGGCAGCACGGCCCAGAGGAGCTTGTCAGGCTGAGCCCTGCTCTCAGTCCGCAGCTCACCTTGGCCAGGTCACCACAACCCTGGGAAAGGTCAGTGCCTTCCTTTAATAAATTACCTGAATTTCTACTGGAGAAGGAGCAAGTACTGTTTATTTTTATTAATGCAGATTTCAGGTGCTTGGCACCGATTTCTTGCCACACTTACTTCAGAAAAAAAATTGTGTTGACCACAGTGCCCTTGTCACCGGGTGTTTAATATCCTTTATAAAGCCAGGAGCACCTTTCTGGAAACAAATGAAGTCTCATTAGTGGGAAGTCGAGGCTAAAGCAGAATTAGATCTTTACATTTTATCAGAGGGAGGCTGCAGGCTTCGATAGACAAATACAGGCACAAGCAATGCCCGTATATTTGCAATCCACGTGTGTTATTGCAATACTGCATGAAAACATCCCAGTTTAGAAATAATCCCAGCTCTGTATTTGTGTGGACATGTCCCAGTATCTCCTGGCATTGCAGTAAAAGCCAGAGTCTGCAGAGAGGGTACGGTTAAAATCGTGTAGCAGAGCAGCACTGTGACATTGGCAGGGAAGTTTTCTCTGGTATAAACCTTCACCCACTGCCTCCAACAACGAGGAAAAAGGCAGAAGAAATAAGTTTGAGATGTTTCTTTAAAGAAAGCACTAAACTTGGTAAAAGGACACAGCTTTGCTACCTTGCTCTCTGCCCCTCATGCCTCAGGATATCATAAATTTTTGATACCAATAAAACAGAATTTTTGATGAGCTGCTATTTTGCATTAAAGCAACTTTACATGCAAAGATTGCATAATAGGAAGTAAAATTGAATTTTGCCTCAGAACAAGTTCTTATTATTAATTTAAGTGTTTTTTATATATTTTAGCAGCAGCTTATCATTCTATATATTTAATTTCTTTCAAGTGAGAACACTTAGCATTGGTTTCCTTGTCTAAACAAATCTTTTAAGAGAACACATGTATAAAGTAGAAATACAGTGTCTTGAATCTGTGCCTTAAGACAAACAGTGAAACTTTAAAATGGGCAATAAAAAACCAGGTTTTGGACAACTATCTCCAAAACCTACCAGCAGGCTCCTTGGGACAGAAAACATGTCACTTTCTCTGTGTGGAATAATTTTCCCCCTCTTCACTGCAGTGTTTATTCTAAGCATATTGTTATATTAACCTGTAAATACAATCAGCCCCCATTGGAGCGATTCTGTTCAAGGCAAAGGATCTGCAGTGCCTTAGGTCTGGAGTAGAGCACAGTCCATTCCCTAACACTTCCACACACCGTGATGCACAGGACCAGCTCACAAATATAAATTGGCTCTTCTCTGTCCTGGATGCATTAGCAAGAAAACGTTTTGCAGCACTTCATGCTGCATTCAGAATTTACTACTGAAAGCCACCATTTAAAAATGATGGTTTTCTTGGCTCTGACAAGAAAAGGCAGAGCTTGTAAGGTCTCTTTAACCCCCCTCTTCTTGTTGCTGTTCTTCTTGCACGAAACAGAAGTCCAGTGTGAGGTCTATCAGACCACTGCATGCAACATCACTGAACACACCATGTGGGATTATGCAACAAGCCATTTACAGTGTGTGTGTGTGTGTTTGTGTACCCACATAACTTCAGATTTAATGCAACCCTAATTGGATGAAATATCATGGATTAACGGGGAAAAAGAGAGAAGGAAGGAAGGAAGGAAGGAAGGAAGGAAGGAAGGAAGGAAGGAAGGAAGGAAGGAAGGAAGGAAGGAAGGAAGGAAGGAAGGAAGGAAGGAAGGAAGGAAGGAAGGAAGGAAGGAAGGAAGGAAGGAAGGAAGGAAGGAAGGAAGGAAGGAAGGAAGGAAGGAAGGAAGGAAGGAAGGAAGGAAGGAAGGAAGGAAGGAAGGAAGGAAGGAAGGAAGGAAGGAAGGAAGGAAGGAAGGAAGGAAGGAAGGAAGGAAGGAAGGAAGGAAGGAAGGAAGGAAGGAAGGAAGGAAGGAAGGAAGGAAGGAAGGAAGGAAGGAAGGAAGGAAGGAAGGAAGGTTGAAATTCGTCCAAACAGAGACTAAAAAAATAAAATACAGCAGGGACCCCTGGAGCCGGGGCAGGGGAGGCTGCTGGCAGCGAGGAGCCGGGCGCTCGGCAGCTCCGCGGGCGGCGGAACGCGGCTCCCCGCGGAACCTGCGCACGGCGCTGCGCGGCCGCGGAGCCAGAGAGCGCTCCCCGAGCGCTGGGGATGGTTTAGCTGTCCTCCCCGAAACCCGACACCCCCAGCCCCGAAGAGCTTCCCTGACCTCGCTCTGTCAATCACCGGCACCGAGCAGCCTGCTAGAGCCAGGCGGGCACTGCGCCAGCCCGAGGGAGAATGGGGAAGGGGGGAGGAGGGAAGGGAGGAAAAAAAAAAAAAAATTTAAACCCTAAACCAGCTGCGAACAGTTATCTCGCAAGCCCTGGCTCATCCTTATAACACATCTCGCCTGCCCACCTCAATACGGAGCAACTCATTCTGCCGGCCGGCAGCAGCGCTCAGCATCTCTGGAAAAGTCTTAGAGTGATGTTTCTATCTTTAGTTCAAAACGCCTTTTTAGTCTTAGATGTCTCTGTTTTTGGAATTAAAGACAATCAGCTTCATACACTCTCCTGGAGGGGAGGAGGGAAGGGAATATTGAGAGGAGTCTATTAAAGGGTTGGCAGCGATAGTCTGTAAGCTCTGTGTCAGTAATGGGGGGAGAGGGGGGGCTGTTGCCAATTGTGTTTCCTGTCTGAGTGTCTCGTTCAGCGCTGGGAGCAGCCGGAGCCGGTCGTCACCCCTGTCCCGATGGGGGGTGAGGAGCTCGCTCCGGCTGTTAGCAATAGCTTTTAGAAAACGGAGAAATCAAACATAATAATATGATTTTTCACTGAAAGGAATCGTCCTCCTGCACTACACGAGATCACATAGTGAACCGTGGTCCGGCAGCCAAATTTAGAGGTGCAAAGCTCGGGTCCTTCTCTGTCACACTCCCCAAGATCCCCGCCCGGGGAGGGGCAGCCGCCGGTCCCTGCCGGGCTGCTCTCGGGGGTCTCCCATCCCGGCAAAGGCTCCGCCGCTTCTGCTCCCAGCGCATGCCAGAGCCCCGAGCCCCGCTTCGGCCGGCGGTGCCCGGGCCCGTTCGAGGCCCCGTCCCGGTCCGGGTCCGGGTTCGGTCTCTCTGCCACGCCGACCCCATCCCCTCCGAGGTTCCGAAGCGAACTCGGGCTGAGGGCCTCTCCACCCGCCTTCTGGGGAGACAATTTGCAGCACCTTCGCTCCGGAGCGCGCCGAGGGCGAGTGCGGGCTGGCCTGCCCGGGTCCCGGGGCGGGAGGCGGTCAGTGCTCGGCCCCTCCGAGCCGGGGCAGCAGCTGCCGGCTCCGGCCTCCGCCGAGCCCCGGGCACGCCCAGGCGGCCGGAGCTGCCACAGCTCCGGGGAGCGGAGCGGGACCCCGGCCCCGGCCAGGGGCTGCGTGGGGACAAGTGGCCCTAAGGACGGGCAGAGGACACACCGGCAAAGCAGCGCGTCCGGAGCGGGGGGACAAGAGGGGCTTGGGCAGGATGCACTCTCTGTCCCCGCTGCTGACAGCAGCTCCTCCTCGCCCCGGGGCCGGTGGGGAGCCGCGGGCGGGCGGCCCCGAGCTGACCCGCGCAGCTCCCGCTGCCGGGGGAGCACCCCGCGGGCAGGCCGGGCCTGGGAGGAAAAAAAGGGAAGAGTTTTCCCTTGCCTTCAAGTAGCTGCTCTCCGTGGTGCCCGTCTCATGTGTCAGCCCTTCGCCGAGCGGTGATGAACGGCGAGAGATCAAAGCCGATCCCCGCGGATGGCGCTGGGCGAGCGGAGAGAAGCGGAGGGCAGGGGGTCCCCGCTCTGTGCCGGGGCTCTCCCGGGGCTCTCCCGGGGCACAGGCCGGCTCTGCCCGCCCCGGGGCCGCTGCCCTCAGGGCACAGCCCGCCCAGCCTCGGGCCAGGCCGAGCACAACCGCGGCTGGGTTTGTGCCCCTCGGTGTGTCAAAGCCCCCGGAGCGGACAGAGGAGCCGCCCCACCCGCGGCCCGCACCGCGCTCCTCGCAGCGCCTTGGGGCCGAGCCCGGCCGCTCCCGGTCCCACCGACTCGGGCTGTGCCCCGGTGGGACTCGGTCGCGTTTTACTTTTCTTTCAAAAGGAATAAATTAAAGCCCAGGAGCCGTGCCGGGCCAGCAGAGCCCCGGCCGCCCGGGCCGTGCCGCGGGGCTGCCCCGCCGCTGACACCGTTCTGTGGTGGGAATCTGGAGGGCTTTTCTAAGGCCTGTTTTTCCTACTTTTTTGTTGTTGTTGTTGTTGTTCAATTAGCCCTAGTGATTTATTCAATGCATGCATGAGGGGACATTAATATGCGGTGGCAGTTCCCACAAACAATATTCCTCTCAGGCTTTCTGCAGCCATAGCATTTACTGGCAATGGGGGAGGCTATACAGGCAAAGCCAGGCTCTCCCAGCCTTTTCCTCTGCAGACTCCTGTCCCCCCTTGGCAGGGCAGCAGGGTACGAGCCTGTTCTCCGGGCCTGACTCATGTAGCCGGGGGGCTGGGACGGGCCCCGGCCCCTTCCGAGCTCCCCCAGCTCAGTGGCTGGCCTAGCTGGCTCTGACAAGGCAGGGATGTGCATGGGATTTGAGAGTGGGGGGCTGATTTCAATTGCTGCTTAATTTGCTTTTAAATTATTTTTCCACGTTCTGTCCTTAACCTGTTTGTTCTTCAAATGCGCTTTATGCCATCGCTGCAAAGGACAGCTCGCTGCTGCTGGGACGAGGGGCAGCGCAGAGAGAAACTGTTTTTTCTGGTTGTGTGGTACCTTGGATTTTGTTTTTAGGAGGGATTTGAAGTTCAACACCTCTTTCATATTTGAGAGTAGCAGCGTTAGACAGGACCCTACTCGGGGAGTCCCTTTCACACACCCAGGCAAGGACCGGGGGTGATTTTTAACCTCCTCCTCCTTCAGCTTAGGGAGCTGTGTGGTTATTCTGCAGTGAGAGCAGTGATGGATGGCGGGGGAGCCGCGAGGTGCTGAGCCCTTGGGGGTGGCGGGGAGAGATCTGTGCCCTTCTCCACACCCATCTAACGAGTCTTCGGGGGAAAAAAAAAACAACAACAACAACAACCCAACTCAGAATAGAATAAATACAGTGTGGAAATGGAGAGAAGGAAAGAGAATGGGCAGCCCGGATTCCAAGGGAGCTGGGGAAAGGATAGACTTGTCCAAGTCCTCTCCTTTTCTAATGAAAAAAAAAAAAAAAAAAAAAAAAAGGAAAAAAGAATTTTAAAAAGAATGCGAATGCCTGCCGTCAGCGCTGCCCCAGCCTGGGGTGGCCGGGCAGGACAGTCCCGCTCCCGGCAGGACAGCGGAGCACCCGGCAGAGCCGGGCCCGGCGCGGGGCTCCCGCCGCTCCGCCCGCCCCGAGGGGTTGCGGTGATGCTCCGACCCGAGCAGAGGAGGGGGAAGGCTGAGCGCTCCTACTCTGCGAGCAGCAGCGTTCCCGAGAGGGCCAAACAGCCCCGCAGCTCCCCACGAGCCCGGCGCCGAGGACAGGGACGGGGCCACAACTTGCAACTTTTCCTTTTTTTTTTTTTTCTTTTGGAACACGAGACGTCAGAGAAGCAGGTCCCTCCAAGAAATGCCATTTCAATGATTTTAATAAGCAAAATAGGAAACAATTTTAATAACCAAAAACAGAAACCAGTCTGAATAAAACTACAATAGACCAGGTTTTTTAATATTTTTCATATCATAAGCAGGATTTGAAATTGATCCCTTCAGAACTTTACATGAAATAAAAACAATTTTTTTCCGCTGCTGCAATGTTTTGATTTCAACACAGTTGAATCAGTAAAAACCAAAGATCGTTTTCTGATGCATGACTAATATCCACAATATTTAAAACTGCAAGCACCATGCTGTTCATTACAATCTTGTTATTACTGTTAATTTATAAACTAATACAAACTTAAAATGCATCCGGCCAGCAGTGCCAGCTATCCTAAAAGGAAACTAAAAAATAAGTTTTCATTTTGGTATTTTTGTCAGTGCAACGTAAATCCTTTTACTGACCTGCAGGAGGAAAAAAAAAAAGTAATAAAAACACCCATAAGACTCCAAACTACTACTACTATACAACTGCAAATAAATTTTGGCTAAAACTTTCACTCGCTGCATAGGGAAGCAGAGAAGCAGATTACAAATCATTGCAAAAGAATACACTTAAAAGTTGCAGTATGTCTTCTTAAAAAAAGTTTCAGATTTAAATGCTTTCCCAGCCCACTCATCAGCTGCTGCCATTGAGAAACCCAACTTCAGTGGCGACACGGAGCCCTCGCTGCTATCGCAGCTCGACTCATAACGAGGAGGATTTGGGGTTGTTTTTCCTCTTTATTTACCGAAAATCTAGGGGCAGTTGTTGTTGGGGTTTTTTTATTGTTGTTGTTTTGGGTTTTTTTTAATGGAACTGGTATCTCGTCCGTCCTTCGCTTCCTGAGTGTACAATCAGAAGGGAAATTATCTGGCCAAGCCTAACCACTCAGGCTGGGAATTGTCCTGAGGGAAAGAGCTTCGCTGCCACTTTAAGGCATGGAGTAGGTTCTAGTGACCGAGGAAGGTTTTTCCCTGTTAAGTTTAGGTTTGTCAATGCCATTCAGGCGTTTTTGCTTCTGCCCCAACAAACAAAAACCAAAATGAAAACTGACAAAAAACAAAAAAAATACAACTTAAAAGTGCACCAGATATACAAAGTTGGTTTTTTTTTTTTCTAATGCAAAATGCCCATAACTTTTTTTCTTTAAGTATCTCTTTAACACCAAACAAACCGTATAACCAGCCTGCTGAAATGTTATTTTGTTTTTTTGTGTATTTTTCTCCTGTACGGTTTGAAGTAGCAGATATTTACAAGCTAACAACCATAAAAGAAAACAAGAGCAAAACCAACGAACAAAACTGCACAAGCAGTAAAAAGTTCGATAACTTGTGATGCTTTTCTTATTGATGAAACAAAACAACAACAGAAATCTATGATCAATGATCAACATGCTATAGTTAAACAAGAAAATGGTACAAAATAGAAATTATTACCATACATGTCCAGCATGCAGGATTAATATTTTTAATGCAGATTTTCGTATTTTTCTATATAATCAAGCAGGCAATAAAACTGATGAGTTTTTTTTTTTTTCTTTCATTCTTTCTTTTCTTAGATTGAATGTCCCATCTGAGTCCTGTAACTTATTTCTCAAATCAGGCAATATATGAAGAGTTTGCATATATTGTCCTTTTTATTTATTCTCTTTTTCCAAGCAGGTAAATTGTGCATGAGATGGTGCTGTATATGTCCTCTCTCTTTCCGAGCAGGCAGTATGTTACCGATGGCTTGTTCATTGTCCTTTTTTTATTATTATTCTTTTAAAGTCCATCTCGCTCTGCAAGTAAGCGATCTATAAAACGCTTCACTTGTCCTTTTCTCCTTTGCCTCTGTCTCTCTCTCTCTAACTTGCACACGAAAGTCAAAAAGTTGCACTTTACCTCTCCCATCCCCACCCCCAGCCTACTTTTCCCACAGCTACTCTAGAAGACTGGATGCTGCAAAAAAAAAAAAAAAAAAAAAAAATCGAGTCTATTTTTCTCTCCTCCTTTCTCTCTAGTCAAGCAGACGGATGGATGGAGATGTCAGAGGAGGATGGGAGCGGGAGGGGAAGGTGACAGGGGTCAGGTTTGGGGGGTTCAGGGTTTTTGTTTGTTTTTTAATTATTTTTGTTAGCACTCACATGAAGAACTCAGGGGAAGACGGGTTGTCACTGGTGGAGCCGGCCTCTCTGAAGCCATTGCTGGCAAGTTTCTCACACTTGAGCTTGTAGGCGTCTCTCTCTCTGGCGAGCCGGGTCACTTCTTGCTTGAGCTGTTCCACCTGCTGAATGAGCTGCGTCTTTTCGTTCTCCAGGTGGTGTTTCTGCTGGACACGTTTATACCTGCAGGACTGGGCATAGCCCCTGTTCTTCAAGGTCCTCCTCTTCTGCTTGAGGCGGATCACCTCGTCTTTGGTGAAGCCTCGGAGGTGCCTGTTGAGCTCCCTCACAGACATGGAGACCAGCTGGTCATCTGAGAACCGGTCCTCCACACTGCTGGAGGGGGGATGCTGCTGGTGCGAGTTCTGGAGCTGCTGGGAGGAGCTGGAGGAGGTGGAGGGAGTGGGAGAGGCCTGGTGGTGATGATGGTGGTGATGGTGAGGGTGCCCGCTGCCGGCCAGGTCTTCGTGAGTGACTGCGGGATACTGGTGGTGGTGTTGGTGATGGTGATGATGGTGGTGGTGGTGGGCCCGGAAGCCCTCGAAGCCCTGCAGCTGCTGGGACACCTGGTGGGACCCAATGAGGGCTTCGACAGCGTCCTCTGGGGTGAGGTTCAGCGCCTCGGGGTTCATCTGCTGGTAGCTGTTGGCCATCCAGTACAGGTCCTCCAAGTGGGTCTTCTGCTCGGTGGGGCTGAAGCTGGGCGAGGAGGGCACGGAGCTGCAGGGGGTGCTGATGGGGGTGGAGGAGACGGAGCCGGCCGGCTGCAGGCGGGTGCAGTGCCTGCCCGAGCGGTCGTTCCTGCCCAGGGGCTCCTTCTTCACGTCGAACTTCATCAAGTCGAAGTCGTTCACGTACTCCATGGCCAGCGGGCTAGTGGGCAGCTCGGCTCCGATGCTGAGCTCTCCGGCCATCGCTGTCTTGCGGGCACCTCTCCCGGCGGAGGGGGCTGGAGACTTCACCCCAGCGCGCAGTCTGGCAGACGGCTGGCCGCGCTCCCCTATTCCAAACCAACTTTGGCTTTCAGCTCTCGCTTCCTTTCCTCCGCTCCCCCTCCTCCGCCGCCTCCTCCTTCTCCCGGCTTCTAGGGCTTCTTCAGTCCGGAGCAACAAAGCCAAGGACGAGCCGGCCGCCGGGGCCGCCTGGCTGGCTCCTGGCTCTCGGTATCAGCGTTCGCCCCGCGCCGCGGGCTGCGGCAGCTCCCGGCTCCCAGGCGCCCGGTCACAAGGAGAAAGGAGCGGTAGCAGGAAGGGCAAAAGCAAAACAAAACAAAGATGCTGCCTTCGGCTCTGTGCAGGAAGAAGAAGGTCGGTGCAAACGCCCAGCCCGTGCCCCCGGCCGGGTTTTGTAAGTCCGGAGCCCCTTCCCCGCGGCAGCCGAGCCCGGAGCCTGCCGCAACTTTCCAGCCCGAGCGAGCGCCGGGGCAGCGCACGGGCTACCGGCGGCGGCCGGGCTCTGCACGGGAGTTTCGGCGGCTCTGCTGGCAGCGCAGGCGAAGGGGAGGGAAAAGGGGGGAGGAAGGAGGAGGGAAAAAAGAAAAAAAAAAAAAAAAAAAAAAAAAAAAAAAAAAAAAAAAGGAGGAGAAGGGGGACGAGCACAGCCCAGGTCTCTGCTGTAGCTGCCGCCGCCAGCGCTCGTTGTGCAGCTGTGATCACAGTGCAGCCCCCCCTTGGCTTCTTATACGGCCGTGCCCGCCGAGAGCGCGGCGGGGGCGGGGCCGGCGGCGGCCGCGCCAATGGCAGCGCGGCGGCGGGGCCGGGCGGGGCCGGGCCGAGCCGTGACAGCTCCGCAGCGCCAGCTGAGCGCCCGCCGCTCCCAGCCCGCACCTCCGGGCTCTCCCCGGCTCCCCCGCCAGCGCCCGCGCCTTCCCACTTATTGATTTCATTTCGCTGCTTGAGTCTTTATTTATTTATTTATTTATTTATTTGATTTATTTGATTTCTCTGCTGCTTTTCCTTCCCGTGCTTTTCGGCCTCTGCCGCCCACCAAGGAGGGGGGGGACTCGGGGACATCCTGCCCGTCCCTTTGTTCTAAAATATAACAAAGTGCCCCTTTTTGCCCGCTGCCCGTCCCGTAGCGGATCTCAAGGCAGGGAGCTTCTCCCCGTGCCACGCACAGGCATCCACCCTTCCAACTTTATGTAAGCGGCCCCGGTGCGAACGTAGCGGGGGAAAAGCGGCGGCGAACGCGCAGAGTCCGGCCGGGAGCGAGTGCCGGGCTGCGGGAGGAGCCCGGGGGATACGCGGGGAGGGAAGCACCGACTCGGCACGGCTGTCTGCGCCTCGTGTACAACCGGGGAAACCCTCCCGGTTACAGGAAGCAAATCTCTCCCTAAAGAAAAGCGAAGGCATCGACACAGACAATTGCAAATATTAGGGAGTGAAAGGAGAAAATATAATTACATTTCGGTTCTGAGGGGACCGTGTTTGATTTCCTCTGCTGTTCCCTGAGAGAGTCACTGCATGCAAAGGAGTATTCAGTTTTCCAGTTTGTAAGATTTCTTTTACTTTTTTTTTTTTTTTTTTTTTTTTTTTTTTTTTTTTTTTTGAGTCCGGTAACAGGATTTTTTTTTTTTTTAACATTTTGTAACGATTAAGGGAGATTAGGGCTGCTTTTTACACCGCTTTCAAGCTCAAACAGACAGAAAGTACGACCCCAAGTGTCGGTTTTCAGAATAACAAGCCGGGAGAGAACACCCGGAGAAGAGGACGGGCATTCCGGAGCGATGCGGAGCGATGCGGGAGCGGGGCTGCCTCGGTCCGGCCTGGCCGCGCCGCTCCGGAGCTGCTCCTCCTCCTCTGCCCCTCGGAATGCCCTGTACCACCCTCCCACCCTCCTGATTATTTAGCCAAAAGAACAAAAAATGTTCAGTGTCTGTCTGCTTTCCCGAAAATTATGAGGAGGAACGGCTTTTCTGGAGCCGGGACAAGACTGAGGAGTCCCCAGCGGAGATGTGCCGGAGAGGGTCTGTCCCTGCGGGACCCCCGCCAGCCCCGCGGCGATCCCCGCAGCCTGGAGCCGCCTGTCCTGCTCCTCCGCATCTCCGCGGAGCCGGCCGCAGCCGCGCAGGGAACCTGGCAGGCAAAAGTCGCTCAAAGTCCTCCCTCTACCCAAAAAAAGAAATTCCAGGGGGTCCCTCTGACAGCCGCTTGGGGGGAAGAGGAGGAAACCAGGCAGGGAGATTTCATCCAAATTCTCTTTGGCAGTACAGGCGCTCCGGGGGTTGGTTTCGTGTGGCAATGCCTTGTGTGCGTGTTTCCCCACGGCGTTTGGAGGGGACAGAACACTCGCTCGATAGTCCCGGAGAGCGGCCGGCTCCGGCGCTCCCGAGGCTGCGGTCCGGGAGTGAGCGATGCCTCGGCATCCCCATCCCGCCCGGAGCGGGGCTGTGCTCCCGGCAGCACGCACACCGCTCTCCGCGGGTCGCGCCGCTCCGGACGCGTGTGCGGGAGGACACGAGTGGAACCCACAGCCCCGGGGCGCTCCTCTTGCCCCTCATGCCCCACGGGCAGTTCAGCCCCGGCGGTGCGGGGCGCCCCAGGGTCCGCACGGCCACCGAGCTGCTGGTTTCTCAGCAGTCCTAGATTTGGGGAATCGCCGTCTTTTCCCTGTTAAGGAGCGGCCCCGAGGCGCAGCGAGGCGGGGAGCCCCGCGGTGCCCCTCTGCGGAGCGGTGTCCGGGCGGGGACGCGGCCAGCGGGGCACAGCGGAGCGGGCACGGAGCTCGGCCGTCCCCGTCCGGCGGCTGCCGCCTCCCCGGGGGCTTGGGGCTGCCCAGAGTCCCCCGTGCCGGTCCGCCGGACTTGTGATTTCTGAGGTCCTGGAAGCTGCTCGGGGAGAGCTTTATTTTTTTTTATCTGCACATTAAACGTTTATCGTTGCCACTGAGAGAAAGGGGACACTGGCGAGAGCTCGGGAAGCCTGGATGCAGCCCTGCAAAATGTGCCATTAGATGGATAATACTTTTTCCTCTCATAATTACTGAGGTATATTCACAAGGTGGAGCTACTGAAAGGCGGAGGGAAGCATTTATCTCCCTGTCCATACACACTCCGTCCCTTCCCTTAATCTTTCAAGCTGTGAACTACAGATCGGTTTTCAGCGTCCGTCCTCACAGTCAGAAAATTTCGGGGCACTTCCTCGGTCCGTTTCTTTGCCCTTCCGTGCCTCGCTCCCCTTTCTAAAATACATCCCACAAAACTTGCGGCGTTAAGCGGCTGACTAAAGTCAGAACCGCTCCGTGCCCCGAATCGTCAGTCGTATATCGTAGTTTTTAATTCAGCCACCGAAGGTTATTCTCGATGGAATTTATATGTTAGGGGCGTTGTTCCTAAGTGCGTTTTAAAATATATATATAATTATTTTTTTCTAACAGGGATTAGGGAAGAAACGGTGCTGCCGGAGAAGGATTTCTGGGCTGAACAGCCCAACGAGGCAGCTCAGAAGAGTTTCCCATCCGCGTGGCCGCGGAGCTGCGGGCAAGGGGAAGGAGGCGGCCCCGAGCACCCCGGCCCCCGCACCCTAAAAGCCACCGCGGGGCAAAGCGGCGGCTGCCGGCTCCTGCGGGAAGGATTCCCCTGGAAGAAGAGGCGCCCACCAGCCCGGCCCCGCAGCTCGCCTCCCCGCCGAGCACTCCGGGCAATTTTTGTTTAATTACCACCTTCTTCCCGCATCCGAAAACGGCTAATTGAGCTGCTTTAATTTTTTCTCGCTTTCTATATTTTAAGATCCGGTTTTTCAAGGTTCGTTTCGAGGAAAAAAAAAAAAATTACTTCTTCCCGCTCTCCCTTCACTTCCCCCTGCCTTCCGCAAACTCCCGGCCAAAATCGGGACGAGTTCAGAGAAAATGATAATGTCATTTCTGATCAGCTCCGGCGGCACATCCGCCCAGGGCAGGGCAGTAGGGGTGCTGGAGCCATTGAAATTTGAAATCTCTCCCTTGAAACTGCAACATACAGAACAAACCCGTGTTTGCTCAGGTAGGGCTCTGCCTCGATCGGGTCACTGACATTTAGAAAGGGAATTATGTTACGCTGGCATCCCAGTCCCCAGTTCTTAGAAACAGCATGTCTAGGTACTCAGATGAAAATTAAGACGACTGTTATGTATGTAGTTTCCATGCTCGGTTCTCTGAGAAGCGCTCCTCGGTTTTGGTAGCCGACTGCTACTTTTGCCCCAGAATTAGCTTTTTTTATCCCTAACATCAACGGGATATGTTGACTGAAATGGGAGATTTGTTAACAAACATCGACCCAAACCTAAATTACCCGTGGCTGGCAGCCGGCACTGATGGAGGAAAAGAGCATCACTTTCCTAATTCCTACCTCCCCTCGCTTGATTTTTAATTTCCCAAACCGCAGGCAGACACGGTGCTGGCTGTCAGGATTTTTTTCCCCTGTGTAAGCAGCGAGGGACCTGGTTAATCATCTATCGCAGATACATGTGCATGAGAAAGAAAAGTGTTGATGTTTGCTTGTTGGGGCTGACGGGAATGGCCCACGAATTTAGGATTAAATTACTACTGGTAATCATAAGGCTTTGTTTCCCCTCGCTCTCCCTTTTCTGCGGGGATTGTCAAAGTAGAGCGGGTAACATTATTTGGACAAAGTCTGGAGAGCGGCTTTGCTGTATAAAATAAGCGATTGAACCCTTGTGAGTAGGCTGGGAGCGCTGCAGATTTTAGCCCGAACCGGTTAAGAGCGGGTCAAACCCCAGTACTAACTCTAGACACGCTTTCCCAGGTGGATGTGGGAGAAGGGAGCGGAGCAGCACTTCAGAAGGGTAGGTTTTTAGGGGGGGTATTTTTGTTTCCCGGGGTTTTGCAGTGTCCAGAGCTAAATCCCCGCTGAGCTGCGGGGCTCAGGGGTGTGCGGACGGCGGCTTTGGGGTTCGCTCGGCGGCGGGGGTGGTGAGCGCTCCCTGACGAGGGACACGGGGCTTTGGGGGTCACTGAACACCCCACGATGAAGGCGGCCCGTGAGGGGGCTGTCCCGGCAGCGGGGCCGTGTCACTGCCCGACGGATCCCCCCAGCGCTGCCCGGCCCTGGCAGACAAACACGAACACCCCAAAACGCTGCTGCGACCTTGGGGACGCTGATGCGGCTGGAAACGGGGAGCGACGGCTCCCGATGGGGGGATCGCGGTGGGCACACCACCAGCGCAGCCTGGGGCGATGCCCAGGCGAGGCTCTCGTCCCGGCGAGGTTCGGAGGATGCCGGACCCAAGCAGTGGGGGTTATTCTCTTTTTGGAGGGGAGAACGGCCCCCCGGTTAGCTGCTCGGGGTTAGCCCGGGACAGCGGCGCGGCCCGGGGGGACAGGAGCGGAGCGGCTGCTGCGGTGCCCGAGTCCTGCCCTCCCGGCGGGGAAAGAAGCACAAGCCCTCCGTGGCACCCTCTGCAGTTGGTTCGGGGTCTCGCTGCACTCCCGGGCTGGGAGCGGGGTGGGAAACGGGATGACTTCCAAACCAAGCGGCATCGTTTCGCCCTCTCCTACAAGTGTAGGCAGGGAGGCAAGCAGAGCGCAGAAAGATTCTGCTTCTCGTCATTTCTTTCAGCCTTAGCCCCATCATACCGTGAATGCATCGGTCCGAACTTGTTTTCAAGAGAATTTGTCTCTCTCACCATTTCCAAACTCTGCAGTCTCATCCTAGCCTCCTTCTCTAACGCACATTATTATCCCCCTTTCCATCATGGTGAAAATTGTTTCTAGCAGATATACCTGATCCAGAAGCACAAAATCCCCCATTTGAGCCTTGCTAGGGCCAGCTTTCCTCTTGTGCTTGGCTGAGTCCTGCTTCCCACTTCAACCATGGCATCTTGAACTCATTATCTGAGAGTTTTCAGGAGCTTGTAGCCAATAAACAGCACCAAAACCTTCCTGAGTGTTCAGAAGTGGCCTTTGGGGACTGAAGTAGCCAGCAGAAGCTGAAGAACTGTAATTGCTGCTGCTGTATCTTGCAATACCATTTTGTGTCATTCAAAGACTTTTCAAACACTTCAGAACTTCGACCACATCTTACTAGAGAAAAAAACTCTCTCCTGCTTATCTGCTTCTCCTAGGATTTCTGCTGTCTGGGTGCACAGATGTCTGGGTGGAAAAGGTGATCTTTCCAAAGGTTTTCAGTTCCCTTGGAAGAGATGGTAAAAAGGGAGGTGCCAGAGAGACAGGGAAGGTGTCCTGGACCCCGATGTCACAAA
Source organism: Sylvia atricapilla (assembly GCF_009819655.1). Taxonomy (NCBI): domain Eukaryota; kingdom Metazoa; phylum Chordata; class Aves; order Passeriformes; family Sylviidae; genus Sylvia; species Sylvia atricapilla. Next base: position 5,113,037 of record NC_089155.1, read on the forward strand.
GTTATGAGAAGCCAGGAAATCTTCCAGAAAAGGTCAGCACCTCTTCTGGCCATAGTCTGTTGCCTATTTTTTCAAGAAGCTCAGTGGGAGACTTTCATGATGATCAGATCTTTAGCAGCCAGGAAGGAAATTCTGGCCTTAGTTGTGCTTGAGGAAACCCAGGACCATGGACCTTTTCAGAAAGACAGTGTTGCTGCAGGTTCAACGTCCATGGCAGCAGAAAGGCTGCTCCCAGCAGGGCTGGCTGCATCCCTAGGCCCTTGCAGGATCAGGGGGATGCTATTACATCCCAGGAGTCCACAGGCATGTTCTGACACCCACTCGGACCTATACCCTTTCATTCAGACTGATTTGTAATTCCTTTTCATTGCACAAAGTCCTGGATCAAAAAACTGCTTATATAGAGAAAATTTTTGGAATTCCCTTTCCAGCATTTGCTGCATAAGGATTTAAATATAATCATAAAGCCTATGCTGTATATTCTTTTTGCTCTTTCCACCTTTAGCGCCCATTAGGGATTTGGTTTTGCTTCTGTTTTGACAGCCCCTGTATATATGTATTTGTGGTTGTTCCGTACTGTTTCCTGATTTAATATCAGTGCAGTTACAGGAGAAGGATGCACCGTTAGCATTTTTTGCTCAAAGTATTTTTCAAGCTCCTTTTTGATGTACTGGTCAGGTTTGCAGCTCCTGTGCTCTTGCAGATCAGAAGGGGAAGGATGGGGTTTGTTGTGCCCTTTGGGAATGGAGCTCTACTCACCTAAGGAATTCAGCAATCTTCCTCCTCTAGCCCCTCCATATAGATCCAAGTGCAGGAGAAAAGTGAGGAAGTATTTAGGAGAAGCCTGTTATGCATTTTAATTAAAATCCTTTCGTGTGTTTCTGAGAAGTAAAGATGAGCCAAACTGAAAACAAGGTGGCTCCTGCAAGCCTCCTCCTTCCTCCCCAAATATTTTTAAGTCCTACGTATATGAAGGGAAAAGAAGAGAGACAAAGAAGGGAACAGTTCTGGGGAAATGCTTCTGTTTGCTTTCCTTGTTAGTCTGAGGAACACTTATTCAGCTGTTAGAAAGGCAGGAGAAAACAAAAGGCTCCTGATCTTTGTTTCTTTTACATATAAACACATCCACAACCTTGAATAGCACCAGACTGATGATTTAAAATCAGACTCAGAGTGTAAATTCTGCTCCATTTGACCAAGGAAGATATTTGGCTCATGGTGCAACTTGTCCTTTTGTCTTTAGGAAATAAAACTAAGTTTTAGCCTGGGAGTCTGTGGTTGCTGTGTTACAAACACCTCCCAGCTGAAATCTCACTGGATCTCCAGGCCCCAGAAAAGCTGGAGATGTTTCCCATCACTGGCCACTATCAGGATCCTAAGGAGGATCCAAGGGGGGGTGGATCTGACACGACTGAGCCAGGACATAGGGGAGGGCTCGTGGAGCTGGCTGCTGCCCCTGGGACAAACTGCAGCTGCTCTGTGACTATTTCTTTTCTTCCAGAGCTCCTCTGCAGAATGGTTAAAGGAGTTTGTGCAGGAGAGCTGACAGCACAGCAGCACTGCAAGTTCTCACCCTGTGTTCCCCAGCTGGATGCTCCACAGCCCAGTTAGCCATGGATCATCCTGGGATGCCATAAACAGTGACTGCATCCCCTGGGCTGGGAGAGGGACACAGGAGAGTGCAGCAAGGAGAGGGGCAGTGAGAGGTGAGCACAGGCTGCTGTGGGAATGAAGCTGCTCAGGGAAGGTTCCTTCACTTCTGTGTCTATTTTAATGGCGATCCAAAGAGCATTTCAGCTTTGCTGTACCAAGGCAGATAATTTCTACTGGTTTTCCTCTAGCAGGATCAATTCCTTATATGTTGGTGGAGACAAAAACATACCAAAATTTCCAGCCTATACCCTGCTCCTGCAGCAATCAGTAAAAGTCCCTGCTACAGCAGGTTCAGTTATTCCTCTTTGGCCAAAGAGTAACATGGGCATTCATTAGATTTTTAAAATACAGTTATTAATCCCCAACATGGCTGAAAATTTAGGAAAAAGTATTCCCTAATATCTGTGAACTAATCTCCACACACAAAATTAATCACTGCTTTATACATTTTCTGAGCATTGTGAAAAAAGAGATTAGAGTCTCCTGGACAGCTTTCTCTAGGATTCTCCAGGCTTTCAGTGTGAGTGCCTTGTTTATCTTCAGCATTAATTCTGTATCTGCAGGGGCTTTAATAAGTGTGTTTTCATCCTTCACACATCCAGATAAAGAGCTTCACCCCTTAAAGCTGTGATTACACCTCAGCAACCTCTCTCTTGGCAATGTATGTGTGGTTTCTGCTTTATGTTGCTTTCCTGGCTTGAATTAACATGTTTCAAGCCTCTAATGTACTTCTTTAATAACTGACTTTTATAAAAAAATGAGACGATGGAGAATTTCATGCAAGAATTCCCAGCTGGAGACATCTGTTCAGCAAGTCACCTGATGAACAGCTTTAACCAGCCAAGTGTGAGTTATTTTTATTGGTTCAATGTTTCAAAAATAGAAATATTTTTTTTCTTTTAATTGATACCTTTCTAGTGGATTCCTTCACTGGTCTACATGGATTTGGATTTATTTCTCCTGAAGGAGTAGTACAGCCCAAACAGAGTGATCCATTCCAAAACCGAGCTGACCGGCTGAAACCAGTAGGAACCAGTTAAATGCTTGAAATGAGGGTTTCCACCAGGGTAATCAAGTTTCCCAAGAGGTGATGGATTTGATGTATAGCCTGTCATGATGAGTTGCAGGCACTCAGCACCTCTGAAAATCAGGCCATAGCAGCTTTCAGCAAATCTAAAGAGACGGGGTGTGCAGGAGCCCGAGCGAGCTGCAGAGAGGACACACGTCTTCATTGATCTCGAAAGGCAGGTTGGACTGTTCTGGTTTGAATCACATGATTTGTCATGTTATTTAGCAGCTGTTAAGCTTAGGTGAGCTTGTAGGATCGTGTCTGTGCACAGTGAGCCCTGATCCTCTCTCAGTTTATTTGTCGGGTTGCTGCCTGGCTCCTCTTGCAGGACTCTCCGGAGGTGCCGTGCATCGTCCTGGTCACCCCTCCCCACCTCACAGGGTCCCAAAGGGGCTTTCCAGAGGGCAGGGCTCATAGGTTTGGGTTTCCACTTCTCTGTGTTTTATCTGGGAAGACTTTTGAGGCCCTTGGGCTCTGCCTGGATTTGAAGCTTTGTTTGGAGCAGGACTCCAGGCTGACACGGGAAGGGTGACCCAAGAGATGACAGAAAAGGAGGTGTACAAGGACAAAGTGGGTGAAGACAGGAGTGTGGGAGTGCACCTTGTGCTGGGTGTTGTAAACCCTCCTGTCCATCCAGGCAGAGAGCTCTCAGGCAGCCTGCAGGCAGCTTGCCTGACTTCACTGGCCATCCCCTGGCTTAAGCCTCTCACCCTCCTTGAACTGGGAAAAACTGGAGCTCTGAACTCTTCTCCGGAGTCCAGCACAGGGCAGTCAGTGAGTGAAGAGCACCAGGAGCCACCTCTTGCCTGCACTATGCAGGCAGTGGGTACCTGAAGGAAAAACTCCATGGGGACCCCTCTCCTGTGAACCATGGGAAGTGTTGAAGGCTTCCCAAGGGCAGTTAAGGAGGGGGAGTAGCACTGCAGCCCCCCAGCCCTTTCTGCACTTCACCCTGATGAGTTATTTGCTGTTGAAGGCAAGAGTGGAACATCATAGGCACAGAACGCACTAATATTTTCCCTTTTTTCTTCCCTTTGGAATAGCTTGAATTAATAACTTTATATCTTTCAAAAGAAAGAGAGGGTTTTTTCTCACTTGAGAAAAAAAGAAGAGATGTTTTCTGAAAGCTGTATTTTAATTGAGGCAGGCTCAGGAGAGGGGAGGCTGAGGGAAGAATTGCTGCCATGGAATTAATTTTATGAAAGAAAAGCAAATCTCCACCCTGTTTAAACATGGGGAAAACATCACAGAGGCATCCTGCTGCACCAAATGGTAAACATGTCCACGTATTATATCACTTATGGCTTCCTTAAGAGTTTTATGATGCTGTTCTCAATTACTGTGTTTGCATTTGTAATTAGAGTGCAGAACACATTGTGAAGGCAAATTATAGAGCTAACTTGTCCTTTCAAAATAACCCATTTGCTCAGTGTGCTCCCAGAAGCATCTCTTTATTCAAGAGACTCCAGTGAAGGAGTAACCTCCTCTGCTGAGGGTGTTGGAATACACACTTGCTGCAGGGAAGGGAGAGGACAAACACACTTCAGCCCCAGGGTTTTGCTGTGCTTGGGCCTGACCTTCAAACCACTGAAACTCCTGTTGGTTTCTTTAAGCTCAGTCCTCCACAAGTTTGAGCAATTAATGGAACTGGAGGCGTGAGGGAGAAGAGTCAGGTTTTCTTGCTCTGCCACTAATTTCCTCTCTGGCCTTGGTCATGCCATTTGACCTCTTTAATTAAGAACTGAGTTACTGGCTAAATCTATCCTACGAAAGTGGCTAAAAATGTCCTGTGGAAGAGCTGGGATACTACTGTTCATTCACCAAACACCTATATAAAGGTGAATATGCAGGGCTGCTACTTTGCTCTGCACTGCTTCTCTCCTTTGCACAAGGTGATTTTGACAGCAGCTCTTGGGAGCTGATGCTCTGTGTGCACCCAGCCTTTGCCCTGGGCTGCCCTCACACACACAGGGGCTCAGCCCCTGCTCAGGAATGAGGGTGACACCCTGCTCCATTCAGGTGTCCCTGGTGCTCCCCAGGTGTCTCTGCTCGGTGTCCCATGGTGTCACAGCTCCTGAGCAGCTGCCCTCGTGTTTCCCTCTGGCTGCTGAGCATCAGGAGCAGAGCTCTGGTCTTTCTCCAAGGCAGGTGGATTCTGCACAGAGCAGGCTGGAGCCTGGGTCAGCTCTGCACTTCTCCTTCGAATTCAGGAGGGAAAAAAACAACTGTATCCAAGTCTGAACTTGGATGAAATAATGATCTGCTTAAAGTGGAAAGGAAGCAAAGTCTCACAGTTACCGCTGTGCTGTGCTTGTAGAGAATCCTTGCATTTATTGTCTGTTTGTTTTGCAAAGCCTACACTAAACTGAAGGACTTGACTTTCAAAGGATTTATCTGCAAGCAACACTTTTCTCTTCTGTACCTGAGCTGAGAGGGCACAGAAAAGGGTCCTGCAACATGTACCTCTCCCATAAATGTATCCTTCCTATTCCTGGCCATGGGGAGTTATTTGGCCTTTCTTTCCAGCCAAAGTTTTGGAAAAGTCCAAGCTCAGTCCTTGGCCCCTACCTAGCACACTGCCCACCAGTGTCCTCTTCTTGTGCACCAAGGCTTCATGGAAATAGGCCAAAATAGTGTTTGCAGTACAAGAAAACCCAAAAAAAACCCAAAACACTGCACTGTGAGATTACTACAACCCTCTTTTCCCCTTCCCTTTTCTTCTCTTTTCCCACTGTGAAGAAATTTCTCAACTTTTACTCCCCCACAGGTAACTCCCCATTTAATTTCCAATGTAGCTGAGTTAGAAGTTCACCACAACACCAGCTCTGCCCTTGGCAATGCTCAGTTATTAATTCCATTCTTGGTATCTCTTACATGGCTCAGGAAGTTTGATTCCTTGGCCCCAACTTTCTGTCAGGTGCTTGTTCCTCCTGAGCAAAGGTTAGGTCACCTTCCGATGATTCATTGAAAAAAACTGGTTTTATGACTTTCCCTGGGCATGGGAGAGTTTCTTCAAACAAAGGAGCTGTGGCCTATGGGATGACCATCCCAAAATGAATGACTGCCGAAGGGGTTTGGTTAGGAATTCAGCTGAGTAACTACCATTAAATTAGTCATTTAATGTCATTACATCCAAGAGAGTTCCTAGAGGAATGAGTTTGAACTTTATGAATTGTATGATTATTTGTGGAGTTGTTTAGGAAGGGCATCTTCTGCTGTTGATACAAGAGAAGAAATCCCAGTGTAGTGTTTTGCAGTGCCAGATGCACTCCAGTTTCCACAACTGTGTGTTTAAAACATGGCCCAGACTCACAGAGCAATGTCAAAACACGTTTGCAAGGCTGCCCAGGGAATGGGACACAGAAACAAAGAGAACAAACTCAATTTTTATGGGGTAACAAAAGAGAGAAGGGAGTTTGTCAGCCGAAGGATCCCATTTGTGAAACACCTACTGTTGTTTGTGTAGCTGGGATGTAAAATATGCCTGTCATCACCCTGTCCTTGTGGCCAGTAGTGCTGTTTGCTCTGCAGCAGCTGAGTGGGGCAGTTGGTTTTCTCTGCTGATCCCAACCAGGGAGCCCTGGCTGCAGCACCTTGCTCCCAGGGAACCCTGGAGGCTGCAGCACCCAAGGGCCACCAAGGGCAAATCCAGAGACACGGACACCAAAGCATTTCCAGGTGTGGTTGCACTTTTCAGCTTTTCTTTTTTGATGAAAGCCTATTTCAGTGGTTGAAGGAGAAAAAAACACCCTCTATCTAATACATGGAAGACTTTTTTTAAAAAACCAAACCCTTCAAAGCCAGAGAATTTTACCTGCCTTATGAAATTGCATCAATATTTCAAGAAATAGCACTGTGGAAAATTCATATTCACGTTAGATGTCATCATGGGAATTTGCAGCACCTACAGGGGAGTGCCATGTTTTCTGACAGTGCTTATGACAGGGGCAGAAGATAAGCACGCAAAAAATAAATTAAAATCTCTTTATTTGGCAAAATCCTTGTAGTTTGTGCTATTTTGAACCTGTCAGCTGCTTAAGTAACAGCTTGTCAGTGCTCGTGGCCTGGCTGAACACAGGACCTGGTAGCATGGCTGCAGATTGTCAGGAGCTGAGTGATCTCCTGGGCTGTGATTTATGACTCCACCAACAATGACAAGCAAGGAGAAAAGGCCCTGGCAATTTCAGGAGCAGTTGTGGAAACAATTAGATCACTTTTTTTATTAGGTCATTTATACAACTCTTCCTTTTAAAAATTAGATCCTTGATGAGTGCATTTTTCATGCGCTCGGGTGCTTTGTCCTGTTTTTCAGTTGAGGGAAAATCCTGGGCTTTCCTTTGGAAACACTCCTGAGCCACGTCTTCAGCTTCCCAGGGGTGCACAGGACATCCCTGAGCTCACCCACAAGTCCTGGTCCATCTGCAGTCGAAGCCTTCTGTGAAGAATAATTCCTCCAGGAATTGTGCTGATTTCTGTACCATTCTCTCATTCCTGGTTCCTTCTGCTGCCCTGTTCTTTGTCTCCTCTACAGCTGATGGGAAGCTTCTGGCAAATCACACTGGAATAGGCAAATAATGCTGATAAAGAAAATTTGGACCAGAATTTTTAGAAGTGCTGTGGTTTGGACTTCTTTTACCATTTTTAGGATTCTTTTACCCTTCTCATTTCCAACAGGAGAGTTATTTAGCTGTCATTATATTTCCACTTCTATTTTCTTCAGCAGTGGTTTGTCCAGGGAGCTGAGCATTACCAGGTCTCATCTTTTTCTAAGGAGCCAGTGGCATTCCTCTAGAATTGCCCAGAGTCCTGTTATCCAGCCTCTTGAACTTGGAACATGAGTTTACTACTGGGCTAGTGAGATAACATCACAGTAGATAACATATCTGAAAAGATATGCTTAATCAAAGTCTCTCCAACACCTCGTTTGTTTTTTTGGAAGTTGTCGGTCAGAGTCTCCTTCAGTTCTACCATAACAATACACAACATCCTCATTTTGGAATTCTCTTACAGAGAAAGTGGCTCCAAAAGTGATCAAAGCCACTCAGCATAACAGGAACTCCACAGAAGCCAAGGGATCCCAGCACAGACTCAGGTTCCTGGGATGGATTTGAGTTATTTTGCACCATAGTTAAGTCCAATATAATGGGAGTTTCTGCTGTGGGAAATAATGAAATATGAACCTGGAAAACAGGCTCTTGCTGTAGAGAGTCTCATTTCCCTCAATGCCCTTCTTTTAAGAAGTAGGGAGATGTGGGAAATGGATTTGTAGGAGATCTTGGGATTCTAGGATTCTAGGCATCCAGGGGGATCTTGGGATTTCTCCAGCACTGTGTATTGAGGGGTGAGGCAGAGAGTTGTGCTCCACCATATTCTGTATCCCAATGAGCACAAAACTTACCCTCAGCTTTGAGTTTTATCATTCCATTTCAAAACCCACTTCTCTTGTGCTATGCACCAGCAAGAATCCCTTTCATTGCCATTAAAAAGGCAACTTAGAGGTGCCCATTATTTTATTTTTCTTTTAGTATTTGTACAGAACTCAGCAAATCAAAATGGGTCCCAGATAAAAGGTGTGCTCTTTCTAGTAAAGCACAAAAAAATCTTAATCTTTGGTCCAGAAGCAGTAGATTGCCACAAACAGTCGGCAGCTAAAATCATTAATCTTTGCTGCTTGCCCAACTGGTACTAGTAGTAAAGAAGATAATACACTAGCAGAATCAGTGACCCACTACAAATTGGTCTTGAAAGGTCCACCAGCCTAAATAGACTTTTGCTGATCCAACACTTGTTAGGAATCCCAACAAAGAGACTATTGGCTCATCTGATGAGCCGCTCACTATTGGGCCTTTTGCAATGGCTGGTGATGGATGACCATACCCTCTTTGAGGGGGAAGATGCAGCTCCTGGTATGGGGCCTTTTCTCATCTTAAATTTGTACTCAATAAATCACAGGTGCAGAAGAGACAGCATCAGTTTCATTACACCTACATGCTCCAGTATCAATCATGCCAACACAACGGGCTGCGTACAGTTCATTTCGGGAGGCTCTTTCTGTTCCAATCCCATTTCCATTCCGTGGTGCTTTAGCATTCCTAAAGTGTTGAACCTCTGCAGTGAAGCACCGGGGAGAAGGATGGGATGTGCTGTAATTGCGCTCTTTCCACACGAGGCAGGGCTTGGCTCACGTAATTCAGTTTATGATACCCTGCCATTGTTGAGGGTGAAGTGCTAAATAGTTTGTTAAAGACTCGGGGGTCATCACACACCTCTTTAGTTCTTAACCTTGTTTTTTCATTTGCTCTTTAGGACAAACCTTCAGGCAGAGCTGCAGCACTTGCCCTGGAGTGGTCCCCTTTCTGTGATTGGAATATCATTTTCCTGTCTGGTTTATGATACTCTTTTTGATGATGCTATAATCCCGTACTCTTACCCAAACCTAATTGTAATAAAGAAACCATTTCAGGCAGATTCTTCAGTGTTTTCTCATTTAAGAGAGTTTCTGCCATGTTCTGTCTGGCTGGTAAATACCCTGGGACCTTTGCAAGGTATGTCCATTAGGATTCACAATTTATAAATCTATTGCAGAGCTCCCACATTGTTATGCTAATTCCAATGTCAGCAGTTAAAATACACTTAAAATGAAGGAGGCTTTAGAGCTCTCAGACTTGATATTTAATGTACATAATCAAATACTTTCATGGCATGAAATGCATGTTAAACACTCATTGTAAAAACTATGAACTATGTTTTTCAAGTATGATAAAAGGTAACAGATTATCCCCACGTGTGTCCAAAATCCATTTTGCCATCTTTATACAGGCAGAGTAATTTCTTAGTGACCAATTACGCTCTGATTTGCATAGGAACAACTATGTTTCATGCAATTAAGTTATCACAAAGTCCTGTCATTCTGCAGCACTCTGTTAATCTTTAACTCAACGAAAAGCCATGTCAGCAGAGCACCAACACAGAAAAGATGGGTGTTCAAAGGAACTGCAATAGGAGCACATTCAGAACTGTCAGACAGAACAAGCTTTTCAAAAGGACACTTCCATTCAGTTTAAACCTACAAGGGTGTTGGGCTGACACCTCCATTTATTTGCTGTAGGGCTATAAGGAGAGAAAAAGAGAGACTTTCAGTCTTATTAAAGCAGTATTTGGAATACAAAAAAAAAAAAAAAAAAGGGATTCTTTTCCTCTGCTCCTTTTACTCTATCTCAGCAGCAGATCATAAAGCAATGTGAGACAAGAAAATATTTGTTTGAATGTGCATCAAAAAGACTTGGTTTTCTGTGAACCAGACACCAAAATCCCAAAATCTACTAATTTCTTTATTTTTTTTACAATTTTTAGGTAGACATAAAAGGCACATATTTTTAAAATGTATTTAGGAGTACAGAAGGAAATAGCATCTTTCTGCCATATCTTTTGGGGCTGTCAGGTCTAAGAGCTAAGGCCACCAATATAATTCAGAGATTTTTCTGGTCAATACATCCAGCATGTTCAGCTCTACATAATAAAAATGGTGATTGAACTTTGAGAGGACATTTGAGGATACAACATGAGTTTATGTTGGGGACAGATCCTTAGCTGGTACAAACTGGCACAGGGCCACCACAACCAACAAAGAAAGCTGCATCTGTAACCCCAGCTGCTCTCCAATATTGGGCACTCAGGGATATTTGGATATGTGAATATTTGCAGGTAAAATCTGCAGGTTGGTTGTTTCTACATTATTCCCAGAACTCCCATAATCACAGTCCAAGGAAGGTCTTCCTGTTAACATTTTCATAATTTTCACTGAAAGCTGGCACTTGTCTACTTGCTTTTCACATTTTGTCTCAGTGTTCTTTACTTCTGTGAACATATCTATTATCTAATACTCATTTCAGATGGTTCAATTTGCAGAAAATGTTTCTCTTGCAGGTTTGCATCTAAATTTTTATATTTTTCATTTTTCATCTCAATTAAAAATAAACCATGCTGTGAGTTCCCTCTTTACTTCTTTTATCATGCCACCAACTCTGTGCATTTTGTCACCTATATACTAATAAAAAAGTCTTTCTAATGTATATGAACACGTAGATCCCAGTAGCTGGCTTTTAGGGCTACTGTCCAAAGAAATTTTCTCGTCTTTCATTTGCACTGTGCTGCAAAACATGGGGTTTACTCCAAAGCAACTGTAAAGAGCTCTTTGTCATCTTCATTCCAGCCTTAATCTATAATGAATATTAAAAGCACTTGTAAGGTGAGATACAGATTAAAAATCTTGAAATATAATTTGGATATTTTCAAAGGTTGCATGCTGGGGAACATTTCTGGCAATGCCAAAGGGCCAGATTTGTTTGTGCAATTTTAGAAGTAACTTCTACTCCTCATTTTCCAGGTGTCTAAAGCTTTCCAAAAGTACAAATAGGTGTTTTATGTGAGGTTCAAAAGCGCCTTCATCATCACCAAATAGAATAAAATTGAGGTGCTTTTGCTAATCCCATCAGAAACTTGTTTGCACTGTTGCTGTCTCTATCTAAATAATTCCTAAAAATGGGACTTTGCTGTTTAGATGTCTTTGGGAAACTTTATCCAGAGGTAATGTCCAGGTGATAGATTTTGTACAGAAAAGCGAAAATACTCTTCAAGTAGAATTGAACTCTTCTCCTGGCAGAGTGAGTGACACAACTGCAACAGATGATCAGTGACACTGGTCCCAGTTTAGTGGGACTCATGGAAAATGTCAGCCCCCTGCTCTTGTCCTCGTGGCACTGAGGCTGCAGCTGAACTGCAGTAACCTGCCCAGAGCAGGAAGCTTCTCCCAGGGAGATCCGTGTGCACAGATCCCCACGGAGATATCACTGCTGGGGCAGGTGAGGGCTTTAGTGCTGTCCCTATCATTCCTGGTGGAAAGTCCAGGGCCCCAAGGGACATCGTGGCACCACCTCAGTCCCTCCTGACAGAGCCTTTCCCCCTGGCCAGGCTGTGCACACACATGTGAGCCCTGGACAGCTCCCACCACGTGTCTGAGCTGTGTCTGTCCCCAGGAACAACCCCCGGAGTCCTGAACCCAGCCAGGGGTGATGCAATGCCCAGCCTCTCACCCGGGGGACCAAAGGAAATGCACTCTGTGTGAACCTGCCAGTGTCACTAGCAGGGGGCGAGGCAGAGGAGGAGGAAGCACCTGTACCTTTGTGTTGCGGATTGCACACCACATCCTGCTGGATATCAGAGAGGTGGGACTGAACATTGTGTTACAGAATATGGACAAGAAAGCGATAGCTTGGGGAGGCCAGTTTAAAGTGTGGAACCTTGAAAAACACTGAGTGTAAGAAAATTTATCTTGACTGGGAGGGGGGTTGTGAAGTACTTTGCTTGTGTTGGTCAGCAGGAAAAAAAACTGTATCAAAGGGCTGACTGCTGAAATAAAATCTGAATCCAGCCCTCACAGAAACTGATAGGGCCCTGACTGTGCTCTGGGCAGTCAGGAGCCATGAAAATGTTCTGGAAAATGTTCTCGTAACCTGAAAAAAGAGCTGATTTAATAAAATTATCATATTGTCAGTTTATGATTTTACTTAGGAATCTTTTGGCCTAGTTAGTTTTAAAAAAGTCACCAGCTTTAGTTCTTTTGCAGAAAAAAGATCCCATCATTTATTAGATGAATGAAGATATCAATTTCTGTTTAAACATTAACAGGGTGATGCCAAATATTAGTCAGTTCCTAATAATTTTGAGGGATTAAAAAGATAATAAAAGTAATAGTCCATTACATTACCTACTTCAGCAAGATTGTAATGAATGTAATAAATTCCAGATCAGGGTTATAACAACTTCCATCTATTTAAAATGAATTTGTAGGGTTACTTTCATTAACTATGTATATGGAGAAAATGATCTGACATATTACTTTAAAAGAGCTGTAAAACCGATTAGAAGGAAATATGCTTCCCAGACAGTGATCCAGGCCGCTGGGGAAATTTTATCCCTGGGAAGATGGGGGGGAAAAGGAAGAGAAGAGGAAAGGACCTTAGAAGATGCCATTGCATCATTTTTTTTTTCCCCTGCCCCAAAGTCACTTTGCTCCTCAGCAGAGATTCAGGCAGTAACTGCGGGCAGCGACCAGGAAAGGGATGAAAGCCACTTTCTCTCCTGACTTTTCTATTCCCTCCTCCTCCTTCCTCAGGAAAGGATGAATCTGTTAATGAATAAAGGGCTCCCGCCCTGGGGATTTGGGCATGGAAATGAAACCCTGCCTGGTTCTGGCCCGGCCCTGCAGCAGCCCATGGGAAGCTCAGGCATTAAAGGGGACGCTGGCCTCATTGCTCGGAGGAGACAAGGGACCTAGCACTTGACTGCACTACAGAAATTACTGCTGCACCTAGAATGCAGCCTTCATTTATCAATTTCATAGCAAGGGGGAAAGGGAAAGGGAGGGGGGAACACAACATCTGACTGCCGGCTTCAGCTCACGCTCCATCTAGCCACAGAGAGCCCTCCAAACCCTGCCGTGTGTGTTATAAAGGGTCCTGGATAAAGTAACTTAATACTAATGATTTATACTTAATTGGACCTCTAAGTGATTAAACTGGCAGTAATGAATGAGTAACATCCTTCTAATTCCCTTTTTTCCATTTGGCTTGGCCTGAAGGCTCTTTCTTTGTGCAGGATTTGACTTGGGGCTAAGCAATGCCAGTGGTTTTTAAGCTTTTAGTAGCAGGTCTGGAATGAGCCACTTGGATCATGTTTACAATAAATGACTCCATAAGCATGCTACCAGAGCATTGTGTGGGGTTGTTTTTTTCTTTTTGTTCTTTTCTTTCTTTCTTTCTTTCATTTATTGGATTAGCCAGTTCTGAGGTTAATGAATATGCATTTGGCAACCCATGTTTGTGAGGCCAATTCCCATGTGGGCATCAAAGGGTTTGAAATGTGTGAGGGTAAATATCAGCTTTGTCAAAATATTGATTCACTTGAAGAATAACACAGCACGCTCCCCTTTGCACTTATCTTCCTAAGGATAAACCTGCCTTACATATTTTTTACTAATTTTATAGGATTTAATATTGACAATTAATTGACTGAATAAACTCAGATTTTCTAACTTTGTACTTCACTTCTCTGCTTTTTTAGTCTGAAAGTTATTGTTACCTCCTTCCTTAAAAAAGGAAATCCATTAAAAAAGTAGGTGTTAATGCTTGAAATATGTAACTTTTTATACAAAAAGAGATCAAGAACCTCATATTTCACTTTGTGTTGGTAAAGGGAATATGAGGCAGCATAAAGGGTGCTTTAGGTCAGAGGGAGATGTGTGGAGCCCGTGTCTCACACTGGGGCAGACCCAGCTCAGTCCTGGGGGCTGGGGCAGCTCTGAGGTGGGGGAACAGGAGAGGAGCAATGAGGTGTGTTTATAGCACTGTGCTAAATTGCCAGATATTTAAAATCAGCTTGGATATGTTTATCCACATGCCCCAGTTACACCTTTCACTGGAACATAAATAGGAGTGTGCCACATACTTCTCACCATAACTGGGGTGATGTTGCTGTGGTTGGGTTGTGACAGCAAAACTTCCATAATGCAATTGAGAAAACTAATAATAAGCCTTGAGCTTATTTTACAAAAAAAAAAAAAAATTAATTTAGAAAACTCTCTAGCTCTCTTTTGCTGCAAATTTTCTTATACGACTATGGGAGGCTTTGAACTGCCTGGAGATCATACATTAAAACAAATTATTTGGGATGGTTTTTTTGGTTTGGTTTGGTTTTTTGCGGGGGGGGGTGGGTTGGGGTGTGGGGTTTTTGTGGGGTTTTTTTTTGGTTTTTTTTGGTTTTTTTGTTGGTTTTTTTTTCAATCCTTTGTCCAAGAATATTTGGTGGTGAGAAAGCTGCGTGGAATAGCTTTGATTTTATCAGAGATGAGGATTATTCAGCAAGCAGAACACTCCCTCACCTGATTCTGAGGGCAGATTGCTGGCTGCTGTCATGGGTAATAAAACTGCACTGCGGGTGTTGAGAGAAACTGGCTAATTAATAGACCATTACTGTGCTGTCCTTGACTAACATTAGAACCCTTTGAGACCACTTACACTGGCAAAAATCTGGAGGAACCCTCAGAGCCTGGTGAAACTTGGATTTGGCCTGAATTTTAGGAGTTTACAATTTTTTTTTCAGGTGTTGTCCATACTCAGGTTCAAATTATATGAATTGTCTGTGAGGTCAATGCCCACACAGGGTTATAAACCTCAGATAAAGGGAAAACTGGAGGAAATTTCAGTGAATGAGCTCTTGTGCCCTCACACCTCTACAACTACTTGATTAAGTTTATTCCCTGTTCACCACAGCCCTTTGTGAGGTTTGCCTGCACCTCCAGAGACAGGGCTGTGCACCCAGACACTGAGCATCCCTCTCCTCTCCTCTCCTCTCCTCTCCTCTCCTCTCCTCTCCTCTCCTCTCGCTCTCCTCTCCTCTCCTCTCCTCTCCTCTCCTCTCCTCTCCTCTCCTCTCCTCTCCTCTCCTCTCCTCTCCTCTCCTCTCCTCTCCTCTCCTCTCCTCTCCTCTCCTCTCCTCTCCTCTCCTCTCCTCTCCTCTCCTCTCCTCTCCTCTCCTCTCCTCTCCTCTCCTCTCCTCTCCTCTCCTCTCCTCTCCTCTCCTCTCCTCTCCTCTCCTCTCTCTGTTTTCCCAAGATTTCAGGGTCACCTTGCCCACAGTGAGTGTTGAGGAACCATTTGACACTTTGGGTTTTCTCATTCTCGTGGTTCCAGCCAGCAATAATCTCAGTTAAACATCTTTGGGGATGGTGCAGCAATGATTCAGGAGGAGCCTGACAAGGACATTAGTAGGGAGTAGCAGGGAAGGGAGAGGTATTACCCAGAGCTACAGAAAATGCCTGGTCAGGAGTACGAGAAATGAGAAAAAGTCGAGAGTGGAAGAAATGAGGAAAGAAAGAGAAGTAACGGCAGCATTTAACAGAGGGGGAAGGAGTCAAAGTGATTCCTGCAGCAGGGGGAAGGAGAAAGAGTGAAAGTAAGAGCAAAAGTAAGATTTATGGAGGAGCAGCTAATATGAGAATGGAGCTTGTCAAAGGGTGAAGGAAACTAAAAAGAAAAAATATGAATTAAAGGCAGCAAATTGGGCATTTTGAGTGCTAGAAGTTAACTGGCCTCTGCAGCCTCCAGGCTGTCCATCTCCTCCCAGTGCCTCAGGAAGGACTCCCAAAGCCGCAGGAGTGGAAGCAGACAAGGAGCACTTGGTGTCCAGCACCAAACCTTTGCCTGCTGCCTGTGGCTGGGTGGTTCATGGGCTCCAGAAAAAGGTCACCAGACCTCCCTGGCTGTTCCCTGCAGAGCCAGCCCTGCTCAGCCCCTTTCCACAGAGCACCACCATCTTCAGAGGAGCTGTGGACATGTTGTTTTGGGGGCTCTGGAAGGTGTTTCTCCTCTAGACCCCCAGAGCACTTCAAACCATCTTCACATGGAAGGAACATTGAGGGCACAACTCTGCTCCTTGACAATCCTCCCAAATTCTCCTGCACAGCCTCAATCATGGCACAGAGAGTTCCCAGGAGGGCTCACACTCTTCAAGGACCAGTTGGCTCTACAAACACACCATTTGCTTTTGCATCTCTTTGAACTACCCTCAAACCACGGGTGTTATAATTGGATACCCTTACCTCTGCCGGCCTGTGCTGCATGGGTCATATATGTAAACATCAAGCTCAAATAACAGCCCCCAAATTTAATTTATTTCTACCTAAACAAGTTCTTTTATCATAAAGCAATAAATTTGTCTTGGTGCTAGCAATTTGTTGCGGGTGACATAACACTGCAAATTGATTAATCGCTACTGTACACGACAAAATGAGAAAAGCAAGGAATTATTATGAATAGCGTCCATCTGATACAGTAGGGATTCATTATTCAAAAGTGTTAGCTAGTGGTTAGCTATCCCCTTGTTGCAGATTACATTCATTTGCAGAATCCTACATCATGCTTACACAAATCAACAAACATGCATTTATTAAGACATGGAATGAAAGCTATTAAAGCGTGAAAAATTGCCTTTTTCTTTAAAAAAATTAGTCAAGTTTTGGTCGCCTTGGTTTTGTTTTTGTTTTTGTTTTTGTTTTTGTTTTTGTTTTTTTGGTTGGGAATGTTTTTATGTGGCTGAAGCAAAGAAGTTTATTGCATTGTTTCTAAGTTTGCATCCAGAACCAGGCAGATCAAGCTAAGCACACTGATACTGGTGGTTGGTGTCTTACACTGCTCCCTTATTCCACAGGCTACAGGATTGAAGTGTTGGGCTGGAATTACAAATGTAAAAATAATCTGCCTCTTTCCTTCAAAGTCCATTTTGATGTTTAGCATTATATTTGTACAAATAGATTGCAGTGATGTCTGAGGAACTTAGTCTGTTTAAGGTAAACTACAAAAGGGTGAACAAAAGAAGAGCTCTCACCTCTCATAAAGTAGGAAAATGGTATTTAGAGTCAAGGTGCCCCATGTTTCTCAGGCTGAACACTAGATCTTGTGTTGAATAAACACTCTGAATAAATAAATTCCAGATGCAAAGCACATTAAAAGCATGATCTAAACCCTGCTCACCATAGCTGGTTCCTGAGGATCATCATTCCCTTCTGAGACTGGGAGCAAAGTGTAGTGTGTCCCTTTCTATTGCAGTGAGTGAGGTATCCAAGTCTGTCATCAATGCCAGGCAGTTTGTGCTCCCTGTGGAAGCAGCTCCTGCACAATAACACAGGAAAAAGATGGGTTTGATTTTGAGGAAGGGTGTGAGGAGAGCACAGCCTTTTCCTCCACGCCTGTTTCAGGAGCTGTTGTGTTGCCACTTTGTGATGCTGCTGCAGATAACAGGATTAAGGGCACCAAAGAGCAAACTTCCCCTGACTCCTCCCCCCCTCTGCAGCTCCTGTCAGTGCAAAGTGCTTTTCCTTCTCTTTGGGAAGTTGCTTCCATCCTATATTGCTTGAGGAAAGAAGCACATTGATTGTGGAAGCAGCAGCTCAGCACCAGCTCAATCTTTGAACTCGAGGCTCCCATCTTTTTGCTCTGCTCTGAAATGCCACTTGTTAAATTTTTTGATGGCTACATTAAAACACCACTAAAATATCCCCCAAAAATCGGCACTAAAATGTCCCCCAAAAGGGAATTTTTATGTGTTGCCAGAGTTTTGAAGTGAAGTTGGTCATTCCACTTGGGTGTTCTGTGTAAGAAAATATTACAGCATAATGGAAACGAGAGTATAAAATAGGAGTGTGAGGTCTGTGGTGCATAATATTGGTGCATTCTGGTGTTGATTATTGGATACACTCTTTGGTCTAGTTTCATTAACATGCTGAAGTTAGATTAGTTGAGATACACAGGAGGTATAACCACAGCTCCTGCACTGAGAAAAATATCTCTAAGCCTCTCACTGGGCTCCTTTGAGAAATCCAGGCCCAGAGACAGCAAAACAACTTTTTGCTATGAGTGGTTTCTCCCTGTTTGTGTCCACTGCAGCCACGTAGATTCAGCAGCCCCTTCTTTGCACACCAGCATCACTGAAATCAGATCAGTTCTCAGCCAGAGTGGGGACCAGCACCTGGCTGCTGCTTTTCTTTCTAAAGAGGATGCTGCCAGTCTCTCCTGGAGCACTCTCAACAAGCAGCCATGTGAGTCCCTCCTTCCCAGGCTGTTTGAAGCACTTTCATTTCATGGGTACTGCCTGACTTGTTTCAAACAAGAAGGTGATGTTCAGTGCTGAGCAGAGCAGTGAGGCTCACTGGACCATCCTCTGCTAAAACACAGAGAGGAAAAAACTGCTGTTGAGTGGGGCTTGACACTTGGGCACTGGTGACAGCCCAGCAGAAGGAATGTGGCAGTGTCTTCAGACCAGCCCTGGCTGAACTATCCCCATTAAACACACCCAGAGGGGTCAGAAGGGGATGGCAGAAGGGACACAGCGAGACCAAGAGGTTCAGCTCTTCCTCAGGTGACATGGGGGAGAGCTCCAGCCTCACAGCAGGTTTGCTCTCCAGCCCCACAGCAGGTTTTCTGTCCATCCTTGTGCTCACAGCAGGATTGGGAGCTGGACCTCTCTCACTGTGAGCACAGGGATGGACACCAAACCCAGCTGCGGACCTGGAGCTAACCAACTTACATCATCTAGGACAACAGTGGCAAACATGTTTACGGCTGAAATCTGGAGCCCAAGGGAAATCCTCACCTCCCTGATGGTTTAATCAGGAGGTTGTGGCTGGACCCTGTTAGGGGAAAAAGAGATGGGAAATTTTGCTTATCCATTTAGGGGCTGCCAGTGTATAAAATCAGTGACATTAACTTCCAGGTCAGTTATGTTTTTAGTCTAATTCTGGACTCAGATGTGATTCAGCAAAGTTGTTTAAACACTTCTAAGGTGCCGTCAAAGCGCTGTTCTAGAACTGCAACAGAGTCAATTCCTGAAGCAAATTAGCTCCTGGCCGTTCATCTCTGTGCTAGGTAAGCCTTTTCCAGCCACAGTTTTAATGAGAGGAATGAGGGAGAAAAAGAAAGATTTCTGTCTGGGCAGTCCTTCTTTGCCCTGGGAGTATTGCTGTGCTGCTGTGCAGTGAAAAGTTAATCTTTCTTGACGGGTGATGCATGTGGATAGTACTTCATGCATTTCATACTGAATGCTTGATATAGCTCAGTGATCCCATATAAACACCGCAGAAGCACAGGGGACCCTGGGCAAGGAAAAGATCTGTCTTAAATCCCTGTGTCTGTCACATCACTACATCCTTCTCTAATGACATGCAAACTTCGGAGAGGCTGCAGCATCTCTGTCTTGTCTGGGAGACATTTGGCTGTTAATGACTAACTTCCCAGCGACAGCAGCTCTTTTTGTAGGTTGCTTCCCTTTGGTTTTTTTTTTTCAGAAACATCCGCAGAATCAGTAGATAGGCAAAATCCATCCGTCAAGGGCAGAAGGCTTGTGTAGGTGGACAGCAGGAATCTGCACCCCAGCCAATTGGATCAGTCTGGGATTTATTTTAGGACTTTTTGCCCTGAAGTGGCAGCACCTTCCTTCTTTCTCTCTTGATCCCCTCACATGGAGCCAGAATAGAGCTTTGCAGAGGTGACTTAGCCTTTAAAAGACACAAGAGTGACTTTAAATGGGATAAAAATGGGTTTGCAATTCAGTCACCAAACCAGTGATAAACCAGAGGGTTTGATAGTTGCTCAGAGCATTTGAACACCCGGGAGCTGAACAGCTGCTGAGTGTGCTGTGCTCACTGTGCCTGGCACTGGGGGCAGCCAGAGGAGCTGTGCTGGAGTCAGGGCAACAAATCCAGCTGGGGAGTTGGCTGCTGGGTCTGGACTGCAAGATAAATGTTTATGGACAGAGAAACTTCTCCCTGGATAGCACCACTGCAGGTAAAAACAGCTCTTACAAATCCCTTGATCTCCCAGTTTATCTGTTGTCATGAATAGATCTATAATTGTTGTTTTGGGACTAACTTCTGAATCCACAGTCAGGACAAAATCCTCTGAAATTGTTCCCACATTCGAGACAAGAGAGGGCTCTCTTGCAGCTCCTGGATGCAGTCACGCCTCTAATTCTCCCTGGTTCCCTAATTAAAGAGTACCAAAGCCCTAATCTTTCCTAGAAATGCTTTGTCAGTAGGCAGCAGTAGTCTGCCTGCAGAGTTAAGTACATCAGAGATTTCAACTCCTTACAAGTATTGACCTCCAGCAAGGCATCAGAAGCTACACTGGCAAAAAAAAAGAAATAATAAATCATTTTGCCAGCAGCTTGTCTCTGTCAGCTGAGGAGTTCACCAGGGTTGATGGTGGGTATCTCAGACTGCTTATGGCCATCACATGGATCCCCCCCAAATCCAGTCTGGAGGTGTTTGGTTTCAGAGGGGCACAAAGTCTACAGGGCTTTACTACATCCATCTGCAAATATCACCCTGTGGCTTTGCCTCTGCCCTCAGGCTGATTTTTAAATAGTGGAAATTCAACATGTAAATTACCAATTATGGGAATGGGAGGGGAATAGGGGTATTTGTATGGGAATAGGAAAAGGACCAGGACCCCAGGAATAGGAGGAGGAATCAGGATAAGTACATATTTGCTCCAAGGTGATCTGAAGGGTATCAGCAGGTCTGGGAAAAGCCAGTGGTTTCTGCATTCTGTGCCTTTCTCGAGCACTGCTGTGAGTGCTGCCAGTGCCCACGTGCCCCTCCTCACCCCATTTACCTGCACAGCTCTCTGCAGGTCGTGTCCTCAGCTGGGATTGAACAGGGGCATCCCCAGGTTTGGAAGGAAATGAGTAACTGCAGGGATGAATGGAGGTGAATATGTATTGTGCCCTCTGTCAATGCATCATTTTACTCTTAGTAGAGCAAAAGGGAGCCAGGCTTTTATTTACCTACTGCCTGAGCAAAGGCCAGCAGTCCTCACTCTGTCAAGTTACTTAAGTCTAGCAAATGCTGCAGGACCTGAACCAAAAAGGATGTTAAAGCTGGTGAAAGATTGTCATGGGGTGGGCCATGAAGCTTTTATAAAACAATTGCATCGAGCCTGGGAAGGGAAAGGATCTAAGGCCATTAACCCACCCAGGGATGAGGCTGTCAGCAGGGCCAGGGAGCATTAAATGTCCATTTGCAACATATTTTCCATGGGAATCAGTCACCAACCCTCTTCATACATTTAAAAACCCAGCCTAGCATGGATGGCATGGGCACTGCTTTGTTCTCCCTACATCTGACACGGATGGGTGGGAAATGAAAAGAGGAGCTTTCCTGCCAGGGACAGAACAGAGTGGTGGAGGAGCTGGGGACTCCTCCAGGCTGCCTCTGAGCTGCTGCACATCAAGGCACAGCATTTCATGTCCCTGAGCTGCTAAAGACCTGGTTCCCCACTCCCCAGCTCATCTCAGCAAGGAGAGAGCAAAATGCTTCAAATCCAGAGTAAATTCTGTGTTCACAGGTGCCTACCTAGTGTGGAAGGCTGTGATGGCTCTCCCGGGACACTGCGGCCCTGGGCTGTAAAAGAGTGAATTTCTCATCTCTCTAAGGTGCTGAAAGCCCCTTCATGAAGCTGCTGGAAATCACTGGATCAAAACCAGCTGTGGAAGTGCAAAGTGCATTCATTTATTTTGAAACAAAGACCTCTCCTATGGAAAGAATCAAATAAAGTGTGCAGGGGAGTCAGTGGGCAAGTGGGGGGGAAAATGTAGAGCTGATAACAAGATAGCAATAGAGATGGCTTTTGAAAAGCTTTTATACATATATAAAAACCAGGGAGTATGGAGAGAGAGTGGAAGCAACTTGGATTGGCATCAAAACCCTCTTATCTCCCACATTTACACTCTCCACTGCACAGATTGCTCTAGTTCACCTTTAATTTGCCTTTTGATAGTTGTAGGCTGATACCAAACACTCCTGAAAGCTGACACTTGGCAAACAGCACACTGCACTCCCATCTCAAGTGCATGACATGAGAGAAGGGTTTGAAGCCATCAGAGCTACAAAAGCTGTTGCTGGTGTGATCCTAGGACATTTTAGCATGACCTGATTTTGCTATTCCTGTGCACCCCAAACGCGCGTGACGGAGGAACAGCTCCTTTAAAAAATGCCAGAGCAAAGTGTTGGTGAGATAAGCTGGACATCTCTTATCAGAAACATCTCCCTCCGCCTTCCTTTCTTTTTTGGCAAAATCTCAACAGCCGAGGTGCTCTCTGTGCCAATCTGTGCATCCTTACAGGGAGCTGACACAGCCACCCCTCTCCTCACCCCAGAAGGTTTCTCCACAGTCCCCTCTCTGTCACTGACACCTTGGGAGGCCCTGACCTTCACAGCACTCCGGAGTGGGTCCCCACACAGGCATGCTCAAGGGTTCAGATATGTGGTGCTGCTGCCTGAGCTGCCAAGAGGACAAACAGCAACAAGATAGCTGCACAGCATTAAATCTCTGGGAACTAAGTGGATTACTTAATGGTACAGGAAAATCACCTTGTTGACAGACATCAGCAGAGCAGGAAACACAATCACCTCTACTTTGTGCATGGAGAGCCAACAAAGGTTTGAACCCATCTGCACTGTATGAAGCACTCAGTTCTTGCTCTTAGGGTTTCATCCAATTCTTGCTTGCTGAATATTAAACCTACCTCTTCTTGTCCTACTGACAGCCAACCCAGACATTATTTTCATCCTCCTTCAAAGTGAAGACCATTGCCTTTAACCAAGGTCTGTTTATAATCTGAAAGTAGCTGTTGAAATGGATGTTCTTGTGATGCATAAAGTTGTTTATAGATAGGAATTTTTCCTGCCAAAAGCTCCTATTTAGAGAAACAGCTTTGGAATTTTCTGACCAGAACAAAAGGAAACAAAGAAAATTTCCAAAGGATTCCACAAGAATAGAGCAAAGCTACACAGAGTTCTGTAAGATGAGGTATATGAAGGCATGTGGTTCCCAGCCCTAACAAGGTGTAAATGCTCTGGCTGATGGTGTCCTGATGTCCTCACTGCATCCAAGAGAGCAAACAGGAATGATGCAGTCAGTGTTTGCACTACAGCAGCATAAATCTCAAACCCATCACAGAGCAGCATCTGGAGTGTTGGAAAAGTGATGCTGAAACAGCTTCCCTTTTCCTTCTGTTTTAGTTCAACATTTTTTTACCCACTAAGAGGGACTGGAGGACAAAACTGATTTGCTCTTGCTTGGCCAGAGTGTTTAAACATGAACCTTAACCTCACCCAGGCAATAATTTAAAGCAAACACACACTCCCATAGAAGAAGGGGAAAATCACTTTAAGGGCATTGTCACCAGTCCACACTGCTGCTCACAGCCACATTTCCCTTCTCTGCTGCCCAGATTTGTTTTCTTTTGTATTTCCAAACGAGCACATTAGCCAACAGGATCACACATAATTAAATATCTGTCAAACCTACCATGAAATGAAGACTCAGTGTCCAGTGAAGTGTCCTGTGGAGTGCTCAGGAATGAGTTTGTTGTTTGGAGAACAAGACTCATCCTCGGGCTGCCAGGGACCTCCACAGGCTGGGGACCTCTGTGCCCCTGCAGTGACAGAGGAGATTCCCTGCTCTGTGTGGGCAGTGCTTCAGGAAAACTGGCAAAAGGCGATGCAATATATCAGGGTTTGGCTTGATCTGCCCTGCAGCCATTCCTCCTGCATGCTTTGGCTCTTGGGATGGGAAAATGGCCCAACAGGTCACCTGGCTGCAACTTCTTAAACTAGATAGGACTGAGATGTCATTGCCTTTCCCTCAGCAGGAGCACTGTGTATGGTGTCTGCCTTCTGCTGACTGAAAAACCAAAATAGGAAAAATTTATGGAAACTGCATGTCAGACAGATAAGACAAGCTTCATTTTCTTAGAAAAATGGAGTGAAAGTTAGTTTGAAAAAGCTAATTTTTCATGGGCTATTGCTTTTCTACCGTGTTCCTCTTGCTCAAGGCTCTGGATAAGAGAGTTTTCAGTTTGGTGTTTTAACCCTGAGACGTGAGACAGGAACCTGCACTGTCCATGAAAACTGAAGATCATTCCTGTTTACATTCTTGCTGTTGTATCTCTGCTTTCCCCATAGCAGTTAGTGACAAAATAATGATAAATAAGGAGCCAAACAAAACCAGTTGTTGGGACACCCTTCACAACCTATAGACACCAAAGCTCTTTTGAAAGATAAAAACCATTTTGCTCCTTTTTGAGACAGATGATCATGGCTCTACAACCTCCCCCTTCATCCATGACCAACCACATCACCCTCTCTTTCTCTGCCTTTTCCCATTTATCTTTTTATGGCAAACTCAGCCAGGAAGAGTTTTGCTCACTCCTCTTAAGGAGAACCCTTTGCCCCCTCTGAAGTCACCCAGAATATTCATTTCCATTTTCCCTTGCCCATCAGACTGGGGCTGCTCCCACTCCCTGCCACATTCTCCCTTCTCTCCCTGACATTGCCATGCACCACATCAAATAATTGTTGTTATAACTCTCCTCCTTCCCCAACTAAAATATACTTGATTGGGAGGGAGGGGGGGAACGGGGAAATAGCTGGGTTTATTTTAATAGTTTCCACTCTCAGTTCAGCTTTATAGTACAGTATATTTAACTTAAACGTATGGACAGCTGGATGCATTTAACAGCACAATGGAAAGAATTCAGCCAGTATACATTTCAGGCCCTGGATTTGGAGCTGATCACTACGTATTTCCCCATAATATTTAGATGCGCCTGTTACGGATTGTGTTGGGCTGATCAAAATATGTTTATGTCAGGTAAGATTTGTCATAGAGAAGCCTTTTTATTTCTTTGCTCACTGAAACTCTTCCTACAGGAAGGAGCTGGGTTTAGCTGATATCAGCAAGTTCAGCCCAGTGCTTTCGATGGGGTTACTCGCCTGCCCTGCAGAAGCCAAAAAAAGCCATAAACACACAGAAACACAGGGACAGGTTCTGGGCCCAGACTGTTGTGGGCACATTACTCCACTTGTGGTGACACCAGCTGGTGAGTTAAGGGTCACCAAAGCATCAGCATCTGTCCCCTCTCCTCCCCCCACTGCACTGCAATGATGGAAAACAGCTACAACCATGAGACAGAGCTATAAATCCTTCAAGTCTTTCCATGGGACCTGCATCCCTCTCCAAACTGGCTGGTCACCCTCCTGCACCCTCTCTACAGCCCTCTGGAGATTTTTACAGCCAGGGAAATGAGGCAGTAGACTTTTTCTCTCAGCAGTAAGAATTAAGGAAATTTTCAGCACACTTCAACATTCATTTGCCTTTTCTCAAAAACAAATAGAATTCTGTTTATTATTACAAAATACCATCCTTCTCGAATTTTATGCCCTCACGCAGAAGCCAGGGTGCCTGAACAACATGATTTTATCAGATTTATCTTGTTGTCTCGGTGTTGGTTACTCAGTGTCTCTTGCAGCAGTGCAAACAGAAGGCAGATGAGCCAAGGCACTTGCTGGCTGCTTTAGCCAGCTTTCTCTCCAACACTGGAAAATAACAACAGCTTCATCTTTCCATAGGCTGGGTGTTTTTTCATGTGCGTGTTTTGAAAGTGCTGTTTTCCTCCACTACTGTGGGAACATGTGACCAGCACAGACAAAGTGAAAGGGGTTGTGTTTCAAAGGTACTCTTATAAAAATGCCAAAGGGAAGGCAGAGCCTGAGGAATAGAGACACTTATGATTTGGAGAACTTCCAACAAGTAACACAGATCAGCCCCACGTTCCAAGATGTGAATGAGCTCCAGCTCTTTGGGAAATTGTGATGATTTTAGATGTGTTTGGGTAGATATGTTGCTCTGTCTCTAAACACTGGGAAGGGAGCAAAGAAGGAGAAAGATGCTCAAGGAGAAAAACCCCTTTGGAGGAAAGACCAAATTGTTGGAAAGCTCTGAAGTGTTCTCATTAATGTCATGTCATTACTCCATATTGCTGCACAGGTTAATATAATTGGGTTACTGTGTGTGAGCAATGATCCATAGCATGTTATGGCACTGAAACAAATGACATTTAACCAAGAGATTTGTAAGGCACCTTGTTATCTGCATGGTGAGCAATTGCAAGGGAGAGTCAGATTGCTAGACGAGCGACTGACAAATTAGTTGTTGGGTTTACTGGACAGCTTGGATTTATAACCTCACAAATCCAACATAATTTATTAGATCCATAAACAGACAGATCCAGTGTTTTTACTTAGATTACGCTCTTATTGCAGTCCCTGATCCTGTCCTGTTTGCAGTGCTGGATTATTCATGCAGCACTCAGTCCTCTTGGGTGGGGGCAAGGTGAGCTGAGATCAAAAAGAAGCTGCAGGTTTCTAGCAAAAAAATACCCCTAAACATTTACAGCCCAGTTAATAAAGTAATAATTTGCAGTTGGTGGTCCCACACTCCAACTTTAGTCCCTCCAGAGAAGAAAGGATGCAAATAGAAGGGATTGATAAAAGATGCAAATTCAGCTCAGTAAAATATCTACTCTATTTCTTGACAGAGCAGAGGTCAAAGCTCTTGCCTGTATGCTAAAAAATAAAAACAAACAAGCTGAATGAGATACAGGAGGCAAAAAGGGCTCAGTCCCACTTGGGTAGTCATGTTGGTCTGCTTCCACCTTGGCCTCTGGGAGGATGAAATATCCCCATTTCCTTCTGTCTTTTCTGGGCTGAGCAGCAGAAGGCTCAGCACTGCCCCGGCTGCAGGACAAAGCTGTATCCTTCCTGGAAGGGCTTTCTTTACAAACTGATTGACAAAGAACATTCAGCTTCCACAAGTAGATTATTCTAAACCTTTAACTGATGTCAGTCCCCCAATATCTATCTGTGATGACCAAGGTGAATGACTTCTTTCCCTAGGGACATAGAAAACAAATAATTATCTCCCTCTTTATGCTCCCTCCCAATAGGTTAGAGGACAGGTATAAGAGATGTCACCCTGAGCACTTCACTGTCCCCTGCAGCCCTCCTTTCCTCTTTCCACCTTGCCCAATCCAAACCTTTGCCCTTCCTTCAGCATCAGTGTGGCAGCCCTGTAACCATTCCCCTTTGCAGTCCCCCTGTGTCCCCTGTCACTGGTGGCACAGAGCTGGATCCAGGCTGCCCTGGCCCTCAGGAGGTCAGCTCCAGGGAGCCACTGTGTCCCTCCAGCTTTTTCCATTTGAGGAAATGATGAAATAGAGCCTCAGTTCAGAGCATTGGCTCACACCAAAATTTTTACGAGGTGATAAAATGATCACCTTTGGGCTCGTGGCTGCTGACTTAGACCAAAATTACACCACCCAAGAGAGCACTCTTGCTCCTAATCCAGCTGGCACTTGGGATCACTTGCTTTCCAGGTTAGAGGACAGTTTGTTTGGGCTAGAAAAACTCCAGAGAGAGGTCCAAGTTCTTTGGATGTTCCTGATAGCAAATCTGACCTCTGTTTCTTTTGTAACTTTTCCCTTCTCTGAGTAAAATTTTAAAACTCCTCTCATAGGTTGGGTTGATCAAAAATAACCTGGGGAGTCCGGTGAGGCTAGCTCTGAGGTTGGGCTGTAATACTCTGTGTTAAGTACTGAAAATAAGAGAGGAGCCCAAACTCAGTCAAAGCTCTGAGAGCCATGGGCTGCTGGGTGAGTTTGGAATCCCAAGCTGAGATGTGGAGCTGCACAAATATCTCTCTGCTCACGTGGGCTGATGGCAGCAAGCAACCCAGGGCTGACTTTGTAATTTGTTAAGCTGAACAAAAAAATGAGAAACACTTGCATCAAGTGCCACTGTCACTGACAAGGTGCTGGGGACATGGCTGGGATCAGAAAGCAGGACATGGCCTGGCTGGTACTGCCTGAGCAGTGCCAATCCCTTCCCCAAGAGCACAGCTGAGCCTGGGCTGGGCTCTGAGCCTGGGCTGGGCTCTGCTTTTTGCTTCTCCACAGCTACAGCCCCTCACAGCCCTGCTGAACGAGTCCTTCAGGGGTTCCCCTCGTGTAAAGCTGTGATTGTTAAAATAAACACGCATTTAGCTGCACCATCTAATGTTTCACAAGCCTGAGGCTCAGCAGTTGGAACTCATCTCCCCCAGCCTTGAAACAGGAGGCATCAGGAATGGGGGATTGGAGCATTTTCAAGGCAAACAGCAGAGGATTTTATTGGTGCAGGTTTGGTGTGGCTGTCACTGCACGGGGCTGTGACACCACCTGGAAAAGCACAGTCCAAGATCCCAACTACCACTCTCCTAAACACATCTCACAGCCAGCTGCTGGGGCAGCTTGGACTGCTGAAATCAGATGTTCTGGACACTTCAATCCATACCAGTGTCAGTGTTAAACCCTGAAAGGACTGGAGAAATAGAGAAGCAAACCCTGCCTCTCCCTGCCTGATGTCTTCCCGAGCAGATTTTGCTGAGTTGCTTTCTTGGAATAATTTGATTCATTTTTAATATTTAAAAATATTACAGACCAAGTTCATGCCCGGTTTAACATCAATTAATTTACCAATGGGTAAAGCCAGTGAAGAACTTAGAACTTAAAAAGAGCAATCCAACATTCTTTCTTGTTTTCTTTGAAGCAGGTTCTATACAAAGATGCAATACCAGATTTTATATAAAACGCCTAATTAAAGCAAGCCCAAATGATGCATTTTCATTTTGTGGCATTCAAGAAGAAAAAAAAAAAAAAAAAAAAGCAGCCCTACTAATAATTACTAAAAAGGAAACTCAGCAGGGTAAGCAGGGGGAAACATGGAAGGCAGTGGAGGAGGAGAAATGCTCAGCATATGGAGGGGTTAACTAAATCTGAGCCTGTGATTATGCTCTCATGTTTGCCAGGGAGACTGGGGAGAAAATCCTAATGGACCTACTGGAAACTGTTAATGCATTTTGGTTATGTGTACAAAAAGGACACGAAGCCAACACAAGTGGCTAATGAAAAATTATGTGAGCATTCAGCAGCAAGCATTATTCAGAGCCCTGATGGTGGTGGGGAGATGTGAGTGACGCTGGTCAGGTGAAGAGCTGGAAAACCTGGTGCAGTATCACCTTTCAGACTGAGTGCTGGCAGCACACTTAGGGAAGCGTTGAATCGTAGCTGGAAGATGAGATATTGCTTTAGGTAGATGCAGAGAGGCATGTTACTAGCATCTACTTCAACCCAGAGAAAACAGCCATTTGTTTCACAGGTGAATAAATAAGCATTTCCTTGAGCAAGCCCAGCCATCCAGCAGCATGCAGTCCTGTCACTGAGAGCTTCATCACCAGCAAAAAATGGTGCCTGTTCCCATTAATGGGAACATTTCATGGCTAGGTATAATTCAAGCCCGTGGTGCGGCCAGGCACTTGGACTGTCACAGCTTTGGGCAGGGGCTCTTTTTGTGCAGCACCTATTCCAGTGGGAGCTTGCTTCAGGATGGAAACCTCCCTGTGTGCCCAAGGAAAAACATGGTCCTGAATACCCCAGCTGTAGCTTTCTCATGGACAGGGGGAGATGGGCACACAACATGTATTTCCACTGCAGGAAAAATGGCCTTGAAAAGTTTTTCTTTCTACTGTTATTTTCTCTGTATTTTCACTGGAATTTGAGGAAAGAAAAACGCAGCTTTTTTTTTTTCCTCATCAGCTTAGTGGGATACCGCAAATCTCAAAAATTTCATTTTAGGGTTGGGGTCTCTTGCCCTACTCTTAGCTGTCAGCAAAAGCAAGGGTATTAAAAGACCAATTCATGTTCAAGACAAGAAGGAAGATTCTCCTTTCTGTTGCTGCCACGAGCCTGAGATGCAGAAAATGGGGATGCAGAGGTGTCCAGCTGTGACCTTTTGCTGTGGTGGACTCCTAAATTGATTTGTCTCACAGCCATGGTCCTTCCTTGTGTCACCATGAGGAGAGCAAAGAGGGAGCCAGGAAGTCTCCTGTCCTTTTGCTGTGCTGCTGATGCTTTGGAGTGTTACTTTAAGTCTTTGCTTTTTTAGGCCTCATTTGAGGAAATCACGAACTCTCTTTGTTGAGAAGAGATGATATTTCCCTTAATTTAAACAACTTTGAGCAAACAAGTACCAATTTGGATGTACTTTCCCATTTAATATTTAGGTGATTTATGCTTCCAAGCAACCCTTCTGCTCTCCTGTTTATATGCCCTCCAAGCTCATTTTTAACTATAGTTAATCACACTGAAGCAAAACATAACTCACAGGGAGAGGATGATGGCCAACTTTAAAACTGGGGCTACAGTATTGGATGTCAGCTCTGCTACTAAAAATAACTTCCCTGGGACAGGTGCCTTCCCTGGACAGCAAAATTTAATGCCACTTTTTAAAATCTGGCTAGAAGAAGCCTTGGAAGGGAAGAAACTCTTTAGCATTTGGGGAAGGAAGGATTGGTATTCCCAGTCCAGGAGCTGAAAGCTGCTTGTTTGAAGTACTGACAGACAAACTGGCTGGACATGAAGCAAACAGCAGAGGCTCAGAGCACTTTGCCTTCTTACCCTTGTCATAGTTTAGGTTGGGAAATGTTAGGCTGACTAATTCCTAATCTGTTAATGCTGTTATTTGCTGTACAGTAAAAGGAAGTCCATCTATAGCTCCAAAACACAGCTCAGGGACAGGCAGGTGGGACTCAGAATAAAGAAAGAAGTAGGAAAAATTTTTTGCCATGTTTCTTTCTCTGCACAGAAACAATTTCAAGTTCCTCCAGATGGAAAACATCTACCCCTACTCAAATTGTGCTTCCTGATGTTCCTTTAACCAAGTACCAACTCGTCAGCCCCCAAATTCCCCAGGCAATCCCACAGACCAGCAGTCCTGGGGCCAGGGTGGGACCTGCCCCTCTGGGGAGCAGGAAAGAAATGAAAAGAGAAATGTGAGAGAAGGAGTTGGTGAGCAGCTGAGGAAATACCTGCAAGTTGTTTTTCTCTGCGAGCTTGGCAGATGGACAGGGCACTGCCTGTGCAATCCATCTGCAGCAGGGATTCACTCTGCTAAATGCACTCAATGTTTTAGCAATAGAGTTGGCAATACATTAAAAAATGGTGTTTAACTGCATTGGCAGGTCCCAGCAAGCCAGGGAAGAGGGGAACTGAGGGCTGGCCATGGCTAGCCAAGGCTTTCTGTTTCCTGGGAGGTTTCCACCCAACAGCTCAGCTGGAGCAAACAGCAGTGTCCCTGCAGAGCAGAGCTGGGCTTGCAGGATTGCTCTCGGGGTGCAAGTGAGCCCTCAAAACCCACAGCTGCCACAGAGCTGTCAGGGAATTACAGATGTGATCTCTCTCCTTCCTCTCCAAATGCAAAGTTCTGCTTAATAACACATTGGTTTTCTGCACGGTTTGGGGTTTTTTTTGTTTCCCAGTGGGATGAGGAGCCTTCCCAGGTGGTAGGACACGAGTATCCCCGGAACCTCGGCAAGGGAGTGAAGGAGCAGCCTCAGCAAACAGAAACTCTCAGGTTTCTCACACCTCCCAGAGACATCTCAGCTATGTGAGGCAGCACTTCCCTCCACCTGCAGCTCCCAGGGGCTGCCTCACCAGGCTGTGGGAGAAAGCAAGGGAACAGCCCAGCTCCAGGGAGCAGCCTCATCTCCAATAACCCATTTATTCCTCACTCTTGACAGAAGTTTCCTGTGCTCCTTTCAGGTGCTAAACCAAATCCAACTGGATTTTCAGGGTTCAGCTGTTCCAAGCCCCTCACCCGCTGTTGGTTGTACAGGGAATGCTGGTTCATGGGTCTGGGAGAGCAAGCAGGAATTATAAAGGAAAGGAAATCTTGCATGATTTCCATATGTTTTGTGCCAAATTATTCACACCTCGTTCTTCCTTTTTACAACACCAGGAAAAAAAAAATCCAGTCAATTAGCTTTAAATCCTTCTTTTCTTCCCGGGCAGGGGAGAGGAGAGGATACCTCTGCACAACACCTGAGAGGGTACAGAGAAGTTTTTTCCTGTGGTTGAGTCCTAGGGCCAAACACATCATCTGGAAAGATACAGTCACTTTTACAGACTGTCATTTTCTAGCAATTATAATTTCACACACATTTACCTAAGGACAATTCTGAAAAACAAGAAAAGTGACAAGAAAACAAATTATATTGCTGCTTTTCCTTGGAAAGCATAGTAGATTCTTTTCAGATAGTGAATACATTTAAAAGCAGGAAAAATAATTTTAAGTAAGAATATATCTCTTCAAAAGGAGACACTGTGTCAGATACTGATGTAAGAGGTAAATTAAAGAGTGCCAAGTGCAGGAAAGTCCCCCTTTTCTTTGTAGGATGGAATTAATGGAAAAGACACTCAGATTGGCAAAAACCAATGAAGAGGGTTCAATATGGGTTGACTATGTAAATATTTCTGTTAGCATAAGTATTCTATAATTTTTATTCAATATTGAAAATTCTAAATATGAATTCACTTCCATTTGTGATTACAAAGCCATCTGGTTTTCCAGTGCCAACTCTGCACAAAGGACAAGGTTTCAGTTTGAAGCCATTTCCCCTTGTCCAGTCTGTCACTACACATCCTTGCAAATTGTCCCTCAACCACAGGACATGTGAGTCTTTTGAACTGAAAGAGAGATTTGATTGGATATTAAGAAAAATTCTTCCTTGTGAGGGTGGTGACACCCTGGCACAGCTGTGGCTGCCCTTGGATGCCTGGAAGTTTCCAAAGCCAGGTTGGATGGGGCTTGGAGCAGCCTGGGATTGTGTAAGGTGTCCCTGCCCATGGCAGGGGGTGGGACAAGGTGGGCTGTAAGGTCCCTTCCAACCCAAACCATCCCATGATTCTGTGATTTATGTTATCCTTGTGACCACTTTGAAACTAACTCCTTGCATAACAGAGATAATGTTTTAGTCTTTCTGAGCACATCACCTGGGTTTATGGGTGGTGACAACAACCTCAATAGAAAGTAGAAAACGAAGCCATAATGATCAACAGCTGTGTTTTTATTCGTTTTGTGTCATCTAATCAGCACTAATTGTTACCTCTTTTAATAGGATATGGTTTCATTGATATTTTGACACAGGATCTTGATTTGGTACAAAGTCAAAGTCTGGTGCTGCTCTGAATTAGGTCAGCTAAAGGAATCCAGCATCTGTGTAAGAGTCCAGGTCACAGAGCTATTTGTGGAATGGATACTGTACAGTTTTGGTGAGTGCATGATATATGAACTGTATGTATTACCTTGATAAATTGTTTTTAAATATTTCCTCCTTTTTATTAATTGAAGAGGAAACTCATGCATCAATGACATTTTTATGCTGGTTTACACATAAATTATTTCCCTGTGATGTTCATTTTTATTATTATTGCCGATATTATAGCAAATGCATTTTTTTTGCCTTGTAAACAAGATTTTGCTTACAGCTAAATGAAAAGAAGAGAAGTTAATCACGTTGAAATAATAGGTTTAAAAAGGTAATTCAGTAATGTTTGGCTGATGTTTAATCTTCCCCAATAGAAGCCATGCTGAGAGAAATGACAGAAATTCTGCTTTTGTAATTAAACTGTATTCATCACTGGCAGGGCAGCTGAAGGAGAGCTGAAATAATGCAGTGCCTGCTGACTCCTGGCAGAGCCTTCCAAGCAGGGACTTCAAGGTTTGTTAAGTGACAGTGGTGGCTGCAAACCTTGAAAAGGAAGAGCATCATCACAGCTTCCAGTGCAAGAACTCAACGTGGTGGGTCTTTTTTGCAGGAGGGTGTGGTGCTTTTTCTGAGCCCATCAGAAAAGATGCCTCTAAAAACAGCACCCATGTCTCTGCAGAATTGTAGAAACAATCACCCAAGGTATGTCCCGGGGCCTTTTTCCCACAGGAGCTCAATGTCTTACTGTTACATGTTTTTCTGAATCTGATCCCTGGGAAACCACTCTAGATCCATCATTTCCAGTTCCAGGTCTGACTGCTCCTCCTTAGCACTTTGGAAAGAAATCCAGCACTGGACAGGACCTGGGAGTCCAAATCCCACAGGGAGCAATGGAAGGCTCAGTAGGCTTTGAAGGGGCCACCCTTGCCATAAGTCAGCTTCACACCATCTCCCCATGCTCGAGTAAATCAGTAGTTCTCAGAAGCCCAGCAGATTTTTTGCATTTGTTCCTAGGTTTGCTTTCTGGTCAGCAGCTGAACACTCAAATGGCATTTAGTACATGAGCTCTGAATGAAAGTTACATTTCCCTTTTTTGCCTTTTATAGTTTGAACCTCCAGCAAACTTCCCCTTGCAGCTCTGGAAAATATAAACAATCCTTTCACTGTTAGAAGGCAGAAATGACCAAGCTTTGATTTGTGATTTTCTAGGGAAGATCTGTATGTTGGAGTGGCAGAAGCAGGTCAGTCTCAAACAGCACCTAATTAGGCAGATTTCTGTTGTTTAGCCAAGCAGATGTATCCATCACTGAGCATTAGATGCTGCATCATCCACTTATAACAGCTTCCAGCTCCTTAAAAATGCAGAAATAGGAAATCTCCTTTGCTTCTTGGCTGGTGCTTTGACCCATGCAGTAGCAATCACTTCCAAGGTATCAGTAAAAAAATTAATCAAGTAGCTGGGAATGAGCTCAGTGGTTTACCCAGCTTTGGGATCTGTCTTTAAAGCATTTCCTAAGAACAACAAAAAAAAAGCAATAAAAACATTTGATTCTTTCCCCAGGCAGATTTTCCTTCTCTCCTACCCTCTCTAAGGTCAGGTGAAATTTTTCTCAAGGAGTTTAAAAGATGATCATGTATAAGCTCTATTTGATGGAACAAGGAGTCTCTTCACACAATGCTGCTCTGGGGCTCATCGGTCGCTGCACTCAGTCCTGCTTGGAGGAACCAACAGGAGTAAGTTCAGTACCATGAGGAGACAGTTTTCTGCCTCAAAGCACCACAGCCAGGCTTTTCCTCAAGCCATGCTGCAGCCAAACCTCACTGGTGCCTGCAAGAGTGCAGAAAATCCTATGTTACACCATTCACATCATGTTCCTGTGCCAGGATCCCACACCCCACTTTACAAATCATGTCCCAATGTCAAGAATAATACTTAGAGCTTCCTGGAGAACGATTTTATCCAGCAGGACTGGTGAAGATGATGTGCTCTTGGTCTGCCCTATCACCCTCAGCTCACAACAAGCTGATTCAGAGAGTATTGGGTGCCTAAACCCTGGGATCTGGTACCACCTCACCTGAGCTCACAGGTAGCTGGATCTTCTGCATGGTCCTACTGCTAAAAAATAAGTTTCTGTGTCAGTGTATTGATGCTTTCAAACATTTTTACCAAGTGGCTTCAGCTTCCAAGTCTCATACACCTTTCTGGGGCCTGGGATAGTTTGCACTCAGAAACCAGAGCAGATTAAGGATGATCCCTCATGACCTATATATCCATTATGCATCTGACCAAGGTTTCACACAATGCAACAACTTTGCTAAACAACAAGAGCCCACAGCGTGTCGTGGGAAATGTATTCTGAACAGAGCAGGGGAGCTCAACACACAGAAATTACTGTTTGCCTAATACACAACAATTTCTTTCCAAATAAAATGCTGCTTCTCCAACCCTTTTGTGTGTGTGTGTGTGTGAAAAAGTCTGATTTTTCTATTGAAGAATTTTCTGCTTTTCCATTTTCATAAAATTTCAAAATGAAAGATAATTTTTCCCACGGGTTCAAAGGGACGGTCTGGATTGAGCATCTGCAGTGCATCCTTACCTAAAACCATCAGCATCAGCCCCATAACCTGTATGAGAATCACCTGAACTCAGTGCATAAAGGGATTTTTTTTTAAACACAGTGCTCTGTATTACTAAGTTTTTAGAAAGTTATGAAGATGTTTTTACTGAGGAATATTTGCAAGTTTCAGATGGCTGGCAGATGTGTTAAAGAACATATGATTCAAATAGAAAACCTTTCTTTTTATTGCTGAAACACTAATAAGAGTGCACTTTAATATGCCTTAATGTGTTACTCCTTAATTGACAACAGATGTTTCCTGAACAGCATTTTTTAAAAGACGTGCCGCACTTCAAAACAAGCAGAAATAAACCCTTACTGTACATACAAGAGCTTCCAAAAACAACGCCTCCCCGTGCCAATAATTGTTTTTAAAAACAGCATTCTGGATTATTTGAAAATCAATATTAAGTCCCACGGAATATGTCAGAGTAGATCTGATGTTGTTTCAACAGAACCTTAACACAGCCTGTGCTCAAGGTCTCCTTTTGCTTTCCCTCCAGCCTCCAACATGGGAACCATCACCCAGCCCTCGATGTTGGATCAGAAGAGAATGGAAAAAATCCATCCTCTCAATGGGAAGCCAAGTATCCAGCTACCTGGTCAGAGAGAGAAGACGTGCAGCAGAATCAGTGCACCTCACCTGAAGGGAATGGACAATTCTTTTTATGCTTATGTGTAAAGTATTCCAAGATTTGGAACCTCCTCATGTCCCATTTGCTGACACAGCACCAAGGGGACAGGAGAGGCTGCTCCTTTAGCCCAGGGATTCCATGAAGCTGGGCTGCCAATGGCAAGGGATGGCCACTGAGGTGAGCAGGACTGCAAGTACCTCTATCATCACAGGACAGAAAATGAGGAGGATTTCCCTCATTATCTTGCCAAAGTCTCGCTCCAGCTCCAGATCAAAGCAGCTCTCTCAAGGTGTCTCAGAGCACACAGAGACCTTCACAGGGATAGAGCTTTCACTGTTCTCAGTACAGTCCCAAGTACTGATAATTTGTAAATCTGTTTATTACTGAAAATTGGTATGATTACAAAGGGCTAGAGAGGGCTCAAATTATGTGAGAAAAGAGAATAAAGAATAATAACTCAGCCCCTTCTCCTTCCAAAGCCTCTTGGTAGACTTGGCCATGCTTTGAAGTGCAGAACTGGTCCCAGAAATTAAGTTCTGCCCAGTGCTGCTGTCACTGGTGTCACTGCAGACCCTTCAGCAAGTCCTGGGTGACCCAGGACAGGGCACAATCAACCTGGACATCGGCTCTGAAGAGCTTGACTTCAAATCTCCTTGTGCTAAAGGAGGAGTTAATCTGAAATTAACTTAATTTATTTCTTCTTCCCCTTCCTTTGAAAGGTTAATAACGTTTTTTTTTTTTCCTCAGCCTTAATTTTTAGAATATTTCCACTGTGTGTTGTTGCAGGACAAGTCTAGTGTTGCAAAGCAAACACCGCTGTGCCAAATCCAGGAGAGATGAGCCTGGTGCTGGGCAGGGGAGGTGCTGCCTCTGGGACTCACAAGCTCCAGGCAAGTCCTGGTGTTGGAGTGAGGAAGGCCACCCATTTGGATCCACCGAACCCTTTTTGCACACCTA
Source organism: Sylvia atricapilla (assembly GCF_009819655.1). Classification (NCBI taxonomy): domain Eukaryota; kingdom Metazoa; phylum Chordata; class Aves; order Passeriformes; family Sylviidae; genus Sylvia; species Sylvia atricapilla. The sequence goes on from NC_089155.1 coordinate 5,150,502, forward strand.
ATGGCTGCAAAGGCAATAAACAGCAAAAAATAATCACAGCAGCACAAGGCAAGCAAGAAAAGTCAGAAAAAAACACAGAATTTTATTATCTCCACGAAAGGAGACGGATGAACATAATCCAATTATTGATGGGGAGAGATCAGAGGGCGACCATCCTTTGTACATCACAGGATCAGCCGTACCAACCTGAGGAGGACTGCTGGTGTCCTGGGAAAACGAGACTTGCAGGATTTACTGTGGTGGCTCCCAAACCCACCCAGAAGCAGCCCCCAAACCCCGTCCCTCTGCCCCGAGCAGGGCTGTTTGATGTGTGTGTGATGCTCCCACGCTGGGCTCCCAAACCCCGCTGAGACTCGTGGCAACAAATGACAGAATCCTTAAATACAGCCAAGCTGTGGTCAGTGTTTATTTATTTTTGTTATGTAAACAGCCCCGTAGCTCTGGGTTATTGCAGTTTAGCTTGAAAGGCATCTGATGGTTTAAAATGACTTGCTGTTATAAAAGCTTTTTTTTTTTTTTTTTTGAAAAAAGAACTTTGTTAAAATGGTAAGTAATTGACAGTGCTTTTTGTTATCCTGCTTATAAAATACAAATCATAGGGTAATAAATATTATTCATTTAGAGCTGATGCAAACCAAATGTTTTCTTCCTTAAAATACCCATAAAAGTGAAGTTTTATCTTCCATCTGGCAATGCCTCTTATGCCAAAATGTTCTGAGTGGAATTGCATTAATAAGAAGACATCAAGAGAAATATGTTACTTGTATCCTTTAATATGCCTTTGTAAACTGAGATACACATTGGCCTTCTATCAATAAGCATCTCTACCTGTGGGGTTTGAGAAGGATTAATAGAGAAGAACCATTATAGGATGAAAGGACAGAGCATGCTGGGAGAAAAATGAAAATCAAACATCCACCAGTGCATACACTTCCTTCCAGGATAATATTTAGATTTTATTTTATTTTCTTAATTTAAATATATATATATATATATATAAATAAAACGTTTAAGCTGGTTTTAGATAGCACACATCTGTACTGCAATAAGGCCATTTTCAAACGTACAGCTCTCAGTGGGATATTTATTTAATTCGTATTGGTTTTGGACCTCAGCCTATAATGAGAAAAGATATGGGCACATGCCTGAGACGGTGGCTGCAACTGGGACTTTTTTGAACATTAAAGTAGAAAAAGCCTTTGCACATAGGAAGGGTTTAGTGAAAATTCAATAACTTTTGCTTCAGACACTGTGCTTCAGAGCACTAGCAAAGACAAGAGAGGACTGATGCAGACACTGAATTCAGGACCAAGCTGCCTGGAAAATGCCAAGCAGAACCGGCAGCACTCCCCAGCCTCTCTCTCTTTGGACACTTTTCACATTTCTGTTCAAATTTGATTTTGAGACCAATTTCCAATCCCCCTGCATTAGTCACATCTGAGCTGTGCAGGTGTGTCTGACTCCATCCCTCTCCGTGTTGGTCAAAGAGGAGTTTAAGGTGTTGCTTTTCCAAACTGAGTTAAAACCACTGCCGCAGCCACTGGTGCTCATGCCACGCTGCCTTTGCAGCCTCTCAAAGTGCAACCACAGCATCACAACCTGCCTGCTGCAAAAACACCGGTGATTTTGCATCAGAATCAGTTTTGGGAGGCTTTTAGCATAGGGGAGAGGGCAGGAGGGTGTCCCCAGGAGGCTGGAGCCTGTCAGGGTCTCTGGGCAATCCATGGGGTAGCTGAGGGTTGTTCTGTCAGTCCTGCTGCTGCACAAACCAGGACTAGACATGAAGCAGGGAAATGTTCCTCGTCCAGACACTGCACATCATTTCCTTGCTGCTCTATTGTGAATCTTACCCACTTTTCTGCACCTTAGGGCCCAATTCAATGACTAAAATTGATTTTTTGGTACTTCAGTGGCCATGTGTGGGAACCAGACGTATTATTTTTTTATTGAATGCAACCCTTAGAGCACTGGCTCACAAGCTCTCTTTAGTACACTATAATAAAGTAATACCAACATTTCCCAGCTCTCCATAACTTCATTACTCTGCGTCTCTTTGGGACACTTTCGTCTCCTACCCAGACTCTTTCATGGATGGTGGGTTTTTCCTTGGATTCTGAGAGCTTCTCTCTTTTCCCTCCATGTGTGTGAGCTGACACACCTATGCACACTCCCTTACACGTGCTCAGCATTATCTGCAGGATTCTGCCAAGCAAACAGCCCATCCATGTGCCACCCACAAAAATGTACTTGACTTTCGAGGAATTGTTTTCATTAAAGCAGGATCAGGACCTGCCTGCAGACCCAGAAGTGTGAATGGAAACAATTTCCCTGTGCAGGAACCTCAGCTGATGTACAGCTGCCAAGCTCTGTGTTCCCTTCAGTTATGTTTTCCCTGAAACCAAAAATAGACCCTAAAGTCAACATAAAACTCCCAAGGAAAAGTTGCACAGAGGTAACACCCCACGGAGAGCACCAGCACCTCCTGTGCTTTACCTGCCAGGTGTGTCCTGGACTCTGCACATCTTCCTCACCTGGGGCAGAGGGTTTCTCTTCTCCATTTGTGCCACCCCAGGCATGACTGTGCTCGGAGCTGCTGCAGCCCTCCTGCACTCCAGCTGTGCAGTCACAACAAACAGCAACCTGTCACTCTTGTGATGTCCTTGGCTGTAGTTCCCTTTCCTGCTGCATCTTCAAGGACCACTGGGATGAACAACCAGATAGGCTGCTGTAAATTCCTGCCTAAAAATGAAAGTTCTTGGGAGAGCCATGGAGTTATAGCTGGAAATGTATTAGAATTATTTAGGGATTGATTATCCAGCCTGTTCAGCCCTTTCCTCCCTCTCCAGGGCTATTGAAATCAATGGGCATTTTCTGAAAATCAAATCTGGGTTAATGACGAAGGGTTTTTAAAGATGGAGCAGTGGAAGCAGTGATTACTGGGGCAGGAGGAAATCTCCTGCAGGTATTAGTCTTACAGGACGGCGTGCCAAAGGTTACTGTGGCGCCCGTGATGTGGAACAATGATGAAATACTATGGGAAAAGCAAGTCCCCCAGCTCCAGTGTGTGCATTTGGTGGTCATGGCTATGCACCACTTGTGATCAATGGGTGTAAAGTCAGGGTCAGGGCTGCAGCAGCCGGAGATGCTGGTGCTTTGCAATCTAGCCAGGCCCCAACCAAGGGGCTGAGTTTCCACAATTCATTTATCATAAACCAGCAATTTGCAAATGTTAGCACTTTTCCCACACATCATGAGCCCTGATGGACTTTAATAAAGGGGAGAGCTAGAGAGAGAGAGAGGAGAAGAGGGAGGGGGGAAAAAAGAGAGAAGAAAACCTACATAATTAACTAAAGTTCTTAGAATGGCTTTAATTGTGAAATGTTACCTTTTTGGAAGTAATTGCTGTACAGGTTTTCATTTGTTTTCTACTTTCTGGCTTTTTACACTGGTTTCACTTCAGTTAATTAGCCAGTTGTCTCTGTTGGTGGGGGTTTGCACCTCTCTCTTTTACCCTTATGGCTGTACAGGAAAGATTATCCAGTTTGTTTGACTCAAGTGATCATTAAAATTTGACGACCTGCATTAATTTGGTTCCTGCACTGCTTTTAAGTGAAAGGCCTCTAAAGGGAAGGGATAACAAAGAATTCTAAACAAAGCTTGAAAATATATGAGAGTGAGAATGTGCAAAGCTGTGCAGATTCTGAGAGATGCTCATCAGAGTCAGTGGCAGGTATCACCAGCCAGGTCCAATGCCTTCAGCTCTGAGGAAGTCCTGCTCTGGGTCTGGCCTGTCTCCAGTCTATAAATGAGTAATGTGGCTGAAAGAATGAAATCTGTAGACAGAGGAAGGAACAAGAGTTTACACTTTTCACTAACATCAGTGATAGCATCGCTTTGACATGATTTTTCCAGGTGCCTTTTTTCCCTAGGCTCATATTGTTCTTCCCAGAGAGAACAATAACAGAGATTTTGGTGACAGGGATAAAACATACAGAGCTGTGATTATCAGTTTTACTTTTGCTGTTTTGGGAAGAAGTTGTTCCTCTCATTAAGGGAAAAAAATCACAGCTCTTCTGCCTGTAGATGAAGTAACAGAAGAGAACTAGATGGTGCATGTTCAGGTGGAGCTGGTCCTGCAGAAGCATCAACTGGCTACTCATCCCCTGTGTTCTCTTGCTGATCAAATCTACCAAAGTCTGCTGTGAATCCGTGTCTGGGAGGGCTCTGAGCAGTAGGTGGTGGCACTCAGGGAGCACTGATGGCTGCGTTAGGCCAGCAGCCCATGAAATGACACTGCCTTGCTGCAGCCATCAGTGTTACATGGAGAAAGAGACTGCTCCTGTTAGCCTTGGGCCCTTTGGTGGCCTGGCCAAGCAGAAGTGGGGAACTGTGGGTTTGCACACCTCACAATCCCCAGCAAAGAGGGACTTGTGGTGAAACCTGACCAGTTTGTCACCTTTGTCACCTGCAATTCAAGCCTAGTATCATAAACCTTAGAAAATGTCTCATCAGGATCCTTCTGTAGTGTGCTTAAACATTCTTCCCAAAAAAATACAGTGGCAGGGTTATTTAATTCCCCTCATTCCCAGGCCCAAACACACTTCATCCCAGCCAGGCTGTGCAGCACGAGGGGCTCAGAACAAACCCACCTTACAAAAAACACAATCCCTGTGGTGTTGCTCAGTTCCAAGAGTCACCATCAGGAAACCACAGAGGCATCTGATGAAACCTCAAACCCAATGCTTCCTTGGAAATCCTTGGAGCTGCAAGTTTCTGCCAGGCAAACCCCTGTTCCTGGTCAGTGCCCGTGCTGGTCGTGGTGCTCCTCACATGGTTCCATCAGCACCAGGCTGGAGCATCTTCCCCACCTCATTCCAGCCCAGGCAATGGCCCGAGGTGGTGCTGGATGTGAAATGAGCCCCTCTCACAGAGTAGCTGAGCACTGCATATCTCTCAGTGCATCTTCCCTATAAGACATCTCGGGTTTTTTCTTCCTTTTCATGACCTGCTGCCAAAATCTCTCTGCTAATGTTCCTGCCACCATCCATGCCATGCAAGAAAAGTGTCTTTGTTAACACATTTAGGGCCTGCTTTTAATTTCTACAGTATTCCCTTTAATAACAATGTCTAATTAAAACATCTGTTAAAAAGTGTGTAACATTAACTTTACAGGGAGAATTTAATAGAATTATATTTGAATTGCAGCCATTTAACGGGTTTCCTAATTAGGCTGTAGAGTTTTTATTTTTTTTAACAAAAACATTACACAAATTAAAATCGAGCCCAGTTTTTTATTATTATTATTACAACACAGAGTGTGGTCAAAGAAAGGCAGGCAGTATGTGATGCTGTGTGAAGGGTGAAAAAACTCAATGCAGCAGCCAGGGACTGAAACACTAAAATGCATAAAATGAAACAAATAAGAGACAACGCTTGAAAGAGGGAGGGGACCAAGGGACAAGCAGGGAAAAATTATCTAGCCTTTTATTTGCACAGTTTATTTTCAAATGGATCCCTGTGAGTATCTCAGCATTTATCTGCCCCCATTCCCTTTCTATTTTTCCCAAATTTCACTTGTTTGGATCTTGTCTCAATCTGGGGGGAAAGATGGAAAAAGTCTTGAAAAAAATTGATGTGTGCCCAGTTTGTGATTGCCTACATTTCAGAAGCTTGGATAATTTTGTTACTAGGCAGAGGTTTTCTGCAGTTCATTTAGTAAAGCTGAGCTTTTTCTGTAAAACTTTGCACCCATTGACTGATTGACTGGCACCAGTTACAGAAATATGGAGCCTCCAGCACTTTGAGGAGAAACTGTGTTCTGGGCTTTTAAAGGCAGGATTTGACATTTTTTAAATACAAGAAGCCACGGATGAAAATGTTAGCTGGGGAGAAAATACATCTTCCCAGTCACATGAAAACTTCTATTGCTCATTATTAACCTATTCTAAACAAAAAAGAGAAGTAACTGGGAAAAAAAATCAGATCTATTTCATGAAGAAATATAGTAACTGCTTTTAATACACACAATGCAACCCTCATTTTGACCATGCCAGGATAAGGCACCTCACAACTGAAACTGTAATTTTCAACAAGAGTGGTGATTTTCCAGTGAGACTGGGACGTTTTTGTGTTCAAAATGAGATGCATGAAAACAATAGAGTTTCACTCTTCAACATAAATATTTCATGTGGCTCTCAACAAGATGCTAAAGTTAGTGCCTGTACAAACATCTTGGGTGAAATCCTGGCCTCTGAGCTGTCAGTGACAAAACTCTTACTGACTTCAGAAAGGCCAAGACTTCATCTTTTGTCTTTAAATTGAACTTACAGTTGTAGTGAGCACTGGCAAGGGAAAACCCACTTCAAAGGAAGGCTCTGACAGTTGGACACTTATCTCCCACTGATCTAAACTATCTCAATCTCTTTTTGTTTCCCAAGTGAGCCTGGAAATCCCATTGAGAGCAAGTTCATCAAAATAGTTCTTTTGTTCTTCTAATTTACAGCAAATCCAACGAAGAACACAACTTCCCTCAAGGAATTTTCAGTAGGGCACAGGCCAACCTCAGACAGAAAGGGCAGGTTTAGTAGGAAAAAAATAACAACAAAATGTTCACAACAAAGAATAAGAAATGCATTAGCATTCTTCTGAGACCCAGGACACTGGTCTTTGATCTCCTCTGCTCTGCCATACTGCATTGCTCTTGTGGCTTTTGGGCTTGTAATGTAACTCTAAGTCTCTTTGGGTCTTGTGGAAACCATCTGGACACTTCTAGCCCAAATATCTATTCTTTAGTGGCTCTGAGGGGCCTCTCCTCATAACCAAATTATCTGTTTCAGGCCTACATTTCTTCAGCCCACCATTCTGCACATTCTTTCTTTTCAAGGGAAGAAGCTGAACCCAGCTCAAATGTAAATACCAGATCTGGTGTCCAGGGGATGGATTCCATTCCCAGCACTCACACAAAGCAATCACCCAGCTCTTACAGTGTCTTACAAAGTTCCTCAGAGCACAGCCTCCAAAAATGCCTTTCTTCACAAAGAAGGGACTTTGTACAGTGATTTGTAGGGTGCTTCCAACAAACATTTATGGTCACCAGCGCTCTGCAAATGCCCGTCCAAGAATGAGCTGCAGGGAGCTTTGCAGGACAAAGTTGCACACAGGAATTACCACAGGACTGTGGTCAGTATGTTCTCTGGGTACTTGAAGCCTCAGGGAATAAAGTTGTTTTGGAACAAATCCTCAAATCTGCTTGGGTGTTGGTGGGGAGAGGACATTTTGGTAGTTTCGAATGGCATTACACATTTGTGGAGTGGAAATTACAGTTCAGTGTGTGGGCATACTTGATTGGACAATCTTTCAGTTGATGGGTTCTTCTGTTCAATTACTATTAAAATTCATCAAATGGAACAGAGTGGTTTTAATGCCCGTAATTGTTGTACAAAATGCTCTGTAATTGGTCTTACAAATGAAGCTGAAGAGCAAGATCAAACTCCATTGAAAATGAATCTGTCTTTCCACTGAAGAGTTCAAGAGTCACTTCGAAAATCCATTTCACGGGGAAGTGTTTAGCCAATTCCAATTCTGGTTCGTTTTGTGTGGCAGTTTTTATTTGCTTATTTTGGCCTCTCATATGCAAATGAATCTGCCAACTCTTGAACTTGGTTCCACGTGCTCCCCTCACTTGTTAATCCAGCGCTGCACTCAGGCAGCAGCAGGCAAACTTCAAACCCTTTCAGATGCATTTCTGGGTGAAATGGGAAGTCTGGCACTTGGGCAGTGTGAGGTGAGGAGCTGGCAGGTCTCTGCTGTGCTGCCTCTGGTAGAGGAGCCAGTTTCAGCAAGCCTTGCCAACCTGTGCCTGGTGGTTTTTTGTGGATGGGAGGGAGTGTTTTTTACCTCTGACAGATGAAAAAAGAGGCAATCTGAGACATGTGAATAAACAGATCAGGATTTCTTACACCACTTTTTCCACTAAAAGCAGCATAACCTGGAACAACACTGTGGGAAAGCAAGCAGGACATTCAGGGTATTGGTTTTATTTGGTGCTCCACAAAGGATTCATTTGCTCAGAGATAATGCTAAATTTTCTCCTGGAAGCCTCCCTGAACATCCAGTGCTTGGAAAACATAGTAACTGGTGTGATGAGGGGATGGAGCAGCCAAAGCAGCTGGGCACTCACTCAGTCCCTCCTGACCTTCCTGTCCTTGTGTCCAGCAACTGGTATGTGTCTGTGCCTCCTGCCATCAGGGTGCTGAGGCCCTGGCACAGGGTCTCCAGAGAAGCTGTGGCAGCCCCTGGATCCCTGGAAGTGTCCAAGGCAGGTTGGACAGGGCTTGGAGCAAACAGGTTTAGTGGAACTTGTCCCTGTCCGTGTGGCAGAGACTGGAACAAGATGACCTGTAAGATGCCTCCCAGCCCAAAACAAACCATTCTCCGATCCATGATTCCATGACGGAACGTGATGGATTTAACCACTGGACCCAGCATGTCACAAGCTGATATTGAATTCTGTCTTCCTCCTCCTAAAGACTCCAGACAAAATCCTCTCTCTGGCCTCCCTTCAAAGCCACCTTCTCCTACCCCTTTCCTCAGCCAAAAATTTCCTGGTTTTCACTATCGATTCCGGAAAACACAGCTTATTGTTCATGCTGCTTCTGTCAGTTCTTTTCTGCTTTGTCTACTCTCAAAGAATTAAAAAGAGGGCTCAGAGGGGATCAACCCTCTTTGTATAGCGAGTAGAGAGCGTTCTGTGGCACCTCTCCATGGAATGAAGTGATGGCTGTGGAGGAAGAGCAAATCAGAACTGAAACTAGGGAGAAAAAAAAAAAAGACAGAGAGAAAACTATACGCTGCTGTCCCAAATCCATTTAAAAGACACAAATCCCTCTCTATGCTCCTGACTTGTTACAGGGGCATGTTATTCACACTCACTCACAGTGCCTCTGTCATTATTAATCTGCTGAGGGCGTGTGTGACAGGAGTTCAGCCCAGCAGCTCCTGGGGATAACAGAGGAGCTGTGCAGGAGCACCGTGAGTGTGTGAGCTCCCCTACGTGCCTGCGAGCAGGTAGCTGGGCTAAAACAACCAGCCCTAATTAAACTGCAAGTGTAAATAAATAGAGCAGAATTTCAGATTACATCCAACAAAATTAAGAAAAGGTCATGGACAAGGCTTTATTTTTTAAAACCTACCAGCTCTGTTTATTAAATGTGATTGCTTCGTACACACTCAGCACTAATTGGATTGCAGGTTATTTTGCATTTATGTGGGGGTGGGTGAGAGAATAGAATAGGGAAGGGTGAAACACACTTCTAATGGCATCAGTTATGTCCTAAAATAATCTGTTAGTCAGCATCCTGACCTTTTCCTTTCCCAACCCAAGCCCTGAACAAAACACCTTGATTTTTTTTGTCTGGATTTTTGTTGCCGATAAGCAATTTCACTGTGGTCTCTGTAGCCACTTCTGGGATGTGTTTGTGTGTGTGTATGTGCCTGTACAGCCAGGAAAAGTCTGTGAAGCTGCAGGAAAGGCCCTAATTGCAATTAAATCTGGGTGCCTCACCTTCCTCCACATGTATCCCAGCCTGTGTCGGCTGAGGTGTTGAGGTGTGTGTTTTAAGTCGCCAGATGAAACCAGAGTAAAACAAAGAAGTTGCACTGTCAAGAACAAGCAATTTAAAATTCCTCTGTTACAGAAAAGGCACAGCAGAGATTTCTCTTTGAAGGGCACATTAGGAAAGCTGGAAAGGTTTGGGTGGAGGAGCCAGAGCTGATGCCAAGTGGTTCCTCACCTAGAGATGGAGAAAATAGGAGCAGAACTCTGAGAACCGTGGGGGATGCTGTTCCTGCCTGTGCCTCACCTGCCTTTAACTCATCCAGCAGGGCACAGGGCAGAAAGCAGAGCCCTGAGGGCCACGGCTGCCTTTATCCTGCCGACCCTGGGGTATTTTGTGCAGCTCAGCACCGGGTGTCAGCGGGTTTGATGAGACACCCACACACCCCATTGTCCAACAGCAGAGTCCTTTCATCTCCCTGCCCGGGATGGACATCCCTGGGGGGACCACTTTGTCTTTTAGAGGTTTTCTTTGTCCCCCCTTCCTCTCCCTTGGCTTCCCCAAGCTGGAAAAGACAAAAACAACTCCAAAGCCTTGAAGCTGAGAGGGGGTGTAGGACAGGACTGGCAGGAAAAATCAGGGTTGGTCATTCATGGGGTTGCCAGCGCTTGGAGTGTAACTCCAAGTTACTCCAAGTTTGGTGTCCCTCAGCTCTCGTTGGCTGGGTGACACCGAAAACTCTTCTCATGAGCACAGCTCTGCATGCTGAGCTGGGCTGGCTGCCCCAGGGGTCTGCTGGAGAAGCTGGAATAGGGTGAGGCCCATGAGGATGCCTGTGGGCACATGATCCTGCCCTGCTGCCATGGGCTGGGGGCTCTTCATCCCACCCCATGTGAAACATTGCAGTGAGATCCCAGCCTCATTCCAGAGAGGATTTCATTTAAATTGCATAAATGAATGATAAGTGAGTTGACAGCCAGAATTGGGAACTGGGACTTACAAAAAGTCTTAGAAAAGGTTGAGTTTTCAGCCTAATATACTGAACATTTTTCCTCCTGAAACCCAAAATATTTCATTTCATTTCAACCAGAAGCACTGCATGTTTTGGTGAGGAAAACCATGCATCTGTGGCAAGAGATCCTTGTCATGAAAGGCATAACCTAAATTCCAATTTTCAGTTGAAACAACCATTTTGATTGCAATTTTTCGGTTGTATTAGCCATTTCTCCTAGTTCATTAAATCATGGGTCACTTTGTTGCCACGAATAGTTCAAAATCATATTTATTCATTCATTAAAATTATTCCCAGTTTTCTTCAGCAATTATTTGTTGCTAAGAAGAATCTGAATATTTCTAGCCATGTCCCTGAATCAGCACTCAGAGAGCTGTTTCGGTCAGGCAGCATCACTTTATTTTCTGTTTCTTGTGTAACTAAACAGCAAGCTGAGAATTGCTGTAGCTGGCACCCCAAAGGATATTGCAGTTTACCGTATGCAGACTCGTAAGTGAATTGCTGGTAACACAAATGAGGAGATGAATTGTTTTCCTTAGATCAAAATGCACCTTCAAAGTACAAACAAAAACTGTGGACTGATTTGAGCATATTTTAATGACAACACCAACAAAAGGAGGCAGATTAAGGTCTTTAGCAAGGAGTTTGGGGGAAAACTGGGATTGCTAGAAATAGTTTCTAAGATCGATTGACTTGAATAATACTCTGGGACACAGAGAAGAGAGAGAGGTAATGCCTGAAGAGAATAAATCAAATATCTTACAGCATTTAGGCATTCTTTCCTTTCCTAGACACTGCTTTTAGTTTCCAGAAATATGAACAATTCCAGGCAAGCAGAGGATAGCCTGTTCATTTCCCCCCATGATGAATAGTTGCACGTTAGCCTGCTCATTTAATGACAGCTATATATAGTGTGTATAATAAATCAGACCCCAGCACACAAATGCCTTCTGTTTACCTTTGAAAAACCCCTTTTTTTTTTCCCTAAGAATTGTGATTGTTGCAGGAGTCTGATGAATCCACCTACATATACAGGGATCTGAAACAACAAATTACCAGAAACTTTTGGCTCAGTGAAATCCCCCATCCTCCCAGGACTGCCTGATGTCCCAAAACCCCAGGGCCTCACAGGACTAAAGTCTGCACAGGCTCTGGAAAATTAACTCAGCTCAGAAGAAATCTCAGTCTGAGCTTTGAATGAAAAGTCTCATTTTAATCAGGGATCTCAGTCAATTAGTCTGATTATTGCATTATAAACACTTGTCAGCTTTTATAATATGTGCTTTTGAAATATGATGCCCAAACTCATCAGCCCCGAAATAGCTTATTTTTAACCTGAAGTACACTTCAGGTTACTGCCCTGCAGAGTAATTTACCAGTTAGAGTTTATATATACATATATTGTCATAGATATATATATGTGTGTGCTGCTATTTGTTGGATAAAAATATCTGATATTTAGAAAGTATCTGAGATCTCCCACTTCTAAGAAAAAACAGAGATTCCTTTCCCATAGAAATACTACCAATTTTGTCTGGGCTGGAGGATGCACATTTCAAGTAATTCTCTCCTATCCTAAGCCACTTTCCCAGAGAGCTGGCACAGCACTAATAAGATGATCTGATATTCCCACTTCCAAGATGAGAAATTCACAGATTGGATTCCCACTCTGGTTTCACCCCCCAAGTATTGTTCTCTAGGGAAGAGAAGGAGCAATTTCTGTTTTTTCCTTTATTTTGGGAAAACTTTTCATGCAAAGAAATGTAGTAAAAAGTATTGAGAACTGCTGAAAGACATACAGATTATGTATGTTTTTATAGCCGTGAAGTCACTCAAATGGCTTTGTCTCCATTTCCCTGTTTGGCATAGATCACTTATTGTGCATATGTTTTCAGATGGAAATGCTGAATTAGACTATGGTGAAATGGATAATGCAGCCCTAATGCTGGCATGAGCTAATAAGAAAACAGCAATGAACCCACTGCTGCAGATTGAAGTACATGCATTTCATATTATTACTCAAGCCTTGTCTCTCCGATTAGATGATTGCATAACCTTAATATTATAAATCTTGCATGATGTGAATTGTTCAGCTGTAACCATAATCAGTTTTTACTAAGGTGGCATTTCTGTCATCTTGTTAAACACAAACATTATATATGCTCTAGTCATAATTTTATAACAGTTGCTTTTAGCGGGTGACGGCTTTGTCAGTCAGGAGATGCTGTTCAGCTCAGATATGCACTGCAAGTGCTTAAGATACTCATAATGGCAGTATTTGCTTCAGAAAACATCGCTCTGTAGTTCTTTTAATTTTCTGAGTGAAAATTTCTCTTCAGAAGAAGCGCAAAAACAGAAACCTCTAACAGCCGCTTTTCAGATCTTCCAAGAACAGAGTTTATTTAAGCAAGTGAAAATGGCTGTGCACTCCACAGAAATCACAGCATGCTGTTGGTCTTCAAGCTCCCCTGCTCAGCTCTGAGCTCCCACTTGCTTCAGTCCAATTTTCCACATGTCCCAGCTCCCCATGTGTGAATAAATTCCCCGAGGCCCAGCTTTATGGGGACCGTGCTGCCGCCAGCGTTTAAGGGTTTAAGACCCACCACATAAACCTCAGGCAGATTCCCTTCTCCCATCAGTTCCCTGGGGATTTACACAGCTAGAGCTCACAACTGGGTGATAAATCTCATGGCATATCGTGGGAAGAAGGGGACATGGTCAGTGTGGTTGTGCTGCAACACCATCCTTCATGCAGCTCCGGGGCATTGTTTAGTCCAATTTACCTCCTCAACCAATTTATTGGCTAAGTCAAATGCTCTGCAGAAAAAAAAAAAAAAAAAAAAAAAAAAAAAAAAAAACACAAATCCCTGCCTTCTTCAGGTAACAGACACTTTCCTATTTTTCCACTGTAGATCTTGTGTTAAGATAGTCCTTTACAGAGAGGAACATGTTGAAGAGATAAGGGCAACACCAGCAGCTCCACGATTCTTCGGGTTTAGGGAACCCTGAGACTGCATAGTCAGGGGCATAAAACAAGATCTCATCTCTCTAGTTCTACAATAAATCTAACCATCCTTGTTGGTTTTAATAGCAACAGAATTGGCCCTATACTCCATAATTTTTTACTCACAATTACACTTTAACTTTTATGTAAAAACTAAGTTCAAATAGATTTTATCAGGCAGCCTGTGGATGTGATTTTCTGGTAGAATATATAAAACAATCAATTGTCTGTTCTTTGGAGAATAAGAGTCTTTTCTGTTTTCTAGTTTCTTAAGCATCCCTGCAACAGAACCTGGCACATTTGTTATCATGGAAAGCACAAGGGACAAAGACAGTAGATTTAGATTAGATATAAGGGATAAATTCTTCCCCATCAGGCTGGGGAGGCCCTGGTTCAGGCTTCCCAGGGAAGCTGTGGCTGCCCAATCCTGGGAATGTTCAATGGACAGGGCTTGGAGCAGCCTGGGATAGTGGAAGGTGTCCCTGCCCATGGCTGCGGGTGGACCTGGATGAGCTTTAAGGTCCAGTCCATCCCAGACCATCCTGTGATTCTGTGATGTGAATGCTTTCAGGGGTGAGCATTGCTGATGAGAGGTAAAGGTAAGTGGGCAATACCAGGAGATTTGCCTGCTCCATGCTCCTGTGGACCAGAGCTGAGATGGGAAGAAGCCAGCCCAGCACTCCCTGAGCACTCGCAGCCTGACACCAGGCAGTGAAATCTCACACAGACCCAGTCCTCCCAAGCAGCTCCCAAACCACTTGCGGGACTGTCTGCAGCAGCTGCCTGTTCTCTGCCTGTGTCTTATGCTGTGGGACGACCTGCAGAGCCTCGTGGGATCGCTACTAGGAATGGGTTTATTTTATGGTCAAGAAAGGGACCTGAAAAACCTTTTGTTCCTAAACTCTCTGAAGCACAGAGCAAGCCCAGCCTCAGAGCTTGGAGATCCACACTCAGTTCTTCAGGGGCACCTGGGGGTCTCATTGTACACAACTCCATGAAGGCAAGAGGATGACTTGGGTGGCAACTCATCCTGCAGGAAACCCCATCCAGTGATGATCCCCAGGGCTCTGCCAGCTGCTTTACTATGCTGAAACTCTGACACCGCAGAGGCTTCCTCACATGGCTGGGAGGGAAAAATAGTTTTTAATATCAGATTTTTAAAAAAAGAATGTATGGCCCCTATAAACTGTTAAACTTCACTTTATTGATCATAAATCTGTGTTTTGCTCAATGCAAAAGTTTTTCATCTTGCACGGAAAAATGCTGAAACAGCTACAAATGTCAAAAACACAAAGTTTTCTCTGCTGGACAATTTATATGGAAGTTATTGGATTTTTGTTGTTGTTTTGGTTTGGTTTTTGGGGGTTTTTTTGGTTTTTTTGTTTAAAAGCATTCTTACCACACTGCACTCACCCACTAGGTTAGGAGAAATTGCCTTTCATTGCCAAGCTTTGTTCCTGCCCTTCACTGATGGGAAGAGACCTGAAAAATAAAGCAAGGGTGTCAGCTTCTTACATGTCACTAGGGATAGAAGGGCTGAATTGGATAAGAAATCCAAGCAATGGGAGTAAGACCTCAATAAAAGCAGAGAAAGAGATATTCCTTGGCAAAGCCACTGCTAAAGTAGGGCACAGGCAGTAAAAGTGCTGGGGCTCAGAGCAGAGAGACACTTCACACTGAGATTTACCCCAAAGCCCACACCCAAAAACAATGGATGTCAGAGCAGCATGGGCAGGCCAGGCCCCAGGGTGACATTTCTGGAATTAATGTGGCCCTGAGGTGCATTCACCTGCTCTGGTACCAAGGGCAGGGTCCCACCAGTGTCCCAGCCTCTCTCTCTGCAAGTGGGTCGATGCACCTTGGGACCAAGAGATTAACAGCCCTGTCTTGGTATTAATGACCTGCAAAAGCTGTGAAGGTGCAGAGCAGGGCAAAGAAATCTTGATTTATTAATGGCAAAGCAGAAAATTGGAAGGAAAAAGTGGAAGAAAAAATTCCAGCCCAGCCAAGGGTGGTATCGAGACAGATTTACCCTGTTGTATCATGCATTTAAAATGGGTCATTTCAGCTAAGGCAGCTGGGTGTTAGCACATTGAATATATTTGGTCTCCTATTTTTTTTTTTTTTTTAATAATACATCCTATTCAGGAAGATGAAAAATAGGAAGAAGGATTCTTTTTTCTTTGTATCCAACTGTCCAAATTACAAAAATTGTGCTTTCCCCTCATAACCTGGAAACCTCCTTTTTCTGCTCGTTCTCCATCACGTGGTACAACAGGTCTCAGTGCTGCACTACAGTGGTCAGCATCTCCCTAGAGATAATGGACTGGATCATCACCTGGATGCAATTCTTCCCTTTGGTCATAAATCATGATGGGAATACAGTAACCAAAAGCCATGAAATATGAAACCACATAAATAAAGGAAGGAAAGGACTGTGAATTGTCTGGGGAAATCTGTGCAAAGAAAGGGAGGAGGAGAGACTTGCACCGTTGGAGGAGCTACGACAAATATACATCCTGATTTTAAAGTCAAACTGTTGCTATAATTATTTAAGATTGGCCTTCTCCTGTGTCTCACAGGATGAGGCTTTGTTCTCCTTTCCACTAATTTCATGTGCTTTCTGTTCCTCTTGGGCTTTGCTTTTATTTTTGTGCTTTTCCCACTTCTAGTAGTTGTGTCTACAAATACCCCTGTTGTTTCATCATCCCTCTCAGTCCCTAACTTCTGGACAGTTTCTTCTTCCTTTGCCTCTGTTCTGTTAAAATCACATGATTGTTAGCAACCTGAGAACTCCAAACCTGACTTCCTACAAGGAAAACCTTGGTCAGCCAAGTCAACAGCTTTAACTCTCATCCACATTCAAAAGGTGAGGTCCAAGCACATCTACATGTTTAATTAAATCAAAAACGTCAAATCCTCCTTCACAATTGCCCAGTCCAAATATGATCAACTCAACAGTTTTGGAAACATGATGAACAAAATTTAGTATTTTGTCCTATTTTAGGAAGAGAAGTAAAAAGAAACTGAAAACAAGACATGGAAAATTTTAAAAAAAGAGTCCTGAAATCATACATGGGAATTCTCAGCGCTAAAACTTTGCTTAGTCTTGTAGGCAGCATTTCACCCTTTTAGATTTACTGAAATCAAGGCAAGGAATCTGCCTTGTTCTGCACCAATAGCTCAAATAAACCTGAGTGTCCATTCCACTGTGGAAAGAGTTCTGTTTTCCTCAGAATCATTGCAGACATACCATGTAGTCTAAAATACCCTGGGATTTATAATTCGAGCACAATTATTTTGTATGTGTCAAAACCAGTGGCTGATCCTGCTGTCCTGAGGCTACTCCCATGTACTACAGCACTAAACACTTCTTCACCAAACTGCTGGCTGCCACCACAGCTTCCCTTGCCCCTGGGAAACTCAATGTTTCACAGAGCTGAAGGACCCTAATTAAAAAATATTAGTCCTATTGAAACCTGCATGATACAATTTTTTAACAATATTTTATTTTCAGTGACACTTATCGGTTTTTAGCTTCTCCTGGTGGACACTGTCATATTCACATAGATACGAGTATTTATGACTTGACAAACTCCCACTTTTAGTGGTTGGTTGTTGTATTCAGTTCAGGTTCCTCCTAAAGAACTAAGGCATTGATGAGGATTTTTACCACTGGTGTAATTTAATTTTCTGTAATAACACACATCCATCTGTTTGCTGGTGGGTGCGTGTTAGAAGACAGGATACAAGACACAACGTGAAGCTTTGATTTCAACCATGTTTAAGAGTTACAGGTAGAATTGTGTTTCTTTTGGATCAGCTGCTTTTCTTCAGCTCTGCAGTGCAGATAATAAACACTGCAGACTGCTATTTCAGAGCTTATAAACTTAGCAGAAATAAAAGGAACTAAGGGGTCTGACAACTGAGTGAAGCTTATAAATGCCACTGAAAGCCTTTGGGGCCCCAGCTCCTGGGGAATATATCAGAGCTCCTGCAGGGTTTATAAATTCTGCTTATTTACAGGCAGATTTCTCTCCTGACCATATAAACCACAGGTCAAAGAGCACTGCTAGATGGGGAACATGAAGCCCAGATTTCAGCCAGCTCCTGGTTCTTCTCTCACAAGCCTGTGCAGCTCATCAGCCAAGCTGTGGTGTCTGGTGCTGGATGTCACACCCAGCCTGTCATGGGGAAAACATCTGCAGCTCCTGCCTTGATGTAGGACTGATCCCCTGCAGATGTGAGCTCCTGGCTCCTGCTCAGTCTCTGCTTGCAAAGCTCTTCACACTTTACAACCTGGAGGATCTTGCCAGGTAGCTCAGATGGGAGTGGGTTTGGGGCCAATGTTTTAGAAGCACCTAAGCTGGCTGAGCTGCCTCTCAGCAAGGACAAGCAGGGGCTGTGTCACTGCTCACCTTGTGCCCCCCACATTCTGAACAGGCTCCCAGGACAAATCAAAATTGCTCTTCGCACCCCCTCTACAAACCCTCTAAGTCTCAGCTTCAAGGAGACCCGTGAATAGACAAAAGGTTTTGTAGGAACTCAAAAAGCCTTTCGCTGATTCCGTGCTCCAGGGTGCTGTAGACAGGAGGTGGATGCAGCAGGAGGAGGAAGCACCATGGGCACTCAGATTTCTTCTCAGCATCCTGATCCCAGCTCCATCCTACCCCACCCACTGTCTGACAAGCTGCCTTAATGGATGGGCACTGGCCTTCCGTGGAGGGGCTAAATGGAGAACTTCCCTATGCTTCTCTTGTCAAAGTTAAAAGCTTTTCACGTCTGTGTTAATGTTTCTTTTTTTTTTTTTTCCCCCTCCTGTCTGCTGGCACCAATGACAAATACTACATCTTGCATTGAGTAGCAGTATATTGAATGGCTGGCAGAGGCAGAATAAGGCACCTGTGATTTATCTCCGGGAGTTTGGGTTGGATGACACTGCTGGGAACAGACGGGGGCTCTGAGCTGTCACCTGATTACTAATTCTAGGATTTCTCCTCCGAGAGTGAGAAGGAGTGAGCTAGAATGAAGGGTACAAAAAGCAAATCAATAAACAGGTTAGTGTTTGCATCATTATTAACACTCGGGCTGTCAACACACCCATTGAAACTATCGCTCAGGGCAGCTCCAGATTTAATGGTCAGTGTAACAGATTTACTGTAAACGTTAGCTAAGGCAGAGCAGGAGGGGGATCTCACTGACAAATAACCGAGATTTCTGTGGGATGCATGGAACCCTTTATGTGTGTGCATAAATAACACCAGGATTGCCAGGCAGAGGCAAGGGGGGGCTTTCTGCAGTATTTCTTCTGGCAGGGCTGTGGTGTGTCCCTGTGGTCCCTTCCCTCCCCAGAGCCCCTGCCTCCCTCACCCACAGGCAGCAGCTGCACATCAATTAAATCGCCAAGGGAACTTTGATCTTAGGACCCCCTCACAAACCCCTTCATAGCCTGGAGAAGGGAGAAGAAGGGAAGGGTGGTGCTGCCATCTTCACACTAAATTAGCCTGTGAGGAGAGAAAGCTTTAAATGAAGCTGGGATTTATTGGTTTTACCCAGCTCCTGCCATTTCCCCCTCTCCACAGTCACCTTTGCAGAGGTTTCTTAGGAGCACTTCTGGCATTGCCCCTTCCCTGTTGATCCATCCTCACACTTTCCACAAGTAACACACAACCAAGCAGCTCCGAGCTGTATAAATGAATGCACAATCAAGTGTCTCTGCTTAAATTACTGATGAAATGATAAATCTACTGCAGAGTAAATTGGCTGAAGACGAATCTTTCCAAGCCCTGTCGGTGCTGCCACTTTTTCAAATGAAAACCCTCATAAAGAAATTAAACTGGTTAAAATGAAAAAGTATCTAAATTCGAGTTGCTTTTGCAGGGGAGGGTTTTCCAGATTGCACTGTCATCTCACGTAGATCCTTCTCCAGGAACAGTCTGCTGCTTTCCTTGCCTGTTTTAAATGGTCCCCACATGCACATTTATAACAGTGCATCAATCTCCAGGTAACTGCTTCTGCTCACTGCTGCTGCCAGGAGAAGGAGGGACCCAGAGGCTGAAACCTCAGAGTGTCAGATAAACCAGTCACATGTAGCTCTCCCTGCCTCAAGGGCTGCTCACTCTCCTGGAGGTTTGAGCCTAATGGCAAAATATAATATTCTGGAGCTGCACTGCTTTGATATTCCCAAATGACACCTTCATCTCCTGCCCTCCAGACAGACACCTCAGGAACTGCCTATCCAGTGCAACCTCAGGAAGTGAGGGTTTGTACAGTGAGATAAACCCCCTGTGTTCCAGGCTCAAGGAATTCTTGCTGAGAATGCCCACCCCAGTGGAACTCTGCCTTCAGAGCATGGGCTTGGGACACAATGAAAGATGCTTGAAATCTCCGAGCCATGTCCCAGCTCTGGCAAAAGCCTCTTACAGGAAACTTCCACTCAGAGCATTCAGAGACCCAGCAGAGACCTGGGGCAGAGTCTGAGACCATTTGAGAGTCACATCCCTGCAGGGCACAGGTCAGTCACAGAGCCCAGGGAGGGTGGGAGGTTGGTCACCCGGGAGGCGTCTCAGGAGCAGGAGCAGCACAATTCCCTCTCCCCCTCACTCCAGACTGTGCCAGCCCTCACTCTCCCTGTGCATGGTGCCTCAAGGTGCTTTTTCTGCTTTTCTGATGTTGATAAGTTCTGTCATTAGTGCAGAACATTGAACACACTGTATGGGAGAACAGGCTTCTCTCAGCCCTCAATCCCATTAGAAACAAGCCCAAGACGAAACCACGGAGCTCGTAGATTCCTGAATTCCCTTTTCTGCCAGGACAAGCCTACAACAGTGGCAGAGGATTTATTTACCTGTTAGTACTGGCATTTCTGGGACAGCACCACCAGCAAATGTCTTTCACACTCTGTGACTTATATTACTTGCCAGGACCTCAAGCCCTTCTGAGGCCCAACAGGAATGTGCAAGAATCAGAGGGGGATGCAGACGAGGTTTTCTGGAGTTAGAGTTTGTAAGTGC
This sequence comes from Sylvia atricapilla, assembly GCF_009819655.1. Taxonomy (NCBI): domain Eukaryota; kingdom Metazoa; phylum Chordata; class Aves; order Passeriformes; family Sylviidae; genus Sylvia; species Sylvia atricapilla. The sequence continues at coordinate 5,171,085 of NC_089155.1, forward strand.
CAGTATTGAAACCCTTCTGTATCTGACTCAGGCCCAGCACTGTGGATCTCCTCACATCACTTGATTTTGTGATACCATGTTGTGGTTCAACCACAGATTCCCAGAGCAAATCTGGTAACTCTGCCCAGTCCATGGGGACACCTCAGATGGACAGTCCCAAAAATCTTCTGGGATAACCTGAGACTGTGTCATCCACTCACACTCCTGTCAGTGCTGAACTCCTCCAGAAGACACATCTACTCTGTGCCACAGCAGTGTCAGCTCAGACTTCCAGGCTTCCTGAGACTTGCAACATTAGAAACTCAATCCCAAATGCAGCAGCTGCAAATTCAGCATTAACTCATTTCGGTTTGATTTTGATTTCTTAAGGGCTGGTGGCAAAGAAAAGCTCTGGAGCCTCTCTGTGGAGTTGAGCTCTAATTCCCGCAGAAGAGAGCAGCCCCGTGAGTTCAGAGCTCTGCTTGCTCCCTTTAATCCGTGCACTATTGACTGGAGGAAGAACAAACCTCCTTGGAAGCCTTAATTGGAGCAAGTGGCGTCTGACGATTTTTGTTTAAACTGTAAAAGAAGACTCCTCCCTGGTGGGAGATGTTCAGCAATCAGAATGAGGAGGAAAACTACAAATCCTTGCTGCACACAGCTTGCCTGTGCAGTGGATAACCCAGAGGAGAGCAGCCCTGGGAGCTGCTGGAATATTTGGACAAGGTGACCCCGCACCGAGCGCATTAGCTGCATTATCGGCCTATAAACTGTCTCACTGCTTTACATATCTGTATGGCCCACATATTGAGGGGGAAGATTAGCTTGATTATCAATGAGGGAATGAGCCAAACAATTACTTTCATTATTGAATATCCAATTAATTATTCAGGAGGCAAATCAATTATTCATATCTCATTTAAAGTGGGTCGGGGGAGAAGCGTTGCCACTTGACAGAGATGTTCACAGCCTCTCTGGGTGCAGCAACAATTCTGCTGCAACAGGGAAGAAAGGTATTGGGAGCACGAGCCATGCCCAGAATTGTATTCCCCAGACCATATGGATATCCATCCATACACATTTGGTGGCCAAGGCCAATTCCAGGGAACAGTGAGAGTTTGGAGTTCCCTGCAGGGTCTCCTGAGCCATGATTATTGCTACCTTTTTAATTTGATACAAAGCATCCTCCAGGCCAGCACCAACAGAAGTTCAGAAGCCCATGGGAGTCAAGCATGTGCTGTAGGAGCAGAGACAGAGGACCCAGCTGTACTTGGCCTTATGTGAAAGGAAGAAAAAAGCTCTCATGCAGATAGCAGGAGGGAATCTCCTGGAGAACAGCAGACTCTTAACCATTTTTCAAAACCTGATATCATCATGGAGACATTTTACCAGCAAAATATCTGCATCTTGCTTCCCTCACTTAAATAATGGAAATAATAATTTAAAAATGGTTTGCCCTCTCTCTTGTTGCAGTTCTTTTCTTTGGAGGCAGGAATGGGAGCACCACACACAGTCTGGTCTGAATCCAGAGAGGAACACCCCAGTGCTGCAGTTCCTGGTACATCCACACACTCTTTGCCACACATTGCTCTTCCATCCAAAGCATCAACAAATAACTTACTGCAGGTTGCAGAGCATCCATGGCACTGCAGAGCAGAGGGCAAGACAGAGAGAAAGGAGAGACTGAGACAAGGCAAGGAGAGAAATACAGCCTGGACAGAGCAGATCCAGGAACACAACCAGGGTGAAGATTGTATGGAAAGGCCAAGGTCTGAAAACTCTGCTTTTCTGTAAAACTACCCACACAGGCAGTGACAGCTGGCTGCAACTGTTTGAAAAGCAGGGAAACAGAAGGAATCCTAACTCTGTGCATGTGTGTGTTTGTGTGTGTGTGTATTTCCAAGACAAATGGGTCCCTGGGACATTCGGTGTCTGGGAACACTCTTTTCCTCCATGCTCTCTCACACAGTCACTTGTCCACTCTGCAGCCAAGCCCCAGCCCTCCAGTAATCTCAGTTTTATGTCTCTTTCCTTCTTTGCACAAGCAGAAGTGAGTGATACCATATTGGAAACAAATTGTCAATTACTGAACAATCAAGGCCTCCATTTGTTTGTTAGATTGACTCTCAAATAGCCCGATTAATTATAACAGCACTAATTATTAAGATACACTGGTAGTCATCTCCTATTCCAGAGAGGAGAAGAAAGTCTTTCCTTCTGCTTCTGCTGTCACAGTAGCAGCCTTACCCAATAGGGCGATTTATCTCTGTCAAGCCACTAAAATGATAATGCCAATTAAATCACACAAGTAATTGCTGTTGGAGTCCCCACAGATTTCTCCCAGCAGAGTCAGGTGGAATATGAATGCAGGCTGCCCAGGGAGGGCTGGCTCCTGCTCAGGGAGAGTTCCATCCACTCTAGGGCCTGTCCTGCTCTGATCACTGTCGTGGGGACCACAGGCAAAGCCCCCAGCTTGTGTTCTCAGGGTCCCCAACAGCCCCAGCTGAGCATTTTTGCAGCCAGGGGTGGGAAAAGTCACTCAGAGTCACACAGAGACATCACTGAGCACTTCAGGGCATGAAGAGGGACAGGGCTGCCCCTTTTTGTCCTCTGCAGGTTCAGCTGGTTTGCAGTTTCTCGTGGCTTTGGGAGCCTCCAGCATCTCCTGCTGCTGTCCTGCCTGGACCTGGGCTGTGCCCCCATCCCCTCAGAGCAGAAATGCAGCTGGAAATCTGGGAAGAGCTGCTGTTAAAGGCCTTCCTGGGCACTCACCATGTGAAAAAATAAAGATATATTTACAACACCAACATGCAGTGTGGTCCAGAGAGGGCTGAAGGATCACATACACAGGTAACAGAGGCTGTGACTGATACAGCTGCTACAAAAAGGGGGCTGTGTGCCCCCATGCCCTGTCCTGTGCTTTCTGCTTATTGTGATGAATCCATGTCTCTGCAGCTGGGCAGACCCCACCTAAAAAGAACAGTGTGATCTAACCCAATCTCGCTTCTCATTCGATTAAACCCCGTGAAAGCAGCCATGTAACCTTGTTAATATCACGTTTATTAGAGGGAAGGGGGACAGAAAATTAAGATATACTTCATGTTGTTGCTAATTAGAAAAATTGAGACTTTGCATCTGTGCCAGGCAGAGCAACATGTGGTATTAACAGATGTGAACTCATTACACAGCTGCATCAGAGGAAATTGTGCCACCACAGTGACAAAAATCTCAAAATCAAATTTCCCCCAGTGTCTCGGCTTCCCATTGCCTCCTCCTTCCTTCCTCTAAAAAAAGCTCCGGGGTTATTGGGGGGTTTTTCCACTGCTTTTCCTGGGGACCAGAGAGGAAGGGAGGCTGTTCTTTTTGCAAATATGCACTGAACCCCCCCAGAGAAGCTCAGAGCAGAGACTGGCCAGGCTGCAGCACAACAGCACAGCCTCTGGCTCCTGCTAAAACATAAGGTGCTCTGCAGCTGGAATAAAATCTATCCTGCCTCTCCCTGGCTATGGTGGTTTCCACAGGGAAGCAAGCAGGGAGGGTTGCAGGCAGCCTCTTCCCAAGGGTTTTCCAGACATGACTTCCCTGCAAGGCAGAGGGAAGTGGGAGTAATACCTTAAATGAGGTGTCACCAATAAAGTGCTTCAAATCCTGCCCTTCATCCCCCTGGGAGTCATCTAAGATCACCAGACCACTCACCATCTACAGTAAAGAGCAGCCAAACAGCAAGAAAATAGGCCACTTTTTTATCATTTCCTCTGTGTATTCTGCTTAATTTTTTGTGTCAGATAACAGAATCCCAGAGAAGCCAATCCCAGAGAAAAATCAGAGGTCAGATTTGGGATTCCTCCCTTGCAGCGCTCCCAGGAGCTGATTTGCTCCCTGGCACAGCAGAGAGCAGCCCAGCAAAGCAGCTGGGTAAAAATGCACCAACTTTGCTGATGCTTGTTTCATTTGTGCCTCATTCAGCTCTGGAGAGGCTCAGCTGTATTTCTGGGCAGTGAAAAACATCACAGTGTTATGAAGAGGCATCACTGTGGCAGGCTAACAGGTTTGGGGATGTACAGGCAGGGTGTTGGGGTATGGGGGCTGGAATCCACTTCCCAAACAGCTGGGCACTGGATTAAAAAAAAAAAAAAAAATAGAGACTGAAAAATGAGCTCTAAAGACAGTTTTTACCTTTCTCTGAGAAGATTTTGCAGGGACAAAGGAAAAAAAAAAATTGCAGCAATGCCAACTCTTTCCACCTCCTTTCTCATTCCCAAGGATTCCTACTGCCTTGCAGTGTTACATCAAACACCTGATCCCAACACTGCTCCAAACCACCTCGGGGCAGGGTGAGGTACAAGAGGTACACCTTGGACAACATCTGGAAAGTGAGATCAGCATTCCTCCTGGCCATAAGCTCAGAGCCCTGGACATTTTGTTAAATTGACTCCCCTGTTGAAGAGATATGTTGAAAAAAACCTGCAGTGATTTGCCTGCTGCCTCCCTCAAGGAAAACATTGAGGGGGAGAACAAAAATCCCCAAAACCTTATTTTTAACAAAAAAAATCTAGATAATGGGCATGCTCTGGACTGTCTGGCAAAGTTCTTCCCTTCATTTGCACAGGCAAAGGGCTGGTCAGCGCTGGTTTCACACCAGCTGCTCTGGTAGAAATGTGTCTCTCTTGCACCATTGCACTGCAAACCCTTTATCATCCCTTTGTCCCAGTGAACACACCCCGTGCAGCACAGAAACCCATCACCCCACACACTGCTGAGGCCCTCAGTCCCTTTGTGCAGGCTGTTTCATTTCATAAACTCAAGGGTCACTTTTATTGTGGTCTCTGCTAAATGAAATCACAAAAGCAATTTAAAATCGCTTAAGCAAATCATGAAAGATGCAATATGAGGAAAGGGCTTTGAATAATGGTTAGCCTAAAGCACTGCAACAAAGGGAGTGACTGTGCTTCTGTCAGGTCCTTTCTCTTGGTCTGTATCCTTCATGCTGAATTCCTCATCTTCTGCCTAAGATTTTGGGCAGGAACTCATCAAAGGAGAAAACCACTCTTATCAAATTTCTAACACCGCCTGCTATTCTTCATGGAAAAATGATCTGCAGGACATAGAGAGAGCTGCAACCGAGTCTGGCATTTCAGATATGGAGTAGCCAGAAAATAATAATAAAAACCCAGGATACCATTTTTATCCTGGAAATTATTTTCTAGGGGGAAAAAAAAAAAAAAAAAAAAAAAAAAAAACCACAGTGTAGCCTGTGAACTTCATCCTTATCTGACTGGCATTCAGAAGAAACTTCTGACTGCCTCCAGCCAGAGGCTTTGTCCCACTAGGCAATAGTCCAACACAGAACAAAGTTGGAGGTGACTAAAATGACTGTGAGATAAATTTTCAAACAACTTTTCTTTCCATCCCATCATCAGCAATACACTCCATGGAATATTTCTGTTGCTCAAGGATGACCTTCTTATAGCTCTGAAAAGCTCTGTTCACCTTTCATCAGGCCCTGTACTTGCATGGCACTGGCTCCCATGCTGCCTTATCCTACAAGCACAGCAAGTGTTTTCTCAGGTATTCCTTGCTGTCCTGGATGCTGTGAGATCAGATTTCCCAGCACTCAGTGCCCAGGTAGGGGTGAGAATTCTCCTCAGTGCACCCAGCAAGGGGTAGCCCCTCTCTGGGACAGATTCACTGTCACCCAAAATAAAAGATGCCTGGGCTCACTCACAAGCCAAAGCGATGCCTGAGAGCTCCACTGGACCAGGTTCCTCTGTGTCAGAACTCATTTCTGCCCACATTTCCATGATCTAGGTTGTCTAAGGCAGCCACAAGTCAGCAGCATTCAAAGAATTTATAAAAACAGCAGTCACCTTTGGTGCCTTAACTTCTGGCTGGTGCAGGGGAAAGAAGAAAAGGAGAGGATTTGACCCAGGAACCTCAAAGTGAAGGTCAGAAACTGCACTCAGCCTCACAAGAGGCTTTTTGAAAAGCCTGTACTTTTGCTGTGGTGATGCTCAGCTCTGTTAAGGAAGAAGGAACACACAAATTTCCCTCCTGTGGCCCCAAACTTGAGGCTCTCAGCTGGATCTATTGGACAATATTCAAAACTGGATTAAGGTGCTGCAGCAGACCCTCATCTATAAAATGTGCTCCAAGCAGAATCTGCACATCTGAAACAGCAGAAATTCTGCAGATGGTGGGCCAGACATGCCCTTATTTTAAGCCAAAGATCACATTGGATCTCCACATCACCTTCTCAAGTGGCCACACTCTGCCAGCCACAAAAACAACCCTGCAGAGACACAGCCCTCAAGCCCAAAGCTCCCCAAAAGCTGGAGAAGGTTGGCTGCTATGGAAAGCACAGGTGAATCCCCACTCCAGCTCTTCATAAGGGTCCAGTCCTGCTTCAGCACCTAAGGATCCCCAGTGTCTGGACAAGTCACCATGAAAGCAGTAGAGGAGATGGTCCAGAAAAGAAGAGCTTTTTATTTCTTCCCTCCAGAAGTGCCTCAGTAAATGCTTTTATCATACCGCCCCCTTTCAAAAAGAAACTCCCTTCTAAGCTTATGCCCGGTAATAACATGTCCCACATTTTCAATTAGCTCAAATAATGTGGCTCAATCGATTGATAACCCACCTTTAGCTGCGAGCACACGCGCACCTGTGCGTGCAAGGAGACGGGGCACGCCTGCCAGAGCGAGAGGCATGAGAAATGAACTGCCTGAAATTAACTTTAAGCGTCCAAGTGATTAAACCATTGTGCTGTGATTGTGTAGGATACTGCCTTTCTTCGGCAATTAAGCCTGTATTGATCAGATAGCAGGAGGAAAGGGGCCGGCAGAGCGATGCTCATTCAGGCTGCCATAATTAAGAGTGATCATCTATTGTTGTGGAGCACACGGCACAGCCCAGCTCCAGCAGGCTCTTCCCTCTCCCTCCCCTGGCCCTCGCTCCCATGAACACGTGGATTGAGCATCTGCTGGGAGTGAAAATTGGAGCAGGAGCCGGCTGAAGTTGCTCTGTAGCAGGTCAGGATTAAATTCGTATCTTTCCCCATCCATTCAGCCCCAAGAACAGCTTCTGCTGCTCACCAGCAAGATGGGGAAAAATGGAGCATGAGAGAATACAGACCACCAAATCTGAGAGCAGCTCTTGGGCTGAGTGTGGGGCAATAAACCCTCATTAAGACTTTGGGGAAATTGCACCTCTGCTTTTGTGTGGACCACTCCATCAAGAGCAAACACTTTCCAGAGTAGATACTCCTGCTCCCAATATTAAACTTTTTTTAAAAAGTAATTTATTTAATGTATTTTTTTGCTTCTCAAATGCACTCAAATCAATCTGCTACCCTTAAACACAGCTTGAAATTGGCTTCTTATTAATATCTTAACTAGAAAATTTCTTTCTTACTACTTCTGCTGAGCCCTTGCTAACATGCAGTGTTGCTTTGCCTTTCTTCACTTCCATGGCTCCAGCCTGGGAAAATTGGCATGGAATAACAGCATTTAAAATATCAGCTGACAGACTGTAAGTTCATGATTTCTGTGACAGCAGTCCTTGGGCATTTAAACTCTTGTGGTAAACGGTATTTCCTTACTTAATTATTCTAGTTCCCAGTATATCATTTCTCAGGGTATGGATGGTGCTGTGAGTCTCAGAAAAATGATCCATGTCAGTCAAAGTGTGTTATTGTGGGCTTGGGGGAAGATTTGGATCATTTCCTCCTGAAGACTACAGAATGCAGCACCTGAAAACACACTTCCCCAGAAAGCAAGGGAACATGGCACTGAGCCACATCACTCCAGAAGTGATGCAGTGATTCATTATTCATCAACAAGACCTTGCAAAAACCCTGATGCTGGCATCTAAAACACGGTGATAACCACTGATATTTTCCTTCACCTCTGTGGATTGCTACCAAACGTAAAACAGAGAAAAGATTTGCACTGATGTTACTTGCCACAGCCACAAGGTAAGTAGCCATGGTCCTTTAAACCTAAGTTTGTCTTTCTAGTTGTATATTTGAACCCACAAGTGTGACTGAAGCTTTTACATTCTCCATTTCTGTCCCAATCACTGAGCTAAAAGTACAGACTGACAGGTAGGGCTGGCACACAGTGTCTATGTGCAGACCACTTTTATGTAGTACCTTCCTTCATAATAAGTCAAGGACTCTGTCCTATCCTCTCCACCTCGTCAGCCTTGCTTCACTTTAAATACATCTCACCACTGTAGCCACAGTTCTTGTTTTAGTAGATGAGATGTGGCCTTGCCATTGTTTTTCCAGTTCTCTCAGTCCTGGCCCTTGTGAAGATCATTGTTCATCTCTGTTAGCTCACGTTCCCTGCTGAACACAGATCTCCTCCCTGTCTTTCAATGAGGAGCATTTCCTGCTGCTTGACAAAACCCCTGCCCATGATAACGGTGCATCCAAGTCCTGGCAGTCTGAACCCTGGCACTGTGCAATTTCATTTTCACTGCCCTACACCAACCCTGCCTCCTTGCTGACTTTGAATGCTACAAGCTCCTGCAGGACAAGAGTTGGAGATCTCTGCTCTGCTCCTTTCCTTCCTCTCATAAGCTCAGTGTTACTCAACAGCTCTTGCCCAGGCAGAGTAAAGGGTTAAGCACAAAGATCTGGAAGAGGCAGTGCTGTCCTGTCACAGAGCTGCCCTTTTGCCTCTTCCTCACACATCCACACTGCTCACATAGCCTGCATTCCTCCCTGTTAACACCATTAAGCTTTGACCTGAACTAGACACAGAGCTAAATATGTGTGCACCTGTCCCCTTATAATGACCTGCTATTATCATTTTCCACCCCTCCTTTTTGATTGATGGATATTATATGCAGAGTGACCCTCAGGATTTTCTTTTTCTCACCCCCCACCCCCCCCCCCCCGCTTTTTGTTAGGCCTTGCTAAAGCAACCTGCAAATTAATTTAATATCCTCTTTTGGTTGGGAGCTATGAAACGAGGGCTCGAGGCTGATGATGCGTAAACCATTTGTGGCATGTATTTAATCTCTGGACAATGGATAGAGATGTTAGTGCATGCTACACTAAGTTCTATTTACGCTGGCTATTAAGTGCAGTCAAGCTGAAGGCAATCGGAGCACATTACAGGGCCTAATGGGAGAGGATGCTACACAACAGTACATTAAAGACTGAAAATGAATTAAGAAGGAAGCATGGTAGAGAAAGCAGACAAGGAAAGGGTTCTGTATACAGATAACTCTTATTGACAGCACAAATATTCGTGTACTCCGAGTTCCCAAATCCAATTTTGGTATTGGATACCACTCTAGAGGGAATGTTTTGAGTTCCATTTTCATGCAGACACAAAATGACTCGCAGCCAGCCTGCACCTCCCACCTACACCTCAGTGGTTTGCATAACCTGATGCTGGGAAATGCATCCCCTTTTTTCTGCCTTGCAAAGCTAAGCCAGATCCCTCTTGACCACCTAAATCAGGCTAAACTTCCTCAGCCTGCTCCCTGCAATGAGTCTACCCCAGAAAGACCTTGCTGCACTCCCAGCCCTGCTCACTCTCCTTGGCACTTCTTGCTCTGGCTGTCACTGAGAAAATTCAAGCCCTCTGGGAAAGACAGGAGAGAAATGCACTGTGGGAGCAGCCCATGAGTTGTGAAAACTGTATCTTTGCTTTTGTCTTTTTGTCCCTGTCATCTGGATGGGAAGAATTTAGAGATGACAAAATACTGGCCAGCTGCCTTTTCAAAAAACCCCAGAACCCAAGAGTGGCACTACTTTACTCCATCTCACACGTACAATTGTATGAGTTTACTTTTAGGTGCAAAAATCTCTATTTGTGAAGAGACTGGCTTGCTATGTCTTCCTGAGAATGGTGGCTTCATGTAGACTGGTGAAAGAAAGGTCCAGTTTATCATTAAAAACTTGCACATAAGGAAAAGAGAAGCAGCAACCAACCTACTAAAGCCACATGCTCACACTGATCGGCTCTGCTCATTATTTCACCAAGACCCAGCTCTGACTGGCACTGCTGTGTCCAGGTTGCAGACACTTACCTGACCCACTCCCTGCTCCCCCTGTGCAGGGAAATGAGCTGTGCCCTGAAAGCATCTGCCCATGGTACTTTGGACATTTATTTTAGGACAGTATTCCTTTGACTCAAGGCTTCCCTGCTTGTATTGCCAAGAACTTCACTGACTGTCAAAGGCTGGCCACCAGTCCTGGTCAGAACCACCCCAGCCCTGATTCCTGAGGCCATGCCCAGGGAATGTGTCCTCCCTTCCTCTGCAACTCCCAAAGTCAGACTTGCCTCTGACAAGAAGCTCCTCGCTACTTTTTGGCAGGTTGGACTTCACCAACTTGATGTCAGCAGAAAACACCTGTTAAGAATCAGAAAAGCACACCCTATTTATACCCAGTAAATACACTAAGAATGGACAGAGAGCCTGCAAGGAACCAGGTGCTCTTTGACATCCCAAAAGCCTGAGACTACACTTGGATAAGACCAGAGAGTTTTCCTTCAGAACAAGACTGTGCTAAAGAAAAACCTTTCTTTCTTTTGGGTGTCCAAGACTTTATTATGATCTCCTCTTCCTTCCATTTCTTGAAGTGTAGAGTAAAGGCATAAAGGAATTACTTTTCACATAGTCAGTTTATTCTAAAAGCAGTTCTGGCAATAAAAGGAAGGAATATTAGAATCCTTTAATAACCATCCTGGTTTGGCAGCAAGGGAGAGTTTTGGGTCTTTTAAAATACTAGGAGAGTGAAAAAATCAATTCATTGCTAACACGAAGAGAAATATAGTGAAACCAATACCTAAGCTTAAAATACTACGTACACAGGAATTCAAACTAATCTGTTCAATCCAGGCACTGACTAGCCAGTGACTTTGTCTGGCTAGTTTCAAGGAGCAAACTTGTAGTGAAGCTCTGCAGAAAAAGAAGAGCAGTTGTTTGCAAGCAAACCTCCCAAGTCCAAGACAAATGACTTTCACACAGTATTTGGATAGGGCTGGAGGGAAGAGAAAGGAAAGAAGTGTTGTTTCATGGAGGTCTCTTTTTCCTTGGCTGGTGAAACACTTCCTCCTCTCAAGGATATTCTTGTAACAAGTGTCCTTTCTGTTTTCCAGAGCAAAACATACTGTAAAATAAATATATAAATTACACTTTCTATTAAATATATCTTAATTGTTTATTTAATAAGTATTTCCCTGGGAAATATAGCCTTGCTTATGTTTATGGAAATTTGAGACCTTCTCATATTTCTGCAGTAAGTTCCTTTGGTCACTGTCATTGGAGTTTAGCGCTTATTGTGACACAAGACAGTCTGAATTAACTCTGGGGTGTTTGTAGGAGGCAGATGCTCCACAGCTGCCATGGGCTCTGCTGTGTCTGATCATTTCAGCACAGCCTCCTGCCCCATTCCTTTAGCCATGGCCCAGCACACTCAGTGCACAGCTCACAGCCACAATCTTCCAATGATGCCCCGAGAGCAATGAGAAATCACAAACCCAAAAAGTGTTCATGGGCTTCTTGTCCCTTTTTGGGTGATGAACGTGATGCTCAGCTGCTGTGATCTGCAGAGTAGTTCAAAAACAAACTGTTCTGACATCAGTTTGAGATCCTTTCTATTTTTAGAAGCATCTTGTAAGGAGGAAGAGTAAGGGAGAGAATGAACAAGTTTCCTCCTAGCTAGCACTAAAAATCCAATCACAGCTTTCTTTTTCACCTTCTTCCTGAGAATTTCTCTGTCTTCTCATCCACACCAAAAGACTGGGTAAGCAGAAGAACAAGCAGGGGAGGAAATAGTCTCAAAACCCTTACAGACCACAGAACTTCTCATCAGAAGAGAAAAGGCTGAATGAAATCGACTTCCAGCCTTGGAGGAAAGGAGAGGAAAGGAGAAGAGAGTCAGGAAGCAAAGAAGTATCACAAACAATCAGCAAGAAATATTTGTCAAAGACCTAAAGGTCCTCTTTTCCTGGGGTTAACAGGAACAAATTCCCACTGTGGCCAAAGAAGAAGGTGCCCCTACCTTCAGAGCACCCCTCACTGGTCACTGGTGAACCAGGAAAATTCTCCGAGGCCACTTGCAAGGTCCTGTGAGTAATGCAAGGCAGCACTTTGTACTTTGCTTCTTTGCTGAGGGTTATCCAGCTTAACAAGTTTTCCACAGTTCAGGGAGTGTTTAAAAGGTTCAAAGTTTCTTGTTGTTTATAAGAAGAACAACTGTGTTTATCACCAATGCAATAAAGCTGCTGAAAATAATCGTCATAATCAGTGGCTGCAGCCCCACAGGAACGTCACAGTCCAAGGCAGCACCTTCCCAGCCCAGGTACAACCATCACCTGCTGATCATTAAACTCTGTGAAAGCCAAAGCACAAATGAGAACCCATTGGGCAGTGCCATGACCCTTTGTCAGGGGTTAAAACGAGCAACAAGGCAGGGTGAAGGGCTTTGAATACAGGTTTGTGAACACCTCGCTGCTGGGATCCAGACTCCCCTGGAAGGCCTCACCATCATCATCTTGTCTAACACACCTCTCTGGGCACACTGCACATCCTCAGATGGCCAAACCACTCCTTGGTGCTGTCTCATGTGGGCTGACATGAGGTAAGGGAGCAGAGCCTTCTAGACTGACATTTGCCATCAATTTGAATACATTGGTCTAGGAAAAAAAAAAAAAAACTTGTTTTCATTGTAAAAAAATGGACATTTCTAAAACTGTCACTGCCTGTGATCTACTGGCATGTCCAGGGAACCTGCCATTGCTCACACCAACGTTCCCTCTTCACGCACGTAAGCAGAGAAATCTGTGGGTGTGTGGAAGGAGGGGCAGGACAAGCAAACTCAAGGACAGTAAAACCTTCTACTGAAGGTGGAGATGAAAGACAGAGAGAAGAGTGGGAAAGCAATACATTAAACAAAGCAGAAGAATGCACTGCTTTGTCCAGCTGCTGCTGATGATGAGTAGAACAGGCCCACGTGGTGTGAAGTGCCAGAACCACAACAATTATCACACAGGATTAATTTAAGATAGCGAACAAATGACGGTCTGAAATCCCCGATTTTGTTTTCCAAATCACACGCTCACATGCCCGTTGTCCAGGATTTCTGCACTGGGGTGAAGGCAAAGGGTGGAAAACCCACAATTCCCGTACAAGTTACAAAACACTTCTCCTTTCACAAGAGAATCTATGGTTTTAGTTTGTCCCGATGACTTTGTGACGTTTGTACAGATGATAGATACTGAGTATCCCCCTGATAACCTCCGAAAAACAGGATAAATAGAGGTGCTGAGGGTAGCAAAAGCACATTGTCCTGATCCAGGAGGTTGATAGGAGAGCACGGGTAAGCACAAGGGTCAGCAAGGGAGGTGAGAGCCTGAGTTTTGTAGAGAAAAACATTGGCTCAACATGAGTGCTGGAGAAACAAGGAATGATTCTGCATGAGCTGCCTTATCAGGAGTTACGCATTTATTTAACTGACTTAAAATCATTTTAAAAATCCATGCAAGGCTTTTGGATTCTGAGACATCATTGGCAGCACAACAAAAGAACAGAGGCTTTAAAACAAGGTATTAAACAGGAAATTGCGCAGCTCTCCACTGAAATTCTCCTCCCCACCTCATTTTGCGCATTCTTTCGCACTCTTCATCATTCTGGAAATTGAATTTTTAGGCGCCCTCACAATGGCCAGAGCAGATAGTCTTGGCAAATCCAGCTCTCAAGGAGAAAGGCAGATGAAGGGGTCTGCAGGCCCACACTATCCCTTCCTGCCATATCTGACACCTTGTAGATTGTGATGGGTCTGCTGTGGAAAAGAGAATATTTTTATTTTCTAGTTCCCCTAAGGAGTTTCTCAGTAACAGCCTTTGCCTTGTAGCCTGTAGGTCAAGCAATTACCTCAGGTATATCCATTTACCAAACTGTAGCTTTCTCTTTTTATGTTTTCAATATATTCTTCAATCAGAAGGGATTGAAATAATTATACCTGAATATTTTGATTTCCTGAAAGTTTTGGGGAAAGAACATTAAAATAATCCTTGATGTACCTCAAGTGTCTTGCCCTCCTCAGTATTGTTTCCTCAGTTCCAGTTTCCTTGTTCCCTTTTCCATATAGAAAACTTTACTCTGTAATTTTTATTTCAAAAGGTATAAAATCTCTGGGTATCCATCTCAATTCTCCAATAGTTCTTAGCAGCCTATAGCAATGCCAGTTTCTCCAAGGAAACATGGTTTTTCCTAGCTTTGTCATGAAACCTGTAAAAGGAGGAGCTGGTTCATTGTTAACCCACCTTCCACAGTTTCACTTTGTGTTTTATAGCAACTTTGATATTTCAAAAAGCAGCCCTCTGCCTCTCTCCTTTCCTTACCACTGTATTTCATTAACCAGCAATGCACGATCTGAGCTGCAACATTCAGAGAATCAATAACCTAAAACTTGCCCTCACCTCTCCGTGCCTCACTGAACACCAGACCATAACACCCCCTGGAAAATATATATTAGGGATATTACAAGATCTGTTGTTACCAAACTCGATTCATTTCAGCCCCTTCCATGCAGGACCAATAAACACATGCTCTTCTCACCTACAAATCCCCAACAGCCTCTGCAATTAATATCTAATTAACAAACAAAAGCAGAGATGCCAGGTGGAACAGCACAAACCCATTCACAGCTCACAAAGGGAACAATTAACTGCTGCCAGCTAAGGACAGTGAGAAAAATATTTTGTTAGTGAATAAAGCCCTTCTGCCAGGGTTGCATGTGTTTATAAAAATAAAATAAACCAGCTCCAGTTCAAGTGCAAGATGTGGGCTCTGAGTCAGGAATTGCTTAGGGCAGTCTGGGGGCTGGACCAGAGGGTCTTTATAATTCCCTTCTGACAATGAGACCATAAATCCACTGTCCTTCCAAAAACTTTTAAAACAGATTATTTATGTCTTTTTGTAAGCCGTGAAGCTGCTCCCACAAGAGATAAAGCAGACTTCACCACTGAATGAGCTAAAAACTGCACAAATTGGCTTCCTCCAGCAAACCTCACATTGTACATGGCTAACAAATTAACAACAGCATCTGTGGAGGGGAAAAAATATCTTCACTGTTCCCAACTTGAGTGAAGACGTGCTTGAGCTCCAGCTGAGGTTCAGCCCATGGGATTTGGCTGCCTGAGATGTGAGCTTGGTGCCTGTGTGTGTCCTTGCAGAGTAAATCAGTGCCTACCCTGCCCATCCCCATCACTGGAGCCCAGAGAAGGTGGCTGCAGCAGGCTGGCTCTGCAATAGGACTCAGTCCTCCTATTCCCTCTGCATCATCCTCTGAGGTGAGCACTGGGGAAGTGTCCACATCCATCCCCCTGGTCTCTCCCTGTCCCATTTTCTCTGAACCTGAAGCACTTTGGTGAATATCCCTGGCCTCAGAGTTTTCAGTTTGCTTTTGCTCTCAGCACCCCCTCCCTGGCTTTGGGCAGGTGAGTGTAAAGAGCACCAGCCCTGCTTCATACTCAGCAAGGCAGGGATGGATCCTCTCTGGGGAGAGCTCTGCAAGTGGGGCAAAGAGCAGGGTCAACTTGTCCTGCTTTCTGGCCATAAATGACACATTAATTATATTTAAGGTTAATAACTTTTTCTGTTCCTAGAACTGTACAGCTGTTAGACAAAGAACATCATTCCTATTAGTACAGTGATGTTCCTTGCCCCATCCCTGGAAATGTTCAAGGCCAGGTTGGACAGGACATTGAGCAACCTGTTCTAGAAGGTGTCCCTGCCACAGCAAGAGATTGGAACATGATGATCTTTAAGGTTCCATCCAACACAAATCATTCTGTGACTCTGATTCTGGGATAATAAAAAAGGCAACTGTTGGAAAAATCTACTTTGCCCTCAAGTCTGAGTTTCTTTGCAAGTGTTGTGTTTGTGTTGGAGCAGGTCTCCAACCAGGACTTGGCAGTGCCCACAGGCACAGGTTTCCCCAGGCCTGCTGTCAGCTGCACACCATGACAGGTTAAACCCTGTTCTTTCTGAATAACTCTTCATGTATTTCCCACCAACTCCCCGGCACCTGTGCTGGGGGTTTAACTCCCAGGTACCAGGTCAGCGCTTGAAGTTGTGTTTGGAGGGGGACAGACACCAGTGCAGCAGCAGTTGTCCCTGCCAGGGCTCATATGGTGACAGTGCCCACCTGCCTGGCCCTCAGGTTTATTTTCAGCCACTGTGATGTGACCCTGCACTTTGCTAAATCCTGCACTCCAACACCCCTCACACTCCCACTGCAGCCCATGCACGCACAGTTCCCAAGTCCTGCATGGACTAGCCAGTAAATCAGGGCTGTAAAAGTATTTTTGGCCCCTTGCCCAGTATGTGTACCTCTTAATCCCTAATTCCAATTGTGTAAACAAGGCATGACATAACTGGTGTGCCATGGAAATATGCTCTATAAAGTTGATTACCGTGCTTCATCCCATTAGAACAGCAGTCACTGTAAAACTCTAGATAAGGCTAAAGCAATTTATTTATGTTTCTAAAGGAGATGGGCACATTTTGGCATTTCAGGGCATGATCAAACTTGACAGGCGGACTCTAGAGCTATTTTGCAGCTCGTATAACAGCTTATTTCAACCTGTACTGGGTAGGAATTTTTAAACCAGATATCCTAAAAGGTCAGATCAACTGTGGCTGTTTCTCAAATATGCAAAGAGGGAGAGCATAAAAAGCCTTGGATTGCCTGAGTGACCTCTTCAGCCAGATGTCAACCCAGCTCCTCCTCTCCTCTGGGTGCTTTTGGAGGTCAGGAGCTGCAGGCATTAGAGAAAGAAGAGCTGCAGCCATGTCCCTGTGCAGCCAAGCTGACTGTCACAGCAGGATTTTGTGCCGGGATGACAGGAGGCAGCTGTGCTCCCCTTGTCCATCCAGCAACCTCCAACAGCCTCATCCAGCTCTCAGCTCCCACCTGCAGCCCACGGGTCAGGCCTGAAACCCCAGGTCAGGATGGCCCAGAGCACCTGTGACAAAGCTGGGACTCCAGCACAGGTCTCCTGAGTCCCCTCCCAGAGCTGCCAGCTGCTGGAGGGTGAGGACTCAGGTCGAGACTTTCCTACAGCCCCTCACTTCCCCTGGCATTGCAGCTCTGAAGGGAACCAAACACCCACCACAGACTCCAGTTCCAGAAGGAATTGTGGATGAGAAAAACCCAGAACTGCTGAGCCCAGGTTTTCTTTCCCTGCTTCATGGGTCGAAGCCAGAATTCTCAAAAAACACAAGGAACCTTCCCTGAACCTGCCCCAGGTTTGCAGCAAGCAGGAAACCTTGGCAGTTTCAGATTTCACTTACAAATCAGCTCTGAGGAAAACAGCTACTGTGATCGAAGGCATCAAAAATTGATATAATTAACACAAATCAAGGGTATAATATACATCAACTTGTGGATGAGCTCAAAAGCTCCTTTTACAGCTATAAAAGCCAAGGAATTTTTCCATTATCTCAAAAAGAGCTTGATAAAGTCTTTTGCTTGTAGAATTGAGCCTGTAGCAGCTGGTAGGGTTACTGAACCAGTTACAGCAGCCTTGTGCTGTGTTATAAAGACATCTCTCTTGCTGGAGAAGAAACGATAACTTGCATTCATAGAGGCATTTTTTAACCTGATTCTTTAACCATCTCCCACCCTTTCCTTCTGTCACCTCTTGAAAAGGTTTTTCAGACTGGAACTGTACTTGATTTTAGTCTAATTGGAAGGAAATGTGAGACCCAAATCTTGGTTCTCATTGGCATGGAGACACTTGCATACAATCACGGTATGCAAAACAGCAGAAGTCTGAATTCATAATTGGACGTTCCAAAATGTAATTATGAAAGATGAAATGCTCCTTTCAATGAGAAGGCTGTAAATAGAATAATTAATTTTGTGTTTGCTTGAACAATTCTGTATTATGGACCTTACACTGGAACTGAAATTAATTAAGTGCACCAGGATTTATGGAGGAGGTGAAGAGAGAGGGAAAAAAAAGAATTAATCTGAAGTAAAAGATAGATGACTTTGTGAGTGTAATGATGCGTTAGTCTGGGGTATTCTTTAACAAATTTAGCAGGCATGTTCTGGGTACAAACAGCACTCACTGACAGAATTATCTCAACTAATGCAGCTGCTGGACTCTGAGCAAATTGAGATTGCAGATGAGTACTTTAGATTTAGAGCTATTAACCCTCTGTGTGCTGGGGATGTGTTTCCGTTCCCTGCGTGGCAAGGTCAGCTGTGTGTCCCTTGTGCCAAGGTCTGCAGGACGTGGCCGTGCAGCAGCTCCCTGGGCTTGTGTGGGCATGAACACACATGAATACACACAGGAACACACAGGAATACACAGGAATGTACACAGGAAAACACAGGAACACGCAAGAAAACACAGGAACACACATAAATACACATACAAACACCCAGAAACACACATGAATACACACAGGAACATGCAGGAACACACACAAACACACATAAATACACACACAAACACGGGAACACACACACACAAACACACAGGAACACACACAAACACACATGAGTATACACAGGAACACACATGAATACACACAGGAACACACAAACACACGTGAATAAGCACAGGAACACATACAAACACACATGAATACACACGGGAACACACACACAGATACATAGGAACACACACAAACACACAGGAACACATACTGGCAGGGTTGGATGTCAGGCAGTTCTGGGAGAACAGCAGAGGAGAGGCAGAGCACGCAGAGGAAAGGGAAAGGAAATGAGGAGAGCACAGTTCAGAGTTAGGTCTCTCAGTGGGCTCAGGGAAAGAGGGGACAGTGGCTACTGCCAGTTGTGATTTTTAAAGCAAACAAAGCCAAAGTGAGCAGCCAGGGAATAACTGCAAACCAAACAGCTTAGCTGTGACAAGCTGCTCCTGAGGTCATTTCAAATGGAAACCCAGAGTTATTCCTTCCCTCTGTTAAGATCAGGCTATAAAAACCCAGGTGTAAAAATCTCTTCCAACGCTTCATTCAGGACTAAAGCACTTTCCAGGCCTGAATGGATGAGGGATTTCAGATTTACCAGACTGGCAGAGCCCCCTGAGACACCCGGGGCAGTAAGCACTTCCGACATCCGGAGCTGTCAGTCCAAAGACATTTCCAGCCCCATAAACGTTATGCCTTACTGGTATAATTTTGAATAAAATAATGTAATTTGCCATAGATTCAGGAATAATCAATGTGATACTTCCCCTCCTCAGAGTGACTCTTAGGCAGCACTTTGTGAAGCGTTGGCTGGGCTGTGCAGGATTCCTGCACCGTGCAGGGACACTGGAGTTCAGCACGGTGTGTCTGTGGAGTGTCAGCTTTCCCTGCCTGAGAACCAGCCGCTGAGAGACACATGGCAGCTGGAATCAGCCCCCTGGGAATCTTCTGACACTCTGGGAAGCAACCAAGGAGGATGGGCTGGTGCAGCCCTGGAACAGAGGGAGAAGCACGAAGTATTGAAGAGAAGATCCTTTGCGATAGCCTGAGCTGGGATAGGAAGGCCAGGTGTCACTATGGGATTTCGGGTGCCAAAGTCCCTTGGACTGCGAAATAGCTGAGAGACAGTCATGATCTGGTGACCTGAAAAAGAACCACTTTAATAAGAAGCAAAATAACAAACAGCAAAACGACCTCGGTACAGGGTGCACCAAAACAGCGGAGGCCCAGGGAGTTACAATAACTTATATAGGCTAGGGTGAGGGTGGAGTCTGAGGGCAGGGAACCAATGGGGAGAGAGGGTTAGGAATATGCAAATTATTGCGCCAAAAAGTAACCAATGGTAACAAGGGGAACCGAGAACTTTCTAGTCTGATCTACATAGGGAGCTCCCATGAGGCCTTGCAGGTGAGATTTCTCTCACCCTGACCACGGGATTCGTGCCACAGCCTAAACTTGAGGCTTTCTTTGACCCCAACAGTCCGTCATCTCTGCTTTATCATCTGCTCCTCCTCTGCTGGGATTTCTGTGCTAGGGAAGAAGTTTCTCAGACCTGGTTTTATTCCTTAGTAGGATGGGATTCCTCAGGGTAGGACTTCCTTGTGTTTCACAGACATCTGCTCCCAGAGGATAATGCAATTATCACAAATTGTACCACAGTTTATCAAAGTTCAGCATGACAAACTTCACCAAAGTCACTTCTATTTGTGTGCCTCCAAGACTTTCTCCTCCATCCCCTGTGCCTGGTGAAGTGCCAGGGAGGGGAAAGGTGTGAAACCCATAACCCTCAGACATGGCCTGAGATGCTCACAGCCAGGGCAGGAGGTGGAGTGTGAGTCTGAAACATGTCCCTGCTCTCTTCAGGTCAAGCTGTTGCCAAGCCTCAGTCTGACCTCTGGGCTGGAGGAGACTCAGCAGAGATGTGACTGCTTTGCACCAAAAGCTGAAGCACCACCGTGTGGGAATAAGGGCCTCCTTCTCCAGGGAAGAAAGTGCTGGGATTGCAGCTTCTAAGAGTTAGAAGCTCCCTGGAGGATGGTTTCCCAACACCATACATTGATCTCTGGGTAGCAGAGTGCACTGGGGTACAAGGCCTATTTGCTTGCTAATATTTGTTTTCATTTTCCACAATAAAATGCTAAATATGAACTACGGTTACTCTGCCTTAAATTGCAACAAGAGCTGCATTTTCCACTTGCTTGGTTATAGCTCTTTAAGTGATACATTATATTGTTTGCCAGAATACTTCTACAAAGTCTTTGCTTCATTTAACTTGTAGAACAATTCAGCCAGATTGGTCTATAAAAGGTGTACTTAAAATCAGGATTACCCCAGGACTCAAAAGTGCTAAAACGCAGTCTCTCATTTCCCATGGCCTTCTGAGCATCTGAACATATTTATACCTTCTGCATTGCAGCAAACTTAATCAGAAGGACAGGCTTGCTAACATCTGTGCATTCCATTCACTTCTGGAGTTGTCTCAATCTCTTCTGAAACCTGATTCTGGCTGTCAGAGCACATAGCTCTCCATGCTGGGTATTATTTGGACATGTAGACATCTGTCATCAGGAAGTGTGATAGATGGTTTTATTTACCCACACAGGCAAAGACTGGGACAGCAAAGGACTCTTACACAGGGAGAAAGTATCCTGAAAACCCTATAAGTCTGATCCTTACTTTTCCCAGTCTGTGGCTGTGGCAGTGACTGGACACTTGGAAGAGGAAAATACGTTACACATCTCAGGATGGACATATTGCCCCCAGATAGCTCTGGCCAAAATAGGTTAAACAAGTACCACAGGTGATATGGCATCTCCAACAGAAGGAGAAATGGAGAGGAGGCTTAGATTGGATATTAGGAAGAAATTCTTCCCTGTGAGGGTGGAGAGGCCCTGGCATAGGGTGCCCAGAGCAGCTGTGGCTGCCCCTGGATCCCTGGGAGTGTCCAAGGCCAGGCTGGACAGGGCTTGGAGCAGCCTGGGACAGTGGGAGGTGTCCCTGCCCATGGCAGGGGGTGGACTGAGATGAGCTTTAAGGTCCCCTCCAATCCAAACCATTGCACAAATCTATGATGAACTGATCTCCAGTACCAGAAATTCCTGCAAGTAGGAGGGTTTGTAGTAAACTGTAGCCACACTGGGATTTAGAAATAGGTTTAAGGGAAATGGAAATCTGTTTTGATAGAAATCATCAAAAAGATTTAAGTAATTCATGAATTAAACACAAATTCACCAACTAGTCCCCACAGCTGTTTTTTCTTCTCAAATTCTTTCTCCTTCTAACCTCCCATCTAGCAGTCACCAAATGCTAGGGCAAAGTCTAGAGCCAAACTGGAATTTTTGGATGCTTACTTTCGGGGTTTGGTCTGTATCCACACGTAGTTCCAACCTGAGTAGAGACAATCCTTTCTGTCTTCCAGCCTTCCAAAAATAGTCTAATGTAATAAATCCTTACTGGTTTTCCATTTCCCAGGAATCTAGGATTCCTGTGCTGAAGCTCCCAGAGAACTGAGACCAGATACAGACAGAGGAACCTGTCCCCCCCACTCCTTCTTTTCCAAAAAGCTTTTTACTACAGCAGCCAGTGGCTCGCAGCTGGGAAGTGACAGGGCTGGTTTTGGGTAGCCAGGGACTGTCATTTCCCCCTGTCTTTGCTGTCCACTTGCTTTAAGCTGATTTATTTTTTTTTAATGTGTGTGCAGCATGGTTCCCCCACACTCCCTCTGAGCCTGCATTTAAAGTGAACCCCCAAAAAATGCCAATGCACACGTGTGTGTGTGTGTACATGTGTTGTGTAGTATATATTATATTCATAAACATCTCAGTATGTCGAACTACATACTGAGGTGCTGGTGAATATTATCTTTCTAAGGGCACCGGGAAGATGAATAAAATAAAATCAGTTGTATCTTTTAATTTACAAAGGCGAGGGATTGCACTCTGGGTGTGTCTTTGCCATTAGGGAAAAGCTGCATTTGAAACTTCAGATTTGTATGTTTGGGGTTGTTTTATACATATTACAAACATTTCAGGGTAATCCATGTTGTCTGCTGCAGACTGTGAGAGATGGATAGATAGTGATTTCCTTTAAACCCTAATTTCTGGAAACAAATGACTGCCTAGAAAACCTTACTTTTAAAAACAAAATTAAACAGGTTGGTAAAATTTCTGTGTATGGGAAATCTGAAAATGGGATTTAAATGGAAGTAAGAATCTTGCAAACAAGACAGGATTTAAAACTTTATATGGAGCAGTGAACAAGTAAACTCATAACCTTGAGCTGATTTTTGTTCACTTGCTTTGACAATGATGCCAGGCACCACATCCAAAACATAATATTTTATCTCATGTAGATACAAAAAGGCATATTTTCAGAAACCTCTTGTCACAGGATGCAGGAAAGCAGGAAAAAAAGGCAAATTCCTCTAATCATTGTAGCAGGATAACTCAAGCTAATAACATAACCTGAAATTTTGCAGTTTTATATTATTAGAAGGAATGGGGGAAAAAAACCCCTCACCAATCCCCCTGACACTGATTCATCAAATAAATTAACTCTGTTCATCAGTTAACTCTCACTGATCAAATAGGGTTAAAATTCTTGGATCTGATTCACACTGCTAATTTTGCAAAGGGGGGGAAAAAGCACAGTGGGATGGCAGGAGCCAAATCTGCTATTTCACCATAACTGACTGAACCTTGGGGGCTGCTGTTTTATTCTTGTAATATTTCCTTTAATAAAAAAAGTGCTTGATTAAAACAGCCTTTTAGAAAACATTAATTCAGGAGCTAAAAAAAAAAAAAATTCAAATGAACTCAAATAGATTTTCTCTGGTACGTTAACGTTGCATTTAGGATAATGGATAAGGAGAAGGATGGATTCTGTAGGTATAAATCAATAAGCGAGGGGGGTTGATGAAACTGCAACCTGTGAGAGTGAAGCCCTGGTGGTTTCTGATATCATCAGGAGCCTGAGATTAATTTGTTTGACAGTCCAGTCTCCTGCATTCATTATTTTAGCAACAGGACCACGGTGCTCACGTTAACCAGGCAGCCAACACACTCTCACTCAGATCCCCTACAAGCACCTGGGTTAGAGCAAAAACCCCGGGTGAGTTGTCCCGGATACATGAACAGATTATCCTTTTTACTCCTGTAACAAAACTGTTAGAGAGGGTGGGGTTATGGATGGAGAGATGGAGTAAATTGGTAGTTTTGGATTAGCCCCACTGCTGGTCACACACCTGGCAAGGACCTGGCTCTGCCACTCTTACAAGGCTCAGTGCTGCCTTGATGAAGCTGTTAATGATTCCTTTGGGATTTCAAGGGGAATGTGATGGGTGAAGCATGCATAGATGGACAACAGTCTGCTCCCAGCCTGCTCTCTCGATTGTCCCTGCCTTTGAATTTTCTCTGGCTGAAAATAAAAATTTTAAGAGACAATATTTTTGGTTTGGAAGAAAAAGCAAGAAAGTTAATGTAAGTCAGTCAGGTGCTGGAAACCCCAAATAACCTCCTGCACAGATATCTCACTGCTCATTTTTCTTGCAGGCTTATGACCAAACCCTGCTCACCTCGTGCACCATCTAGGGGCCTCTGAAATCCCATGAAGGGGCCATTGAATTTAATGGCTGTTGGATCAGATCCTTGCTCTTAGGGATAGCCCCATTAATTTCATATGGCCTGTTTTATGTGTTTATGTGAGTATATTGGCCCCAGTTTGGCCCCAAGTCTGTGACTTCCCTAGCCCTGGGAACAGGCAGAAATCCCTGTCCTGTTCTGCTGTACAGTCTATCCCATCCAGCTGGAGTGAAGTGTACCTCATTACTCAGGGAAATTTGGATTTGGACAATTCTTCGCTGATAAACAACATATTGCTATAATTAGCAAGTGTGGACTGGGAATCCTGGAAATGGAGTCTGTCCAATCTGTCAATTTAGGAACATATTGTTTAATTTACACAGTGCAGCACATTGTGCAACCTGAGAAGGCTCCCCCAGCCTGGGCCAGAGCAGGGCTTGCTGTTGCCTCCTACTTTGCAAAGCAGCTTTCAGTTTCAGAGAACAATTTTGACACTCTACTTCTTCCTCTTGGCCTCCTCATCTAGGCTGAAAGTGAAAGAGGCTGCAAAGACTGAAAGAGGCCACTCACAGCTCCTGTGCAGCCACTGCCAAGCTGTTTTTGCAGCTAAACCCTGAGGATCCGTTTTTCCAGAAGGAAAGTCTCCCCTTTTGGAAGGCTTTGTGCCAGGAGTGTTGTGAGGGGGACAGTACAGTCCAAATCATAAAATAGAATCCTAGGGTCAATCATAGACGCATAGACTCATGGAATTCTGGAACCACGGAATGGTTTGGGTTGGATGGGACCCTGAGGACCATCTTAGTTCCAACACTCCCACCATGGGCAGGGACACCTTCCACTGTCCCAGGCTGCTCCAAGGCCTGTCCAGCCTGGCCTTGGACACTTCCAGTGATGCAGCACCCACACCTCTGGTCATTCAGACATTCTCTGGCCAACCTGTGCTGGTGTCTGACCACCTTCACAGGGAAGAATTTCTTCCTAATACCCAATTGGAGCCTGCCTTCTGTCAGCTTG
Organism: Sylvia atricapilla; assembly: GCF_009819655.1. NCBI lineage: Eukaryota > Metazoa > Chordata > Aves > Passeriformes > Sylviidae > Sylvia > Sylvia atricapilla. The sequence goes on from NC_089155.1 coordinate 5,196,122, forward strand.
AAGCCATAATGGTTGTCCTGAAGTTCCAAGCCCAACACTCAGCCCCTGGGCTTGTGTCCCCAGGCTCTGGGAGCTCTGAGCTGCAAGGTGAGAGCAGTCAGCCAGCCTGGAGTGCAGCACAAAGTCCAAACCAACCATCCAAAGCCTGCTCCACAGAGAGATGTTTTGTTTGTTTGTAAATTACTATGAATCCACCAACAGAGATGCAGCAGAGTTTTAATACAAATATACACTATTAAATTTCCACCTAGGCTGACCAGAGTCATTGAGCATCTCGTTTTGCCTCGTATTCTCCAGGCCAGATTCTTCTTCAGTTATCAGACTTCCCCTTCACTCCCCTGCTTGTCTTCTAATCAAAGGAAACCACTCCAACTTTTAAATGAAACTAATTTTCATATTGCCCACATATACATACAGTTAAGAAATTACAGTGACAGTGATAAAAAATGTTAATTTTTCTTTCCAGATGCTTGTAAAACAGCCTTAACATATGTCCGCTGTTTAATTAACAGAGCGGCAGCATGGTGGAGGGAAGCCAAACTAATAATTTAAAGAAGCATTCTCCCTCCCTTGATTTGAATCCCAAAACACATCCATCATGTGCATTTCTGAAACTGCAAAAGATTTAATTTTCTGAACTTTCAGCAAACATCATAAAACAAGTCAAAGAGAAACCTGAAGTCAGGAGTGATCGCCTTTGAGAGAGTTCAGCTTCAGAACTTGCACAGAAATTCATTTCATTAAGTGACTAAAACTCCAGTGCACTTTTTTTTTTTTTTTTTTTTTTTAACTAGCTTTTATTGTCACCTCCTGCTGAGTGGCCAAAAGGTGCCATTTTGCTGCTCAGGTTCTGGTTTTGTGCTGCATCCTTGCACAAGATTGATGAGGATGTAATTCCTTCCTCCAAGCAGAGCCAGGACAAAGCCAGTCACCTTACCTACTCATGGACCCTTTTCCTGTGGTATTTGTGTGCTGCAAAATTTTTGGGGTATCTCTCTTCTCTTCCCAGGAACTACAGACATTCTGCTGCCTCAACTTATAGCTGGGGGGCTGAAGCAGTTTAAACTGCCTGTTCAGCATAAGGAATTTAACTAATTTTGGAGCTGTTCCTCAGCCCAGGCTCTGGAGGAGGAGCAGAGGATGCTGAGGACCTTGGTGTGAGGTGAAGCTCTCCCTCTTGCAGTCCAGCCCAGCACAAAGCTGACATCCCAAGCTCTGCTCTTGCAAGGGCAGCACTGAGAAGACGGAGCAAACAGAGCAGCTGGAGAAGTGCTGGTCCCTGAGCTCACATCTGCTTGCCATGCTCCTCTTCGCCCCCTCACAAAGACAAGGCCATAGGGACAAGGTAAACCTAAAAGTGTCCCTTGAAAAATTGGCACAGAGGTGACATCTCTGAAGCCAAAGTGAACTTCCCAGGGAGGGCCTTGCCCTTTCTCTGAAAGCACATCGAGAGCTTCATCCCCCTCTGCCCTTCGTGTCTGGAATGACTGTAGGTTATTTAAAGGTGCAAAAAGCTCTCCTTACCTCCTTCCTCCTGTTGTCAGCAAACAACAATTTGTAGAAGGGATCAAATCCCTCCTGTGAGATCCATGGGGGAGGAGGACGAGCCAGCACAGCCATTAACCACTTCTGGGATAACCAGACACACACAAAGTCAGCGCTGCCCACTACTCACAGCCAGGAAATGATGCTCTTGGCCCCATCCTCTGCAAAGCTAATGACTTCTCCCGAGGGACCAATATGCCTGGGGAAAGGAGTTTGTGTTTTATCAACCTGATGGAGCAGCCTCTGCTCCCAGGGAGACACACGGTGTAAAAGACAAAGCAGCACGATGCCAGCTGGGGAAATACACCCTTTCCTCTGTGGAAAGGAAGAGATTTGTCAAAGGTGATACTGTATTTTATTGCTGTACTGAATGGAAGAGCACATTAATAGACTTCTGTTAAGTATTAACCAGGAAGAGGAAAGATGAGGACAGAGCATTTTCCTTCTCCAACTTTTGTAGGGAGCGCAGAGTCATAAAGCAACTCAGAAATTAATCTGCCGATACGTTAAAGACTGTGAATGTTAATGACCCTTTGATCTCCCAGTTGTTATTTTGGGTCTTGCAGGGAGGGCTATGAATGAATCTGAAGTTATTAAATGAATTCATCACTTGCTCCCAGCAGAGAGGATCCCTTTGGGTTGGCCCTGCCCCGGGTGGAGTTCTCAAATGGGTGGAGACAGAGACAGGTACTGGGTGACAGGCAGAAGGAGAGCACCCAGCTGTAGTTTCCAGTCAGACTTCATGCTCTACGTGACTAAAGGGAGTTGAAAACTCCCCAGCTAGAAATCGAGAGCATTTCACAAACTCCTGGATCAGCATCACTCCTAATTCTGGCACAGAGCCAAGGGATCTGTTTATCACCTTCTTCCTTTCAGAGCCCACCAGGAGGGTGCAAAGAGACCTGGCCAAATTTTCCCAGGTGTCTGTATCCCTGGAGCAGCTCTGTACTCTTTGAGAGAGTTACACCCAGTGTTTGTTTTGCCTGGTTTTCAACATGGAACCTCAGGCTGTGTTTTCCAGAGGTCCTGCTCCCTAACTGTGAGACCACTTAGGCCATGGACAAAGTCATTGGGACTGAGTGGCAGAAACCCTGAAAAAGCCTGAGCTGGGCTTGTTCAGATCATGACCCTACTGGTGTTACTGGTGTCATGGTCAGACAGAATTTCTCCAAGGTGCACAGAGAGTGGAGGGACTATCTTGAACGGACCTTCTTCTTAGTCTGAAAGCTGGAGATAAACATTTGAGGAAAAAATTGCACGCGATGAGTCAGTTAACATAGCAGGGCCTTTCTCTGGAAACCTGGCCAGCCCTTCCCATTACAGAGCTAGTCTTTGGCTAGCTCTCCAAAGGAGGCTCAGTGACTGTGTACATTAAAAATGCTATCACCATTATGGGCTCTTCACTAAAGGTACAAGAGCATGACAAATATATGTAATTTGCAAATTGGCTGGTCTTTTGCAATAATTTAGAGACACTAGTTAGCGGCAATAGAAATCTAACAATTACTGATGTTTAAGGTTTGCATTGTTGCTCTGTGAATATTTCATGCATAAATGAACTTCCTCTGGACCAACTGCTGTTTCTGATGAGGCGCTCTGAGGCTTTATTGCCAAATACACAGCGGGGCTCCCCCAATGAGCCACATAACGGATGATGCATCACCTTCACAGCTTAAATAATGCAGAGTCTCTGCATTTTATGGAGTGGTGGTACACTTTATTTACATATCAACTGAGTGGCCAGGCTGAATATGAAGAAATATGTGAAGGAAAGAACATGGCACTTTTAATATTTCATATTAGCAAGCACCCCGCAGGAAGAGCCTCGACAGGCTGAGATGAGAGCTTATCTGCCTGGTTTCTGGAAGTGCATGTCTCTGTCAGAGAAAATCTCTTGCAAAACTCATGCAACAAATGTCTTTTCCTGTTCTTGTGAATTCCTTCATCATTATTGAAAACAAAAGGCGCTGACTGCTAATCAGAAATTGACTTTCCAAGTGCCATTTGTTTGGGAAGAGAATCAAGCCCACCCTTAAAATCTCATCCTGTTCCTTCCTGGGGCTGCTGGGAGATGTAGTCTTCCTCTCTATCACTCTGGAGGGAGCTGCAGGGTATTTCTGCTAGCAGGGAGGCCACCCATAATGCCTCACCAACCTGCTAGGACTGCAAGGAGGCACAGACCTCATAGAGAAATCATCACCAAAATGCAGACTATTGCAACAGCTGATGAAACTTCCTATGTCAACAAGTCTAGGCTGATGGAAGGGGAAAATAATATATGAAAGCAATAATTACTTCTTCCCTATGAACAGTGTGGCTTGTACATCATAGTCTATGTGGGGCTGTATCTCAGGGTACGGATCCTCTTTCTGAAGCAGATTACCCAAATATTCACACTTGAATCCCACATGAAATCCTTTGCCCTTCATGAAAGCCCCTCAGGTCTCGTCTTAAAAAGGCCCCGCCCAGGGGACTGGTCCAAGCCCTGAGATGTTGGCCATCACTCTTGTCCCCTCATAACAAAGAGTTCCAATGACCAAACATGGCAAGGATTTTAAATTCTTTAAAGCAGCAACCTGCACCCTCCATGGAAAGAATGGCCCAGCAAAGCACAGATACCAATTCTTCATTTTTATCTGCAGGACTAGTGGAGATGTGTCTGCCCACCACAACTTCCTTCTCTGCCCAGCATCTGGTGACAGTGTGCAGCATCTTCCTCACATTACACCTCATTCAAAGAGGAACTGATGTGTACCAGCCCTTTTTTGTACAAACCTATTAAAATTCCAATGCAAATGACCAGATTCATAATCTGGGCTTCATTGAGAAACACAGTTTCCTGCTTTCCCCAGTAATAAAATTATTGGTTGTGCAGATGCTCCATTTCTAAGCTAATTCAATCTCTGACTGTTTTATTTAAGGCGAGATGTGTGAGGGCAGGGGAGTGAGGATGTGCAGGTTTGTGTGCGTGTGCACACAGCCCAACACATCTGCACAGCGTGTTTCCCAGCACACAGATCCACAGGCTATTTAGTTAGATAGCCAATTATAATTATAAATGCAATGGGAATACCAGCGGTATATTGTATAGACACGATTAAAAATAAACTGGGAAAGCTAAAAGCAGCTTAGTCGCCAGAAACTAATACACTACTGGGGCAAGTTGTGGAAATGTCTGATTATTCTCTTTTGCTCACTCCGTCCCTGGGGGATCTTCCTGAGCTGTTACTTTAACTGCTCAACTTGCCTTTTCCACTGTGATAGTCAGCAGATGAAGCCCTTCACATTTAAGTGTAATAGTGCCAGAGAGACCAACTGCTCCTAAGAGTTACGACCTATAAATGTCGCTTCTGTGTCAGAATGAGAATGTGCCACTGAAGATGCTGAAGTCTGCAGAGGGTTTGCTTGACAATTCATGCAGGGCATTAAACTTACTCCTCCCCTCGTCCACCCAGCATTGTGTATGCTGGGATTTCTTGCTTGTTTTCACAGCTTTCTGAGTAGCTCCTCCAAAACTGGCAACAACTGAGCAATCCATCCCTGGAACAGAGCGTACGGCACAGCGTTTGTTCAAGCTGCACTTCTCTTCACCTGTCACAGCTAATGAGAGCTCCAGGACAGACTGCCTGCACTCACCCGTGTCACATGTGGGTATCCTTATCCAGGGCAGAGAGAAAATGGAGATGGACACCAAGTGATGCCAGGATGAGACAGGGAGTCCTGTCAAGCAGATAGAAACCATCCCCCCGTTCCTGACATGTGCATGGTGGTACTGCCCTTTCCCTTTGCATGAGAACACACACAGCCTTCTCCACCCAGCCACACTCTTTTCTGGAGGTGTTCTGGGGGGTCTGTAGGGGGAACAAGAGTTATTTATATTTCTCCACAGCACCAAGATGTTCCTGACCAACTGAATAAGAGGGATTTCAGTCTGCCTTGGTCAGGACGACATGATTACTACTTTGCCTGAAGTGTATAGCAAGAAGAATAACAATAGCTGAGCAGAGAACTGGGGTTTTTTAACTCATAACCCAGTTCTGGCCTTAGCTGAAAATGCAATTCACCACAGCCATAACCACAACTCAAAAGAAATGCAGGAATTCACACCACACTAACATTTAGCCCAGTATCCACATTTATGCAGATACAAGATAAAGATATTTAATATTTACTTATTTTGGTTATCACTTAGACCCTGACAGCTGCTCCCCAAGGCAGATGCAGATTCATCATGGTGTGCAGAAGTGGTGTAGGGCATGAACAACACAGGTCCATACACCCACCAGTATTCCTGCTCCTTTTCCTTCTGAGAAAACAGAGTTTTTGAGACGTAGGAAAAGGAGGAAAAGCACCTCTCTGAGAGGAATGGTGGCTCAGAAAACCCCAGGGCTTGGTGTTGCTCACTGTTGAGGGTGGCAGGGCAGAAAGGGGATGAGGTTGGGGTGGCTGAGGAGCCTTCTCCTTGGAGCAGGCCCTCCAGGGCTGTGCAGAAAGGCTGGACCATAGGGACAGCTGGAGAGGGTGACAGATCCTCCGCAGCAAATAGAGGTGGATCATATGGACATCTGCTCTCCGGATGGGAAAAGAGAGTAGGACAGGTCAAGGCTGACTCTATTTGGGGTGTTATTATGCTCCATATCAGCTTGAAATCTGGAGGAACGAGCCTGTGACAGCCCCAGCCTGTGCACAGTCAGCTGCTGCCATCCCCACTGCCACTGCCTCCCATCCCGGGGTCCCCAGGGCAACCCCCTGCCCTCGCCGTCAGCCTCTCCCACTGCCATCCCCTCGGCAGCAGAGGCTGCTGCCAGAGCCACCAGCACACGGGGAGGAGGCAGCAGCTGATGTGGCAGCCACTTGACCAGAGATGCTGGCTGTATGGGGCCGAGATGGGGAGGGGGAAGAGCTGAGGATCCTTTTGAGGCCGCCACCTGGGACTGGCGGCACTTCTACTAATGCACAGTGAACAGCTAAATCATACATTATTGATTTGTCAGACGTATTTGCATATAAATAAGCATGATCATTCATACAAACCTTAATGTTGTTGTTCTCCCTTTAGTGTTGTGATCACAGATGAATGACTCTAGTTAGACACAATTCAGGAAAGCTTGTACCACTGCAGCAAAGTAAGCTGCTGATTTAAAACTACATTTATTGGAGCATGTAAGTGTGACAGTCTATTGGTGAATTTGGGGATAATTAGTCTAAAAGACAAGATAAATGAATCCTGAAAGTGGTATTGTGATGAAGAAATGATCCCTCCATGCTAGTAAAGCTTTGATGCCAGAAATATTGTAAATGATAATTAACTGGGAAACACAGAGGAATTATATTTCAATTGTGTTTTCAAAAGGACTTAGAATTTTACAGGCAAATTGATTTGGCTCTCCCCCTCCCCCAGCCCTGTGATTATGAAAGATTGTCTAATTTACAACATGAACTATGAAGCATATGACAAATCACTGGCTTGCTTTTATGCATCTTGTTTGTACGTTTCTCCCTGGTAGATATCTGCTTATTGTTTTTAAGCAAACCAAGACATGTATTTTTCAATTAGTCTTTCCCTAGGCCTAATCTAGACAGATCTGCAGGCCAGCACAACACACTGACCCATGAAAATTATATCTGCTGTATTAATTCATTAAGCATTGCAGGATCAAGCTGTAAGATCTCACTCCCTGATAACATCAGCAGCGTGAGCAGGGTTAGTCTGCATCCCTCCCCTGAAAAGAAAATATTATAGATTGTGCAATGCAGGGGAAACATTGCTTGCTAACACTTCATTTTAATTGTCCTAAATTAGAGCTGAAGACTTACAAAACTGTGCGTGACAGCCAATGAATACCAAATGAATTCATTAGGATCAAGGCTGTTACAATGAATAACTAACGAATCTATAACAACAGCTATATCCTTTCTGCCTGGGCTGGCTCCTGCAGCAGGGAGCCCTGGAGGGAGCTCTCCTGACCCTGAGGCCAGCACACTTTGCCCCATGCCAACCTCTGATTGCAGCTCTGAGGGAGGCTGGTGTCACTGGATTGCTCAGGGTTAGGGGAGCAGTGCAGGTGGATGGGGAAGGGGAATCAAACAGGACATTGCAGGTGAATTGCAGGAGCAGGGCACCAACCCTCAGCTTCGGAACATCCTGCCTGAACTCCAAAGGGCCAAGATGCAGCTTGAGCCACATCCTGCCTCTTGTTCCAGGGTATCCCAGCATTGCTGCTGTTGAGTCCTGCCTCTCTCATGGTATTATCTATTATCACCCGTAACTGCTGCATCAAGCTCAGCACATGCACTCTGATCCATCCCAGAGGATGCAAGTGTCCCATGATGGTTTGGACTGTTCCTGTCTGTGCTCTGGGGCAGTGGGTCCCTGGTGAGCACAGAAAGGTGTTGAAGGAGGACAAAAAAAAAAAAAAAAGAGAGAGATAGAGAAACACCTCCATCTGCAAGGAGTTTGCACCTTGTGTTTCACTGGTGGGACTCACCATAACTCATACAAGATTCAGTGAGTTGGGATTGTGAAAGAAATGGGGCAAAGGGGCTTTTATTACTATGGAGAAGTTTTATATTGTATTGTCCTCCTTAGCAGAGTATGTTAATTTTTTGGGTGGCTATTCAATGAAAGAAAATACAAAAGACAATGACTCAGCTAAGTGGCCTCTCAAACCACTGCAGCTGTGTCAGGGAAGGGATCCTTGGAGCAGGAAGGAATGAAGACCACCCTGCCAGAGATCATCTCAGGACACTGCAGATGATACCAAACCATCACCAGGTTTCTTCCAACAGGAAAGAGGAAAACACTGTACCAAAGAATTCCTCCTAACTGGATGCTCAAAGAAACACACAGAGAACCAGGGAAACCCTTTATCCTGCATTGCTCCATCAATGCTCTTCATCCCCAAAGGATGTGGAATTCTTTTTCCTCTGGTCAAGGTTCCCACATTTTTTGCAGACATCCAGGGGTGGTGAGGAGGAAGGAATATTTCTGAGTTGAGGAAAGATCTCCAAGGAGCCCAGAAATTTGCCAAAGGTCTCAAGTTAATGGCATTTGCTTCTTTTAAAAGAGGTGTCCCAGCGTAAGTAGAAAGGTGCTCAGCCTCCCTGCCCCTCTGGGCTGGGGCAGCCTTACAGGTCAAGGTGATGAAACCTGGTGAATTTGTACCCTTGCCTCCAGCTTTCTGCCCCACTCCCTAAATAATGGCTCCTGTCCTTAAAAGGGAACGCATTCCTGACATGAACTCCAACATACCTCCACCAGCACTTTCCATTCCCCGTTTGCAGGAAGCTGCAGGGATTGGGAGAAAAGTGTCTGCTGCTTGAAAGTGCAGCAGGACAGACAGCAAGGGGCAACTACTTTTTAACCTCACTCCAGCAAATCTTCCTGAGCCAGCACATCTTGGTCAATGTTTCCAAGTAATTTTGAGGTCTTGTAACAAACAGCCTGAGCTTTGTATGAAAAATTGTTTGGATTGTAAGGCAGAGAGTGTTGGAACCCCAGGGAATGAGCTCTAGACAGGAGACAAGCAGAGCTGGGAAAAGCAGGGACAAGCAGTAATCACCCTCTGAAATCCACCCAGCAGGAGCAGGGCCCCTGCCCTTGTTGATGTGCTTTTGGGAAATGCAGCTCGTCCTGGAAAGAGAAAGTAAAAGCCAAGCATGTGCAGGGAGCCTCTCTGGTGTGCAGCCTCCGCCTCCGTTCAGGCTGTTTGCAAACTCTCTCTATGCTTATCATCATGTAATTGAAATAACCTGTATTGACAGAGACTTGAAAACAACTGCTCAATTTTCCTGAAAATTCAATTAAACTTCGTTTATTCTGGGGATCGATCCAATTAAAAGGGGGGAAATTTCAGATGGTCCAAGCCTTACAATCCATCTTAACACACTGTGTCTATCACCGTGATGTAATAATTCCCCCAATCAATGCTTTAAAAGCATTTAGCAGTCTTGATAATGAACTTTTGTCAAAATAGCCTTACAAAGCAATAAATGAGAGCAGATTAATATGTAGTCATAAAGCTATGAATGGTTTAATGCTTTGAAAGGTTCGCTTCATAAATTAGACTTCTTTATTTATTTCTTTATCATAATCTCTCTCTCTGATACTATTGCCCAAGGTTTTGGTAGACAAGAGGGACCTGGGGTGACTCCTTGTTACGAGAGGATGGATGGGTATGAGCTCAGGATGTCATATCCAGGCCTGGTTTATTGACATTACAGACAACTCCCGTGGCCACCATGGGCAAAACCAGAGCAGCTGTAAGTAAACTTGTCATAGCACTGATTTTCAAATCCTGAACAAAGGGATTTCTGTTCAAACCTCCAGCAAGGCTCATTTCCACCGATTCAAGCAGCCCCATTTGACCACCCCAGGACTACCATAACAGTGTGAGAGTCTTTTCACAAGCCCTGAGGACTGAGAAACAAGCCCCATTCTGACACTGTCAGGGGTTATGCAATGGCTCTAAATTGTGGCACTTCTGTAGGAAATGCCCAGTTTCAATGTCTGCCTTCCCTGGTACACATTTAAGATATTAAATCATCTTCCTAATATTGTAGCTTCGGGCTGACCCCAGCAACTCCCATCCTACTTTAGAACATCTGTGGATGCCATGCAGTCTCAGCTAGAATGAGTTCTTGACCAGTTTTCTGCTTCTTGCACATAACTGTGCTTAGGAGAGTTACCCATCTCCCCTACTGCACTCTCAGTGTGCTGGTCACAACAAGAGGGTTTTCTTAAATGTCTGGTGTTCACTAGAAGAAATTAGCAGAGACACAGCTTAGAAATGGGAAGCTCAAAGGGTATATTACTGCTGGAGACAGGAGCAGGGAAAATGCTTCTTCTCCAAAGGAGGGCACAAGGTCTTGGCTTAGAAATGCAGATTTCATTTTAATATTAATTTTTAGTGCCCTGGCTAAAACTCTCTCCTGGTAAAGTCTAATGGAGAGTAACCTGGGTGCAATACCCCGCTGCTGGAGAGGGCAGATGGTTTCAATCATTTTTATTCTACTCAAGTGCCATGAAAAGTTGCCTGCAGTATGTGTGTGGTGTTGGAGGGTGACAGCTCACAGGAGACAGGCAGAGAACAGCTTTGCCCCTTCCTCCTGGGGCTCTTTTAACACATTGTTAATGCCTTGGGTGAGCTGCCAGCTTCTGGAGAAGAGCCCGTGGGTCACAGACCTTCAGCTGCTCTGAGGGTTTCACTGTCCTGGGCCTCAGTGTCCCTCTGGAGCTGAAAACACCAGGAGAACTGGTCTGCAGGGTCTTCACCAATTTTAGAAGCATCTCAGCTGAGAAAGAGAGCTGGTCTGGTTTTCAAGAATGCTGTGGCCATTCTGCATTCACTGTGTAAAGGCAGTTCTCCACCTCCCATGAAATGTGCCCTTCTCTGCAGGGCATCAGCAGCCCTTCAGCATCTCAGAGCAGCAGCCTGGTATTTTTGAGACACCAAATGGAGGGAGAAAATCCCATTGCACTGAGTGGGAGCACAGGGAGAGCAGAACCTGCATCCATCTCTCCCTTGCTGTCAGTCAAACAGGTCCCACACCATTCCATTAATCCCTGTGACTTGCTGGTTCCTGCAAACTGGATGTATGCCGAATCCATACAAGGTTGATTTACAGACATTTTGCCAGGGCTCAATAACTGTAAAGCACACCAGCAACTGCATGAAAAATGCTATCTGCAAGAAACCTTTTAGCTCAGCAGAGATGGTAGTAAGTGGCAGCGTTTCCCTTTCTGCAAACTTCCAGTGGAAACATTCCATTTGCATATGATATTAATTGCAGAAGAAACAGGCATGCTCCTTCCCATCTAATCCACACAGTTTTTTATGTGCTGTTTTCCTACAAGAGTAAGGAGCTGGGATGAATAGTGGAGGTGCAGCCCATTCCCTGAGCAATCTGCAAAGGAGGTGACCTGCTGAAATTGTTGTTTTCTGAAACAAAACAATGCTAATTGCACCCAGTGCCGTGCTTTTTGGCTCACTTCAGACAGCAGGTTTTTTCTACTGGATCAGAAAAGTGTGTGTCTCTTCCTCAGCATGACCTGGAATTATGCAGATACTTGGTTGAACAGCTCCTAAGTACATGCCCAAAATGAATGTGGGGAAATTATAACCCACAGCACAGATACATGGCCTGTTGACCTGGATGGATCTGACAAAAATCCCACTATGCCCTTGCTATGTAGAGGATTGATATTAATGAGGCATTTTATGGTCTTTCTGACCACCCAAACCTATAGCTGGGCCCTTCACACAGAAAAAACTACAAAGTAATTATCTCCCAGGTTTATCCCACCAGCCAAGGCAGCCCCTTTTCCCCCTAGGCTTGTTTTCTCTACAGCCTGGACATGCCCCATTCCCTCAAGACCTATTCCTCCCTAGGGATTTTCACCAGCCCCTTTTCCTGTGGCCGCTGCTGAGGGTTCAGCCCAGCTGGGCTCCAGTGGGCACCAGTGCAGTGGCAGGGCTGGGGCAGCACACTGGGGCTGGAGCTGCCTCAGGGCTCACAGAACCCTGCCAGCAGCTCCATGCCACTGCCCTGATTCTGCTCTTGGGCCCTTCCTTCACCTCAAAGAGTTTCCATTTCGTGTTTTCATTTCCAGTGGCTTGGTATTTTGGGGGAGAATAAGGGGGACTACAGCATGTTTCAGGAGTAATCTATTCCTCAGCATTCAGTCCCTCGTGTCTCTTCTGCTGGTCCTTTGAAATAAAGTATTATTCAAGCAGAAGAGAAGAAAAAAAAAAATATGAAAGAGTCCTACTAAATCCCAGATAAACATATGTAAGAAAATAATTCCAGGTGGAACCATTACAGGTTAAAATTAAACTTATTTCTTCCGAGTGTCACTAAAAAAAAATTGAAAAAAAAATTTAAATACCTCTCCTTCCTGCCCCCCTTAATAAAAAAGAGATTATTTTGATTCTAAAGGTATTGCAGCAGCTTTAAGGGACTCACAGATCAAACATCATTTGGGAAATTTCAAAGGGTTGTTTCAACAGTATCACTTTCTACCATTTCCCACTCTGAATCCCTTCTTCTTATATTTTGGTTCCTGATGAAGTTTCAGCTGCTCCTGAAGTCAGTCCCTGTGTTCTCGTCTATCAAAGAGCATTGCAACATCAACGTCAGAGTTAAACTAAAAAAAAAAAAAGAACCTCTAAAAAAAAAAGCATCCCTTTTCCTTTGGAGATCAGAAAGTCAAATAAAAAGGATGCTGATTTGTGGAATAAAGGGTGGGATTCCCTGCTGAGACGATAGGAATCTTCTGACTTAACTGAGTTAAGATTTGAATACATTTGGCCCAGACAAGGGGAGGAAAAAAAATCCATTAGTTTCGAGAAAAGCCTCACACAGTTTCAAAAGGAAATATGTTAATATAAAAATATTTTTTTAAAAAAGGAAAAAAGAAAAAAAAAAAAAAGATATTTATATGTGTGTTTCGGAGGCCAGGAGTTTAATACTATCAGCCAGAAGCAAAGAGAGAAATTAAATTACATGACTAGCACAAAGTCTTGTCTCCTGCTGCCAGGACATGGGTGAGGGAGCAAGAGGCTCCTCTGCAGCCCTGCTGTGTCCAGGCCCTGTGGCCACTGGAAAACCACTGCGGCCACTGTGACCTGCCATGGCCACCCCTGGGGCACTGCCCAGCCCTCCAGGGGACAAGGCTGACAACTGGTCCTTGCTCTGGCTCCCCTGGGCAGTGCCTGGATCCCAAAGCTGCCCACACTGAGGGGACCTGAGTCTCCCCCTCCTCTGCCTCAGTTTCCCCCTCTCTACAGGGAGCCCAGCGTGCTGTTCCCTACTGTGCAATACCCCAGACCCTCTGATCCCAGTGGGAATCTTAGTCCTTCCTTACACCACAACCTGACTCCCACCAGCATGATGCCAGACTGCTTGTCTGTCCCTCAGAATCCCTGTGGCAAATGGGCAAGAAACCCCAGATCACTGACTTCATGGAACTCCACCAACATTTCTGATGGTCCAGGGGCTTGTTTCTCTGGCATAGCCCTGGTGAGGGCAATGGGCTCTCTACATCCGAGGGGAGCTGGCGGGGGAGCTGTTCTGCATCACAAAAACTTGTGCCCTTGTTGCCCAGGAGCAGGGCAGGAGGTTCCCACAGCCACTCCTGGCTCCAAAAAATGGGATTTTTCTACTGTGCAGCAGCCCAGGAGAGGAGATGGCAGCTCACGGTGGTTGTGCCTTCATAGCAGCTGAAATGTCCTGTGTTCATCATCACTCTGGGAAAGACACAGCACGGGTACCATGTCCTTTCCTCCCCACAGAGCTTTCCTGCTCCTCCGTGCCTGAGCAGTGCTGAGGCATGTGAGGACTCACCCCAGAATAATCCTAATAGCATGAGACTTCCCTTCTCAACGAGGCCCTGAGAAAAGCTGGTGGCTGGGGAAGGTTCAGTCCGGCCATGGAGTGGCTGCAGGCTGTAACGTGGGGCTGTCAGAAGAGCAGCTCAGTATTAAATCCTTTTGATGGTTCTCCTGCTGAGAGAAGAGATGATATCTCATCATTAATGGAGTTGAATTAATATAAATTAGCCGAACAGCTCCTCGCTGCTTCCGTTCAGGCAGAGAAAAGGGGTTTATTGGGGAGGCAAAAGCAACGATCCCTTTCACCTCACATTCACTCCGCCATCCATAACCATGCTGCTGACCTCGCAGTCTCATCCCTCCTCCTCCCCTCCCCTGGCAGGGCCCAGGCGACGTAAAATAAAATGATTATGTGACATCCCGAGAACGTGGGGACTGTCCACAGCACAGACCTCTGGTGACCTTTACACAAGTGACAGGTGACCTCTGTAAATCAGCCCTGGGGAGACTTGGGATTGCCAGGAGGGCTGGAGCCTCTGCACGTTCTGCGGCAGCAGCACTGTCAGCTCAGAGGCTGTAACTCATGGGCAGAGCAGGCTGGGGAACAGGAGACACATCTCTGGAGTCCCAGGCCGGGCTCTGAGGGCTGTTTCATATCCTCTCTGCCTTGTGTCCTCCTTCTTCTTCCACCTGGACCGTGAATTCCATCCTTTTACATCCCTCACATACAGGCAGGAGCAGCACTGAGCAGTTTCTGCAGCCCTGTCCAGATTTGCTCACGGTTTCCAGCCTTCGTGGCCAGACATGAGCTGCAGAGAAACAGCCAGGGAACTGCCCAGCTCCTGAGAAACAGAGACTAAGAAATGGTTAGTGCAAAGTTCTGAAGGCAAACGGGGTTATTTCTTTATTGCATGGGTGATAATTATTTAAGAGCAAATGTAAAGCTTACAGGGTGTTTCAGCAAGTGCAGGAAGGTGGCAGAGTGTCTGTCTCTGTGTTAGGGTGAAATGGATCCATATGTCAGAGCATATACCTGATCCATTTTTTAAAGCTATAAAAGACAGACAGGACAGACAATGTATATTATATTATGCACTTTTAAAAGCTACATTAAAAGAACATCATTAAGGCTGCAGAGCCAAGCACTCAGACAGTAGCTATGTCATGCTCAAGGCTGCCTGCCCAGCTTCATTTGAATCCCTCCAGCCTATGAATGTGTCATGGCACAGACTAATAGGATATTGTCCACGTGTTTTCTCCTTCTCCCCATGCTGGCCATGGAATGGATGCCTTGTGCCATCTTAGAGCTTTCTCTGGCCTGTTACTGTCTTACTGCTGTAGCCATGGACTCGTTCAAGCAGTGCCCAGCAGCAGCGCCAGCCCTGGCTGGTGTGTGTGTGTGCTACCCCCAGAGGCTGGAGCTCTCCTCTGTCAGCAGCTCCAGGCCTGGGCCAAGTCCCCTGGGACAGGAGCCCAGCCAGGTCCCACCTGCCCAGCTGCAGAGACAAATTCCTGCTGGTCCCAGAGCAAAACCGCCTGCAGGGTACCAGAGGAGGGAGATGGGGCTGCTGCCTGGCTCGAAGGAGAAGAGAGAGAGAGAGGGAGAATTCAAATGAACTAATTTCTTGTTCTAAGACCTTTTTGCCCCTTTGCAGCTGCTTCTGATACAAAGGCAGAAGCTTATCTCCCCGCTGCACGGCTCCAGCGCTACCAACAACTGCCTTGTTGTAATGCGCAGAATGTGCGGCGTGCGGGGCAGCCTACACACAGCCAGACGTGAGCGGGAGCCACATTCCCTTCCCCTTTCTGACCAGCTTTTCATTTTCATCCCTGCTCCCTCTTCCTCCTGGAGCCTGCAGTAAGCTGGTTTGTGTTCAGCATCCTCCCCCTGCACCCTGCTGAGCACAGCCCCGGGTCCGTGCAGGCAGCAGCAGTGGAAGGAGCCTCGTCTTCCACTCTCCAAACCTCTTATCCCGTGCCGTGCACAGCAAATTTCCACCCTGATCCCAGCAAGGAGCAGAATGGACATCTCCTCCCACATCACTGGCCTCAGGTCAGGCAGCGTTAGGGAAAGAGGGAGATGACAAAGTTATAATCCATCGCAAAAAGCGGATTCTAATCAAAGACGCTGACATTTGAGCTTGGACTCTGGAGTCCTGCCCTAGCAGCTTGCCTGTGCAGGCCTCCAGCACTGAACTACAAGGTGTCTCTAAGGCCCCTGGCACCACCTCATCATCTTTACAATTTTTAATGTGCTTATATTCAAGTTTCACTTTGAGGCAGAAACTGCTAGTTTAAAACAGAGGGGAAGAGTATTGTCAGCCCCAGATGTCCAAAGCAGAGTCTGAGCCTCCCAGTGTGCACTTTACCTGAGCAGAACACAACTACCTAGTTTTACTCTTCGTTTTTACCGTCTAAGTTTTGTTTACTATCCAGTAGTGTCCTCCAAAAACTACTGTAGTTCTCTGAGGAAAATGAGTATTTTTTTAAAAAAAAGGAGAAGGAATAAAAGAGCCTAAACAAATATAGGAAAAATGTTTAAATTTTGCAGTCATGCAAGGCCTTAGAAGAAAGTTTGGAGGAGAGAATAAGTTAATATTGGAGGTAAATGAGAAGTTCAGAGAAATTCAACATGATTTTACACTGTAGTGAGAAGGAAAGGAAATGTGTTGGAATTTGGATGGATTCCAGGCCTACCAATAGTGAGAGCTTCAATTTTAACCCAGCAGTTGTCCATGAAGAGGAGAACTGGGCTCTCAAGCTGGCCCTACAAGGTAATGCAGAGACTGAATGGGAGGAATTCCCACTAGAGAAAAGCTGGAATGTGCATAATTCTGCACAGCATTTCAAACCTCATCAATTTTTGCCATTCAAGAAGAGAAACTGAAGCAGGGACAGAAGAAGAAAAGTTTACTGAGATGCTGAGAGCCATCAGAAACCTTTCTAGACAAACACAAAGAGGTTTGATTTGCTCAACCAGGATTAAAAAGAGAGACTGAGAAGTGATACAAACATCCCAGAATCTATCTGCCCAGGCAGGAAAAGAATTAATTAAGCTGGAGGGGAAACCTGGCAAAGATCAGCTCCACAGGAACTGGATATGAATACATGTAGAGCTGGCTTCCAGCCATCAGAGCAGGGATGCTTTTGAAGACCTTTCAAACATAAATAGTGGAAGAGAGAAAACATGCTGCTCACACTTAGTTTGAAGCCAAAGCCCCTGTAATACTGGGGCTCAAGCAGAACATCCCTTTGTGGGACCAGCAGGGCTGCAGGTCACAGCACTGCAGAGAAAATCCTGTGATCTGGCCAACATGTGGTCCAGGAATGCAATGGAATCCAAGATCTTCGTGCCTGCTGAATTGGGAAACACTCACCAGGAGCATCTGGATAGATCCTCCTGAGGATCCTTTCATTCCTGGCACAAGGATTCTTCAGGGAGTTCAACTGGAGGTGGTCACCACCACGTCCTCAGACACCATTGTCAAGCTCCCACAATTTACAGTCACAATTTTGGTGATTTTAAGACAGGTGATGGGAGGCATTTTTCTCCTCTAAGGGAAGGGAACATTGTTTTGAGTTCATGTGTTCCAGGTAGTTTGACAAAATTGTCACTTTTCCTGCCAAAATCACACAGCTGCCACAAATACCTTTCATGCCACACAAAATTCTTTCTAAATGCCCCAGATCTGTGGAGTGGGGGGAGACAGAGAGAGGGGACAAGGAGACAATCATAGCTCCAACCCACTCCTCTGGGTTGCAGAAGCAGGAATTTGCTTTCCAACTGGAATGTGGTTGCTTATTAGGGCCACAGAAGCGAAGAGGCTGCATCTGTAATGTTTCTGTCAAAGCAAATGAGGTCATTAACAGACGAGTTCAGTGATGGAATTGTCTCTTGTAGTATTTATTATATGGTCCTTTTCCTGACACCTCCCACTGAGAGAATATTAAATATTTAATGCACACCAAGGCTCTGCTCATTTTTCATTCCCACTTCAGCATTTCAAGTTGGCTCCAATCTGCTGCTAGCTATAAAGTTGACTGGACAATGGACCATAATGAATTAACTCTTTGGAAGCCACTGTAGCATTTACAGGACTGCCAAAAGACTGGGTGCTTTATCATCTCTGACTCAAGCGTGTGCTCTAGAATTCAATCCTCAATTCATTAAAACAAAGTAGGGGGAGGAGGGTGAGGGTGGAGAATTTGGGAAATGGGTTTCAGGAACCATACATAAATAAATAATGAAGGGGGAGATGGAAATGTTAGCCTGTCAAGGTGACAGGGTTTATTTACTCATTATTTCAGGAGCTGCTGTCTCCAAAAATGAAGGTTGTTCCTGTGCAACAGTCTTCAAAACGCAGAATGAACCACTGATCTTGCAAGACCTTTGAGAAACAGCGCACAGTCATTACAAATCCAGAACAGAGCACCAAGAAAAGCAGACCAGGAGGTTTCCCAGTGTATGGTCATTGCTGCCCATCTGGTCAAGCAAAGACAAAGTTGGTCTTTCCTGGTAGCAGAACTCTCCCAGGATGTCTATACCTTAAAATGTCTAAGGTGGTGCTTCGAGAGGAGAAGGTCTCTGTCTACTGAGGACATACTGCTCTGTGAAGTTTTCATTGGAGAGTTCTGGTAGTTACAACACCTAGAACTCTTAACCTCCCTTCCCCTTTTCCCAAAAAGGGAAAGTCTAAGTATAAAACTATATGGATATTATGTCTACAGGCTGCTGGAGGGTCAGTTATGTGTGGAAGGGACCATGAAGGTGGCATCTGTCAGGGCTCCAGCTGCGAGATGAGGCTTCAGCACCTTGATTCCCTCCCAGACAAAGTTAGTTATGAGTAATATTTTTCCAGGACAAATATTGCATTTATTTACTGTTCCTCTTCCATCTTCCTACAGCATCAGCAGGTCTGCAGAAACTCTCATGCCTGTGGTACCAGGACCACAATGGGCAGGGAAAGACACAAAAGCACGGTCAGGTTATTTTCATCCCCAGGGTAGAAATGTCAAAGGGATCTAACCACCACACACTTTTCCTTGAAAAGAGATCCCCTGGAAAATTACTCCTGGTTTTAGACTTACAAGCTCCTATTTCCTTATCTGGTTAATAATATCTGGCACTTTTACTGGGATACCAGGAAATCTGATTCCCACTCCTGGTGTGAAAGAAACCTGTATGCGCTTGACCTTTCTAATGTTTTTTAATTTGATTGGGTGGCTGTTCCCATATTTCCTTGTCACCAGCCCTAGTAATCTGAGAGGCAGAAGTGCAAAAGACAGCCAGTAAAAATACAAGCAAACACAAGTGGGAATTACTTGAGGCCTTAGGATGCCAGAATTACTCAAAGCTACATCCTCACTCAAAGCCAAAGCTCAGCTCAGCTCATGGCCAGGGCTCTCCAGAGTGACCTTTCCATGTCACTCCAGTCTTCATTCCAGGCTCAGATCCTGGGTTCAGGTCGGGGCACTTTGCTAATGAGCTTTCAGAAGTGTGATTTTTAATTTTTTTTAACAGTTGCCAGTATAAGCACAGTTACACCAGTATAACCATTATAACCCTGGGATTAATTAGGGATTAATCCCATAGAAAAAGCTGCGCTGTGCATTGGTAGCAGCATCCTAATACAACTGCCAGTTACAGAAGTGCCTTAGGTCTGATTTCTGACCATTTTGCTATAAAATTGTTTAAAAGAGTAAAACAAATTTGGACAGGAACAAGTATGTCAGTAAAACCATTTCTAGGCTGCTCTTGTTCTGCCTCCATGTGCTGATGGAAGCTTGAACAAGTGCACAGTCCTTCTGCAGACCTATTGCTCTTCTCTGTGGTTTCCCCACCAATGGACTAGGAACAGTGATGAGTGGAAAGCATAACTTGGTACCTAATGCACAAATGTCAGGTTCATAGGAGAGCAAAGTAAATTTAGGAAGTTTATTTCTGAAAGTTTTTGTAAGTGTTTTCTGCTCTCAGACTCCCAAAACTCAAATTCCCTGTGTGGCTTTATGCTGAATAAATCAGTTCTCCACAATTAACATTGTTTTAGTTCCTGCCCCAGGAATCCCAGTGAAATGCCACACATTTTCTCCTGAGCCCTTGTGCCACACAGGCATTTTGCTTTTTACAGCCACAGGCTCTGGGTCTGTGTTTAACAGCATCTCCTGCTGTCCCTGCCAGGGGAGAACACAACCAGTTGTTCCTGACAACTGAGCAGTGTCATCCCAGAAGCAGAAGCCCCATTTGTTTCTGTTTCCTTTTCAGCAAACCTCTCCCCACAGATCGATTCCAGCCAGGCTCAGAGTGCTGGTAAATAAGCCTGCAGTGGCTGTAGCAGTTGGCATTTTCAAATATTCATCTTTTCAGATGATGGCTTTTTCTCCCCCAGCCCCTTAGCACAGAGCTTTGCTCTTCCCTGTACCCAAATTGTCTGCCATAGATACTCACTTTCTGACTTAAAATATCTCCTTTTCACTCCAGTGGCTGTATACAGAGAGACAGCAACACAGAACCACCCAAATTAGTGCACGTCATGGCAGCCGTTCAGTTTTATTTATTCATGTGGATTTGGCCATTTCTTTCTCTGGTCATTAATAAACTGCAGTGAGCTTGAATTTCTGCAGCTGAAAAGGGCTCCTGAAGGGAACCTTTTGCTAGTGGAGAGGCTGCTGGGCTTCCATTGCCTTTCACTCAATGCTTGGAGTGAAACAGTGGTGAAAAATCTTTGTATCTTATGGAGACAGAATGAGAGAGTAGGGATTGTTCAGCCTGGAGAAGGCTCTGGAGAGACCTTAGAGCCCCTTCCAGTGCCTGAAGGGGCTCCAAGAGAGCTGGAGAGGGACTTTGGACAAAGACATGGAGTGACAGAACAAGGGGCAATGACTTTAAACTGACAGAGGGCAGGATTAGATTGGATTTTGGGAAGGAATTCTTCCTTGTGAGGGTGGGCAGGCCCTGGCACAGGGTGCCCAGAGAAGCTGTGGCTGTCCCTGGATCCCTGGCAGTGTCCAAGGCCAGGCTGGATGGGGCTTGGAGCAGCCTGGGACAGTGGAAATTGCCCCTGCACATGGCAGGGGATGGAATGACATGAGCTTTGAGGTCTTTTCCAACCATTCTGCGATTCTCTGACAAATCAGTATTCTTCTTCATTTCACCCCAAAATAACCTCTAGATCAGTCCTGCCAATGAGAGGCAGGGAAGTGACCTGCTCTCACTCAGATCAGCAGCATTTCTTTTCTCCTCTCCTTCCCCAACTCCTTTTTTGCCTTTTTTTTTATTCCTCTCTGGCTCTTGAGCACTGATGCAAGAATTTCAAGCAACATCAACCCTAGTGCAACTCCATTTGATTTACTGGCAGCTGGAGGCTATTCTTTGCCTGCCATCATCTGAATGGCAGATGTTATGAAGGTTCTGTTCCTGTCTTGACAAATCTCAGGTTAAAATAAAGGTAGTAGAGACCTTTAGACACAAGAGCAAGTCACCAGGGAGGAAGAATCTAGAAAGTTCCCCTTGAGTTTAAACAGTAGGAACACTGGGCACATTTACCATGGGCTGGATTTCAGTAAATAACAGCACTCGTTTGGTGAAAGTTACTAAAACTTGGGATAAATTTTGACCCAAGTATAAAAATCCGCATTTAAGGGAGAAAAGGAACATCCTTAATTAAAAGACAAGAATGTTTCCACTGAAAGCACTCTGGCTTACCTGCTAACAGGCTTGCTCCTTGAAACTCCCTTCCACAAATAACCTTATTCATGATCAGCCCTTCCCAGCTCAGTGTTCACACAGCCATTTTCCAATGGTTTCTGGCAGGAGCAGTGCTGAAGTAATACAGATTTGTTACTAAATATTGTTCCTGCTTTTTTTTCCCTCGTGTAAACCTGCAAAACACTTTGCAGGACTCATTTTCCTTGGGTGTTTGTAACAGAGAAAACAACCAGAGGCTGTGATGCTGCAATTTTCCATCCTGTCTGAGGAATCTCAGTATTATCCTCACTGAAACAGTTGCATTTGGATGCTGGTTTCTCTTTCTGTTTCATTTGGACAACACCAGGAGAGCTGATGTTGATGGTCAGAGCTCCACTGCAAACCTCAGCTGGTGTGGTGCTGGCTGAGGGTCTGCTCCTACATCTGCTCCCTGGTTTCTCAGCATCCTTGCATGGAAAGGTGCAAAGTACAGGACTTATCACACGTGATAGAGCATTATAAAGTGATTTGTGGCTGCTGGGGAGCCCTTCCAAGAATTCAGGGCTGTGGCTGAAACCTTTGATCAGATGTGTCTCTTCTCAGAAAAGAGGAGCTGCTGCAGAGGTGGGGAAGGTGGCAGCTCCAGTGCTCCCAGCCCCATGGGCCCACATTGACCTTGTCTGAGTCAGAGCTCGGTTGTGATGGCTGTAAAAGACTGATAAGACTATTTACTGCAAGGTGCTTGAATACGGAAAGTGTCAAGGATCACCCTGATTAATGACAAGGTGATGTCACAGGGGATATCACTGCATATAATAAATCAGACTTTTTGCGTGGGTTCATTTGGGTTACAAGCTGCAACTTGCCCAGAGCCCTTTTGTGATTTTACATGACTAGAAGTTGAGCTGAGCTTTGTAGAACAGGTGGTCAGTCATTGCTCCACTGAAATGGAAAAAAAACTATTTGGACATCAGATGTGGCAGGAGACTGCCCAGGAGTTTGCACACCTAAACCCCTTTGGTTCCTCGTAGAATCAGAGGGACAGGGAACACCTTCCAGCGACTGAGAGATGAAGCTTTGGAAAACCAGGCATCCAGCTCAGCCTGGGTCAGCCAGTGGAGGGTGGACATGGGATGTGAGTAAGGTCAAACAGCTTTTACAAAACTCAGCAATGGTCCAGATGCAAAGCCAACAGGGCATTGCTGCTGGGAGCCCAGGCTGGCACTGGCTACAGAGCAGCTCAGCTGGGCACTTCCTCTGGAAGGAGATTTGCAGACCTGCTCTCCCCAGCCCCAGGGAGATGTGATGTTTGGCTTGCCTTGGTTTCTCTGCTGTTCCCACTGCCATTTGCACCTGGACCAAGGGGAGGCAGAACATCACTGGGGTGGTGCAGCAGCGTTTTGCATCATCCTCTGTGAGGATGCACAAAGTGTTTTACGATTTCACCCACCCAAATCCGGGCACTTGTCAGAGGGGATGTGGGAGCAGTACTTGGTCAGAGCTTACTGAAAACCAATTAAATTCTCCAAATTTATTGGAAGGGAGGAACAGACCCACCCAGAGCATGAGCCCATATGGGTTTGCAGGAAGAACAAGTATTTTTTATAAATCCAGCTGATAATATCAGAAAAAAACCTCCCAGGAACACAACTACTTCTATTGTGCATGAAGCAGAAAATGTGAGGCTTTAGGCTGTGGAATCAAACCTTATCCTTAGGGCAGGATTGGGCCCCTGAGCACCCTGCTGTGCTCTGAACTGGCTGTGTGATGGTTCATTGTTTGCCTCAGGATCCCAGTATAACTCAGGGAGACATTTGGCTTCACAGACTGAG
Organism: Sylvia atricapilla; assembly: GCF_009819655.1. Lineage (NCBI taxonomy): Eukaryota > Metazoa > Chordata > Aves > Passeriformes > Sylviidae > Sylvia > Sylvia atricapilla. The sequence continues at coordinate 5,219,515 of NC_089155.1, forward strand.
AAGGGAATCAAATAGTTGAACTCTTAGTAAACATGCAAACACAACTGGTTGTCTTTGATGATTTGTTAGCTTGGCCCTGAGCCAGGAGACCTGGGGATTGCAGTCCAAGTTCCTAGAGCTCCACAGCTGACATGCAGAGCAGCAGATCACAGTTGGGATGAGTGAAACTTGTTATCAGTTGGAGAGGCAGCCAGCAGGTGGAATCTTCCTAAAATATCTCCTGCTCATTTCCAATCTGGCAATCTTGGCTGAACCTGAGTCACCTACTTAATAAAAATTCCATATTCAGTCCATAGAAATACTTCCAGCACAGTTAGATCAATTTCCTCTAAGCAGCAATAAATGTGTTTTCCTTTAAAAGGCCAACACAAGCACATTATCACAGCCTATAATCCCCATTCTCTCTATTAGCTCAAAGTACATCCTAAAGGCCAAGGGTCACAGCTAAAGACTAATCAGTCTCATTAGCCTGTCTAATTTATCTTAACTAGGGGGACACAAACACACTAAAACTGTTAGGGAGACTTTTTGATCAGGATATGGGAGTCATTCATCAGGGTCCTGCAGCTTCCAGAGACAGGAGGGAGAGAAACAACCCGGGGACAAAGCCATTTCCCAAGGAAGCTCTGCACCACACCCAAGCGGGCAGGATGGGGCAGAAACCTCCCCGGGGGCTCCTGCTGTCCCACCAGGAACATCACAGCAGGATAGGGGGAGAGATAGGGAAAAGCATCTCCTTCTTGTTCTCACCCACACACCATCCAGCAGCTCAGCATCTTCCCTGCTCGACTCCTCTCGGGCACTGCAGGAGCTCGCTGGCCCTGGGAAGGGTTTGAGCCCAGCTGGTTAAAGTTTAACATGTCCCCAGCTGTGCCAGCCACCGCCGTGGCTTGGGGACATGAGCAGCCCCTCCTTCTCCTTGTGCATCCCTCTCCTGACAGCTCCCAGCTCACCCTGTCCCTGCTGCCCCTCCAGGCTGGAGAAGGGCAACAAGGGACATGGTGCTCAAATCCAGCAGGAAGCAGCATGAAAAGGAAGGAAAAGTAAAGCAAAAAAAATGAACTCCTGTGGGATTGGTTTTGTCTCTGGTTATCCATATGGGTGTTTCAGATGCTCCAACAATAGAGTCCTGTTCCTGAACCTCACAGTGACCAGTAGTGGGTAATGCAACTGTCCTTACAAACAGTGCCCAAAATTATTGCCCAGGCTCTGGGCTTTGGTAGCCCAAAGCAACAAAGCAAACCCTAAGGATAATATCCAGCCTCAAGACTCCAAGACATGCTTCCATCCTGGAGGCTCCTGCTGGGAGGAATTTCAGTATTTGTGCTGCCTAAACATCTTCATTGGCTACTAAAAGACAAGAAGGCTTTCTGCTAAGAAAGGAAGGAAAAGTAGATTATTAAAGGGGAGGAGGCTGGCCAAGCTCTAAATCCAAGTCACCTCTTGAGACTCCTGAGAGAAAGGAAAAGGTTATACCTCAGATCTCTACTTCTGTCTTGGAAAAGTGCCTCCAGAAAAGTCCCATTTCCAGAGACAATCAGCCATAAAAAAGAAAGCACTGGTGTTCCAAACCCTTTTCCTCCTGCACAGCCCTCATTCCCTCATCACAAGTGTGTCCTCACCCTGCCCTTTGTGTCACTACGATGTCACAGCACCACAGGACACGGAGCTGAGCTGATTAAACCCAGCCCAGGGGCTGCTGCCCTGCAAACCTCCCACTACTCAGCCCAGGAGCTGCTGCCAAGGCCAGCAGGCACAGCACGAACTCAAGGGCACCCCTGTCCCTCCCTCGGCACAGGTGACCCGCTGTGCATGGGTCACAAACACTGAGGATGAAATGCTGGAGCTCAGGGGCTGCCAAAGGGTTCATTCACCTGGGAGAGGGAAGTTTGAGGTGGATATCATAAAAACAGGTGAAATTTTGAAGGTGCAACGACTCCAACAAGAGGATTTTATAAAGTGTCACAGCTCATCAAGCAGCCAAACATGTGCTCAGTTTTCATCACAAACAGGTACCTGATTAAGCCCAACACTCATGGATAAGTGAGACTTGAGTGGTCACTTAGATCTATGTTTCAAATGTTTAGGAGTGTTGTGTCTGTGTTTTCTTTTCTTTATTGTTTTACTGAAGACCATTGTGTGACAATAACCACAAGTTTTTGACAAGGAAGACTTAGGTCAGTCTTACTCACATGGCAAAGCTCCTTTGAACAGATTCAACTCACCCCACATAACATGTCCGGGCTGGGCACCTTGTCTAAGTTGGCACCTCCAGTTTCTTCTGTAATCAGGATCAGAAATGGGCACCTCTGAAGAAGGATTCATCCTTTCTGTCTGGGGCAAGCATTTTAGGGCAGATGAATCAGTTTGTGGAGAACCTTGCCTTTTTCCCAGGGCAGCTGAGGAAGTCTAGACTGTAAGCTTGGATTAGTCACTTCTCAACAGCAAAAAACATTCCACTCTCGACATTTTTCAGACCGTGAGGGTAGGTGAGATGAGCCCAGGTCTCACTCTCAGACCCACACAAGCCTTGCAGTGAGCTATTAGACAGCAATTTCCCATGAAAAAGGATGGGAAGTGCCCACCCTTGTAGCCAAGCTCTGCACACAGCCATCTACACATCACTAAAGAAGACACAGCTGTGGAGTTAGAAGAACTACACCATCAGGTCCTTGTTTCCCCCACAGGCAGAAACTGGCAGGGACAAATTTCCAGCTGAAGGTCCTGTACCCCAACTCTCAGGCAGATTTATTCCAGCGTTAATCAGAAGGTGGGGTGGAAGCACTCACAGTGTCCTGGCAATAAGGAGAAGTGGAGGGGATGGAGGGGAGGGAGAGAAATTCATTTGTAGAGATGATGGAGTGACTCCTTCAAACGAAAAATTACTAATGATTAAAACAATGCTTGAGACTGTCTGTTTACATTTTAAAGGTACATTATCCCAACCAGAGGGGTCCAGTGCTCAGCACCTCTTCCTACTGATTACCATCTAGCTTTCTATTTTCATATAACCTTGAAATACAATAAAGTCAATGTATGCACAGGGATTCTCTTTTTCTGATGGCTCAAGTGATGCAAATGGGGTTTTTTTTCTCTCTCTTTACCATCCTTTACCTATAATCTAAGTCCCACCCTGCACGATTTCTGTTTTAGAGGAAGACAGAGGCTGTGTGTCCACCCTGTGTGCTTTGTGTATCTGAGAGGTAAATCACAGAATTATAGAACAGTTTGGGTTGGAAGGGGCATTTAAGGGTCACTCAGTCCAACCCACCTACAGTGAACAGCAACTTCTGCCACCAGACCAGGCTGCTCAGAGCCCCATTTAGCCTGACCTTGAGTGTTCCCAGGGACAGGGCATCCACAGCTGTCTGGGAAATCTGTTCCACCAAGCTCACTGTAAAAAATTACTTCCTTGTATCTAGTCTATCTACTGGGATATCTCCCACCCCACCTTCTGATTATCCTTCTATCCAGACTATCCCTATTCCTAGTCTCCATCTAGTTTATCTCTAGTCTAAATCTAATGAGAACAGGAAAACATTAAAGAGATTCCTCTTTCTTTGATGTTATGTCTGACTTGGTAGTCGGGAATGTGCAAAACTCTTGACTCCTTCTCTGAATGAAGATGTTTTATAGCCTTGAATTCCCAGAGCAGCAACTGATGGCTCAATTCTGCCCCCTCCTCCTCCCTCTCATGGCACCCACGCTGTTCTCTCTACAGCAGCACTGCAGCATTTCCTGTGCTGGACATCACACTGGCCACTTATTTTACAATGCAGATAAACCCTCTTTGCATTATTTCCAGGGGAGAGAAAGAGAATAGAAGATCCCCTTTTGGAAATTGGCTTCTTCTCTCTTTTATGCGGCTTTCCACTGTCACAAAAACATTGCACACCCTATCCTTCCATTCCAGATCTTACATCCAGCAAGCTTTTGCTGACTGCATAACCTTCACTAACCTGAAATTCCTGAGTAGTCCCAGGAGCTCAATGCATCTTGGAATAAAATTTTTGTAATGTCATTTAAGGGTATTCCTAATCCAGAATTATTGAGGAGGCCTGGGTCATGGGAATTGAGTTTGACACTTGACAAATACTTGGCTTTGTGTAAATGGACAGGCCACTGAAATAACTGCCTTTGGATGTCACATGAAGAGAAATTAATTCTTTATTAACTTCCGCAATGATAATCTAATAAACTCATTTGGTCTACTAGTTTCAGCACTTAAAGAGCTCAGTCGATTGGATGCAAATAGATTTTTTTTTCTTCCCCTCTGGAGCAGTGCCTCTGTGGTGTGCAAAGGGACATCAAAAAGTGAAAAGTGAGGCCTGGCATGAGAGCACATGGTGTACATGTCCAGTTCCTGCTGCTGCTTAGCGTGAGAGAGACAGGCACAGCAGAAGGGCAAATAGCTAGAAAAATACTCTATTAGGAAAGAAAATGCTATTTTATTAAAAATTTATATTTTAAACAAATTTGCTATAACTTCAATTCAGATCTCTTTTCTACTTAATCAGGTGTTTTTAAATAATACACAAGGAAACAGAATATTAACTGTTTCCTTTTAGAATTATAGCACAAAAAATAAGTCTGAGCCGTATTATGACCCTTTGCTGAGCACTGTACAAACACAAAAAAAGCTGGAGTTCCCATCCTAAAATTTTACTGGTAAATGCTAAAAATAAAAGTGGAACTATGTGGACCAAGCAAGTGGAACTATGTGGACTAATTCTAGGAGGCAAGTGTGTCCAACAAGAAAATAAGGCTGTCATATGTGACCTAAGTATCCGATCAACCCAGCCATTGGCACTTAGAGGTTGGATTTCAAATGTCAAGCCACAAGCTGCTGCAGATGGACCAGGAGCCATGTGCAAAATAAACAAACAAAAAAGGCTCTACAACACAGAGGGAAACACGACCTCACTGTGCTCCTTTGTGACCTCCCCACCAAGAGAAGAGGGACACGGCTGGTCAGTCCAATTTCAGGGTCATATTTCTATATACCAGACTGTCCAAGGCTGCTGCTCTGCCCATCAATAAGTTCATGCCACTGTGATCTTTCTCATGTTAGTGCAGACTGGAAGCACCAATAAACATGGCTTTGATGAGAATATTTATACCACACCCCTGCTGCTTGTCCTGCACCCACGCAGCACATCCCAGCAGCCATGCAGCCCAATGGGAGCCAGATTAAAAAGCCAACGCAGGCCATGATTCCTGCCAGCAGGCATTTCTTACCCTGCCTGTTGGTGCAGCACATAAAAAATGTTTCATTTGCAAAAGCCAAATATTTATTAGCGTTTGCTAACTGAGTTGCTCCGTAATGACATGAAAAATGGTGATGTCTAAGTCCGTCAGTTCCATGTAAATATATAATTTGCACAGGAATGTACAAATATATGTATGCATGTTTATTTCTGATTAGTGGCAATTATCCTATGAAAGAGATGCTGGAAATAGAGCATGGGTTTTCTAGATTGCTTTAAGTATCTGTGTCCTTTCTGCTGCTCTTTCCAGAGGCAATGTGTGGCAGAGGACTTCAGCTCACTGTGATCTCCTCTCTGGCTTCCCTGTGGAGCTTCCAGGAAGGTCAGGTAGGTCATGGTCCATCACCAAATCTCTCTGAGTGCTCAGACAAGTGAAGAAAAACCAGATTCAGGAAGATCCAAGGTGCCCAGATGAGCTTCCAGCTCTGAATCAGCCTCAGTAATATTAGCATCAGCTCTGCTTCCTGAATATTTCTGAGCTCTAATTAATCAGCTGCCTTTATTTTGGATATCATTCTCACAGGCAGTCAGATGCCCTGGAGGACTTTAGCCTTATTCTCTACATAGCTTCATAAATGGGGTTTTGGATTCTTTGTGGAAAAAAATCATCTTTTCAATCTGCCATGGTGAGTGGCATGCTGGAGATGCTCTCCAACCAGCTTCCCTGACCTCACTCCAGAGTGCAGCTTTGCATCTCAGGCCCCAGACTGAACTCTCAGTTCTACTCCTCGGTTCGGCACTGAACCTAATTAATAGGTGAAAGCTGAACAGAATCCCAGAGTCACAGGAGATAACCTGGAAGACATCACCAAAAGTCCTGCAGTCCTTTGCTCTGTGCCACACTGTCAGTTCTGCCTCTGTTGCTCTCAGCAGACATTTGTCCAGTCTAAAATCGATGCTCCATCTGTTAATGCTCCAGAGAATGCTCTGCAGTCCACAGATGGGGGCTCTACCCAGGAGCCAGTTTGTGTTTCTGTCAGGGCAGCAAACAAGTGTCTGTGACACATTCCACCCTGTGCTGAGGTCTGGCTTGCTGTAACTTCAGCCAAGTGAAGAGCAGCTGTTATTTATAGGCCACTCTCCACTTCCTCCTGGTGTTGGATCCAGAAGCAATAAAGAGGTAGGGACCATCCCCCTGACTGTATTTTCATGTGTGTCTCCAGCAGCAGCTGATGGGGAGAGACACCTCAGACAGGAAAGTGAGAATCTGCTCCTCTCACTCACAGACCTGCTGTTACTGCTCCCCAGCACTGAGATATTCTTACCATCATAACGGTGGGGATGTTGGATGCTGAGCTCTGCAAAGGCCATAAATATGCTGGCAGGTTTGGGAGGTTGTTTGGGTTTTTGTTTCAGGTTGCAGAAGGTTTTTCCTCTTACAGAAGTAACAGAATGATGATATTCCCCTCAGGTGTAGAGTTTGCTGCTCATTTCTCCTGGATGGACACCTGGTTCCAGGGACCATCTGCTGCTTTTTCCAAAGCTGATGCCAGAAATATCCCTCCAGCTGAGAAGTGGGTGGGTGTCTGAACTCAGCCTGCAGGTGAAGAGCCAGAACACGGGCCAGGTACAACTGCTGGCTGCAGTGACATCTTTGGCTGGTGTGCAAGAGCACAGTCCTGTCCTTTCCCAGAGAACTGGGGACACTCAACCCTTCTGGGGTGTGGAGGTACAGCCACGGGCTCTGGAGAGTCCCCAAACCAAGCTGGCACTGTGCTGCTGTGCAGACCTTCTGCTTTTGTCCACCACCTAAAGACGATTTCAAAGAAGAAACTCCAGGCTGGGCAATACTTCTCAGAGCTCAGTTAGTGTTGTAATCCTCTAGGAAGCAGTTTGAGTGTATGAAAACCGTTTTACCAAGTGAATCAGGACATGGGCATGGCAACAGTTTAGCTTCACCAGTGTAAAGTGCCAGGGACAGTGCAGATTTACAACACTGGCATGAAAGCAGCATTCACTTCCATGGAAGCAGCCTGAGCTCTTTCCACTTCAGGAGGCACCTCCCTGGTGGCTGGACAGTGTGACAAACCTGCTCCATTACCGGAACACTCTCGTTGTCACAAAGACAAATGAGAATCAGAACTGCATTAAAATCAAGAGCAAAATTCTCTTGCATTAGTAAAATAAACTGCTTCCTCCAGGCCTAGAGAACATTCATTCATTACCGGGTCTTGTTTGCAAAGAAATTTTAAGCAAATGTTGGTAATAAACAGGACAATGGAAAATGATGGTCCTGCACCGTTTTCATATTGCATTAGTTCAGATCTACTTGCAACACCTGCTTCATTTCACTTTTCTCCCATTGATATCTCCTGGAGATTTCAGGACTACCTCCCTACATCTATTTTTGGGTATAATTTGAGTTTAATTTGATACGTAATTAGGGTAGAATAGAAGACCGAGTATTTAACTACCCATACATCTCTCCCTAATTTAAATAATTCCTGATGTATCTAACTAGTTTGCCTCATCCTGCACTGATGTGTATTGAACTGGGGATAATGAAATAAGAAATGTGAGGGGGAAAAAATGTTATTTCGGAGTCGGAAGATCACCCATTAATGACATGAAAGGCCTGGTGGGAATATCTGTACACTTAATGCCCCTTCTGCTTCCAGTCCCACACACTGTCCGTGGTGTGAGGGCTCTCAGAACAGTCCTCAGAACAACTTGTGTTTCTTTGAGCTGTCTCAAAGTGATCAACAGCTTTTGGACAGGACTTAAACATACAGAGGGTAAGAAATAAGATTAATTTAATTCTCAGCTGGCTTCAGCCATGCCTTAGACCTTGCATTTTAGGGGGGAAGAAAGTCTCTTCTGCGGTCATATCTCCCTCTTTTCCTCTCTTATGTCCAGAGAGAGATCAAATTGCTGGCTTAAAAAATAAGTTTAAGTTTGAAATGGTGGAAGATAGGTGAGTTCAGCTCTTTGGTATGTGACTACACATCCCTGACAGCTCAGTGTGCCGTGTCACCCTCGGGGAATTGTTTGGCTGTCAAACAGAGGTGGCTGGATTTTGTTCGGGTGAAACAGCACTGCTGGATTTTGTCCTGGAACGTGGGAAATATTTTAGCACATTCCTCTTTTTAATGATACAAATTGTCCCACTCGTGCTTCAGCTGGGACAAGTGCTGATGGATGCACAGGCAGAGGAAAGTCAGATGTGGTTGCTCATGTGAGATTTTAAAATATCATTGTATCTTCACTGGGGGAGGGAAATGGGAAGTCCTGAAATTTTTGATGGGAAGAAAAGGTTTTATTATGATATTTGTTGGCTTCTTTCACTCAATGTAAAATACAGACACTTAAATAGCATAATTTTAGCATGTAAAATATTGAAAATACAGTATAATTTAGCCTAATACCAGCTAGTTATTGGAAAAAAAAGCATGGCTGTGGAAGTTGTTAACCATTCCTTTGAAAATGTCAATGAAATCCACTCTTTGTGCTGAAGTGCTTTAATTTAGATAGAGCATTACTCTCAGCAGAAAATTATTTTTTCAGTTATTGTCAGTCCACACAGAAGTCTGGCAAAAACCAAGCTGTGCACAGGGTTCTGGCCAGCCTGAGCTCCTGCCTGCCGTGAGCTGGGGCAGAACCAACACTTTCCCCAAAGCAAACCCTGGGACAAAAGAATCTCTCAGCTGAATATTGTTGGGGATGTTTTCATGGGTGGGTTGTTGTTTTTTTTTTTTTCCCTTATCATAATGTCTTCTGTTTCTTCCAAACAATTTCTAGGGATGCCAGCACCACCTCTGGCTGCGTCCTGCACCCCAGCGCTGCATTTTCCACATCCCCCCATCCGCTGCTGCCTGCACACCCCGGGATGTCAGATCACCTCTCTGGCCAGCTTGAGAGCATTGCTCCGCGGACTTTCCTACTTCTAGGACAGCTCAGGGTGGGTGCTGAGATCCCCAGTGATAATTTGCAGCCTCTCCCGGGTGGCAGGTCCCAGCTCTGCTCCCATCCCATTCCCGAATTCCCTACACGGGCATCCCGGAGCCCCCAGCCCGCCGGCTCACACGCTCCCTCCCCCTTCCTTGTCAGGGTTTCTTTCTGTGCGGAACAGATGGGCACAAGCTGTTTGGGAACCACCTCCCTTCCCTCCCCCGGCCCCATGGAAAGATGCATCACCGGAGCAGGGAGCAGTCCCCTCCCGGCTGCGGCACAGCTCCTTTTCAGAGGGGCAGGTAAAAGTTTAACCAGGCTGTCTTTCAGCGCTGGAGGCAGAGCCGCCTTTCATAGCCGTGATAAATTGCTCCTGTCAAAACTACATGAATGCTCATATTGAAAAGCTCTTCTTTCTTTCTTTTTAACTTTCCCCCCCCCTCCCCTCTCCAGTCTCTCGGTTGTTAGCCAACATTTAATGCCCGCTTAGTCAAAGGGCACTTCCACTCCTCGTCTCTCTGTCCTGTCCCCTGGGGCTGCTGGGGCAGAGTTGTCACAGAAATACGGATGGTGAGTAAAATTAAAAAAAAAGAAAAAAAAAAAAAAAAAGAAAAAAAAAAAAAAAAAGAAAAAGAAAAAAAAAAAAACCAGGGTGAGGAAGAAACCCTTTAGTGTTTTTAGGGCTTTTGATTTCAGTCAGGTTGTTCTAGCAGCAGCTCCTAACTAAAGCAGTTGTAGGATAGAGGTGGACAGACAGATGTCATTCAGGGAAGTTTCCAGTCGTTGATATTTTCCAGGTTAATAGATTAGCTATAGTTTGTAATATTTTCCAAAGGTGAAAAATAACACAAAACAATCCACTCCCCTCTCTCTTTGCTGTTGAGCAGCAAAGCCAAAACATGCTATAGATGTTCCAGGGAGACAGAACCTGCCCAGATCTGAAGTCTGAAGACCCTTCCCCACCTGTCAGCAAGGGCTTTCCCTTCATAGGTGTCCCAGAGCAGGAGCCACAGCTGGGAAAAACAGGGCCAGGTGCTTTGACCCTGGAATTGCCCCTGCTTCACCCAAAATTGCCTGCTTTTGTCAGACTCCCCACCCTGCTGCAGGACTTCTTCCCTGCTGGGGCTGGTCCCATGACTGCAGTGGTCATGGAGCCCCTAAACCAGGGACATTGGTCATAGAGGAATGGATGGGAGTATGGTTGTCACCAAGAAAACCCTGTGAACAAATTATCTATTCTTGGGTTTGGGATGAATGGGAAAGATGGGTTTAGGGTGCCTGGTGAGGCCAAGCCAGCACAGTCCAGCCCAGCCAATCACCCAAGTCCCTCAGAGCTGCACCTCCAGGAGAGGCATTGAAGTCCAGTATGGAGAAAATTGATCTGAGCATCCACCCAGAGCACCACGGGCTTGTGTTGGTGCCATATTTGCACGTTAGGGTCACAAGTTCCTCATCCCCTCCCTGTGAGTTTGCTGGCAGGAACTGGCCTGGCAGGACCCTGTCCTGTCCCTGGCCAAAGCCCAGAGTCTGAGGGGATGGGGACACTGAGCACACCCAGTGTGTGCTCTGTGGGTACTGTGCTTCACCCAGCGTGGCTGCAGGAAATACCCAAAACTTGGAGTGCTGTTACCATTTCAGAACATCTCCTCCACAGCACTACGTGGTAAAAGCTCCCCACAAATCATCTGCAGGCATTCAATGCACATCTCCCAAGAAGAGATTCCAGACCTGTTCCCACACTCCTCTCTAATTCCTCTCTCTCCTGTTTTCCTGTCCATGCTGATATCTGGCTGCCTCCCAGTGCTCCCAATATCTCCTGCAGACTGTAAATATCAGTGCTGCTGCCCTGCTACAGCAGCCAGTGACAGCAGCATCTGGCACACACACAGAGCTTCCCTGGCTCCTTCTTCCCAGTGACAAATATTTCTGCTCTGGTCCCTGTAGCTGGTTGCAGTGTCACTGCCCTTATCACTATCAGCCTCCTGTGGGGTCCAGCACTGTCCACATCTATGTATGTGTTTTGGGATATTAATACCATCAGGGCACTCTTGTTATCCCACTCATTAACTCTTGTTACACCTATACACACACAGCATACAGGCAAGGAAGGCTGCAGAGCTCTAACTCAGGTTCCACTTACCTTAATCCCAGATTTTTTAATAAAGCTGCACGGCTGAAGATTCAGACTTTCCCATATGTGCAAATCATTCTAAGGGCTGCATTTCTTCTGGCTGCAACAGAGTCACGGGAAAAGATTTACCCTCCATTGAGCAAAAGAAAAGGGATGTTTAAAGAGCAAACTGAGTACTCTCCAGAGGCTCCTGCTTAAGTACCATATCAGCACAGGCTGAAAGTCAGGCCTGATCCTTCCTCCTGTCAGCTGCCCTCTCTTTCCGTGACTCTGGAAGTGGTCTGCTGACATGTCATAAATCATTTTCCCTCTCACTGCCTCAGTTTCTCCTATCCATGTGCTGGGAAGCTTGCTGATAATGCTCCTTTGGAAAGGGCTTCCCAATCCACCATCAGGAGTGTTGGAGGGTCTAAGCCCTCGTGCTACCAGCCTTGCTGATGCTGTGTGTGCTGGTCCCTGATGTGCAGAGCCTCTGCAGAGCTGCCTGGGGGGAGCCTTGCACTGCTTCATCTTGCAAGGGTCAAGCCCAGCAGCTTTGCTGCCCTCGGCTCCTCTCCCCTCCATGTAGCACTTCAAATCAGCCACATTGCACTACAGTTATTAACTGGTTTTGACTGACTTCTTAAGTTAATTATAATTTCACAGTGTAATATCAAGCATGATTAAAACAATTAGGTTTTCCACCCCCTTGCAAAGCCTCACTCGCTCTGCTTTCCTTTCTTCTTTCCCCTCCTTCCCCTGCCTCCCTTCACCCTGGAAGTTTTTAGATATGCTTCTGCACCACTGCAACAAATTGTGTGGTAGGATCTGAAATTATTACCCTCTTAAATGCATTAAACTGTTCATAAAGCAATTTGCAATGCCAGTTACCAAACTATGGTGAGCCTCCCAGCCTGACACCTCCCAAATGCAGGAGGATTCTTGGCAGCCGTGCCCTGCTGCAATGCTCTCTCACTCATCAGAGTCAATGCCTGAAACTTAGGAGAAATCAATGCAATTATAGATATGAAGGTCCAATTACTGCGTAATGTGATCAGTCTTTATCTCTGAGTCCCTTCAAGAAAACCAGGGAGGCCTTTTCTTCTCTCCCTTGTGAAAGGAGTTGCAATATAATGCAAACTGATCTTTAAAGAGAGACCAAAAGCGAGAGACGTCCGTCACTCAGCACATCAATCCCAGTGTTGGCCAGTACTGATCTCCCCTTCACACTGGTGAGGTTATTCCTGATTTACACCTCGGTGCATCCCTTGTGTCTGATGAAATCAGTGCCTGTTGATGCTACTCTCAGGTTCCCGGCTCAGTATCATGCATGTGGCCACTCCAAAGTCCTTGGGTAATTTTGCTCGTTTGGAATTTTTTCATCTGCTGCCAATTGCGGCCGCTGCCCCCCTCGCTCCTCCCTGTGGATGTGAGGGAGGGAGCAGGATGTGGAGCTGCCTGGCTGCCCCCATCAGCATCTAGAGCTCATCCCTGCAGCTGGGCTCATGCCCCAACATGGAGAAGTGACTGGGCTCCTCAAGGGATTGAAACAGCCTTTCACAGAAAATAATTTGCAATCCCTTCTGGGCAAGACTTGATCCTTGTACCTGCCCAGATGGGCTGATAAACACCTGGAGGGGGCAGGCCCAAGGAATCCTCGTTTTCTTGGCACATGTAGGCTGGTTTCAACATCCTCAACAGCCAGAGAGGATGGGCTGCAGTCACCCTGTCTGGGCTGGTGGAAGGTG